>NW_026542596.1:79113735-80313735 GCF_028750875.1 Macrosteles quadrilineatus
GTAAACGTTTTTGCTTTAGATTCGTCTAACAACGTGTACCCTCTGCGAATTACAACGTCTGAACGTGTAGATCATACGGACTTGCTCCTTATAAATAAAGGAGATATAAACCATTATGTATATATCAAAGACTTTGCAGCTCTTGTATCTAAACAGTTGTCTAAATATAAAGGAAGAAAAACAATATGTAAAAGGTGTTTTTGTTATGTAAATAAATCTTTGGAAAGAGGAGGTTCACGATGGCTATTGGAACATCAACTTCTATGCACTCAAAAAGATACTGTAAAAATCAAATTACCAGATCCTAGTAAATCAAACATTGTCTTTAACAATACTGTTCAACAATATCGCATACCTTTAGTAATCTACGCAGATTTTGAATCGACATTGATTCCCATCGAGCTTTCAGATTGCGAAGCTAATAGACGAACCAAGTACCAAGCACATAAACCAAATAGTTTTTGCTTACTTATAAAATCAACATTGAATGAAGAACATCTACAACGCTTTGGTTTGACATCGCAGCCGCAATTGTATCGAGGTGAAGACGCCGCTAAGTTGTTTATGGATACCCTCTACGATATCGCTAAAAAAGTCGAAAAGTTGTATAATGGTATAATACCAATGAAGGTACTTGAAGAAGAACAGCTCGTACAACACGAATCAGCAGCATTATGTTACCTTTGTAAGAAAGAATTTACTGAGGATAATGTGAGAGTCCATGACCACGATCATCTCAGTGGCGATTATAGAGGACCTGCTTGCAATAGTTGCAATCTAAACTATAAGATACCACGGTTCATCCCTGTAGTTTTACACAATCTTAGTGGGTACGATGCACATTTCATAGTTCCAGAACTAGGAAGAGATGATGGGCCTATCGATGTTTTAGCTACCAGCACGGAAAAATTCATTAGTTTCTCTAAAAAGATTGGAAAAATGAAACTTCGATTTATTGATTCTTTCAGGTTTATGCCATCAAGTCTTATGAAATTATCGGAAAACCTAAAAAGAGATAATCTAGTAGAAACACTTAAGATTGTTCCTCCTGAGAAGATTAATTTAGTGCTGCGTAAAGGAGTGTTCCCGTACGATTATGTTGATGGGTTACATAGATTCAATGAGACTTCACTTCCTGCTCGTCATCATTTCTACAATAAGCTCAACGAATGTGAAGTTACATCGGAGGATTATGAGCACGCTTGTAGGGTATGGAACGAACTGAATATGAGGACCCTTGGAGAGTACTCTGATTTCTACGTAAAACTAGATGTAACCCTTCTATGCGACGTAATGGAAGAATTTCGAAACACTTGTTTGAATGCATATGGGTTAGACCCACTCCATTCTTACACGTCTCCAGGTTTAGCTTGGCAAGCCATGTTAAAAGAGACACAATGCAATCTAGAACTGCTTACAGACATTGACATGTTGTTAATGATTGAATCCGGCGTTAGAGGTGGTTTAACTCAAAGCGTAACCAGACACGTTAAAGCTAACAACAAACATCTTCCTAACTATGATGAAAAAAAAGACTCAGTATACTTAGGGTACTTTGACGCGAATAATCTTTATGGATGGGCTATGTCCAAACCGTTACCATATGGCGATTTCAAGTGGGTTGATCCAGACTCCATCGGCGATATATCCCTCATTTCAAAGTATGGCGATACCGGATATATTTTGGACTGTGACTTTGAATATCCAGAAGTCCTGCACGATCTTCATTACGACCTTCCGCTCCTAGCAAGGACCGAGGTACCTTCAAATGGAAAATTTCCTAAATTAATGATGACACTTTTTAACAAACAACGTTATGTTGCTCACTTCTGGGTGGTTCAACAAGCTATCGAACTCGGTCTTCATCTTACAAAAGTCCATCGAGCCATTCAGTTTTCTCAATCCTGTTGGTTAAAACCATATATTGATTCCAATACAACACGAAGAACAGCAGCCACGTCGACCTTTCAAAAGGATTTTTTTAAACTAATGAATAATGCAATTTTTGGCAAAACCTTGGAAAACAAAAGAAAACATAAAAATGTAAAACTAGTTACAAATGCACGGAAATTACAAAAACTA
This sequence comes from Macrosteles quadrilineatus, assembly GCF_028750875.1. NCBI lineage: Eukaryota > Metazoa > Arthropoda > Insecta > Hemiptera > Cicadellidae > Macrosteles > Macrosteles quadrilineatus. The sequence goes on from NW_026542596.1 coordinate 79,115,818, forward strand.
GTTCAACAACCTAATTTTAAAACGTCAATTATTATAAACGAAAGCCTTGTTGCGGTGTGTATGAATAAAACAACTGTAAAGATGGATCGTCCTCTGTATGTAGGTATGTCTATACTTGACATTTCTAAAACGCATATGTATGACTTCCATTACAACAAAATGGTTGCTTACTACGGAAGGGACAACATTGGTATTACATACATGGATACCGACGCATTCAACTATTGGATAAAAACCCTGGATATGTATGAAGATTTAAGAACCTTTCCACACAAGAATGACTTTGATTTTTCCGATTACCCAAAGAATCATTCCAACTACGACGAGAAAAATAAGAAAGTATTAGGCAAGTTTAAGGATGAAACGAATGGTATACCTATGGAAGAACATGTTTCTCTCATGTCAAAATTATACGCATTTAAACTATTTAATCCTAACATTGTTGAGGACGATAGGATTGTCAAGAAAGCAAAGGGAATCAATAAGCTTTATTTAAAGAAGAAATTGAGCTTTGAACAGTACAAGAAATGTTTGTTTGAAAATAAAAGCGTCACTGCAACCTTCAACACCATCAGAAGCTTAAACCATAATCTGTACAGTGTCACAGAAGTGAAGAGAGCATTGTCTGCAAATGACGACAAAAGAGTGATTCTCGCTGACGGTATTCACACTTTACCATATGGTCACTATTCCCTTATGCCTATTACCAGATAATGTTTTCCTAATGATTAATATCAAACAGGCATGACATAAATAGTTTGACGACAGGTAATCTTCAGTTGCACTTTGGACCTAAGGGAGTAAACATAGAACATGGATCTAAAAAGCAAGATTGTAAATGAGCTGCATAAACCCGCAAGAATAAACTTTCCAAGAAGAAATACTGTGGTTAAGGGAATAAATGATTTGTATCAAGCAGATTTAATCGAAGTTAGACCGTATAGCAAAATAAATAAAGGATTCAATTATATATTGACAGTTATAAACTGTTTTAGCAAGAAAGCCGATGCCTTTCCGCTAAAAGACAAATCGGGCTCAACAGTTGCCAAAGCCATGGAAACTATCATTCAAAGAGATAAAAACACAATAAAGCATCTACAAACTGACGATGGTAAAGAGTACTTCAATAAACACTTTCAACAAATAATGAAAAAACATAACATAAACCACTACTCTACAAAGTCTGAGAAAAAATCGGCAATTATTGAAAGATTTAATAGAACCCTTAAAGGAGCGATGTACAAGATGTTTTCAAACAGAGGTTCGCATATTTGGTATGATGTTTTAACAAAGCTAATAAATGATTATAATAACAACTACCACAGAACGATTGGTATGACACCGAATGAGGTAAACGAGGACAATGAAAAACTCGTTTTACAAAACATTACTCACAATACTAGACCGAAGATAGAAAAAAGAAAGCCTGCAAAGTTTTATGTCGGTGACAAAGTCAGAATAAGTAAATACAAAGGAGTGTTTAGCAAAAAATACTTACCGAATTGGACGAATGAAGTATTTACTGTCTATAAAGTGCAGCCAACTCTACCCGAAACATATATTTTGAAAGATAATAGAGGACAATTACTGCAAGGTGGGTTCTACGGTCATGAAATGTTAAAGTCCACAGTCGGGGATGTTTATCTCGTTGAGAAGGTGTTAAAACGAAGTAAAGACAGAGTCTTAGTGCGTTGGTTGGGTTTTAAAGAAAGTGAAGACTCATGGATACCCAAAAAGGACTTGATCTAGACCAATCAACCAGTCAATCTTGAACCATCAAAGAGGAACATGGAGATAATACATCATAAGGAGCATTTCGACATAGACAATGTAGACCGATTGACTGTTGATAATGTTAATAACAACGAGGGTAGACATGGTCTGTTGTTTCCTAATACGGTTCGTTGCATTGTGACAGGTCCATCAAACTGTGGAAAAACAAATGTGGTGTTTAACATGATTACCAATCCAAAAGGATTAAGGTTCAATAACATATATATATTTTCAAAGTCTTTACAACAACCAAAGTATCAACTTTTAGATAAAATCCTATCCGAAGTACCAGATGTCAAATTTTTCAAATTTAATGCAAGCGAGAATATAATGCACCCGAACGAAGCTAAACCATACTCTATCTTTATATTTGATGACGTATCCTGCGAAAATCAGGACGCAGTTAGAAATTACTTTGCTATGGGTAGACATAATAATATAGACTGTATATATATAGGCCAGACGTATAGTAAAATTCCAAAGCAATTGATCAGAGATAACGCTAACTTTATAGTTATATTCAAGCAAGATGATACAAACCTAAAACACATTTATAACGATCATGTTGGTGCAGATATGAGGTTTGAACAATTCAAAGAGCTTTGTGGGAAGGCTTGGGCAGATAAATATGGGTTTTTAGTTATTGACAAAGACGAACCTGTGAAAAACGGTCGATATCGAATCGGATTTGATAAATTTGTTTTAATACACTGAAAAAAATTGAGATGGACATTATTATACCTGTGTTCAAGGTGCGAACATGGTTAAGCAAGAAAATTTGTTAAAAGAGATTAAATCTCTCAGTGATGCTATTAGGCGAAAAAATAGAGCATTGAGGTTGGGTATAAATGAAAGGGATGCATTTTTAGAATCAACATTTAAACCTGTTATCGAACCCATAAAAGAGATGACGCAAAAGCTGAGAAAACTTGGACCTTCTACAGAAGGAGAAATTATTCTTCCGTTATCTAAATATGAAGAGGAACAACATGAAATAGATCGTTATGAGGATACTGAATTATCCGAAGAGTCCGACGCATCTGAACCGATGGAAGATGTTAGGGATAAAGACATAACGGAAGAGGACGAAGAAGTCTCAGAGGTCGAAAGAAAAGAGGAGGAAATAACCAATCCATCAAACATAAGCAAGTTGGGCACAGAAATAGCATCCAAAGGTGAACTTGGAAGGAAGTATGTATTGAAAATGTTACACTCAACACCAGCTAACAGGAATTATCATGTTTACGGAGCGAGGCTAGAAAGAAAAGGAATGATGATCGGTAACAGTCTACTCGATGTGGATGAGGATGATAACATTTTAATTGGTGATAAGAAGTATAAAGGTACTCTGGGATTGTTTGAATTAATATTTAGAAGCAAACCGAGTAGATACAGTGCAAGAGACTTGAAACATTTCAAAACTATTTGTCACGATACAAACACTCATAGAAAAGGATATTTACCAGACAACCCGATATATAGAAATCGATCGGAAAAGTATAGAAACGTAATATCTGACCTGTTTCCGTCTAAAAAAAATCCATTAAAAAGAAGAGCTATTTCTTCAGCTGAAATAAACATACAACACAAGAAAATAAAAGTGAATAGTCCAACACCTTCAGGCGAAGGACTGTTAAAAAACACTTACAGCACAAACATAATCTATTACAATGATGCAAATAAATTAGTAGATCGTATGAGATTAATACATGAAGCAATAGAAGCAGGCCACACGGGTCTAGAAAACGAATGGGTGGCTTTAATTGATGAACTACGAAACAGACAAATAATAGTATAGAAGGAATGTATAAACACATTTGGTCAAGCAAATAATTAGCAGTTTAATTATGAGTGTGGATAAGTTTGGACGATATTCCGATCAAGGCATTAGATCGAGGTCTAATGCTAAAGGAGACAGGTTACCTGTAACACCGAATGGTGACTACGATATCGGTAATAAACGTTTACAATTTGTAAACGACCCTATTGAGAGTAAAGATGCTGTCAATCTACAAACATTACTACTGGAAACCTCAAACAGTCTTAAACTTAACGATGGTAAGGATTACAACTGTGGAAGTAGAAAATTAACAGAAGTCGGTCCTCCGGAACATTTTGATGACGCTGTTAACGTAAACTATATTGTAAGAGTTTTAAGTGAAATATTCTTTGATTTTTATAACCTTTTGGTAGTAAACAAACCGAAGATTGAAAAAAACAAAAAAGAAGAGTGGATCAACACGTATATTGTGCAAAAGTACTTTATTGATCATAAAACGATGAAATTCCGAACCTCTCTTTAAAATATAAAACAACCAGAGATCACCAAGAGTTAAACATTCCTTACAAAGAACCCGTATAGTACACTGTACTTGATATATCGCTATTGTGCTATAAATACCGATGATAGAGGTTACTCGTACCAGTCATCATCCAGAGCTATATAAGGAAGGAGGAGGAGTTGTGTCTTCAGCACTATCTCTACTGACGAAGCCTTTACGACATATCCCTTTCGGATCAATAGTTAATAAATCAATTGATTTACTGCCTGTTGAATTGCACATTCCTGGTTATCAATATTGCGGCCCGGGTACTAAACTGAAGAAACGCTTGGCAAGAGGTGATCCTGGAATAAACAAGTTAGATCAAGCGTGTAAACAGCACGATATATCGTATTCGAAGTTTACGGATTCCACAAACAGATCGATAGCTGATAGAGTACTTGCTGAAAAAGCTTGGCAAAGAGTAAAATCGAGTGACGCCAGTGTTGGTGAAAGAGCAACAGCGTTAGCGGTCGCAGCAGCAATGAGGGGAAAAACAGCAATAGGAGGTGGAAGAAGAAGAAGAAGAAGAAAAACATCTACAAAAAAACGTGGAGGTAATATAAGAAGGAAGCGAAGATCTAACACTGGCAAGAGAAAATCTAAGCAATCACTATGGTCAATGTTAAAAAAAGGTCAAGGACTGTATCTAAGACCGTATCGTGCGTATTAAATAAAAAGAACCAATTAATCATTCCTAATAAAGCGTTGACTAATAAAGACTTATTTCAATATGCATCTTGTTTAAAGATTCCTTTCTTCAGAGGAGTTTTTATGAAGGACGGGCTACCTAATAAAATGTGGAAAAATGAAACCGGAATAGTAAATTTGGATAATAGCGATGGACCCGGTACACATTGGGTTTGTTACAAGAAACTCAATAAATCCGTCTATTATTTCGATAGTTTTGGAAATTTACCTCCACCAAATGAATTGCAGCGATATTTTCGAACAGCAACGAATGTATTTTACAATTATGAAAGAGAACAACCTGATGATACATCGATTTGTGGGCATTTATGTTTGGAGTTTTTTAGCAAAAAGTGTTAGTAACACTTAAGATGTCGTCCTATACCGTCTCGATAACGAGTAACTCATCTATAATGCGTAGTATACTTTTTCCTGCGTTACGATTGCAGAAGGATAAAATATGGGAAGCGGCTTTGTTAGATCTTACTACGTATAACTCTATTCCTAACATTGTTGAGGGGATAAACAACAAATTGCATTACTACAAAACGAAGGACAGTAAAAATGAATATTACGACCTTGAAGAGTATTCCCTCCCTACAGGATCCTACGAAATCGATGATATAAACGACTTAATACAGAAGAATTTGGGGAAAGATAATATTGCGATATTAGGAAACAACAACACAATGAAAACGGACATTACTTCAAAATATTTTTTAGATTTCAGTAAGGAGCAGACAATAGGTGAATTATTAGGGTTTACTAAATCAAGAGGTATATTAGAAGCTAACAAGCCACATACTGGAGATTCAACTGTAAATATCTTAAAAGTGACCACAATAGATATTACTTGTAATATTATACAGGGATCATACAGAAACGGAGAAAATAGTCATATATTACATACGTTCTACCCGTCTGTTCCTCCAGGGTTCAAGTTAATTGAAAGGCCTAATAATCTGGTGTACCTACCGTTAAACACCAGTTATATATCAGACATCGTTCTGAACATATTGGATCAAGACGGAAATATCGTAGACTTTAGAGGGGAACCTATAACTGTAAGGTTACACATAAGATCTACATCTTAAAAATGGGGTTGTCTTTTAAAAAGAATCCGCATCGCCAGGAACACATCAGTAGTTCAAGAGCAGTAGAAGAGTTAACAAGTGATAACCTACGCTTTCTGCAGAAGCTTGGATTTAAAGTTGTCAACCATGGACATACTGGATATAACTCACGGTCCGACATTCGACGAGACCTTATGGGAAAAGGAATATCACACTCACAACCCTTACGCTTCATCGAAATTAAATAATAATGATGAAATTCGGATTCCTATACAACAGCAAGATGTTTACACGCTGCCGAACGAAAGCTATTTGTATATAGAAGGAAAGGTTACAAAAAAGGATGGATCCGAAGGAACGACAGTACCTTTTATCAATAATGCAATAGCATTTCTCTTTGAGGAAATAAGATATGAAATTTCAGGTGTTACAGTGGACTCTACAAAAAAACTGGGAATCGCTACTACAATGAAGGGGTTAGTGTCTTTTACTCCAAACGAGAAGAATATTCTACTAACTGCTGGATGGGTCGCACCCGAAAGTGATACGATAACGCCTGACTCAAAGGGAAATTTTGACTTTTACATACCTTTAAAAATGTTTTTAGGATTCGCCGAAGATTATAGAAGAATCATAATCAATGTAAAACAAGAATTGGTGTTGTTACGATCTTCAACTGACAAAGATGTCATTAAAGCTGCTGCCGGAACGACTGAAGCAAATTTAGATTGGCGGTTGACTTTAAACAAGATTGTTTGGAGAGTACCGCATTTAAGGTTGGCCGATCAACATAGAATAACATTGTTAAAACAATTGAAATCTGATCGAGACATAATCATACCATTTAGAAGCTGGGAACTACATGAATATCCAGAGTTTCCTGTTACAAATCGACACACCTGGACTGTAAAGACTTCAACTCATTTAGAAAAACCAAGGTACGTAATATTCGGGTTGCAGACTAAAAAAAGAAACGTGATAACTGGAAACGCCGCCACATTTGATCATTGTAAACTAACAAATTGCAAATTATTTTTAAACTCCCAGTTTTTCCCTTACGATAATTTGAATATTTCGTTTGGTATGAAAAGATACAGCGTACTTTATGATATGTATGCTCGATTTCAAACATCATATTATGGAAAAATAAACACTCCTCTAATATCACCGGAACAATTCGCCTCGAAAGCTCCAATTGTGGTTATAGATTGTTCTAAACAAAATGAATCTGTAAAATCTTCAAGCGTGGATATAAAGTTGGAATTGGAATTTGATGAAAATATACCCGAAGGAACATCCGCTTATTGTTTGATTCTGCATGATAAGATTGTAACATACACCCCTCTGACAGGAATTGTAAAAGTAGTGTTGTAGATGTAAACACTCGTTGTGGGAGGGTATAAATAGAACTCAGAGTAAACGGACAACTTCAGTTTATCCATACTCTCAGTCTAGGAAACATCGCTTTCCCAGATGGGATCATCGCAGTGTGCAACGGAAACAACAACAGCAATGTTATTAAAAGATAAAGAAAACAAAAACCAATGTAAAGAAGCAGTATCTGAATTTTTATCTTTTAACGAAGAAGAATCACGTACAGAAAATGATGAAAACACCAACATCGTAACTAAGGTAATCGGAAAAAGGAAGAGGAAACAAGAAGAGGAAATGCCACTACACAAGTTGATAGAAGTATTTCTTCGTATATCATATCCAGTTTCAAGATGTATGACAAAAATTATATCCATCGGTATGTACAAACCGTTGGATTATTCTCCTACTGTCCTATTAAATCATGGAAATAAAACTTTGTTGTTTTCAGAAAATGCTTGGGAATCGTTTATTAGACATTTGCATTTGATAGAATGTTATTTGGAGAATAATCTGTTTGGAAGAAAAACTGCAATCAGGCTCTCAGACTGCGACATAGAGATAGATGTTGTTAAACAACGAGGCGAGCAGCAAGTTAGATTTAGAGAGCTAACCAAACATGATGAAAAAATTTTACTTACCAATTCTGAATTTTATTTATTGAGTTGTGCTACATCATCGATAACTAGATACATGAGGCAGCTAGTTTTTTCTTCCCCTGTCGTAAAAGATTACTTAGTAGAAACGATGGAAAAACAACCAGACGTTCAGATATTGCATGGACCTGTAGATACATCGATTTTCAACCGGATACCTGAGGAGGTGGAAATGTGGAGACAAGTTAACGCATTGGAACAGAAGGAAAACATTGACGAAGAAAAGATAGATGGTTCTAGTTCTGTCAGTGTAACGGAGGAACAAGTGACAAAGGAAAACCACGAAACAATTTCAACAGAAGCAGAACAGACGAGTGATGTTCAAGGTGTAATGAATTTACAAGACGGAGAAAAATAGAAGGAATAAAAAAGAAACAACAGATAAGTTGTAGCTGATGGCTGATGTAAACAGGACAGCAAATATGTGAACATCACGTGGGGGTAGGCCTACTGGGGGAAGGTGCCCACGTTAAATATACACCAACGCGCTGACAACTGTACGGCCTGATCTATAAAAAAGGGATCTACCGTGGTGTGGAAACCAGTTGTTATCTTAAAACGATATGGAGAGGAAGATTTCCTTCGCTGACAGAGTTGAAGAGATTCAAGAAAAACCTTGTGTAGTAGAATTTCAAGCTTTTCGAGGAAACAAAAATGAATATATCATAAAGGAACTAGTATTCCTAGATTTAAATACAGGAATTGTCTTTCCATTTCTATTTGAACCTCCATTCGCATTTAATAATCTCAACAGCAAAACGAAAGAACCAATAAATAAATTACGAGATACTTCCATTGTATCGATTGGTGTGAAGGGTTTACAAATTACAATTGTGTGTATTTTAAATTTTCAATAAAGAATTTAAAAAAAAAAATCAGCATATCGGTATTCATCCCACTACCGATATGCTGATTTTTTTTAAACCCAAACAACGACCTTGAAAATATCGATCCACCCTAGCTCTGACACGTCACCATGACGTAACCCACTACACCATGTCCTAGGTCACGTGCTAGGTCATGCACCGATGCTTATATAATATCATCCAGTGTAAAAAGGATCCATATTTAGCAAGGAAGTGATGGATATATTAGAAAGACTGGTTGACGGTGAAAGAAGCCTTACCTAACATTTGAACATATTTAACAGTGAAATTAGTTAAATTGAATAGTTTTCTGTACTACAACTAGCAATAAAAAAACATTCAAACAGTTTCACAAAAGGACAAACGATAAACAGAAATACGTTGGATTACAATACAACCAAGAGTATTTAATGAGAGTCAACATTTGCTTTAAATAAATAGTAAATTATAGGGTAAAGAGTGGGGAATTTGTTTTTTTATAGCTTGATCGTTTGTACGTCTAACATTAAGCAATGTGCAATATACCAAATGTTTGTTATTTTAAAAAAATCATTCAAAAACATAACGATTTGAATGAATAAACAAGTCTTAGAAATATAAGGTACTAGGCCTATGTTGCAAATGTGGCACATGGTTGTAATTAGTGGAACAATGATCTGCCCGCATGTACCGCCAACTGTTCACGAAGAAGTAGAAACACTGTGTACATTACTTTTCCATACCAGTTAAATAGCTGATACACCTTGCAGGATTAAAGTGATATTTTAGTTTAGTTCTGAATTTATGTTTATAATGGTGACATAATAAAATAGTGGTTTTTAATAAGTTTTCTCACAGAAACATTGCAAACCAAAATCCAAACACTTTTCGTAATATGTACATAATAACAAACTTTTCACTTGACGATCTTATAAAATGCAAAGACAAAAGTGGAAATATTTCAATTGCGAATGTTTGCTGTATACCAGATAGCAATCATAAACAGCATAAAAGAATGTGTATGATGGGTCTCTCATTAGTCTGTAGTGGAACTAGCTAAAGACAACATCTCATTAACAACAAATTATATCGCAAACATTGCAAAGGTAACATGTACAAATAGTTATCTCCAACAGTTTTATGTCGTATATATAGCTAATTTCTCAAATTTAACAAAATTCCTACTATGTTTCCAATAAAAGAAGCAAACTTTGAGTGTATAATATGCATGGACAAAAAAATCGTAATTTACTCTTCTTACCAATGCAAACACTGTTTCGCTTGCGACATGTGTGGATGACAATTTGACAACTGTTGTTACTGTAGTAGATCTCCTATAACTTCTATGATCCAAATGTTTAGTTTAGCTTAGATCTGTATTAGGTTTAAGTTTTCAAAACAATTATATTCCTTTTATGTAAATTTTGATTTTTCAATAAAGAATTAAAAATCAGCATATCGGTACTTATCCCTTTTAAAGTATTCTGATTGAAAGAACGAAAATACTTATTTAATGAGGTGAACGTCAGGACCAAATGGCCCTTTCTTACAGTTAACCTCTAAATATTTGAGGTAAACATTGATGAAACTCTTTCTGTTTGTGGTGCTAATAACAATAAACCCTTATTCCCTGGATAAATTATTATGCTTTTCAGAACAAATGTAAGTGAGATTGTCAGTGTAGTCGTCAGACTGAGGAACAAATGCCGACGTCACTATACAAAAGTCGAGTCATGACAAGTTTAAAAGGTAAAGTTGCAACAATAATGAGATGTTTCGCCAACACATGACAAAACGGAGAATAATTTTTCTTCCCATGAACATTCCTATCTGCAAACATGCTGTTTGAAATATAATATACAACATAATTTGTTTTCTCATAGGTTTAAATTTACAAAACTTTCCTAAAGATATTCTACTACTACAAATAACCATTCTACTTTAGTAAATTATTGACTTTGCCTATTAATTGTAATTTTAAATTAATTTGTTTACAGTATTAAATGTGGGATGAAAACACTTTCATTTTTGAGACTGTACATGCCTTTTTTTATGTGACGGCCGATTTGACTTTACAGGTAGTCTAAATTTGAAATTGGTATACAAATACCTATGGAATTTTCAAAAGAATAGCTGCCACTATTAAATTTGCTGCCTTCATTTGCTGGGACAATTTTTAGAGTGGCGACCGTCTTCTTTAAAAATTCCCGAAAGTATATTAATATATATTAAATATAATACAATATATTATACAGTAATAATTTTACTTGAGAACATTTATTTTTGTTGAGAGCATTTGTTTTGTTCATTTTAGTATGTAGATTAATTAAAAGTGCTGCGTAGTCTTTCCTTAGAAGTCGACGTATATACTGCACGACAAATCTTTTACTTTTGATAATTCTGTTTATTTACTTCCTTTTATTTGTTCTTTACACTTTTTCATTTTATTTCTTCTTAACCTTTGTTATAAACTGTTAAATTGAATGAACTTATAAAAAGTGTATTCTGTATACAAATATATACACTTATAAACAATTGACCGAAATTACACAATCCAAATATCATCAAAGAAAGACCAAAAAAGGATGCTGATAATACCTAGTTTTATATTGTTATATTATACAAGCGTGTCAAATGTATTTCCAAGGGTTTCATAATATTCATTGAGTTCATATATCAATTTTCCGATACAAACCAAACCAAAGAGTAGAAACTAGACTAAAAACAAACTCCTATTTAACCAATGAGATCTAATTAATGTGTTCTGTTTCTTGGAATTACCCACAGTAATGAGGTTGGTTGGCTTTAAGGAACGTTTACTTAATGCCAGGATTAGTATTAGCCTTGCAATTTCAAATACGAGAAGCAATTGAGATCTTGGAGAATCCCCACGGTATATTGTACGTCTTTTATAATTAATATATTTAGTTTACAATAGCTTTAGAAATATTCCATTATGCACCTGTTTCTGTACAAAATAAGATTATGTATTTTTAATTTGTTCGATATTAAGAACACTAATAGTATCCTAGCAAAGCCTTTCTTTAGTGTGACCTAATAAAAATACCTTCGAGTGATTTGTATAGTGTCTATACGCAATAGCCAATTTTTATCTACTCAACAAATAATACTTATCGATTTAAATGTTAATTTAAAATAAACTGGGAAGAATGATGATTAAATTTAAATGCATGTCAACATTTAAAATTTTTTTAATTATAATTGGTAGTTGGTTTATAGTATTTTATGCTTCCAATTGCGTTTGATAGTATTGAGCTATACCAATAAAGGCCAGGATACCAAATAAAACCAATTTCAAAACACAGAATGAAACGCAGAATTAATTGCAGTTTGGCAATAGATTGTTTAAACTAAATTGTTTCAGATCCGTACCTGTAAAAATATAGCTGTCTCCGTTTAATAAACTATTGAAGTGACAATGGGAACAGCTATTACTTTCTAACAAAGAATTGTAGTCTTTGTTTAAAATGTTCCTGTTATGTGAAGTGGGTTTAAGTTATTCACGAGATTGACTGGTTGCCAGAAAGTTACTAGTAGAAATGTTTTGGTTAGGTATAAGCTTCAGAAAATGCATTATACAATAACTATGTCTTACTATCTAAAATAGTATTTTCTCACTAGGGTGAAAATACACCTTTTGCCCATGTGATGAACTATATTTTTTGTCATATTCGATCTATTCATTTTTCTTTGTTGATGTCAGGTGAAGTATTGTTTATGTTGCAAGAGTAATGTTTATGTCAGGAAAACTCAGCTGTTCACTATTCGTTTTAGTGTATGGAAATTGAAGATTTTCGAAGATCTCAGCTGTACTGAAATGAGCTGTTTTCGAATACAGAGTGATGAAAAATATTTAATGAAGCAAACATTGAATAAATATTGAACAATACTCCAAAATATAAACTAAGCCTTTTTCATTGACAAAACAGCCAAAGGACACTGTGAGTATTCATCAACCTATTCCTTAACATAGATCCAGGTTCCCAAAGGTGAAATTAAGTTCGATACTTTACTTAAACTTCTAACTCCTTCTTAGGCTATGAGCAAACCTAACACCCAAACACTCCTAAGCTCAACGCTTACTTAAATAAACTATATACCTTATATTAAACTTTTTTTATTTTAATAATTTTAGGTAGCCCATAACGTGGCACCAGCACCATAATACCGCACGTTATTTCTTATTTCTTTAATTACTCGTATTGATGGCACTGTTTTAGGCTATGTTGTTAATCATAATCATATTAACTGTTTTTATACCTCTTGCATTATATAGTCTCCATACTAAAGAAATATATTAGTAAAATGTAAAGGAATCGTGAGGGAAAGTTAAGAAGCAAAGCCTTACCACATTTATCACGAGATCTTAGTCGTTAAGAGTTGAACCGAGTCTCACCAATGCATCATGACGCTGCCAAGTTGTAACGAGAGTATTTTCAAATTGTAAAATGATAGAAGAATTTTAAAAATATTCTAAGACTTAAGATTTTAAGTTGTATTTCTGCCTCTACGTATGCCATTTCCAACCATAGGTATAATGTACCCAAGGATATAGTCTGGTGTGTTCATGGTGCTAGTTATTGGCTTAATAACATGGTTTGTATGTAAATACTTACCTTAAATCAACCCATAGCATATAAGACTAGTTACATTCACCAGCAATACAAGATAACCTCGATAGTAAATGAAGACTGATAAGAAATAAATATAATATAAAATTAATTATACTTTAGAGTTTGATAGATACTGATAGATAGATAGATAGATACTACAGCAATTAAGTAAACGTAATCCCACAAGATATTTTTCTGTAATAATAGTTTTGCAATGAAACATATATTAAAATTTATTTGTATGTTTTTGCTAACCGTTTTTATGTAAAATGAGACTTTGTATTTGAAGTAAGTTGGTTGAATGAAGACGTTATTTATTTATTCTCAATTTAAAAATCCTAAATGTTTTAATGTAAAATACACTTGGAATAAAACATTGTGGATTGACGAAATTGGTGGTGCATATCGTTTAATTCTTAATCCAAATATACAAGAGACTTTCACTAACATAAGCAATAAGTGCAGTTGAGATTTGCTCGTATAATTTGCATGGTTAGTGTCTGTAGCTTATTTTATAGTAGATTTAGTGGACCGCTTAATTCTCTTGAGTATTAGTTGTCATGTCGGAATGTGTAGTTCATAAACACACACTATATAAATAGATCTGCAGTTTGAATGCAAACACAGTGTTTTGAGACTCTAGTCAAATGTTTATGTAGTTTTCTGTTAACATAACTAATAATATTAATCTATGTGATTGGGACCTAAAACTAACGATTTAAATAAACTGTTTCAACTTAAACTTAAAATTCTTGTCAGAAAAATATTAATTTAAAAAAGAAGAATAATTAATGTTTAGCAAAAAACTGCTCCTAGAGCACACCATTGGATTTTCCTAGTAACGCTCTGTGTCCTGGTATCCTTTATTGTATCCTGTTCTAATACGAGCAATGTCTAAAATATACAATGTACATCTTCAACTACAGCAGATGACTTTTGGAGCTTTTGGAGGTTCCTTTCTCCACTTTCAAATGGATTCGATTTTACGGATCATACTATCGTCTTAGCAGTTATTTAGAGTCTTTCATAATTTTATAATTACAACTATAAAACAACGACCATATACCTAATAATGGAGACTGTATTACATACCTCTCACATTTAGTTCTTCCTAGTAAAGGGGTCATATCTTTGCCAAATTATTGCAAAGTATACCTTTACTTGTAATGTTTCCATACAAATTAAAACTATAAGTAAAATAGTCTCCCATTCAACCAATGAGATCTAATTAATGTGTTCTGTTGCTTAGAATTTCCCTCAGTAATGAGGTTGGTTGACTTTAAGAAACATTTACTTAATGCCAGGATTAGAATTAGCCTTGCAATTTCAAATACCGGGTGTAATTGAAGTATTAAGAAGAATCCCCTCACTGGATTTTATGACTTTAATAATCCTGACATTTGTTTTAGAGAATTCCCCTATAGGGAAGTAGCTATTACCGTAGGTCTCATGGTAAGACCTACGCCCGGGACCAATTTACTTTTTAATTTTGATGTCCCCAGAGGCCAAAAACACCATTCGTTCAAATATATATATATATATATATATATATATGTGTGTGTGTGTGTGTGTGTGTGTCCATCCGCACGATAACTTGAGTATTTTTTGTCCGATTTTGATGAAATTTGGTTTGAAGGTGTAAGGCGGGATAAACTTGAATGAGTTCGCGAACGAGCATGATCGGACTATGGGAACGGGTTTTATGGGTAGTTTGATGGGGTAAAAATAGGTTTTTCCCATTTTTTACCCTATAAACACAAAATTTCACAATTTCTTTTTAAACGATGTTGTAGAGCTTAAAAAAAAATAATTTGGTATATTGAAGCGTTATTATGCACCTAATTGTTACGGAGAAAATTCAAAAATTGTAATTTTAAAATTCCCATGTTATTCTTATGGAGGATAATTCAACTGTTCTAGTTGGCTTGTTTATGAACATATTTTGATCAAATTTGGAAAATACATTAATTTCTTACTAAACCACAGTAACTTTTAACATTTTACATAAAAAAACTTTTTTACCCTCCCTGTTGCAGCAAACCTAAGTACTCATTAAACTAATTCTGTTTAAATAGGGAATAAATGTGATATTTAAAGGAGACATTTTAGTTTAAATCCAATCAGGCAAATGGATATTCGCTAAGTCTGCAGGTTTGCTGCGGCGGGGGTATTTATAATTAACCCTGATGGTATAAGACTAGTAATGCACTTTATTCCAGTTGAACGATAATAGTATACATTATTAAAAAAAAATAATTTAATTTTGAACTTTACAAACGTTATAACAATAATATACAATTAAATTCAAAGAATCCCATAACTTATTAGGGTTTACCTACAGATGTATTAGTTAGTTTTAAGACGTTGTTTAACCATTAACAATATGTCCTGTTATTATGATGTACTGAAATGTAATCCAATAAATAAATAACTTTTAAATAGTTATAAATGTGTTTATCATCGTCAAAGCTTTACACGACCGAAAACAAGTTAAAATGACTTTCAGATGTATATTAAATTTCACCCACTGGAATCCTATTTAGTTTTATCATTGATAAAAATAGCAGTACGATATTCTACCTTGAGAGGTTTCAACCACGATGAATGTAACCGCTCTCCATTTCACGGTAGACAGTGTTAATTGAGGTTGTATATTGGACCATCACATGTTGAGAACCTGTGAAAAAGACTCAATCGCTGCATTCATTCGGACCACTTCAGCTGCATTTTGAATATTCAAATACCCTTTGCAATATATTTTTGAAAAAAAAAAACTTTAATTCGGTTTGGTTTGGTAGGGGCAATGTGTTAGACCAGTGTTTTTTATTTAATTTTTACCTGGTCTAAAGTGAATTAAAAACATTCTTAGTTCTACCTATATTATTAGCGACCTTTGTCCCTTTATTATATTTAAAGCAAAACAATTTCATGAATAAGTTAGTTTTTTTAGTTTTATAATGTTTTAGAATTTCTCCTGGCAATAATAATAATAATAAATAAAAAATAAAAACAACCAGTCATATGTAGCATATGAATAATAATGTGAATAATTCTATGTAATTGTCTGAGGTACTTTATACAAACAACTCTCGCATAATTTCCGTAGTTTAAATGACCTATTATCTTTAAACATTGGCTTATTTTAACATTACTTTTTCTATTAGATATTGAAAATAAAGGGGTCAAATTCTATTACCAAAGATGTAGCGTAATCAAAAGGTTATTGTAGAAATAATAAAGTGGACTGTATATGGGTTATTAATTTAATTTTGACAACAGAAAATATTGGACTTTTGGTATAATTTTTAATACTGAACTATAGTTATGTTACCACTTCATGACGTTAAGGTCTTGAAAGAAGATCTGGTCGAATGTTGGCTCTAGTTGAGAAGATAATATGTTTCATTAATGTGAAAATGTTGCAGAGTATACTTTGAAAGTTTACTTGTAATGTTTCCATAAAAACCAAAACTATAAGTATGCCTTGCAATTTAAAATACCGGGTGTAATTGAAGTATTAAGGAGAATACCCAAATGGTATTTATTTATGACTTTATAATTCCAGAAATTTATTTTTATAATTAACCCTCATGGAATAACAACAGTAGTGCACTTTATTCGCTTTGAATGACAATGTATAATTTTTAAAGCGAAAAAAATATAATGAAATGTTGAACTTAACAAAGGTTATAACAGTAATATACAATCAAAGTCAAAGGATTCCTTTATACTAAAAGCGTTTACCTAAAGGATCAATAAATACATTTTAAAATTAACTTGATAACTTTACGATACAATATTGTTCTTGTTGTTAAACTGCGGTATATTAGGGTATTTCAAACAGTTATTTGATTTGCACTTTCTTATTTGCTATATAAATATTCTATGATTATCACAGTTATTGTTTAAAACGTAAAATAATTGATCCAAACCTAAAATACTTGAGGAACTTGAATTTAAAAATAAAAACTACTAATGAGGGAAGTAAATTTTAAAGAGTGAAATATTTATGGAGCAACTTTCTTAATAACATGTTGAAGTACAGAGGTGAGAATTTAGGGTCTTAGTATCACATTCATCTTGCCTCTGGGTTGAGAGCAGAACAGTTTTGTCTTAATATTTCATAGAACAAGTGTCTTTAAGAAAGGCCCGAGTAAAGCTAAACTTTAAACGTATGTAGGGTAAAAAATATTATGATAATATTACAGGAAATAAATAGGTGTGATTCAACAAAATTAGTAATTTATTTATTTATCCTGATCCAGTATTAATCCTAGTAGTCTAGGTCCCACCTGTTCAAAACTGTATTCATTCTAGATCTTATTTAATTTGTCCTGAATTAATATAACTCTCCTTTCTAAACTAATAACTTTTTGAGCAACAGTCTACACTCCATTATTAACCGTTTTTATAGACAATAATTCCATATGACTTGGTTACTATAAATTTTAAATAGCAACCCAGCAGATGCACAGGCAGCACTTGTCTATGTCTGCTGTATTTCATATAATAGATATAATTAATTTGTACAGAAATTTTCTTTTTTATTCTTAGTCTTAGTTTTATTGTGTAAGTATATTTTGTATTAACAAGTATGACATTTTGTTTTTTGTATATATTATGTGGAATAAACACATTTCATTCATTCATTCACTATGAAGTTTATAAAAACAATACATATAATAGTTCATTAGTTTCAAAAAAATGACATTTTATTATACTAGAATTATGTCTAAAGACACTTACTTCATAGGTTTGTAAAACCGATCATTACATATACAGTATAACAAAATATATGTTTGAATATTATACTGAGCTAAAAAATAATCGATAAAATAAAAAGCTCTATGACGGAAGGTAAAATGGATACTTTTAAGTTTTTGAAAATGCTGTTAAGCTTTGTCTTTTCTCTTTACCTTCTGAAACTTTTGCGTAATTAATTTGCCACTCCGTAACCCACAAGCAAGGCAATTAAAACTTAAGCAGTATTTATCACCAGCAGCTTAATGACGTCCGCCATACTAGAATAATTTAATTACTTTAATGACCTCTTATCATGTGTAATAAATGACAATCGTATGCGTAAAATAGTAAAAGATTTTAAATTAGTGCACGATTATTGTTATACCGTTTTTCTGTGCCATTTGTTTCATTGCGTTGGGATTAAATTTAGCCAAATTAAAAAAAATTAGTATTATTCATAGAATTTTGCTTGATTAAAATGTGATGCTATTTCCAATCCATGTGTTTTACCGTTTGGCAATCCTACAATCTGTTGTGTAGTTTATTTATTGGTCAACACTATTCTTGTGTCAGATAGAAGTACCAGGATAGCTATCCCATGAAATTTAACCTTTAAAAATACCTGTTGCCGTTCATGTCTACCGAAGTCTATAGTTAAAGTAAATACTGAAGTATTAATAAAAGCAATGATTGGAGCAATTGATCTGATAGAAGGTTAACTAACATTTATCCATCAACAAGTTATATTATTTCCTCTTTCCAAAAACTTAGATTTAACGAGGAGTAAGGTTTGCTACTATAACTTTTTTATGAAATTCTTCGTTAACGCATTTTCAAGCAAGCAACCATAAGAGTTATAATTACGTTTTGTATTATGTCTCGAACATCTTGTTAAGAGCACTTACCGAACTACTTGATTTATGATGCTGCAGAAAGCCTTTGGTTTGCAGCCTTTCTTACTCACCGTAGTATAATAGTACATATAAGATAATATTTAGAAAATCATTTTTAGTTTAAATCAAAACAGAAAATCTAAATAAATTACATTATTCTCAGTTGCATTTACAAATTTAAGAAAATGCATAAGGAAATATAAATGTAATTTTCATGAGGCTAATCTATACTCAAAATGTAATTAGTGTATTTACTTCACTATTTGACACCGAGTATACTTTAATAAAAACCTTTGGGAGTGGAATTCGCGCAATAAGTACAAAATTGCAGTAAATCATACAATCTGCATGCTAATCAATATATAACTGTGTCTCCATCCAAACTAACAGGTTCACATGTTTGTTAAAAGATAAATGAAGAACTTGCATACCTGATTCCTGTATAAAATTTTTTTTATGAAAAACCTTCCTTGGCTGTGTCAAATGTCAGCCAAACACATTATAGTTGTTGCGAGTTTCAACTTATACACTTGACATGACCCATCTTGATAGTGACGTCATTTGTCAGGGTAGCAGCTACAGTCACAAAAATATTAGTGCTCTGTGCCTTGAAATAATATTTCAGATTCAACTTAATCCTTTGGAAATTTAAATACAGTCTTAATACTTGGGAGTTATCACTAAGTTATGTAGAAAATTTCATGTTTATAACCTTAACAGATAGTTTTTAAGAAAATAGACCAGTGTGTGAGTGTAGAAAAGTAACAATAGGTTAGTACAATCGTTTACAGTTCTCTTTATGCTTAAAGTGTGCATACTGCAGTTGTATAATATCACCTTCCCGGGAAGGTGCTACAATTTTCGAGTATGAAAATGAAATAAAAGCAACTGCTTGGTATGCAATACACAGTAATAAGATACAAGTATGTGAATTATGCATTATTTATAAGCAACGTTATCTTCGCTACAAACGTAGCTAGTGAATTGTATGGGTTGTTGATTAGTTAAAAAATTTACTTTTGTTTAAATTGAGTATATGTTGATTATACATGGCAGTTCAAATGTATTTAATGCAGTTTTCACCCAGTTGATTATTATAATTGGATTTATTCTCAGTAATGAACAATGCCTCAGCATATGGACTTGGACCAGATAAAAATACTTATCCATAATAAAGAATCTACATGGTTATGTGGGAAATGAAGTTGCTAAACTTATCTTTGCATGTTCAAATCATCATACATTTTGCCAACATGAAGTCATTAGTGCTACTAGGGACTTGGAGCAGAAATTACGTTGTATAATTAAACTTTTTGATGGAGCAAAGGATTACTGAGTAGGAAGATATACATTCCCTGACAAAAGTGGAATGTTTACTTCATATTTTGTTGTGGTGTTTCCGGACCAATTGATAGACAAATAAATAAAAGGTTAAAATACCTGCTTGTCGCCTTGTGGTCCAAAGTATTGTCCTATGCCGTCCTATTGTCCTATGAATAAAGTAAATTCCTTTGCCGAATTTAACCTAAATATATCCATACACAAACAAACAAAATAGTTAAATTGTTTGACCTTTTGAATAACAAGTCATTTTTTAATTAGAATTTCTTTTATTTTCTATGTAAATTTTAACAGTGCAACAATGCTTTAGGCTAGGATTATACTAGGACGCTGGCGTCCGGGATGCTGGCGTCCTAGTATAATCCTAGCCAATGTACAAAAGTGAACCCACAAGAACGACTTTAAAGAAGGATTAGAGAGAGTCTATAATTTAAAGTGTAAGGATTTTTTTACAACATTAATCAAAACGGATCACGATCGGGTAACTGTTTGTGTCAAAAACGTTGGGTATTACGCGTTGGAAGGAAGGTTACTTTTATACACAAATGATAAAGGGCTCTTTCTCTGTTTTATCATGATCCAAGCGATGGCTGTAATCATAATTGGGCATTTTGATTTTTAAAGGATTAAAACAAATATAATAATTAAAACAAAATTGTAAAACCCGATAACCCATTTCCATTACCTTGCTGGTTCGCACACTCATTTAAGGTAATCTCTACATAGTCATGCCAAATTTCATCAAATTCAGACCAAAATTACAATAGTTATCGTGTATATATATTTTATATAAAACATGATTATATAAAACAATTTGAAAGAAGTATATTGGCATCTAGGAAAATCTAAATGAAAAAGTAAGTTGGTCGCAGGTCAAAGTCAATAAAGTAAAATTTGCACATCTCTTTTGATTTAAGCTTAAAGCTACAAAAAGTAAATCTGAACTGGAAGTATGATATTTATAATTTTTTTGTGAATCCATTTTTGTAAACAGGCAACCGCACGAGTTACAATTACGTTTTGTTTTTTGTCTCGAACATCTTGTTAAGAGCACTTACCAAACGACTTGATTTATGATGCTGCAGAAAGCCTTTGGTTTGCAGCCCTTCTTACTCACAGTAGTATAATAGTATAAGATAATGTTTGGAAAATCATTTATAGTTAAAATCAAAACAGAAAATCTAAATAAATTACCCATCTTGATAGTGACGTCATTTGTCAGGGTAGCAGCTACAGTGACAAAAATATTAGTGCTCTGTGCCTTGAAATAATATTTCAGATTCAACTTATTCCTTTGGGAATTTAAATACAGTCTTAATACTAGGGAGTAATCCCTAAGATTTTTGTAGCTATTTATATGTTTATAACCTTAAAAGGTAAATTTTATTGAACATAGAACTGTGTGTGAGTGTAGAAAATTAACATTAGGTCACTAGAACTATTTATCCTCCTTATGCTTAAAGTGTGCATACTGCAGTAGTATGATATTTATTTCCCGGGAAGATGCTATGTTCGTTTCGAGTATGGAAATCAAGTAACAACGAGTGCTTGGTATGCAGACCACAGTAATATAAGATACAAGTAGGTGGAGTAATACATTACTCATACGCAATCTTTTCTGCGCTACAAACTGATGGTTTCTTATCTGCTACTGAAACGCTTAGGTTGTTGAATTATTATAGTTAATTTACTTTTGTTAAAGTGAGTGACTGTTAAACATAGAATCATGCATGACAGATCAAATTTATTTGATGCTATTTCATGGTCATCCAGAATATATGATACTAATTGAGTTTCTCGTCAGTAATAAACAGTAAACAGTGCTTTAGCATATGGACTTTGACTAGAGAGAACTACTTATCTATAACAATCAGTCTACAGAGTTATGTGGAAAATGAAGTTGCTAATTTATCTTTGCATGCTCAAATCATCATAAATTTTGCCAAAGTGAGGGCATTAGTGCTACTAGAGACTTGGAGCAGAAATTACGTTGTATAATTAATTTGCGTGAAGGAGCAAAAGGTTGCTTAGTAGTAAGACATACATTCCCTGACAAAAGGTGGACTTATACTTTATGGTATTGCCTAACCTCGAAATATTTCAACCAAACCAAACCTTAAAAAATATCGATCAACTTTTACATGAATTACATAGATTAAAGACAATATCAGTTGTAGATTAAATTGCACCCACCAAAATCCTATTTGGTTTTATCATTGATAAAAATAGCAGTACGATATTCTACCTTGCGAGGTTTTAACCGTGATGAATGTAACCGCTGTCCATTTCACGGTGGACAGTGTTAATTGATGTTGGATATTGGACCATCACATGTTGAGAACCTGTGAAAAATACTCATTTGATGCACTCATTCGGACCACTTCAGCTGTATTTTGAATATTAAAAGAATTTAATTGAAGGTAATGAAACACACAAGGACATGCACTTACGATGAAAGTGCACTTAAAAAAGG
The DNA here is from genome assembly GCF_028750875.1 of Macrosteles quadrilineatus. Taxonomy (NCBI): domain Eukaryota; kingdom Metazoa; phylum Arthropoda; class Insecta; order Hemiptera; family Cicadellidae; genus Macrosteles; species Macrosteles quadrilineatus. The sequence goes on from NW_026542596.1 coordinate 79,138,631, forward strand.
GAAATATTTATAAAGCAACTTTCTTGAACATGTTAAAGTACAGAGGTGAGATTTAGTAACTCATTAGTATCCTGTGAGGTCAAAAATTGATGTTGATAACTTTATCCAAACACAGGGCTCTTGGTTTACGTATATTGTATGCGAAATTAGTTATAGTCTAGGTTTTGACGTGGATAACAAAGTCAAAAAGTTTCAGTTTATTTGTGGTACTGATCATTTGTTATGTATATGAATATCATGAACATATTGAATATGGACACATTAAACCAAGCTTGAACTACTTACAAAATTACTTAGATTTTCTAGAATGACAAACCATGCTCAATATAAAAACAATAAATAAAATAAATCATTCAATCTAATACATTAAAGTTTGCTTGTTCGCCAAACTGGTTTGGAATATTGTGAGTCCTCATCAACCAGCTTCAATTATAATTAGAGCTATACAAGTTTCCTGGGCAGAAACCAAGTTTGATATTTCACTCAGCTAACTCTTGAGGCTAGGAGCAAAGACAAACACAAAAGTTTCCCTGTAACCTCTTGCAAATCTTGACATTATAAATAATACCCGTACTTCTCAATATTTTGTGGTCCTACCTCTTTACCAACACTTATATATCACTTATATATACACTTATATATAGATATAAATGTTTGCTAAGCATCATAAGTAAGCATACACACAAATAATTATGAAGCGATTTGACACTTATTCATACTAAAAGCAAACAATACATATGTATAACAACCAAAAATAAAATAAATTTCTTTTTGATAATTAATATTGCAGCAATTATTTTATACTATACTAATAGTTTGCAAAGTTTGGATGGTACAATTTTGGATCTTAAAGAAAGTAGAGAAATTAATAGTTTTATCAGAGCAGAAATTAAAATTAATCACTATGAAGCCAGAGTAAAGAACTTAAGTCAGTTTAAGTTGAGCGAGGATGAAAGATCTTAAGTAGAGGTGTTGATTGAGAAGTTAAAGTCAGTAAAAGAATCTTTAAATAAGCTTAACTTTGAAGCAAACGAAAAAGCTACAGTAGAACGTAGGCTAAGTGAAAGTATTGTTGAAGAGAATGAGCTTGAAAATGTTTTCACAGAAAAATTTAAATGTGTAGAAAAAGTAAATCCATCTAATTTTAATGTACAAGCGGACCAAATATTTAGTTTTGCTAAGCTACAGAATCCAATCCAAATTCACTTTATAACTTTCAAGTTTGTAATGATTTAGATGTTAATAAGTTGTTATCAGAATAATATGAGGTGTTATCAGAAACGTATGAAAACTAAGACATGAAACAGATCTGTCAGATGAGCAAATCGTGGATTTATGTTTAGGTTACACTGCAGGGCCTTTGCATTTCAAGATATTGGTTGTATAAACGATTGAAGTTAGGCTTTACTGCGTTACATAAAAACTTGTTAATTTATTTTGTACCTGTAGGTCTCAGAGAGAGTCTGAAACGAAATTTAGTTAACAGACCCTGACTAGTTAATGAATGGTTAAACTTTTATTTTTAGGTGTCAAAAAATACTGAACTATTGAACCGTGCATACTCTGAACAGTAGTTAGTGGAGTTGATTACAACCGGAATGAATCCAGAAACTAGAGCTAAGTTAGTATTTTATCAAATGTCCTTAACTTTTGAAGATTTAGACCAACTTTGAATTCACGTTCAAAATGTCGCTATGAGGATGATTAAGACGTTCAGTTAGAGTACACCATATGTCACAGTACAACCGGATGGTTAACAATGTTAACATTTCAAGAACACCTCCCAAGTGTTACAATTGTAACCGACACACACACACATACACACACATTGCTCGCAATTGTTATAGAAGACAAAACAATTACACTTCTATCATGCTAAAGAATCCCCTACCACTTTCAAAAATGGGGCAACTGGGGAAAACCATAAAACACTATAATCAAGTAGGGTTTCCCTTGAAAAATAGTGAAAATTTCTCTGGTAAAAGGCAAATAAAAAAAAGGCAAATAATAAAGAAGTAAGGAAATTTTACTCATACAATAAAAGAATAAATCATCAATCCGGATCAGTACAACAAACAAGATTAAAATCTAAGATAAGAAAACCTCTGCTTCCCTCTCTTAAAGTAATGTTTGGTAACAAAATAAATGAAAATTTCCTCTTAGATTCAGGAAGTAGCGTCAGTTTTATAAGTTAAGATATGTACAGGGAAATGTACTAGTGTATCTTAATAAAAGAAGTAAAGGAAGTTATTGTTAACTGCAAGTCAGCAATAAAATGAAAAAGTTAACTGTAAAAATACATTATTTTTCCTGGAAAGTAAAATATTTAATTGCAAGAAGATTTAAGAGAACACGTGGTGCAAGGTTCTTTCTTAGTAAGGTTTGGAACAAGTACAGTTATGAATCTGTCAGTCAGTCAGTTAGTTTCTGTTACCCCAATTTGGGTAAGTTTTTTTTATTTTTGGCGTACTGTAATTTGATGGATTTTCATTTACTTTCCGGAAATTTATTAACACGAAAATCATCAATAAAAAAGTACGTTTTTAATTTATAGGATTCTCTTAATTATAATAAATGGAATTCATTGATTCACATAATGCAATATTATAATGCAATTTTATAAAATTACTGAGTCCAAGCCTTTGTTACAATCATACGGCAGTCTTGTACAATATGTTTATTATATTGTGTGTTAGTTATCACCAAGACGTTGAACAGTTTAGCACACCTGTAGTCTGCGGTGTTCAGGTGATAACTGTTATATTGTAGGTACCATCTGTGATACGTATATATCTAGGTGTTTGTATAAGGTTAAATCACAATAATTTAAAAATTTTGTTTAACAATATGATTTTGACAAACCGAGATAAAATACATATTTTTGCTTCAATTGATATCTTTCAAATACTATTACGGTACGAGGTAATATTTGTAAGGCCAAAAGCTTAAAAGTAGTATTTTACCTCTCTATGGTACGGTGATGAAAAATGAGATAACTTTCCCCAGTATAAGACAGTCTCCGTGACCGTCACACTTACCACAATCTTGAGCCTCAGTAATGAATGTTGGGGGAAATCCTGGGACTTGAAACTGATTAAGTTCTTCTGGATTTCTAAGCCGTATATGAAGACGTGTGCTCGCATTTATATTTTCCTGAGAAAATCTGGTGGCTTTTTGATGGTTTGAAACTGGACCCAGCTGTACCTGGTCATTGGGCTTTAAATAAATGATCTTGGCTAATGTAACCGCTAATCGAAGTCAGTTACAAAGCTACACAAATCTTCTCACGCCATTCTACACCCACCCTTTGCTCTAATTTGAGTTGAAATGCACACCTAGGTGGCGTCCCTATCTCAATTGATTATTTATTATTAAAATATAGGTGTAATTTATTAAGAGATGCAGTTCCATTTCAATGGAAACCTATTTTCAACAACAATATCTGTATAAGTGATTTTAAGTTAAGATTTAAAGACAGTTTAGTAAAGCACTAAAACGGTTTTTGCTCAAAACAGGAAATACATATTTAAAAATTTTTTATAAATTGTATTAATAAATCAAAAGTGAAAATAATTCACAAAACGACAACAACGTGTAAATGTTTACAAGACATCGTTCATTTTTAAAATAAACCTGCAATTAACAAACTGAATAGTTTATTTCCTTAAAAGTAGGTGAATTGAAATATGTATCTTAATTTGAGTGTTTACGAACCAGAGGTTGGTGCATTAACACAGTAAGAAAAGTCGTACTATATATTTACAAAATAATTCTACACACCATGCTTATGAACATCCGATTTTTGCAGGGGAAAAGGGAATCAAGTTAATATCTCAATAAATTATTTAACTTGACAAAAATTATTCAGATCCACATATGTTAAATGTTATTTCATTCTGATGGTCTTTTCTCTTATAGATTTTAGTTAGGTAACAAGATTTATAACCGAAGTAAGCCCTTGTATTTCATTATGGACAACTAAAGTTATTTTAGGTCACTGAGTTTGAAAAGTGTTGATTTGAGTAAAACCGTCAAAGCTGATTTAGTGAAATACGTTTGATTGTGGCTATAATTATTTATAATGAATTAAAATGATCATACATTACGTATATGTGTACCTTTAAGGGTGTTCGGCCCATTTAAAAAATATTTTATTTTTAATTTTTTTTCTTACCAATTCATTAAGCTATTATTAAGAATGGAAAAAAGGGTTTTAAAAATTTTTCCCCCATTTACCAAGTGACATATAGTGCTTTAAAGTGTACTCTCCTTTTACCATTAAACTCAATAACGGATGTAGACTGAGACACCAAAAATTACAAAAACCATTGTTTAATGCACCTTAACTTCATGAGCTATTTCAATTTTCATAAAAGTTATAAATAAAAAATGTGACATTTTTAAAAAAATCACTACAATTAGGTGGTTTGTGGTATTGCAACAAAAATTAGCTCATAAGACGGACAACTAATGGAAGTATAAATAAAAAATTAATTACATTAAAAAACTTAAACAGTTTAGGAATGTAATGGTAAACAAAATGTTGGCAAAATACGGTTGCGAGGCGTTGCGTGTGTGTACAGTGCCCAGACGCGCACTCACGGCGCGCGGGCGCACGCTCGTCCCTCCCCGTTCCCCCGCGCCAACACCACTCTCTCCTCGTTCCCGCGCGCTCTTCTCAACAACTACTGTCTACCTGTCACCGGCCACGTGTTCGAGTTGCATACGACAGTTTGTGTTTATTGTGCTGCGATTGTATGGTACCTTAGTGTTTAAGCTTTCATATATTTTTTGTGATTTAAACTTTGTTCTAGTTTATTATTCTGATACACCATGTCCCCCTTCACATATAAAATAAATATACTTAACTTTATTAGATTCCAAAGAATTTCATTACCCACAACACTATATTACAAAAAAAAAATTAAAAATAGTAAAAAAGGCTCATAAAACATGAAAAAATCATCGAACAACTCAAAACGACAAATAAATTATGCACGTAACAAAGTAGTATCATAACAAAGATATTTTTACTGATAAACCCCATGTTATTACAAATTCAACGATAAAATTATGCTTAGAATAAAAATATAGCTAATCAGCCACAGTTAAACCACTGTTATCTAACATAATTATCATAAATAGTTTTTTTTTGCCGTGGAAACATCAAGCAAACCTTCAGTCGTTGAGTACGGTTCGCGGTGAAGTCACCGTCTTGTGTTGTACCATTGAGTATAAACCTAATCTTGGGATTCCTGTATAGCCTACAATTAATTGTAGCATTACAATATTGACAAATAACTTTTTAATTGAGTAATGTATGGATAAAATTATGTTATATGTGTTAGAGGCAGTTCGTGTTCATTGCATTCGCTTTGTAGAGACAGCTCGACCTGTGAGGGAGAGGCAGGTTGCTGTGGGAAGTGACGATGAGTAGGGGGGGAGACTGACGCGCGAGCGCGGTGCAGGCTACCTTAACGCAGCGTGTCTCAACGCAGACTGAGCTCAGCGGCGTACTGCATTACCATTGACTACCACGACCCAAGCGTCAGCGGCCCGAACTACGTCGTCAAAAGCGGTACCGACTAACAGTATAGCGGTGGGCTCTCTAGGGTTAGGTTTATACTCAATGGTTGTACTCACTGGTCACCGTGTGTATTGAATATGACTATGAAATATCTATACCGTATTATGTTAACAAATGCGTACCACCACTCACCTACCTCGCATAGGACCAGCTCGTTATCATGACTAAAACCCTTTTATGACTTGATGAATTCAAAGTTAGATGTTCCAAAGGTGCCGTCAATGAGTCATTTGAGGCGTTCACTTCAAGGCAAGGATTTCCCGACAACAAAATCCATTACAGTATTCTAAATTGAAAAAAAATGTTGCACAAATATTTTTGACTGATGGCACTTTTCATCGAGAAACTGGTCATTTATTTGATGTTAGTAAAGCTTGGATGGTAGCTATTTGTTTGGTAATGAAAGCAGAACAAATAAAATGTTCAGTTCAAAACTATGCCCAAAGGAAAAAACAATGTTTTCCTAAATATAAACGCATTGTAATACCAATGAAACTAATTTTATAGATCGCAACAACACACAATGTAAATAAAAAACCATAGCTGGATGAATGAAGGAGATCAAGAATCCTCAGGAATACGATTTAAATTACCACCACAACCTCAGACGGGTTTTATCCAAAGATATAGGCCCTACAGATGAATGACATAGATAGAGCACAACGTCATCATTGACCTAGGATACTGATTTAATAAATACGTATACCCAAAAAGAGGTTTGGTATTACAAAATATCCAAAGGCAAATAAAAAAAATATCTGTGTGACTTAGTTTCAAATATTATTATTATTACTGTAACACTATTAGAGCCAGTGTGTTAAAAACAGATGAATTATTGATACATTAATATTATGTATTACTATAACAGTAAGCGCAAACACCAATCAACATAAGATAGTCAATTTGTGTCAGTTAGCAACGTGATTTTGTTCAGGGTTGCTAGCCCGGACCGCGGATACGACGGGCCGTGCCCGTGCCAGGCCTCGCGTATACGAGAAGCAGTGATGCAATGTCAATGTGTGGTGTGAGGAGGGGTGAGGGGGGACAGCTGAAACACACACCTACAGCGCTGCCTCCAAACGGACATCCAAGCGCGCGCGGTGGCGACGGGTAGAACTACTGTTCCTCACCTTCAGACTAGCCTAGCGGTCAAACGGCCTTAAAGGTCCATTTCCTATCCTGCGACTGTTACGACTCTAGCCGCGCGACTCTAGCCGCGCGTCTAGAGCCGTACGGCTGGAGACGCTTGTCTTATTTCCTATGCCGCGACTCCTGCGACTCCCACGTCTAGTGTGACTAGTGCAGTTGCACTTTAACCGTCATGGAAGAAGCTTTGGCAGCGTACATTTTAATGGAAGAAGAGGAAGAAGAAGAACTATTAACGTGCCTTGTTAAAAACAGTGAGCAACGGCAAACTAACCCATTGTTCGTTGCACGACAAAATGAGGAATTCCAAAGAATTCTTATTCAGAGACATCTACTTCAAGATAAAAGTATGTTTAGGAAGTTTTTCGCGTCAATATATGTCAGTTTAATTACATTTTATCGTTAATCGGAAGTGATTTAAAAGGAAAACCATGTGGTAAAGTGAAAAAACCCATAAGCCCTGCTGAGAAACTGGGATTGGCACTCAGGTAAGAATGCAGTAATAAAAATTATAATTTCGTTACTTTAGTGTACTTTATTGAAAATAAGTTACATATGTAACACACCAAACTGCCAGTTTCTTTAGAAATCTGTCTCCAGACGTTTTCTCGCACATATGCATCCTTGTATTGGGGGTGTTTGGGGTTAAAAACAGATGGGTGTTGACGAACAAGTTCAATTAACCTTGAATCATCCATGATTTTGAAGGCACACACTTGAAACTCAATATTAACTATCAAAAACCACACAATCAAACAACTCAGTATACTATCAATTCACACCTCAACTCCGTATGTATGAACTATTTCGTTACAGCCGCGCGGCTCGAGTCGCTTCAGTCGCGCGGCTGTAGACGCTCGATAGGAAACGGTTGCATTTACTTTGCATTAAAGCAGTCAATTTATGTTTGCTTGGACGGATAGAGTCGTAACAGTCGCAGGATAGGAAATGGACCTTAAGTGTTACACATCGATATCTGGAAATTTAGTAATACAATTATTTTACAGTTTTAGTTGTAGTTTTTTGCTAGTACGAGGAAAGGGTAAACTTAACCTGATAAATCTTAGGGTTAACGGATTAATTTGAGAGGGCTAAATAATGGAGTTTAACTTCTAAATTTATAACTGTTTTAAACTAAGAATATTGTAAAGGAAAATGATCAATAAGTTCCATGAAGTTTAAGAATAATCATATAAAAATACATGCCTATACGTTTGAGAGTCGGTGGCTCAGTTGGCAGCGCCACGGACTTCGGCTCCAATGCCCACCTGGTCATCCGGTGTTTTCGGATGTCGCGGGTTCGGATTTTGGTACCTGCTACTTCCTTTTATCGGTACAATCCACCATTTTACCGTCCCGACTCTCCCTTTGCTTGGATACGTTTCACGCACAGATCTCTGTAGCCTATGTGGACGGATAAATGCAAGGTGATCCTCAATCCTAAAAAAAACAAAAAAAACACTACCAGCAATTCTGAAATCCCTTGTTCTTCATCAGTAATCTTAAGTCAGAGACCTAGAATGGTATTTTTCAAAAGTCCATATAATTATCATTGTTGATGGGAAAATATTCTAGCATACATTCATAGGTTACATACATAGCTTAAAATTTGTATTTAAGCATTTCCTAGATAAACACATTGTTGCTTGGATAGAAAAGTAATTTATCTCTGGCCAGTGTACACGTATTCTACGTATTCTACTACGCATGCATAAAAAATTTTCACAATAGTACTTCAACAGTTAGTGACTGAAAAGAGAAAAATAGGTAATATCAAACTTCAGAACACCGTAGAATGGCATACAGGAACGGTCATTTAAATATTCTGTGTTTCGAGTTTGATAACAATACTGTCAACTATAGTAATTCTACTAAATGAATATTTGTTTATGTATCGAATATTATATTGAGCTTACCTTCAAACCTAGAGGTTTTCAGGCATATCCTAATCGAAGTCTATTTTAAAACCAGAATATGCTACGAAACTATCAATTAACAGCGACAGAAGGTCAATCATCGATAATTACTAAGAGGATTTGGACAGTTACCATACAAAACCACTCAATGAGTCTAAAACACACAGATACAACAATAACGATAGAATGGTGAAAATCAACTTTTATATTTATAAAATAATTACTTTTATATATTTTGTGTTCGTAAATCTGGTTTTATTGAGACTTGTTGACAGCTCTCAACATGTGATGGTCCACAGAGTCACATCGTCAATTAAAACTGTCCACCGTGAAATGGAGATCGGTTACATTAATCTGCGTAAAATTCACAGGAGAGTGAGGCTATCGTTTCAATCTGTTTTATACGATACTTTAAAGTCCGATCCTCTAACTCTTTTCTAGTACTGGGTAGCCTTCCTTTTCTAGATTGACTTTTACAGATATAATTATATTATATTATGTTTTACAGTATATTATTATACAGTATATTATGTTGACTTTCAAATATAAATAACTACAATATTGTAAAAAATACTGATTTATTTATTTTGAAATTATTAAGAGTAAATTTATTGCATAAACTATTTTCCAAGGAACCTTTACTAAACGTGTTTTTATTGTAGTCTTTTTGTAGTTTTGAAACTAAACCATTCCTTAAATCAGTGAAATATTTTATATTGTATGAAGTAAAGTTGTTAGAAATAATGTATTATGTAGTAGAGTCATAGAAATTTTTTGGCCATTACACCATTTATTGTTGAAAAACCCGCCCGGTTAAAAAGAAAACTCATTAAATTCAAGTGTGTTGCTAGCCTAGTCTTTAGCGTCTCCGACTTCAGTGCGGGAGGGACGAGTTCAATTCCCGGGTTTTCCAAAACCCTTAAAAGTTGGATAGTTTTCCCTTAAAAGCATTTAATCTAAAGCTAACTTTCACACAATTAAAATGCCACTTGCGTGGAAAAAAAATTACTCCTCTACCTCAAAGAATGAATTATAGAACTAGTAAAAGACGTTCAAACTAATATGCATGTTATATTGAATTTCATACGTTTATTGATTTTCTTACCATTTCCTTGACATTTTCTAAGTTCAGATTGGATAGGATTATATGATGTGTAAAGTTTCCTATTACAGAAATGAGGTGTTTACTCCATGCGTATAATCCTTAACAGTCAGCCTGCGCCATCTTACATTAGCTACTCAGTTTGTAGCACAGATAAGATTGCTTATAAGAAATGCATTGCCCTACCTACTTGTATCCTGTATTAAGACATTCCGTTGTATTGCATTTTTCTTGAAAGAATAAGTTTTTTACACCTTACGTAAGGTTCTCTATTGTAAGACCTCTCATCTTTGGAACGAAACACAGATTATTATCCAGCATAATTTAACTACTCATTTTCTTTTCTTAAAATTATGTTTAAGATTTCACATCTACAATAAAGTTTATTTTTAAGCACCTACAGTGATATAGAGAATAACTGTTTAGTAACACATAAATTTTAGTATTGATAAACAAAATGTTTTCAGTTCTTAATTTTACACAAAGCACATAGAGTATACATTTTCGTTAGGAACAAGTCTGAGACACGATTTATGATTTCATTATCAAGATGTTCCTTTAAGTTAGGCGTGGAAGGTGAAACTTACAACAATTATGATATGACTGACATCTGACATAGAGTATAATTGTTGGTGTAGCAAAGAGCTGGAGAGACTGACAAATTGTTACGATAAGACACTGGGTCACGTAAAATGTGCAAGATAAATTTTAGAATAATTTATTTAATGTAATTTTTATGAATTTATTACTTTTGTAAGTTATAATGATGTGACTTTATTGAATGAGTAATTAAAGCATAGATAATTAACTAATAGTTATTTCATTTGACCTATCATAAATATTTGGATCAATTTCATTTAGGCTAAAACCATATTGCGTTTTGTCAAAATTTCATAACTTTTGTGTAAGCCAACTTATACAAAAAAATAACTTTACGCCACTCTACATTATTTTGACGAACTTCCCACGCAAGGATTTAATCCAGAAAACAGCTGTTTGCCGCCAGCTTATTCAAATGGGGTTTCATTGCGTACTACTGTGCTGCAATGAGTTTTGCCGGACACCAATCAGCTGATTATACTGTATTTAGGTGGCAGTGAGTGGTTATAAACAAAAACATAACCTCTCTTAGAGGTTATGACTATTGATTTTTAGTCCTTTAGTTGGTGGAAATATATAAGGATTTGTACGGATTTAGTAGTATGGCGTAAACTATCGTACGTAACTCGTCCAAAATGTGTGTACCGGACTCGTATGGTAATCCCGTACTCGACTTCGTCTCGCACGGGAACGACCACACTCGTCCGGTAAACACTTATTTTCAGGACTAGTAACGTAATATACTAATACAAAACCTAACACTATTTAACAGTGGAAAATCAAAATGCCACTATTATGAATGTAAATCATTTTCCATGAAATAAAAGCCACATCAAAATTGTTGTTGAATTGTGATACATATTGAATTGAAAAGAGAGATGAATTATATTCAGTATCCACAACAATAAAACTTTATATGATGAGAATTCTAATACAATTTCTAATGTACATGTAAACTCTCAGTTTTCACGTGTAGTATTCTAAAAGTCAATTATAAATTAATTATTGTAATTTTATAACCGTTTTGTGTAATATTGTTTATATTTTACTAGTATAATTTTTTCATATATCTTTCCATTTCGTTATGTCAACAATTTAACTCGAGTAAATATTTACTTTTTGTATCAGTTTTAAACACAGTCTGAAGATGGAAACATATTTTACGAAATCGCTTGTGGAATTAAAATAAATTATATAATGGCCTTTTCAACTTTTCAATTTAATTATTACATTAGGCTACATAATATTGTTTAGTTATTTTATCATTGTTAAACGTAGCATAATAAAGTAGTTGTAATTTGTATTACAAACAGTTTTTGTAGTATCTAAAAGCTAAATATAGCGTTTTGACGACTAACATGACAACTTTACATACAAAAACTAATAGATATCAAATTATAACATAATAAGCTAAAAATTAAAAAAAAAGTACAACTCAAATTGGTGGCTACAAACAGAAAGCTTCTTGGTGCATCATAAATCAAGTTGTTCGCTAAGTGTTCATAACAAGATGTTCGAAACAAAACAAGAAGAAGAAGAATCACAACATTATGAATCCTATTACCTGTTCGAACACTAGTTCAATTCATGACTAATTTTAAGCCTTATTTTGCATTTGTTTAAAAAAAATATTTAAAATTTAAAGTTATTAACATTCTTAAAACTTTTTAAGTTTATAGGGTATATCTAAATCTAGTTCTTTGAATTCCAAATGCATACTGAAATGGAATAGTAAACTCCTAAAATTTATATGTTTAATAATCAAAATATATAAGGTACTTATAATAAACAAAGTATAGTATAAATGAAATAAAATTGTTAACGCCCTATGCTCTTAACACAACAAATTTATTGTCAAGAAATCTTGTACCTTGATGTATCCTTTTTTACTTGTTAAGACTATGTAAAGAAACAAACACAATATACATTGGAAGTAATCGTACTCACACCTTTGACATGATTTGATAGTAATTGTTGGTGAAGGAATATAAACAAACTAAAGAATTGCATTATGCTTAGTGGCCCAGGATCACTTATTGAATAAAATGGTTTATATTACCTATCCGTCAGTGATCCGTAAGACCACAATAGGATCACCAAAGGAGAGGTAATATAAACCATTTTAAATTAAAGAAGCTGTTTCCATCAGTCCTACTTTCATTATTTAGTGTTCTTAACACCCTTTAAGCTTCAAAATTGCATTAGAATGACTACTTAAAATTAGTTTTTCCAAAGTAACAGACAAAACTACAAAATTGAGCCATTAAAAAGTTTTAGTTAAACCACATCACCAAATATCCATGAAAATGTAATTTTATGTAAGTTGATTACTGCACAAACTTTCTTTATGTGGGAAAACTAAATTTTCAGGTTTAAAAGAATTGGCTGTGTGTTTTACTACAGGCTTTAGCGTATTTATTTGCGTGGAAATCTAAGTTGTAATGGGCTTGCGAGACATTATTGGCTAACTGTAAAACTTCCACAGGCCGTTAGTGTCCTGATTAACAGCTGGACCACACAAGTTAGTGTCGACTGGTAAATAAACGGGACTGAAGGGCGTTGGCTGAACAATCACTGAATAAAGGTCGATTCACACATATCAGTTCAGTCACAGTTCCGGTACAGTCCAGTTACGGTCCAGTCTCAGGTGCTTCCGCAATTTCTCAGTCAACTGTCCGTCAGTTGGTTACAGTCAGTCTTCCGTCTCTAATATTTACAGTAATTTACAGACAACATTTTTTAGTTATGAACCTATATTCTATCAAGTTTTCAATGTCCATCTTTTTGATTGTTACAAACAGTACTCAAAATATAAACACAGCCATTTAATCAACAATAACACTATTTTCTAACCTCAAAAAGTTCCGTCAGGCATCCGAACAATTCAAAAATATCGGTTGAAAGAAATCTGAAATTGACTGACGGATGCCGGCAGAGCGACTGACGGGACTGCAACGGATGAGTGTAGATGGCGCAATAGAAAATCTATTAAATAATATTTTTTTTAACTGTGACGTGCCTGAAGTGACTGGACTGTGACGTTCCATAACTGATGTGTGTGAATCGACCTTAATACTATTACAATGGTAGCTAAAGTTTCTGTAACGTATTGCTGGTAACGGTTAAGGATAATTGGTGGATTTGATTTGTTTATTTTCATATGCACACATTGCATTTCAAAGGCGTTATCTAAGTCAAATTCCACAATGGCGCAGTACAAAGTACAGTATATGTATTAACGATGGGACAACTGAGAAATGATTTGAGCACTTAAAGACAAATTATTGAAAACATCAAACGCGATACATAATTTATTTAGACAAGATAATTTGGCCAAATTATTCAAAAACAGCATTCAAATTAGTACGCTATACAAATGTGAGTAACAATAGGTTAACGTTGCTGTAGAAATCTAAATAATTACAATTTTTTGATATTAGATTTGTTATATATTACAAAGTGAAATTTTAGCAGTTCGATTTTAATACTTACAAACATTGTAACAATACTTCTTGAGAGTTGGTGGTTTATCAGTACATCAAACTTAACAAATTCATAATGAGGTAATGGACGCAAATAGTAAATAAAAGGCCCATTTTTATAGAAATCTTTTAATAAGAAGTTTGCATCAAGTGGTGAATGTTTAGGGCCCTTAGCAACACATTCATCCCACCACCTCAGCTGAAGAGCAGAAATATTACGTCATAACAGGCCAAGTGTCCTTAAGAAACCTGTTACGTCAACATGTTAAAGAAGATAACGGTTCTTTATAACGAAACCTGTACTGTGTACAATTTAGACGAAACGGTAATTAACCAGGTTAAATATTTATATATTTAGTAATATTACAACAAATGCACTGTAAACGTGTAACTCTTCCTCTTTTGAAGCAATATAGATTTTTCCTTATTCTTATCTTAATTGTTTGACCAAGGAGTTCCACTGTAGTCTCATAAAGCAAGTTCTATGATAAACATAAATTTTATTTTTGGATATTATTAAATCTAAATATTTATGTGATTACTATTGTATCGCCATCAGGATTATTATGTAAATTCATGGATATTCAATCAATCGAAGAATATCTAGGGAAACATCTTCAGCCGAATTAATGCCCGAAGCAACGAAACATCATCCGAAAACAACTGAACAGGAAAATGATATAGCTTACGGGAGGATTCTACTATTCATCAAAAATAATCAACAACAACACACAACAAATAATCAAAACATGAAAAGAATCTTAGAAGTCCTGAGGTTTTAATTTTTTGACTGAGCTGCAACGACCCTTTGATTCTAGTTTTTCTTTACTCGAAAAAAGTCTCCCTCTTGATTTGTGATTACAATATTGAAACTCAGAGTTTCTCCACAAAGAAGATGTTATGGAATTTCCAAAATAACAGGAGATACAGTAATATTTCTTTAAAAGATTTGATTTTTAGTGGACCGTGAACAAGCATTTTGAAGCCAACCTATACAGGAAAAAGAATTATAAATAAGGTGAGCTGTTATGTCACTTTAATGTAGATGTCCCAACTAATCCCCTCATACTTTCTTTCAACGAATTGGTAATCAACTGATTTTTTGTTTGATAGATGACAAGTAAGATCTACGCAGCCCCTTTTCGTTATAACATCCCTTAATAAACGCCTTTCATCACTGGGTTTCTGAATACCAAAGACCCATTATGTCTATAAACCACACACTCACCTAAACACATTCAATTACGCTTCGTTTCTGTTTATTATAACCTTACAACCTTATTAAACTTACGTACAACGCAGTCACGGAAGATAGTACCTTTTTTTAAGGTAGATTAGATTTATTTAGCTTTTCGTTATGATAATAGCAAATGAATATATTTTCAAAACAATATTCTTCATAAAATATGCAAAACAATTTTGTGACTATGATTGAGTTTTGTTAATACTGTATGTTCAATAGATAATAAGTAGGGGTGAAACGAAATTGCCCTACATTAAATATTACATTAACAATACGGTCTGTTATCACAAAACTATCAAATATTTTACTGTTATTTCATAGTAATAATACTGTTAATTGTTTTCCTTAGCCACTGATGACATTAATTGACACCATAATTTTAGTAGTGAATGCAATTAGACACGATCGGCTAGGAAACAAGCCATGTGCTTTTGCGTTTATTTAGTTCGACCGACTCTTTTGTAGTATATAATGTCTATAGTTTTCGTATAGATTCGAGTATATTTGACTAATAAATAAATACAAATTAAAATATTCAAACACTTTGGTTGAAAATGAGAATTCACTTATATACAATGAAACGTAAGAATTTTAACTAACAGTCATATTGCGATTACATTGAATATTTATGCAAAATGTAAACATTTAACTGATAAAAATTAAATACTAGGTAACGATAAAGTTAAAAATCACACACAAATCCCCTAGTTACATGTTGGCAGCGTCATGATGCATTGGCGAGACTCGGCTCGGCTCTTAACGACTAAGATCTCGTGATTAATGTGGTAAAGCTTTGCTTCTTAACTTTCCCTCGCAATTCCCCAGTGCTCTTTCTTAAATGTGTGCATGTGTTTGATGTTTATTGGTTTAAGCAAATCGATGTGGGTGTTCATAATACTTATTTTTATTGTCTATTAAATAAGTCAATCGCAGTTTTGCGGAATTACCATACGAGTACGGTTAACACATTTTGGACGAGTGGCGTACGATATTTGTCACCATACTATTATAAACTAAACCAACAATAAAAAACTGCACGAATCCGTACAAATTCCCACCGACTAAAGGGCTAACAATCACTACTCAAAACTTCTAAGAGAGGTTACGTTTTGGTTTATTGATTCGTTGACCAATTATCAGCTGTCCGGTAAAAACTCATTACAGTACAGCATTACGTAATGACCCCCATATAGTTTCATGCGTAGAAAGTCAATTAAAACAGTGTAGTGTGGCGAAATATAATATTACATTCTTTTGCACGCACTGTTGTTACATTCACTCCACTCACTAATGTAACGTAGAAATCAGCTTTGCAAGTAGACATTCTATTTACACTTAGATTTTCACCTTTTTTTAATCATAAATTTTACATACTAGATATGCAATTGAAAATTTTTGCAATCGGATAGCTACAGTTTGTACCTACTAATATGATTCAGACGTTTAAACAGAACTGTCACTCAACAGAATATTTAGTATGGCAATCACAGCTATACGCTATAATGAAAGTGGGTGTAACTTATCATCATTGTGTGTTGTAATCAATGATCTAATTTTCCCTGATTGGCTGAAGCAGTGTAGGCCTGTTGGGAAAATTGGTAGGCCTGATTAAAGGGGTTTCATGTAACGATAATGATGATTTGTCTAAAGAAACAAGCCCCTAAGATACGTGAGGGATAATATAGAAAACGAATATAAAGAGAATAGGTACTCTTCAGTCTAGTTTTCAGTGGCACCGTGTATATCTGTCAGTTGTCACCATTTTTATAAGCCCTACTTTTATGGAAATCATGTGGTTTTACCGAGACGTGTAATAGTTTGTTTGTGGCATATTGTCCTTACAAGTTTCTTGTTAATGTTTAGGTTATTATACACCCAAGATAAGGTAAGGTAAAGGTGAGTAAAGGTAAGTAGTTTTATTTTCGCAAACAGGTTCAATTGAGGGTTAAAGTAAAGTCTTCAAGTCACGATTGGTGCATTTGTATCAGGGATTCCTTGATAGATGGTAGCTTCAACAAACAAGCAGAAACATTTCAACTGTAACACCCTCAATGTTTCTCCAGTATGGTAAGTGTTAAAGAAAATGCTAGGTAATTTGAATAAAAACGTTTAGTTTTGTTAAATACAGTTTTAAGAATAAAACCAGTTACAGTAGACGTACTGTGTTTATATATAACATCGTTATTTGGTTTCAACTGACTACGGTACATTTCATACAATAGTCCAGAGGTTAATATACGGGGGTTTTCGTAATTCTCACCCGAAACTCCGTGGTCATGTTCGTTAGGTCAAAACAAACAAAAAATATCATATACATATTCCCTATCTCGCTTCGTCTTCCGTCTGTCAGTGTGTATTTTATACATAGCTTCCCATGAAGAAAATTACAATTTTATAATGGAAATGTTATGTATCTTGCCATAACTATTATAATTATGCATTGGGAAATGGGAGCTATGAAATAAGATGCTCAGTCATTGGAGGCTAACATGAAAGAGACTTTATTCCTGTTGTCTATGCTAGGACAAGTAGTGTAGGCTATTCATGACATAGAGTACAATAACCTAAGACACAATACAAATGTGTATATATAACATTACTCTCTCCTAAAAAGAAAAACATTTTACTTTTATAGAACAAATAATTCCTCCCTCTAAAACAAAAATAATGACAAACTTTTAAATTTCATAAAAAGAACAATTTCACATTTAAACAGTACAGAGAATAAAAGTTGTCCTTAGAACTAACCTAGCCTAACTTAAAAAAGCCTCAACATTTTAAAAACAATTTACACTTTTTTTTTGTTTTGAACATTTTTTTTTACAAATTAAAATATACATTTCTTACAACCCTTTAATTCAACAAACTAAGAAATTGTACCTTAAACGAAAAGTAAATTAAAACAACAGTATAGGCCTAAACACAGAAACTTAAAGCTAACATAATAATAAATAGGCCTGGTTAAAATGTCATCAAAAGAAATGAGATATCATTGCATTAACAAAATATAGGTTAGGTGATCATTTGGTTTACAAATCAAAAACTTTCTTAGGCACTCTTGTTCTCATGGGATATCGCCTTTTGGGAGTAGAACTTAAAGGACTACTATCGCTGGAAATAGGATCATGGACTGCGGAAGTGGCAGATTGGTTAGGACTGACAGCACGATTTGACACAGGACTTTTTGGACTGGCGCAAACAGGAGTGTTTGGTTTAGGCACAGAAAACGTACGGTTATAGTAGTACGTTTTCTGTGGTTTAGGCGAGGAAGGGCTTAGCATCAGACTTCGCCTATGAACAGGTCTACTCACATCTTCACTTGGAAACAAAGCCTCGGGCCTAACAGACTCCTTTGACCTTGAGGTCACAACATCATTTGACACTTGGTTTTTAAGTGGCAACATTTGATTGCAATGTCGTTTCCAGACTACATCATAATTACATAACTTAACTAAATAAGAAACAGGACTAAGACACTTGAAAATGTTTGCCTTTACCCAATTTGAGGACTGAGAAGTACGGTAGTCTTTTACCAACACAACTTGATTTTCAACAAACAAAATATTTCTACCTTTAACATTTTCAGGAAACCCTGATGAGTTTGTTTGAACAAATCTATCAGGTCGCAAACCTGGTCCTCAACTTCCTACCGAACATAAGTTCTGCTGGTGACTTACATGTTGAACAATGGGTTGAGTTTCTATAGTCAAACAAAAATCTTAAAATAGCCAAGTTAACATCATTACCTTGCTTTAAAGCAATCTTTACACTTTTCTTTACAGTTTGGACTGCACGTTCCGCTGCTCCATTTGTCGCAGGGTGGAACGGTGCTGTAAGACAATGATTAACTCCATTCAGTTTAAGAAAAGAGGCAAACTCGTGAGAAGTCCACGTAGGACCGTTATCTGTTACAGCAGAGTGCGGTAAACCGTAACGTGCAAAAATCTGTCTCAACTGATAGATGACAGAAACAGCAGTGATTGAGCGCATGGGAACGACTTCAATAAATTTTGAATAAGCGTCAATCACTATCAAATACATCTGATTATTAATAAGTCCAAAGAAATCCATGTGGATACACTCCCATGGACCATGAGGAACGTTCCAGTTACACACCGTCATTTTTGGGGGGTCCTTTCTTTGATCAAAGCATAACTCGCACGAGTTTGCGATTTCTTCAATACACTCATCTAACTTAGGCCACCAAAAGGTTGACCTGGCAACAGACTTCATTTTAACCATTCCTAGATGAGTACAATGCAATTCACTTAACAAACCTTTTCTCAGACTGGTAGGTATTACCACACGGTAACCCCAAAGCACACAATTGTTTTCTACGTTCAACTCTGATCTTTTCAAAAAGAAAGGTCTTAAATCACTAGACATACCTGAATCATTTGGCCACCCATGAAGTGTATAATCCAACACTTTACTTAACACAGGATCCCTTGCTGTTTCCTTACTAACAACTTTAGAGGATATAGGAAAACAGGTAGTTTGTATAAACTTAAAAAAATCGAAATCATCAACAATTTCATCATCGTTAGAACACTTGACTGGCAACCTAGACAAAAAATCAGCATTACAATGTTTAGATGATTTTACATATTCAATATCAAAATCAAAAGCACTCAAAAAATGAGCCCATCTTTGCAGCCTATTTGCTGCCATCTGAGGGATGCCTTTCTTTTTACCAAAAATGGTCAATAGGGGGGCTGGTGATCAGTCAACAAAGTGAAATGACGTGAATAAAGATACTGATAAAACTTTTTCACGCCAAAGACGATTGCCAAAGACTCTTTCTGGATCTGGGAATAACCTATCTCACTCTTGGAAAGCACACGAGAAGCGTATGCTATCGGTCGCTCTGAACCGTCAGGAAAAACACTTGAGAGAACACACCCAAGACGCATCACAAGCTAACCGCAAAGGCAAACTTGAATCATAATGTGCCAAACATGGGGCTTGGGTCAATAACCGCTTGACTGACTCGAATGCATCATTGCACTCTCTTGACCAACACCATTTTACATCTTTTGACAAAAGCTTATACATTGGGTGCATAACACTAGCCAAATTACTCAAAAAGCGACCATAAAAATTGATCATTCCCAAAAAACTCTTTAATTCACTAACATTTGAAGGTGCAGGGGCATTTAAAACTGCTTCTAATTTCTTTGGATCAGTGTGAGTACCAAACTTATCAATGTGAAATCCTAAATAATCAATACTACTCTTAAAAAAATCACATTTTTCCCTCTTAACTGTAAAACCAGCTTCATTCAATCTCTTAAGAACATTTCTTACACATTTCAGGTGATCTTGTTTACAATTGCCACCAAAAATCAAAATATCATCTTGAAAACTAACAACACAGTCTAACCCAGCTAGAGTTTGATCAATTACCTTGTGAAATATAGAAGGGCCACTAGTGATCCGATATGGAATGCGTGAATACACAAACAAACCTTTATTAGTTGAAATAGTGGTAAGCTTTTTAGACTCTTCGTCCAACATCAACTGGCAGTAGGCCATCTTTAAATCAATTTTACTATAAAAAGAACTGCCAGACAACTTTGCTAATAGATTCTCCATTTTAGGCAGTGGGTACCGCTCAACAATTAGGTTAGGATTTAAAGTGACAGAAAAATCTCCACAGAGTCTCACACTACCATCATTTTTGGGAATACAAACAATAGGAGTACCCCAGTCACTAAAATCAACTGGCTCTAAAATACCTTGATTGATTAAGTTATCAATTTCACTATTTACCCTCTCTTGGAGAGCAAAAGGCACAGGCCTAGGCTTACAATAAATAGGTACTGTACCTGGTTTTACCCTCAAACTGACATTTTTTCTAGTAAAAGTTCCCAGATTATGGGAAAATACCCTTGGAAACTCATTGTAAATCATACGTACATCATCATTATTTACAACATGATTCAAATTCAATGTCATTACATCAAGTTCCTTCAGCCAATGTCTACCTATTAACGGTGAACCACCATTATCAAACACATAGAGATCAAGGGTTTTACTTTTAGAATCATACATAACATTTACCTTAATGTAACCTAAAGGTGCAAGTTTTGATCCATCATAAGACTTTAAGTTTAAATCATTTTCAAAAAGTTTAGCATAAGAAAATAAGTCATTGTAGACACCTGTAGATATTGCTGAAATAGGGCTTCCAGTATCTATTTCTATATTTACCATCTTTGAATCAATTTCAACCTTGAGTGTGATTGGAGGTTCATGCTTCGAACTAGGACTAGGCCTAGGCTTAAAATTACTAACACTCTCAACATGATACAAACTCGTGTCGAATACACTATTATCTTCATGAAGTACACCTACCTCACTGGAGCTGTTTACGAGCACATCATTGCAATTGCCTTCATCATTAGAAGAATCATCATTGTTTAGGTTTTGATCAATTTTGTTATGCCTATAAGAAGTATCTTTACCTTTTTTAGGACACACAGCAAGCAAATGTCCTTTTTGCTTACAAAATCTACAAGAAAAGTTTAAATATCTACAATTACTCCTGTAATGATTTGTTCTACCACAGCAAGTACATTTCATATTACTACTTGAAAACTTTTGAAATTTACCACTAGCACTAGACCTGCAATGTTGTTGTTTTGTGAAGAGGTTAGAGTTTTGACTTTGTGTCTGCTTAGTCTGCTTCTTGGTTACACTTCCACTCGTTCCCTGACTTGGTCTGCTAGTCCAACTGTTACCCGTTCCCTGTCCATATTTATTTAATTTACTGTAATTCATGCCTGTTGATTCCTGAACATGGACGATCTTTACATCTTGTTCAGCTGTTTCCCAAGACAAAGAAAATTGGACAGCACTTTTAAAAGTTAGGTCTTTTTCAATAAACAAACGTTTCTTCAAACTATCACTTAATAAACCTGAAACAAACTGGTCCCGCAAGGAAATGTCCCGATTTTCCAAATCACAATCAACTGCTGCTCGATTTAAACATAGGACAAAATCAGAGATACTTTGAGAACTACCTTGAGTTATTTTATGAAACTTATAGCGTTCTGAGAGAATTGATGGTTTAGGGTTTAAATGATTTTTCATTAAGGCAACAAGTTCAGGATACGATTTAGAATCTGGCTTATCGGGTTGACACATGTTTCTAAGCATATCATAGCACTTTTGTCCGATAAACATAAGCAAAAAATGTTTCTTCTTAGCATCAATATCATTAATTACAAAAAATTGCTCTAAACGTTCAATATAACTGTCCCAAGATGTTTCTTCTTCGTTAAAAGGTTCTATTGAGCCTAAGTACGGTGCCCTGAAGGTACTTACGGTGGCTTGCGTACCTGAAGATCCACCTCCATTACCTCCTTTTCCGTCATTTCCCGTCATATTTCAATCACTTTACAAACAATTACTGTACTGTACATTATTTTAAAACATTAAAAGAATCCTCGTCGCCATTTCTGTTATGTATCTTGCCATAACTATATTATAATTATGCATTGGGAAATGGGAGCTATGAAATAAGATGCTCGGTCATTGGAGGCTAACATGAAAGAGACTTTATTCCTGTTGACTATGCTAGGACAAGTAGTGTAGGCTATTCATGACATAGAGTACAATAACCTAAGACACAATACAAATGTGTATATATAACAGGTAATACCTGCTAATTTATTGAATTTTCCCAAATTTGTAGTTAGTTATTTGTGTCATGACCCTATAAAAATCCTACATTACTGTAAAGTTAATAATTTTTGTCATTAGTAACTTATTCTATAATTCCTATGATTTTTGAGTTGTTAAGCTAAAAAAATGGCCACATTTGAAATAATAAAAATTATAAACTTGACGCTTTGCAAAAAAAACTTCCTATTAGGCATCATACACGTACTAAGTTTGAAATTAGTACCTCAAGTGGTTCCTAAGTTATGGGAAGTTATGTAAAAAATACATAACGGACAAACGGAAATTTAAGCGACATAGGGCATTTTGTTTACATGATACTATTTTTTGTTTTGACCTGATAAAAATGGCCACGGAGTTTTGGGGGAAAGTTTCAAAAAACCCTTTATAAATGTCAAACTGGATAGTATTTTCCTGTTTAGTGTGTTGCCTGACGAAGGGACTTATAAGAAATAAATCGCTGCAGCATTTATAAGGGAGCGCTCAAAATTCGTAACACAACATTTGTATCTAATTTCTTTGATAAAAATGAGTATTTTTGAAACGGTGCTTGTATAAAAATTCAAAAAAGTTATTTGTATGTATATAACTCTTCTTACATAGAAAATATTTCAAATACATTTTTAAAATGCGTTCGTACGACCGTAAACCAGGGATTTGTTTTTTAAATATCTAAAATAAAACTTTACTATCGTAAAAGTTTGATGTACTTTGCCAAAATCAAATAGTTTGCTTCATTTAATACAGTAATAAAATAAAGTAAGAAAACAACGTATTTGATCCTCAATGCCATGAGTCATTTCTAGAGAAATAAATCCATATGTTCTCTCTAAGCGTATAATAGTAGTTGATCACTTTTAAAGTGCCTTCCAATACCATTCATTGACTTGGCACACAATGTTGTAGGTCGTGTCAGATTTCCAGGTTATCTGGACAGTAATTTTCTGTGAAAGTTTTACTGTCCAACAGTATTGTTACAAGCCTATTATCATGCAAATGGAGGACCTTTCTCTGCTAATAAAATACACTGGACTGAATGACCACTTTGGAGTAATACTTTTTTAGTATTTAAATGGCGAGTGTGGAAAAAATGTGAATCTCAATTTTATTATATCTCAGATAAAAAGTGTGAAATTAATGCAATAACTATTCTGCCAACATTGGGTTTTTAGAGTTAAATTCTTGAAAATAGAACATCTCAATTATAATGATTGATAAATTAAATAAAATTGGTTTGCCCAACACACAACACAAAGATAATGTCCTAGATCTGTTCCATATTTAATAATTTGTTCCATTACAGACAAACTCATTTACTTTCTTTTATCTTTAATCCACATTATTATTTGTGGCATATCAAAAAAATATTAGCAGCATTTTAAATAAAAGATTTAAAGGAAAGGTTTGAGTAAAACATGTTCTAATATGATTTAAGTTTGTCCTAACCTTAAGGAAACGTCTGTTTTTATAACCCTCACCCTGGGTCATTTGGCATTAAGTCAAAATTGATGTTTTAATATTTATGCCTGTACACGAATGAGCTACAGGATATCAAGAAGCTGTTTCCATTGCTTTCTAATGCTTTGTAAGTCTGAATAACCTTTCTCGACACAAAGCAAATATTATAAAATATAGCAATTATACAACATTCTACTAGCATGTCTGAACGTTTAAAACAATCATAGCGACAGCAATTAAAGTATAGTATGTAATAGAAGCTGCATAGTGATTCCAATGATAAAATAAAATGTATACTTCATATCAGTAGTATTGGGTTAAATAACACAATCCAATTTTATCAACCTGTGTCACATTCACGTTATTGAGGATAAAATGATTTCACATATATTAAAATTCATCGGAATTGGCTTATCCTCTCCCATATCAAAGAGAGTGGTGTATATCCATTTTAATTGGTGTTTACTTATATTATATTTCGAACAATAATTAATACTATTTTGGCGTATTATATTTTTTTGAACTCAAAGAAATATAAATTTGGTTCATAGATTTAGTTAATAAATAATTCTTATAGGAAATTTAAAACACAGTAAACTTATTTTTAATCTTGTTGTCTAGCACATACAATGGTAATAGTAGTTTTTAAATAGGATTTAATAATAATAAACTGTATTAAAATTTATTAAATTATTATACAAGTTTATGGTGGTGTTAATAGGCTACTAACCATAGGTATGTTTCCTATTATTCCCAAAATATCAGTAGTTTCCTTACCTGAAGCTTCAACATGAAGATTTTCTGCTGAGTTAAATGTCAGCCTGTATCTCATAATTGTTGAGGGTAACCTTCTACTCTTAACATGACAGATCATCTTGATGGTGACGTCATCATTTGTCTCTACTGTACGCCTCAGAAGTCTTGACTGTCATGTCAAAAGTCAGCAAAACATCTCATAATTGTTGTGTCTGTCTCTTCCTATACTAACTCAGCATCTTGACAATCTTGAAAATTATTATTCGGTTTCACAGCTCGCCCGAACATAATACCATATTTGCTTTGATTTGTAAAGTATGTTACAACACATGTAAATAAATTTGCAAAGTATTTTTTAATATAAGTAAAACACAATTAATTTGAAGAATAGTTGAAATTATAGTATGTTGTTCACATAGTTTGATCACTATTTACAGAATGTTACAACTCATATAAATTCATTGACACTAGATAAACCTACATTTTGTCATATAGTGATGGCTAGGTTTGCTGGAAACTTGCATTTAGCTGAATACTCAAACTGCGTGACAGCCTGAAATATTTCCAAACCATAGACTTTTAGGTTAACCTAATGCTTCAGGACCTATGTTACTGGACCAATATTCTCCTCACTAGAAAATTAAGGTTTACTGTAAACTTAAGTTTGGTACTAAAATCATGTCATGTCACTTATATTGTTTTACGGCAATCTGTTGTTATTGTCACTGGTCAATTGTTGGGTTTTTTTTTTTTAATTATATTATTTTATTTGAATACTGCAATTTTTAATTTTTAATGTATGTAGAATTTCCCCTTCGTGACTTTTAAACTATAAAAAAGATAAATAAATCACTGCTTTAATGTTACAGTAAAAATTTAACTCAAAAATATGTATAAGGAAATAAAATATATGCTCATAAATTAAAATTTTTGTAAACTCCCAAAAAATGTATAACATCATTATCTCAACACAACCAACGTCTATAGTTGGATATTAGTTTTGTAAAAAAATATTGCTTTAATCATTACACTGAACCACCCATCTACAGTTAATCCATTGTGTTGCTACAATACGTTGACCAGTTGAGTATACCAGACGATTTAGTATATCAAAATATGACTAAAATATGAAAAAAGAACCTAACCTTCAATTAAAAATGGTTGGTAAACTATGGCCTCGTTAAACAAATTAATCGCTTCAATTTTTTAAGTAGACCTTTCCATCATGGCTTGTATTTAAAACTACACATTTTGTCTGGAGGTGGATAAACTCCTCCCGTTATACGGAAAACAATTCAGTTTTAAACATAAGACGCGTTGGAAAATTCCAATTTAAAAATACAGTATAAACATTTCAGAACCTACGTTATAATGAATTAAAAAAAACTCTGTAAACTTAATTACGATGGATTCATTTAAGATTTTTACCCATTAAGGATGACACAATAAATTAAAATTCATTTCCAATCTAACTCCTGAGCTGTTGTATTCAATATAATAAATAGGTTACATACCTTATAAATCCGACAAACAGCTCATTTTAATTGAAGGTCGTTTACATGTTTCGGCTTTCATATTTCAATACTAGATACAAGGAGCATAGACCAGATCCTCGTAATACAAAACAAAAATCATCGTTTGCTCATCATTTGGTCCATAAAAACCATGATATGAACGATATTAGTAAAGGCCTTGAAATCCTTCATGTTTGCAAAAAGGGAAGCAGACTTAACACTCTCGAAGAATTCGAAATTTATAAGGCACAGGTTAATGAGAACAACAATTTTGAGAGCGTTATTCTGAACGAAAAACTTAAATTCAAATCCCATCACATTTTCAATAACATATTAAACAAAGGCAGAGTTCGACGCCCATTGGTCAGCAGTCCACATCAGCTGATAAGACAACACCGACACAACTAGTCCAGTCTGCATCCTGATCTTGACAACGGTGTGCGTGCGTCCTGCACGTGTATTTAATAGGCCTATTTAAAGTATTATTCGTTTTCGTAATGTTTTCGTCCCGTCCGTGTGTATGTGTTTGTGTATGTACTTTTAGTAGAAAACAATGACAAGGATTTCACCATCCAACTGCGATGTTTTGACAATGGCCGATACAAGCCGAAACATGTAAACGACCTTCAATTAAAATGAGCTGTTTGTCGGATTTATAAGGTATGTAACCTATTTATTATATTGACACAATAAAGTTATTTGCATATGTTTAATGTCCTATTTTTATCCATAGCATTAACTTTCGTTGAGTATAATTAACATTTCTAACATACACAAATAAAAAAAGACAAAAACCTATAATTATTATGATATTGCTGCACTTTTAGTAGTACGTTCCTTGTTGTAATGTGGTTATACTCTCACCAAGACGTCGAACAGTTTGGCACACCTGTATTCTGCGGTGTTCTGGTGTTAACTGTTATATTGTTGTCACCAGGTGTTACTCGTTAATATCTAGATGTCTAGTAACACAGAATCAGATAGTAAAACTCATAGTATTTAGTTACACTTATTACACCTATCTTGCAACACGTTTTGCCAATGTGCTGAGAATGATCGTGATCGTAATGTTTTATAAAAAATGTATAGGATAATACTAAGCTAAATGCATAAAATACAACCATATTAAGACCAAATAGTTATATACTCAGATTATTACTTCACAATGATCATAGACAGAAATATAGGTGGACGGGAAAGAGCTTTCATTATGTGTGGATAAAAGTAAGCTTACTTTCCAAAAGCGTAATACCCAACGTTTCTGACACAAAAAGTTACCCCCATGATCCGTAATGATTAATGTTGCGAAAAATCCTCACACTTGAAATTAACGACTCTCTCTCATCCTTCTTTAAAGTCGTTCTTGTGAGTTTCAATGATGTGCACTTGTGTTGGGAAGCTTTCAGTTGTATTATGAATAAGAGAAATGAAATTCGTTGGATTCTATTGTTTTTATTTTCCAGCTATCTGTAAAATTTTCATGTAAAGTTTAGAGAAAGAAAACACTAGTTGGTTGTCAGAATTTAATTTATTTGATATTAAAATATCATAAATGCTTAAAAGTATGCTGGTTTCCTGGTGAAAATGAATTAATTCACTATATTAACAATCACTAAATTAAAAAGTTTCCATTTATTTTTTTCGTCCAGGATTAAAGTTTACATTGTTTATATTATTATATTTCTTTATATTTGTTTGATGACTATTACGCAAGGAATTTAATTAAAGTAGAATTTATCCCAGAAAGGTGTTTAACGCTGACAATAAATCTCTGTGTCTTCCAAGTTATTGTAAGCTTAATTGTAATTCGTTAGAAATGAATGAAATTGTCCTTTATTTTAATGAAATATGAGAGCAAAGGCTATTACGAATTTAATTTACAAAACGTAAGTAAAGCTCTTTTTTTCTAAGAACATATATTACATCCTAGAAGTCTTGAAGCTCCCTCTCTAAACAATAGTCATTCGAATTGATATTAAACATATTATTTAGTTAGTGACGTTTCAGGGAGCACATATTATTTAACGTATAATATAACATTTATCAGGCATGTTTACTTTTGTATATTAATTTTTAATTTTTACACGAATTTTGACAAGTACCGGTACTGCATCAAAATCCTCATATTATAAAATTGACTATCCGGTGAATTGAGCATCATCGTGGGAGTCCATCATTATGGGCTGATGGGATCTCGAGCCCCCCCCCCCAACTTTACAGCTTTTTACGTGTAATATGCATTTTCTACGTATAATATTTAACGTATTATTTAACATATTATTTGTATGACACACTATTTTCGAGTTATGGCCACTATAACACTTATTTTAAGGGTTTTCAATAACCATCGTACTAATTATAATTTTTTTAACATTTAAGAAATGATTGACCTGCATTGTATAAATAAGTAAAACCCAAAAGTTTTATAAACTACCCTAGGTACTCTTGCTATCTATTGAAAATTATTTCCATTAGTTTTAAAATATTGACTGAATTGAAATATATATTACATTTATCATAAGCCACCAAAACAGAAAATCCTACTTAATAGGTAGGGAAAAATTAACCAAAATGAATAAATGAGCATATTAGGATAGTGTTTGATTCAGATTGTGTAGTAATAAGTCATGTTTTGTATCAGAACTATGTGTTATATTTTGTAACACTTTAGTTGTATGTAATAGATATCAAGTTAATCAATGTGTCATTTGAAAAATTTTTAAATTCTAATAAATTATTGTTATTTATTCATAAAATGTGTTGTAACATAAAAAAAACTATCAAGTTTAATAATAAAATAATTTGAGATAACCATATTATTTACAAATTAATAAAAAAATAAAAATTCATTTCAGTATATTGAAAATGTATGAGGTTTTAAATACATGAAAAACACATTTTTGTTGACTTAAACGTTAATATACGTATTAATGTTTTTCCTCTTAACTTTTTGGTTTTAATGTTTAAAAATCCATTATTAAATATGTTAGAAGCAAATGCATTTTTATTTATACAACTCAAAAAACACCTACACCTGGTTATTCGTAGTGACAGTTGAAAACAATTATACAGACCGAAACCATATTAGTATTTAAACCAAGTAATTAAAGTTAACTGCCAATTCGTTTATCGTATGCAACAGTTGCCTTTCATTTACACGGAATTGGTTTTAGTGGCGAGGCATTTCAAACACTAGTGATTATAAAATACGACGTGGGCTTTGAAAAGTTATTTGGATAGGTTAAACTGGAGCATCCAGTATATATGAACTTTCTATGACACGATTAAAAAAGTACTTTGTTTGTGACTTAGTAAAAAGTAAAATATGTCTCAAATATCGCTGTACAGTTGGCTATATCTCATTCGTCACTATGCTAATGAATATTAATATCGGAATAGAAATATTAAGAAAAACATTAATTTTATATACAAAATTATATTTTTACTATTAGAAATATATAGACAAAAATACGTTTTAGCTGTTATTTAAATAGTCTATGCTATGTACGTTTTATTTTTTAAACTGTAGTAGATTGGATACCCCCTAAAACGACCCCCCTAATAACGAACACAGTTTCAATCATATGGTAATTTTTATACGACATTTGAAGATTAATTTGTGAAATACGTAGTAAAAGGTAAATATTCCGCAATAGATAAACTAAAGTGATAAGTTAGTAAACACATTCCTGAATTACAGAAAGAATTTGTAGGTTGAACCCCAAATTCAAGATTTTTTGAAGTAATTGGAAAGTGATCCAATAAGGGTTACCTTTTTAGAAATAAACAATTTATTAGAAAAACATATACATTTTTAATGTATTCTATGGATAAAAATAAAATATTGTTCATGTAAATACAAACAAGTGAATAAAATTGTATACAGACTATTATAAGTGTTCAAGTGAAAAACATCTATAATGGTTTGTTTACATAACTTGCAATTTTGAAGCAAGAGGAATTTTACCTTGTCGAGCCTACGATAGCAGTCCAATTTACGGAATTTTTTATATATCTGATGTTGGAACAAATCATCGATAATAAACTGTAATAACTCGTGTCTCAAGATAATCTAAATAGAGTTATTAAACTATTTATCTATAACCGTGTACATGTTACATGGAGTTTTATACTTATGGTTGTTTTGATCACTGAAAAAATCGAAACCTTGATATTTTCTACAGTAAAGTTATTGCTAGAAGCTGTCACATTTTTTCAGCTTTTTGGACGATCCGTTGATGGATGCATACAGTTGGTTTGAGAAAAGCGGATATGCCATAAATACAGTGGGGTTGTCTATTGATCAAAAACATTTGGCTCATAAGTAATTGCACCTTAAGTAACGTCAAATACTGTATAAATCGATAAACTCAATGTTTAATTTACTGCCCAACCAGTATGTTTTAGCTAAGTGTATTTTTAAGGCTTAACCTTATTTTAAGCTTAGAATGCAGTTAAAAACCTGATGACTGCACTTTGTAAGGCACATAGAAAAAACAAATTATCGTACATAATTGATTTTAGATTTTGATATTTTTTTGCAATTTGCTTTTTAGGCTCGCTTGTTGCATTTATCCATCCTCATAGGCCGCAGGCCTGAGCGTGGTACATATCCAGCAAAACAAGGGGTGAGCCAGTATAGTACTAGGGTGAAATATACTGATAACCAGTAGTGGCAGGTACCAGGATTCAAACCCACGACATCGCTGGCTTGCGAAGTCGGTAGCGTAACAGACCCACTTTACCTTTTACGTTTTGCATAAGTCATAAGTCTTCTTTTTTAATGTGGCAAAAGTCATTGTTAAGAGACCCCTAAGCATTTATATTATAGTTAGCGGGTAGTCTACTATGTTGCTTATGGCATTTACTACACTATACAATTGTATCCAATGTAAATGGTGCTTATTGACACTTTTTACTGAATAAAAGTTATTTAAAGTACGAAAACTAGAAAATTTTCTTAGATTATTTAAACGTTGCTTCAGTACATGGGATCATATTAGTAAGGCACAGTTTTACTTATAAATACCCGTGCCTCCAGGAAATGTTAAATATTTGATTCAAAATATCATGTAACAATCAGGAACAATCTACTTAGCTATGATATAACTTACTTTACAGCAAGTGAGTTTGTCTTCAGCTTCACTTAGCTATTCCTTGTTCAAAAATGTAGTGCAATTTTGCCTTAAGGTAGCAAACCCTCCTAGCCGTGGATATGGAGTAATAATCATGTTGGCTGCATACTTAACGCGTCCATACTTTGTAGACTAGGTTAAAATTAATTACCAAAGTTTACTATTATTTTGAAGATTTATGAGACATACTATTTATTTTTAATATGTGTGTTACTTGATTGGAGTTGTATAATCACTTATGAAGAATATTTTGGGATATCTAAGATAAAAATAAAATTTGATAATATTATGAAATTCAGCTACTGTACGAGCTATGGATCTGCTATGGTAAACTCACAAAATAACTTACAAAATTCATTAGATTCATCATCATGATCTTCTATTTACCATTAAATAGCTCAACATCCAATTAATGGCTAAATAATAGATTTTATTAACATAGATAGTAAACAAATGTTAGTGAGGGCCAATTTTGAGAAACAATTTAGTCAAATCATCTCTCCTTTATTGAAACACTTAGAAATTACAAATAAATAAAATATACAGGGTGCCATAAAATGAATGAATCAAATCTACAGCTTAATCTACGTGTTACCATGGGTCACTGAAAAGTCAACTATAGTTTATTTTAAATCTTGCGTCTTTAAGTTATTTTTCCCTTTTATTAACAATTTTATAGAAATTTCTTTTGTGCTTAAACTTTAATCCGCTGTTCTGTTGTTGTTAGTACATTTGAATTTACAAAACATAAAGCTGCAATATGGAGATGCACTTGAAAGCACAGTGTATAAATGGTCCATAGGGACGAAGTCTGTAGTGTGGTCTTTCGGGGGTTTTGAAATATCAATTGTATCTCTCGCTTCTTAATCTCAAACATGGATGATCTTAAAGCAAAAATAAGGGAAGCCTTTAGAAAATATCTAATGAAATGCACCTAAATCAGAGTCAGAGTCGGAACACTGACTTGACATTCCTTGTGCAAATAATGGAAAACATGTAGGTAGAGGTTTGGCGGTGAAACCATGATAAGAAAAACATAGAAATTTAGGTAAAAAATTCAATATCCAGTTAACTTTTTATCTTAAACAATATAATGTTCATGCCAGTTTACTTTCGGTCCATTCTATAAAGACAAATATTACCGGTGTCGGCATTAATATTTCCTAAAAATAAAAGTGAAAGGTACATAAAGGTCAAACACATAAACTTGACTTAGTGTTTTATATATATATATATATGTTACATATTTCTATTTTAACCAACATCATCACAAAACACAAATTTTTGTTCCCCGAATCCTGAAAATTCCATAGATCACTGGGCCATATAGATAGTCCATTGTCCCAATTTACGGCAGTGTAATCTCACCCAAACAAGCGTGAATGAAAGCGAGCAATTGTCTGTCAGCAATTGTATGTTCCAATCTGTGATCTAATTTAGGATGATTGGTAGGCTAGCGTTACTATTGGTTTAAAGCTCACTTTGTTGTGGGAGCCACAATGGATTACCTTTTGTATTTATAAATACAAATTAAATTTCCAAGATGTTTGTACCACTTTCAGTATATTTAATTGGTTGACGTAATACATTTTAATTAGTATTTTCTGCATATTTGCGATTGTCAAGTAAGTTTAATCTGTTTTATTTATGCGTCTACTTTAACATTGAAGATTTTTTTAACTGCCACGTAACATGTCATTTTTGTATTTAGTGTAAATATGTTGTTTACAGTTTGAACAATTAAACAGGGACAGGATAAAATATTTGAAAAAAGGATAAATAAAAAGGAAAACCTTAACTGAGGGTGGTAAACGGTTAGAGACTTGTTATGCTACTCATCTAGACAGGTTAATTTGTTTAGCAATGTATATTGCTAATAATTAAAAAATAAAATAAACTGTAAATGTTTCGAAATGTCTTTAACTTGTACTTGGCATATTTTCCGGCTTCTACGCCAGTGAAGCATTGATGAAACTACATTCATAGATAGACAAATATCAGGTACAATATCGAGGTAAAAAAGGAAGTAATAATAAAAAAACCTTAGCTCCTTACATTAACGACATTAATAATATAAAATAAAAAATAACGTTTACTATTTTTAATCTAGATTCAGAGTTTTGCAGCAATTTAAGTACGTCTAAAGTAAAGGTTAGAAGAATCACTAATTGATTGCTAAGCAAATGAAATGAAATTATTAACTTAAATATTTATTGCAATACGCAATTTACATATAGTTGGTATATAATGTATAGTTGGTATAAAATAGGCCTAAAGGAGAATTTTGCTATGGAGAATTTTACAATGACCAAATAATTTGTTCCAGTTTTAGAAAATTGAATATTACTTATCGGAACATTTCGTTTAACTCAGAACAAACAAACGCAAATCAAATAACAAGATTTTACTTTGAACTTCTATTATTAATAATTATGAAAATCATAAACGATTTTAATTTAAACTACAAAATACAATAATGTTTAAAAATGTTTGAAATATAATATATTAAATGTATACAAAATATTTATCCTCATACAATCGTTATCTTTTCAAGAATCTTGAGATCCTAAGAAAGTTTTTATTTATTGGTCTGATCCTTTGGATCTGACGCGAACGCAATGTCTTAAATATAGAATATTTTTTTTTACAAATAAAATAAACCATATAAATAGTGATTGAGTACCTAAGCTATTTTTGCCTAATATAAGGCATAATGGTAGTTTTAAGTACGAGGTTGATCTAAAATAATGGAAGGATGAGATTGGATGGTTTTGTTTGAATGTTCACATTAGACATAATTTTTAAAACTTCCCTTTATTTTGCTATCACAACGAACTTTAAGATCAATATGAAGTTTTTATGATTCACCAAAAAGCTACATTGCAAAGCCGTTATCGTCACGTTACTAAGTAAAAGTGTTAACTATTAACAAATAACACGCTGGTAAAAAGAAAGTACAGTAGCAACTGTTTTTAATTTTAATTAATTGAACTTATACAACTGTGATAATACTCTGTCATTCGGACTCCTGAATTAAAAATTTTTGCTTAGTCAACTTAGCAAATATTTAACTAGCGTCCTTAAAATAATTCGCTGATTAGAAATTAAAGGAATATTTGACATAAGTACATAATTATTACTTCAGAAGAATTTTAAAAGTAAATATGAATTTCAACGACTTACAAACAGTTTCCATTATTTACGTTTTCAAGGCAGAGCTAATTACGTAATTAATTTAATACGAAATGACTGCATATTTCAACTACAAATTTAATTTAAACTGCATTATTAATGAAGAGATATAATTTTATTAGTAACAATGTTCCCCGTATTTTGTAATAAAATATTAGACAATTATTGAACATTCATTTCCCAGGTAAGTTAGGAAACATAAAATTATATTTTAGTTTTTATTTGCTAAGTGTTATTATTAAGATAATTCTATTTAATAGTTGCTTTACGTGTAACATAAGTGTGTTAATCTTGACATAGTAAAAATACTGTTTTTACCGTCACTAAAATATGATACATTTTAAGATAAAATAAAGTGCAGCAGTTATAAATAGTTTGAATAGAATTATAGAAATTGAACAAATGCACGCAAAACAATTATATACTGTAACTTCTTGATCAGTATCGTACGTGTTATTAAATTACCCGAAACTACAAAACATACGAAAAATAACACTTGCAATAATATATTTACACTTATACTGTTTCCTCACAAGACAGTAAATACTCATAAAAGATAATAAATAGTGATCTATTTCGATTGGACACTCATCAGACCCAATAGGCGAATCCAATTGCCTTTCAAAATATTTTGCAAGTGTTTTTGTTGGTAAAAAGTTTATTCAAATGTTATATTGTCATCAGTTATGTAACTCAACCATATTTTTGATCTCGTCGTTATTACCATTGCAGCTCTGTTTAGTAGTTTAATTTAAATACCAGTTTAATTTGATATTGACAGATGAAGTTTTTTTATAATTATAATAAAAGACAACACCAACCTTTAGGGACCTAACAAAGCAATTCAGCAAATAATAACTGAGAAGACACTAGGATTTATTGTCTTTGTTAAACACCTTGCATAAATAACTTCTAATTTAATTAAATTTCTGACAATGGAATTTAATAAGAAATGAGTGTGTATTGTTGTCATTAAATTATTAGTCTGTTAGAAGAATTCGTATTAAAAAAGTACATGAATGAGATGGTGAAACATAATCTTTTGTTGTTTAAAAAATAATCATCGCATAATATACATAATAAGAGTTCAAACATAAATTTTAATTCGCAAGTGTTTTATGATGTTTATATTTCAGTTAAGCAAGGCAATATTTATTTATTTTAACGACAAATAATCATTGACGTAAAATCTTTCACATATTCTTAGAAATTACAATAGTAATATTTATTTATAGTAAATGCACTTAACAAATCTCTAACCAATCTAAACATTTGGGGATAATTACTTGATTTTTAAAAATATTGCAGTACCTAAAGGGCATATCTTCTGTACCATTATTGGATATTTGAGTGTCGCTTGTAATACTGAAATTTAGATACAATACAAAATTATTCTTTACGTTTGCATTAAATGAAGAATACAAATAAATTTGGTGTTGACTTTTTCTTTTTGAGATATCAATTAATTTTAAACGCAACTATAAAGTATTAATTGCGTGTTACCATAAATAAATTTATACAATACATTAAACATGATTATAATCACTAAAGTAAAAGTAAATCAGGCCATTCATATTAAATTTGTGCTACAAACTATTGTTACAGACATGAACTACCGTTAAATTAAGTTTCAGGCAACACAATAAAAAAATAGTTGTGTTCTATTTATATATTTAGATTGAGCACGGTTGTTCTAATACATTGGTAATGGTAATTTCTTTTAACCTTCGACTACAAAACCAATACGTGCAAAATCTTATGCTAATTTTGTCCAGTGTATTATATTAGCAGAGAAAGGTCCTCCATTTGCATGATAATAGGCTTGTAACAATACTGTTGAATTGTAAAAATTTAACGGAACATTACTGTCCAGATAACCTGGCAATCTGACACGACCTACAACACAAGTAAATAAATGCCATTTAAAAGCTTTTACAGTGTTATCACCTAATGATGGAAACTAGGTAAGATTTACATACCAATCATTCATGGTATACTAATGTTAACCCAAACAACAAAGCCATATGTGTAGGTTTATGAGTAATATAGTATATTTTCATACGTTATTGCTTCACTAATAGGGTCATTCAATAGTGTGTAACCCTTCTTTTCCTTGAACCAATCCTAAGCCTAAACCAATCCAAGGTTTTACCAACCTATCCTTCTTTTGAACAGATTCCAAACAAAACTAGAGCTTGTGAAAAATATCAAAGAGCACTATTCGTATGAATCTAAATTTAATTCATTAAAAATTAAAAAATTAAAAACAATTTTAACAGGATAAAAATACATCTCATTTTACATTTATTTATCTTTAGTACATTTGTCAGGATTCACATTATGCACGAGTCAATGTAAGGGAATTCAGTAAGATTGTTGAACTAAAGAACATCTTAAAACATTACGAATACATTACGTATCGTGTAAAAACGTGTTAAAATCTTAAAAAAGTCACACCCTCAATAATATACGAGCTTTTACATAAAACATAATTTTGGTACAATTATTCCCTGATTGATGGTAAAAATTTTGATCTACCAGAAAGTCTATGTTAAAATGTATTGATTTTTAATTCAATAAAATTATTAAAAGTCCACAATTAAACCAGTTATGACAACTAGAAGCACCTTTACCTCTTACTTTTGTTTGCTTTGTATAATCCCCTATTATAATGTATATCTAATATATTTTTAATATGATTAAATTTGTCAACAAATATAAAAATTTACTAGGTTGAGAGAAGAGTTTTAGGTCATTTTGTTCAGTTTGTCACTAAATTTAATAATTGGTTCCAACACAACCAGCGAATCCTTTACTAACCTAATCAGTTATCTCTGGTGTGTAGTTGTGTACTGCTCCAACCAATCACATCAAATGAGATCAAATATTAGAATTGGAGACAAAAACAAGACTGATTAGCTATACCTTTGTCAAATTTTCGTGGTTCACTTTTATTGGAGCCTATTTACCAAAATTCTGTAGACAACCATAGGATTAGGCCTACGTTTTTGAAAAGGACTGCTATTATTACCACTTGCAGAGAAATATTTTACATAATGTATGCATTATATACATCCATAGACATATAAGAAACTAAAGTAAATATTGTTAAAAATGAAAAGCAATTCAAATATACTTTTTGGAAAAGTACTGAGAAGGCCTACCTGCATAATGCAGCATCTTTCCTTCATATGAGAAAGTTAATGAAATAACAGCGAGTGTTTCTGTACGCAGCAGATTGTAATACAAGGTACAAGTAGGTGGAACAATGCATTTCTTATAAGCAATCTTATCTGAGCTACAAACTGAGTACCTAGTTACCTAGTGTAAGGTGTGTTGATTGTTAAATTGGGACGAATACAAGTTTGATTCACAATATATATATATTAATATGCCTCGTGATAAGTATCGATATTTTAAACTCAATGTTTTAGCTAACCTGTTTGGCAAGGTAGAACTTACCATTCAAGTAGCAATGCTGTAACTGACTTCGTAAGTGCACTTTGAATAAAAAAATACAATCTTTAAAGCTAGTTGTTTTCACCCACCTCTCAAACTATAACTTATACTACACCACCCATAGTAGAAAGATGTAAGAAATGTGTATTAATAAAATTAACATAAGCTATAAAACTATTTCTTAGAATCAAGAAGCAAGAATCAAGAATTTTTATTTCCATAAAATGCAGTTTACATTGCTGGAAAACGTCAGTCAATTATAGCTAAAAATAAAAACTAAAATAAGACAATGGTACAAGGTTTCTTATCAATATAAATAATTAAACTCCTAAAACTCTCCATGCAGAGAAAAAAAACAGCACACAGCACTCGGTTAAAAAACAAAAAAACTACTTACATATTCTTCTTTCGGATAAAAAATTCTTTATTTTTGGACAAAGGGTTTGCCAAAAGGAGCCCCTCAAACCCTTTTCTGAATTTTGGGTCCGGCAGGTTCTGAGCTACAAAAGGAAGTTTATTAAAAAACTAAGAATATCATTCGACATCTGAACTTTACTTAATCTGACATGTGGTAAATTGAGATCATTTTTCCTACGTGTATTATAGGGATGGATGTCGCCTCTCAGCTCAAGAGAATCCCATTCCTTCTTGATTTTGATCAAAGACTGAAAAATATAGAGGTTACAAACCATCATTAAGCTCTTAGCTACATGGGTTTACAATTATCCAAGTAATCAGCAATCTTAAGAATACAATATACTAAAAAATGTACTGTATTGTCATATTTTTGAAATTGAAGTACATTTGACTTCAATAACAGTAGTTTTAATATTGTTTCCTTAAATGTAGAACCAAACTAAGCTGACATCTTTAAAACATGTATTTTTATGCTCTTATGGATTTTTTTAAGTTTAGTGTGAGGAAACGTCAAAAAACTTTTAAAATAATAAACAGTTTCTTATGTGGCAGTTAAAAAGGTATATTTCTATCTTCAGTAGTAGGCACTAATGAGATCCTTGTATTCTAATAAAATCCTTAGATTGTGAATTAATGATAAGAAATTTGGTGAATTAAAATATCAACTAAGATTTTTCATAAAATTTGAAAGAATCGTTTTTTTTGCCTCTACAGACATCAAATTAAAAAAAAATCGGTCCCAGGCCGATAGAATAGATCTTACTGTGCCACCTACGGCAATAGCTACTTCCCAAACCCTAAAGGTAGCTAATTTAATTAGAAAGTGTGTATTATTTGTCTGGTCTATTGGTTGACGAAATTGGACTTTGAAATAATTTTGTAAACTGAAAATATAATAAACGTTTCATTTATAAGCCTTATTTCTTGAACTAAATCTATTTATAAATTTTAACTTAATGCACTTAATAGACCTTATAGCATAGTTTATAATAATAGTTCCCTCATTTTCATTTAATGTACAATAGGCAATTTTATTGTATATCAATTAAAATATTTACGAAATACCATACAAGATACTACAATTGATAAGGTTTTTATTTTTAGCTAAAAACATGGTTTTTACTAAGGAATTAGTATTTGTCGGCCTAAGGGAAATTTCTTTGGGATGGCTGCAAAGGTTTTCCACAATGCTCTTTCCTTCATGTCTCTTTAATAATTTTTTTACTGAACAGTTTAAGAGGGATTTGGTGACTTGAAGCATAATGATTAATATTTGAACAAAGAATGTCTAAGTATGAAACTTGGCTAGAGTGAAGGCAAACATACCTAAGGTAAAGACACGTAGCTAGAACATGATCAGGTTGATCTTTGGGTGTTATTTGAAGGTTGTCGTTTAAAATTAAACATAATTGAAGGGCTTGGACTTGATTGATTGTAGTAGCTGCTTTGTGATTTATGATGTTAGTAAAGCTGTGTCTAGAAGAAACTTTACTGTCATGATACTAAAAAAACAAGATTTTACACATACCTGCTCTTTTATTCGTTCTCGCTGAATAGTTATAATTTTTGCCCTAGAGATTGTTTTACTAAATGTCATATTTATGAAAATATGTTTGCACGGTAATATTACTTCAATAAAATACACACTATCGTGAATCAAATCTAAAGAGATCAAATATCTCTTAAAAAAATCTTAAGTTATAAAGAAATTATAAAACAAACTATCTAAAACACGCAACTTACCAAACATTCATTTAATTACATTGTAAAGGCTTAACAGTACAGAATAAAGGAAGGTCTGTTAATAAAGATATGACAGTAAACAATTATGTCTAGTAAGAAGATTGTTTTAATTTTTTTACAAATTATGTACAGCAGCATAGCAAAACACGTTAATCGAGTAATACATTGTTAAATCATGAAGAAAATAATTTTTAAATCATTTCCCCATGAGAGAATATCCTGAGCAAATGTTACATGGTGAGGTGAACTGGGAACACGGACGGGATAAACTAGAGCTATAAGGAGCAGAGTTACAAATGAACGGTACGTGTGACTACCTCAGAATACACATCTCAGGGCGGTAGGACTGAATGTTTAGGCGATTTATCAGGGCTCAGGAATTTTCATATCCACACACATTAAAGACCCATTCTTATAACTGAGTGGTGTGAAATTAAATCATTGAAGCTCTTAAATTACACTCTGGCCATTTTTTTCATAATACTCCTGATCAGTTAAAGTGATCTGCACGAAATTTTGAATGGTGGTTATAATCAAATATAGAGGATTTATACTTTGAAGATTTCAGGCACAAACTTATATATTGGCAAAATCAAATACATTTCTAAAGCATGAATACACGATGGTTGGGTTACCTGATAAACGATGACCACCATTTATTAGTTTTACAGTTTTTAACCTCCTTATAAGTGAAAAGTGATTATTTTCTTTTAAATACCTCTCCTTAACAACCTCGAATACATGCATCATAATTGTCACATTAGTGGATATTCCATAACCTTTAATCATGAATCTGGTTTGGCTTGAGCAATTAAGTAAGTAATCTAGTAAAAACAATAATGCGAGTACTTCAACTTAAACATTGTATTTTACTTTCGGGAAAACCCCTTTAAGTTAGCGTTTGAGTTTTTAAACGATTATTAAATGTGCACGAAGAGAAAAGACACTTTAGTATGAACTATGTAGACTCATATTCGTATTTACTTAAACCTTGTTTACTTTTCCAAATCGGAAAACAATAGGTTTGTGGCTTTGAGTTATTCATGACTGAAATAACTAGACTTTGAGTAGTAAAATTGTTTTTAGAAGGAATATCTGTCAATTCAGCCTTTTTTGGATTCACATAAATCCAGGTGCATCCCTGCCACATCAATTATGTTAAAAGCACAACAATGTTTTGTTGGTTTTTTATGCTTATCCCCGAGCTTGTACGTTCCACCACTCTAATTTATGTAGTCAACCTAGGCCGTAGTATCCAGTTTACACGTATCTAGTTGCGACACAGCTCTTTATCATACTGATTCAACAATTGACTTATCTCAATACATAATGCAGCCTTTACACACTCATTAGCAACTAAAAGTAATTTGGTATCAATTACAGGCAACAAGATTTTGTAGAATCTCGCGGAACTACTAATAAGGAAAACCGGTTAAGTAGGAAGATTCAATTAAATTGTAAACAGTGCAACCATTTAATTTTTTATACAAATCAAAATAATACCCATTTGATAAAAATCACATTTTTACAAGAGTTTATTTTTAAGTGGATTGTTAGTTGGATGTTTTCAATAATCTTATGTATTGACTTTATTATTAATCGATGAGAAGTATAAAGATGCATAAAAAAGGAGTTTTAAATGCTAGGAATTCTTTTGCAAAAATAAAATAAATAAATCTAATTAACAATTGTAAAATATATTTACACTTATACTGTCAATTCACAAGACAAAATAAACACACTTAAAAACACGTTTTCTTACCAAATCCCCAAGAAAGAATGATTGTTGTCAACTTGACCGGAATTTTATTTAAATTATAAACACCCATATCTAGACAAAAAATTACACATTTTATTCAGATTCAGCAAAAATAAACCAAAAAGATTTAAATCCATAAAGTGTTATTGTTTATAATATTCTTTTGTCACATTTGTTGCAAAAGATGAGGTTAGATATTAAAGTCGTCATAGCCGTTTGTTTTGCCGGATGATTGCCTGTGAAAAGCTTTCTTCTGTCACAACAATAGAACCTCATATTTCTGGACTTAGTCTTCACTTCACACTTTTCAGTGTACTACAAAGAACTTTAATAAAT
Organism: Macrosteles quadrilineatus; assembly: GCF_028750875.1. Classification (NCBI taxonomy): domain Eukaryota; kingdom Metazoa; phylum Arthropoda; class Insecta; order Hemiptera; family Cicadellidae; genus Macrosteles; species Macrosteles quadrilineatus. Next base: position 79,181,162 of record NW_026542596.1, read on the forward strand.
GAAGACAGGCCTTTTGCCATACACCTAACAAAGGTAGGATTACATAACAAATGTTTATTATTAGTCTTATTGTGTGAGATAAATAAAAGTGTACGACTACATATTTAGGATTAAGTTTTAAGAAGTTGATTGGTCTATTATCATAGAACATAACTTAGTTTTTTGCTAAGCGAAAACAATCTTTGTGGACGATAGAAATGATCAAGCTAGGCTTTCGACCGTTATTCTGTAAATGCTTTGTGTAACAAAATATGTTTGTGTGTTTCAAAATTGTATCGTATTTATTACTTACATTTGTACTGAAGCCCTTATTTAACAGAAACACTTTTTTACGACTTTTAGTTATAAGGTATTTGGTAAGTTAGTTTCAGCATGTCTATGGTTTCAATCACTTGCATGGTTGAAATGTATATTTTGTATTTCATATTATGCGTATAGGTACGGAATTATTCTAAATAGACCCATGTTACCCAATAATTATTTCTACCATACTACCATTACCAATAAGGATTCAATCAAATCGTTCAAAACTATCATGGAAAGTGTAGATTATACTTTTTTCTACAGTCAAAATATAGTTGATGACTAGGCGATAAAATGTATACAGGGTGGTAATAAAGTCCGAAGACAGTTAAATATAAAAAAAATAATGTAGATAGAGGTACAATACTTGGTACAAAGATACAGAGCATAAAAGTTTATCTTAACACATATTCAGTGATCCAATAACTCTTCAGGGGGACGGCCCACAAGGAGCCGGAAGAAAATCTTAACATCAAATGAAAGGTCTTTTTAGTAGAATACAATTCCGTAAATCGCACTTAAAAAGGTTGATCCAGCGAAAAATGGCAGCCGTTCAAAGATTTCTTGAATCTGCCATTTTGAATCTTTGAATGACTGCCATTTTTTACCCAGGCGTTCTTTTGAGCTTGAATTTACGGCATTGTAATCTACTAGTGAAGACCTTTAATTTGATGTGCATATCGACCTATGCTTACGTTAACAATTTTCTTCCGATTCCTAGGGCTGTGTCCCCTGAGGAGTAAGCGTGTTTTTGCATTGCAAATTAAATGAATCTTTGAACAACTGTCATTCTTGGCTCGGTTGTCCGTTTGAGTTCAAATTTGCGGCATTATATTCTGCTAGTTAAGACCTTTAATTTGATGCACATGTCAACCTATGCTTCTATTTAAGATTTCCTTCTGACTCCTTGATATGACAGAAAATTTATATCTCCTAAAAAAGTAGATTTTTAGGTGTGGTGTTGATTTACCATATCTTATTGATTTATCTGTTGTCGTTTAGAAAATATTTAACTGTCTTCGGACTTTATATCCACCCTGTATATATTTACTAAGACTTAACATTTTTCTAAATTGCCTTATTTTCAATATATTTGGTGATTAGACAAAAAACCAGAGTTGGGTATAATATTAAAATTAAATTAAGCAAATTAAATCTTTAAATGTTTAGTAATTACAAACGGTAAGAAGGTCTGAACGCTTTGAATTTACATAATAAAAAGCAACATTATACAAATAAATGAAATAAAAATAAAAATTTATATAACCCTTACACGTGAATTTAACAAGGAGAAATTTTACTAATATTAACCCTTATATATTTTTTAGGTTTCATATGATCTATTTCCATAGTATTGCCTATAGTCTGTAAACTGTACAATTTACTTTCTCAGAAGGTTTCACCCAACTTGACCTATTATTGTAGGGAAGAAGAAGCCAAATGGAACCTGTGTTGGTGATAATGGTCACGAATTGCTCATTTGTATCTTAGATCCGAGAAACCAACGCTTTACCCAACCTCCTTGCTGTAGCAGCGTTAAAGGAAACTCTTAATGCCATTCTCTTTCAAACTATCTTTATGTTTTTAACACATAACTGAATTAAACACCGATATCGATTCAAACAAAGCAACTACTTTAAGAAAGATAATTTAGATATAGCAATTAAGGGGCTTAAAGCACTTTGTAACTACCTAACAAAATGTAGATATTATTGATAAACAAATTAAATATTATGAAAGTTATACAGAAATTTGATACTTTTCATATTTTCTGTATATTTGGTTCCATAATATGAATTCCATTCGGAATGAACGTTAAACACCGCTTAAATTGCTGAATGCTAACAACAAATTTTATCATCATTGAATTATATTCATAATTGTATAATGTCAATTATGTATTTGAGAAACAGAGTAACAAGTCTTAGTACCTTCATAAAAAATTATTGCCACTGACATGGATATTCTTAAGATAGAATATGCTTGTTACATACTGATTTTCCTAGTCCACCACTTTCCATACATTCGAGATGCAAAACACGAATCGTCTATGTGCATCGACAGGGAAAAATACTAAAAACCCTCAGATAGATATCTTGATACAAAGAAATGGCTGTAAAAAATATACTAAATCCCGATAAATATGTATTTTGAAACAAAGCAATTGCTGTATTAGCTGATCTTCTTGGTAAACACTATTTATTTGAGACATATTATTGTGTGACGAGGTTTGATCACTGAGTGAAGTTCTAATTACCGCAGCTTGTCTAACAAGTCCCTAAGGAAACAGGAGCTATAGGGTGTTCATATCAGCTGTCAGCTAACGCACTTCGATATAACACTCTTGTATTGTGTTTGTTTAGTATAACCCGAGTGTTCTCTGGTTGATGTTTTGGGTTAATATACCTGACTTATCAATACTCTACACCCCTGTTATAATTGAAATACTCATGATGAACATACCTCAAACTAAATGAAAGAAACACAATAAAATAACAGAAAAATTAGCATAATAACTCGAGGTCACTGCTACTTATACACAATAAGCACAACACAAATGATTTCAACAAAGTTTAATTCCATTTCAAATTGATCAGATCATTTCGTGATCCTAGAAAAATAAAATTACCCAGTAAAAAGATTTTATATTTGCTTATTAAGTTGTGGTATGTTTTAATACAACGAGGCACTTTTCAACAAAGAAAAAATAGAATATTGTCGTTCTGAATCATCATCGTTATTGTTTTGAAAATAAATATGAAAATGGTACCTGTAGCTGTAGAATTTCAAGTTTCCAGGGTATTTAATGCTTTTGGATCAACAACTAGTGAGTACGGGAGTAATTTGGTGATGCTGATCACCAAATACAACTTAACTTAACATAACTTAACTCATCGTGTGACACTCAGTATATTTACAAACATAGAACGGCCAACTTGAATTTGTTTGTTTTTACAGCTAGAAATCCTTGACCTTAAAATTGTTGTTGATTCAAATTTGAATCGTGTTTTTCGTTAACTCTGTAATTGTATTAAAATCTAATGTGGTTTATTAACGACAAAGATGTTTTACTTTACTAATTGTAAAATTAATTCAAATTATGAGCACATTGTTTATTTTATAAGTATCTTGTAAATATTGATAAATGGACGAAGATTAATTTAAACACGGCTAAAAACTTATTTTATTCACTCATTCTCTCGATAAAAACCGATGTTGTAACTCGACAAAGTGTGTACCAAAATAGAGGTTTTCATTGTAGTGCAAAGTAAAAAATATATTGTGTCATAGAATTGACTATATAACACCACTACATAACAGTATATAACACATATATAACACTACTAGTGTTATATAGTCAATGGTAATAGTTCTTAAAACAGGTATTAAACTGATAACGTTTCCATTAACTGTTCTATTTCTAGTTTACTCAATGTAAGTAACACAGATATCGATGTAGCAGAAGTGATACAGATGACATCACTACATCATCAATCTTGTGGTAATGTAGATGTATGGAGATGCATCTATCAGTGTAGCCTTGTATTGTGGAGTGTATACACGTCAAAAGTCCGGGTCGTGAATCGACGTTTGGTTGTTGGAAATCTCATGACTCTTATCATTGTGTAGATATTGTATGTTATTTGATGGTACAGGATGCACTGGTTAATCAAATCACATAAAAGCAGAAACTGGTATAAGATATCTAGTAGCAACCACACAGTCCTATTATGAATAAACAAGTAGTTATGTTCTTTACTCATTATGTAACCTTATTATGAGGATAACAATATTCGTCGATGTTTCAAGTTGAGTGTCTTATTATTCTTAAGCTATTGAAAAATATGCTTAATAGTATTGCTTTAAGCCAAGTGAAATATACTAGTTGCCTTATTGTTGAAGAATAAAATGTCTAAAATACTAATTTTTTTCATAATTAAATTAAACATATTTTTTATGTTGATTAATTAAACTGATCTCCATTTCACGGTGGATAGTGTTAATTGATGTTGTGGCTGTGGACCATCACATTGTTGAGAGCTGTCAACAAGTCTCAATCATTGCATTGATATTGACTCAACCGTGTAAAATAATGATAATTACTTTTCCCTGAAAACATTTGAGTTATATTCAAGATATGCCGTTTTTAAATTAAATAACCACTAAATATTTTACATTAGTGTTCTTCATGTTATCCGTATATTAACGTTGGAAATCTTATGAACCTTATTATACTGTTGATAATGTTTGTTAATCGATGGTTTGGGCTACGGTAAATCAAAAATCATTAAAACAGAAACTAGTGTAGGCATTTAACATTGCTAAAGTTCAAATAAAGACCTTTTGTTTGAGTATGCGGTTGATAGCGGTTCAACTTACGGTTTTATCGAATTTTCGTTATCCTCATTATCTTTATATGCTTATATAGATTACTAGTTGCCCTATTGTTGAATGATAAGTGTGAAATTTCTAAATATTTCCATGACTAAAACAGAAACGTATACAGAAACGTATTGATAAATGTAACCCATCTCCATTTCACAGTGGACAGTGTTAATTGACGTAGTGACTCTGTGGTAGAGAGCTGTCAACAAGTCTCAATCATTGCATTTATATTGACTCAACCGTGTAAAATAATGATTAACACTACTTTTTCCGGAAACCCTTAAAGTTATTTTCAATTAAAAAGCAGTTTTAAAATTAAGTAACCACTGAATATTGGTGTTAATTATGGTATCCGGATTTAATATTTAATTTTGAAATAATTATTTAATGTGTAAATTTTTCTTGGCTAATGTACCATTCCGTAATATCATAAACGTCAAAGACAGAAAAAATGTTGACGTCACATTATACTCTTTTGATGAACTTCCCACGCAAGGATTTAGTCCAGAAAACAGCTGTTTGCCGTTAGCCTTATCAAATGGGGTTTCATTACGTACTACTGTACTGTAATGAGTCTAACCGGACACCAGCCAGCTGATTTTATACTGTAATCGGCAATGAGTGAGAGTGGTTAGTTTATAAACAAAAACCTAACCTCTCTAGAGGTTATAACTAGTGATTGTTAGTCCTTTAGTAGGTGGTAATATACAGAGTGTCCCGGAACTCTTTACCAATATTTTAGGGCATTGCTCGTGGGTAAGAAACATACCTAAATATCATATTTAAACTGTCCGGAAGTCCTTAGTTACTTACACAGCCGCCATTCTGTTTATTTCAGTTATTATTTTTTTCTGAAGAATGGTTAAACATACGAAATTGAAACGTTGCAAAAACATTTATGACAACTAGAAAAAACTACAAAAAATTATGACGAATTTTCAAATTCATAAAACAAAATGGCGGCCATTTCAAGTTTTATTTCTTAAATAATACAAAAACCGTTGATTTTACAAAAGTTTTACAAGCATAACTTTTTTAGGGAAATTTTATTACAAATCGATTGACACCTTATTTTTTTTAGATTGGACGAGTATTAATTGAGATATGGCAACTTTAGTGATACGTGACCGCTTTCAGCATGCGCTGCAACTAACATCCAGTGGTCACGTATCACTATAACTACCATATCTCAGTTAATACTCGTCCAATCTTAAAAATAAGGTGTCAATCGGTTTGTAATGAAATTGCCTTAAAAAGTTGTTCTTGTAAACTTTTTGTAATATCAACTGTTATTTTAGAAACAAAACTTAAAATGGCCGCCGCTTTGTTTTAATGAATTTGAAAAATCGTCAAAATTTTTTGGTAGCTTTGTCTAGTTGTCATAAATTTTTGTGCAAAGTTTCAACTTTGTATGTTTAACAATTTATTAGAAAAAAATTAATAACTAAAAAAAATGGTGGCTATGTGAGTAACTAAGGACATCCGGACAATTTAAATATGATATTTAGGTATGTTAATTACCCAGGAACAATGCCCTAAACTATTGGTAAAGAGTTCCGGGACACCCTGTATAAGTATTTGTACGGATGTAGTAGTATGGTGTAAAATATCGTGTCACTCGTCCAAAATGTGTTTACTGGACTAGTAACTTAATATACTATTTTATCATACTGTCCGGAAAACAGCCGTTTTTAGTTCTCTAAATCGTCCGCAAAATCATCGTTTACGGGTAACATCAAATAGGGAATAGAAAAAACATATGGTAATTTTTTTGGTTCGCTAACCTCAAAATTGTATTTAGTACATTATGGAAACGCTGCTACTCACACGATATATAAGTAATGTTTGTAAACAATACAAATTTTGATTTAAACTATACTAATAAAACAGCAAAGCTATTAATAATTGTTTAGTGCATTAGAGAAACCTTCAAGTTTTATACTAAATAGACATTATAAAAGTTCTACAGTTGTATTTCAAAGGTATTAATATTTTTTTAAATTACGATTTGCGGAGATCGGTAAAACGTCTCAGTTTGTTGTATTCCAAAAGTTTAATCATTTGTCACTCGTGTAATTTGTCATACATAGCTCAGTTCGTGTTCTAAGCGTAGTCATGTCACAGTTGTATGTGGGGAATAGTAGTCCTTCATTTTACAAATTTCTTCCATTTTTCCGTAATCCTTTGTACATCTAGTAGAAATATTTAAATCGTAATTTACTTAAAACTTAAAAGGTTTAAATGTCACGTCACAAAGTAGTTACTAGCTGATCTAGTCAAGGATTAATTTATTACGTGTAGTATACTGATGAAATTGATTAGTAAAGAAATAGTTATTTGTGTTACTAGTGCGTGAAATGGCACTTTGCTCTCGCGTTGTTAGACATTTTATTTTTGCTACAGTATAAAGCAAATAAATAATTAATATTTAAAACAATGAAATACACGTTTTAGGTTAGGTTAAATCCAAACCTTGAAAGAAAATAGAATGTTAACACGAAACAACAGGTTAAGTCTAATATCAATACCCATAGGCTGTGAAACGCTGCATCAGCTGATCGTATCATAGTATCTTTAATTGCTACCAACATATTATAAAGCATACACGTATTACGTGTTTTATAAAAGCCACAAGTGATTTGTGTTGTTTGGTTTGCAATCTGGAATTCGGAAAAAAACATAAGTGTGGCAAAGTAAAATGAGTGCGCCAAAATAAAATGAGTGGCAAAATAAAGTAAATAGAGCAATTAGCCACCCTTCGTGCTATAATCAGTAAAATAATCAGTGCCTGTTTTGTCACGTGACTGTAGGAAAATAATATTTAAATCGACCAGTTTTTCCCCTTTAACTAGGGAATATATTATATGTATAAGTAATGAAATCTTAAATGAAAACACTAATACAAGTAGAGTCCGATTAACTAAAAACCTTCACTTTCCACCCAAACAGCACGGGAGAGTATAATAAATTGCTTCATATATTGAAGCGGCTTGGTGTCACTTGTCTTGGAGACTGATTGTCTGTGTGAACGTTCAGTATTATTGCGTCAAACAACAAACCTCATATTGTCTGACTCTCTTGACTTAGAATTTCATTTGGTCAAGCTTGATGTCTTTGTAATATCATTTGATACGTTATTTGTAAAGTGGCAGGTATAATACTAGATACTGGTACAACAAGGTTTTTATGATATGGGATTGAAAACTAAATTTAATTGTATCTAAAAAATTTGAAGCAACCAAAACATGCAAAGAATAAAAATAACTTCGTTAAAAACTAAATTTTCAAGTTAAAGTAGTGTGTATTAAACCGTGCGACAAAGTAAAATAGGATCAGCAGGTATGAACATGTTAAATATAAGAAAATATAGGTTGTGTTTTTTATTGTGATAAAAGTAAATAATTCCATATTAAATACGAATCCTGGTTAGGCTCTACCTAAATCAAAACAAAACCATATTTTAAATTTTGAATTCCAGGAAAATGATTTCACTTACCTTATTAATACTTATAACCTAATAATAATACATAATTAATGAAAATAATGTTTCAGCTATCCAAAACTGAACTAAATCTATACGAAAACCATTTAAAATTTACAAAATGTTGTCTCATACATGTCTCAAACATCATTCTTACTCCATTGGTTTATAATTACACAAAGCGCTATACTCTTCTTTTTAGTGAAAAATACAAATACATTTTTTTAACTTTGTTTTTGTTTCGCTACCTTTTGTACACTAAAGGTTTTAACAATCCAAAAAAGTAAAAAAATGTCTACACCAATGTCTCCATAATTATGTACCCTATAATTATTATTACCTATATTGACATATATGATGATAAAATTATATCATCTGTAACTTTAATAAAATATTTAGTTGTTTTTTAACCAAGATTGCAGAGATTATAGTCGTCTTCCTACTTAGGTTGGGTCATGTTCTAACATGTATCATTAAAGTTTATATTTTAAACTCAGAAGTCACATAGACCCCTTAATTATCTAGAATCTCCTCCACAATGAATACAATTGAGATTAATACAAGAAAACAGTTGTACTCCCTAATAGTTCATGACATTTTTATGCTAATTTAATTGATCCTTTTACACAATTATTATAAATGCCAGTTTTAAATCGTTAAAGAAAGCTCAAGGATACCTTTTGTGATTAAAGTAACTGGATTGTATTCACCTTCTATCTTTTTATCCGTTATTATGCTCAGAAGGTAGACAAATCTGTTTTACGTCACACTACACTGTTTTGACGAATTTCCCACGCAAGTATTTAGTCCAGAAAACAGCTGTTTGCCACCAGCTTAATCAAATGGGGTTTCATTGCGTACTACTGTACTGTAATGAGTTTTACCGGACACCAATCAGCTGATTATACTGTATATGGGTGGCATAGAGTGTTTGTAAACAAAAACATAACCTTTATTAGAGGTTATGACTAGTGATTTTTAGTCCTTTAGTTGGTGTTAATATATAAGGATTTGTACAGATTTAGTAGTATGGCGTAAACTATCGTACGTAACTCGTCCAAAATGTGTTTACCGGACTCGTATGGTAATCCCGTACTCGACTTCGTCTCGCACGGGAACGGCCACATTCGTCCAGTAAACACTTATTTTCAGGACTAGTAACGTAATATACTATTACCTACGACCGTTTTTTAAAGTAGCCGTTTCAGTACAGTTCTTAGAATTGAAAAGTATCTCATAACAGCATTGTTTACTTTCATAACAGCATAGTTTTTCTCATAACAACACGGGTAACGGACCAATGAGGTTCAAGGATTGAGAGAGTAGAAGCAAAATTGTAATGATTCGAAATTCAACTGATCAGCTGTTCAGGCCAATTTAATTGTTGATTGGTGCAATCAGTGTTTGGTACAATGTTTCATTGCATCACTGTGAGTGGCAATGAGAGGCTATAAACAAAAACCTAACCTCTCTTAGAAGTGAAGTTATGAGTAGTGATTTTTAGTAATTAAAACACCATCGTAGGTAAAGTAGTGTACGCAACTCGCGTAAATAGTGTTAACGACACTCGTAGACGTTTTTAAGGCACTCGCCTTTTATACACTTACTGTTATACCAAAGACCTATTATAACGATATTAAACGACATCAAACGATACTAGTCTAATAAAGTATTCTATTTAACTAGTTACTTGAATTGCATTGAATTAAAAACGGACAAAACATATTCCCCGTTGTTCACAAAACTAACACTATTCTCGCCTCACAAGACAAAATCTTTTGGGATGATTAATCCCCTATATAGGGGCTGCTAAAACTGAAGGTCCAATTAACACCATTGGACAAAGGGACTCTAACAGCTGATTACGAAATAACACAGCTGATGTGGATTAAAGCACCTGTCTACGTCGGTTAAAGGCCCTACAGGTTCTTGGTTTTCTAACGATGTGAACGAGCATGTGCCCCAATTAGATTTAAAGCACTGGATTCCCTTCCTATGATATCAATGAATATATTAACACATATAATATCACGCATACGATTTTATTGAAAGGTGTACTTGTATGTATATGGATTGTTGAAATTAAAAACTAGTTATTGGTCATTATTAATATTAAACATTTTATGACGAAACTTGTGTTGAAGGAAAGAATAAAAATTATATTTTGAATGAATCTGTTATTATTATAAATTGAATAAATCGATATTTATTATACACCAAATCTCTGAATTTTACGATACACATAATATAACAGTGAAAATACCCATAAGATGGGTTTTGTCACTTTTTAACACTTTTGGCATTACGTAGATTTTTAGTTTGGTACATAACAGACAGATTTGAAAGTGCGAAATGATATCTTAGCGGGCACCGATTATTTTACCCAACCCGTTGTCCAATAGTTCGGAGATGAAACTCACGATCATGCCAGCTAAGTTTATTCTTCTATAGTTTGTTTAGTAAATCAATGACTTAAATTGTTATTCACGAATAGAACACTGTTTTTTTTTTTACTTTGAACAGGAATTTTGAAAATGCACTCTATTAGGAAGTATTTTTCTGAAAAACTCAGGATACACAGTATGAGATACTAAATTAACTTTGTGAATAAATATAAATTATATGATTTAGGTATGGATCAATTAGATTTTAGTTTCGTACCTTAACTATATCCCTATTGGTTTGTGCTTGAAACTTATATACAACAACCGTCTGGATAACCGATTGGTTAGTGTTCGCCAGGGGTGTCGCACAAAAAAAATTGGGGGGGACACTTTGAATTTCTAACTATTTAACGCAGATTTCCCAACTATATTTCTCGAATTTCCCATACTATATTACACGGATTTCCAACTATATTAGGCTACTCGAATTTTTAACTATATTACTCAGATTTCCCAACTAATTAATATTGCTTTAACAGTAAGAAGGATATTTTACCTTTAAATCCTCTTTATAGCTGACATACACAAATAACAAGGAATGAAGGGTTCTTTCGTTTTATTGGTTTTACTGTTAAACTTCATAAATAAATAGGATAAATAAATAAAACATCATTGTTGATTGTGTCTTAAATGTCTCAACAAATTGTCACACTGTAGGTCTACTGATCAATATTACATTAAGTTTTTATATCCCGTTAAAATCAATTTAAAAAGTCAGTGAATACGGTTCTCCACGCACAGCTCGGAAATAAATTTCCCTTAGGCTGAAAACCTTGAACAACATGTACTACAGATACGTATTTTACTCAAGATACAAAACTTCCAAAGCTTTGTTACTTTAGTCATTAGTTAATAAGGGCAAATGTCTGCTCAGTTTTAAATAACTTTGTTTACAGTTTAACAACAGTTTCAATTTTCCCAAAATCCTAAATCATTCCTTCAAAACCCAAAAAATCCCAACCAACTTTCACTATTTTCAAAGATGATTGGGGGGATTGCTTCCCCCTCCCCCCCCGTGTTCGCCTTCCAGTCTAAAGGACACTGGTTCTATTTCAAGAGAGATTTAAGCAGACTCAGATGCCCTATGCCATTGATTAAGCTATCATCAATTCAGTATCACAATGTCTCTAATGATATTCGCTTTTAGAGCAAAAAATTTATTTATTTCGCCTTGGTCGCTGCAGGACGTAGTTTTAAGCCCCAATGTTCTTTGGGATAACGCCAGACCCTCCCTTTCAGAACATAATATTGAAATGTAACATGGGGAAGTTATAGAGCTGGCTGGAGCGTTGCCCTTATTGAATGACCGAAATTTGATAATACTGGCCCAATGTGTGTCCTATATAATTATAATACAGCCGTACAACCTGTCTACAAATAGAACATACTAAAATATGATGTGTAAATTTAAAGTGTTATTAGTAATATTTTATAGAGCTAATAAAATATCTGTGCCAATGTCTTACTAGATTTTTTGTGTGTTGTTAAAAATGTCCAGTGCAGCAAGGAGATTTTAAATATGGGAAAAAGAGGATAAATTAAATAAAAATACTCTACGTATTGCTGATATATTTATTATAATCTTATTTTGGTAAGTTTATTCAGTTTAATTAAAAAGTAAAATAACAACATACAGTAACGGGAAATGTAGACTCACACTCACACATTAATTATCAAAAGAGAGGGTCTAGAGAGGGCCTAGATTGTTTAAATTTAATCGATTTATTGATGTAACATGAACATTATTTCGAACTATTTATTTATATGTGAAAGTTGTTTGGATCAATATTTAAAAGACACAAATTAAGGACTAATATTTATTTGTTATAGTCGTGTAAAATTTACGCACTTAAACGTAGATTGCGTTATACAATACAGTGACATAGCTTTAATAGCTGATAAAATTTTTGATTTTGCTCCAATATACAAAATACTCTTGAGAAAGGTTGCTAATATTTTTGTGATAAAAGACACAATGGCAGCACATACCCAATGGTTGACTACAATTATATCTATACTTTATGACAAAAAACCCGAATATCAATGTTTAATTACATTTGATTTTCAATAGTAAATAAATAGTGGTAATATTTGTTCATGATATTATAGGCCTTGTGAAAACAACTATTTTTGTAAGAATGAAATTTAAATTTATGTTTATATTTTTTTCCAAAAACCAGCGCTATCCTTTATAATCATAAGCTGGTGCAAAATAACCGTACACATTATAGTTACAAAAGTCATATTTACAAGTATATATATATATAATACATATAAATTTACATAAATGTTTGTTAAGACAAAATAGCATTGTTACATTAAGGAATTTTTTAATCGAATTATTTGCAAATGGTCAAAATGGCATACCTTAATTTAAGCATTAAATTTAATATCGTTTTAATGAAAATCGTTGTAATTGCTGTAAATTGTATCGGAATTTAAATAAATGATTCTGAATGATGAAACAGCTGATCTTAGTAAGAAAAAAAGCTACATAGATCATCTCACACTATCCTACTCTCACCATTCGCTCATATACCTAGGTTGTGTCCCCATCACAAATAATTGAAAATAGATATCTATTATTTAACACCCAAATCAAACAAATATAGCTTAAGAAAGTTCTTAGAACATATTTTCCACTCATAAAAGGGCGATTATCAGAATTTTCTTGAGATTTTCAAACTTCACCAAGCAAAGAAATCTGAAGACCATTACGTTGGCGTGGCCGTTTAATCCACATACAGCTATGTTTCTAGGGAGGTTTCTGGATATTGTCCAAACGACTTCTTGTCGAGACTCGATGGTATGTTGTCGCAATGTGTTGATATACAACTTACGCAACATTTTGAGACGAATAGCACCGTGTCGTTTACATTAGGAATAGACTTGAATAAAAATATCGTATAATATAACCCAAAACCTTTGTTGAAATCAAGCAGCAGACTAGAGAAGGTTTATAATTTAATTTAGTTTATTTTAAACAGGTTTACATGAACATGAGGTACTCTATATAATATTCGTTCAATGAATAATTATGTTTTTTTTTTGTCCTAGGACGCTAGGCACGACCTGGAAGTGTTTTACACATTACTTCAGACACATTACCCCCTAGGGAGAACAATCTACCCAAGACTCGCAACGCATGTATTAAATGGCTGTTTTGTTGCAGTAGGCCTATGACGAAACAGTTATTATTACTCAAACCAGCTTCAATATAAACAGATACTTTTGAAACTTTAATCGCCAAATACTGTGCGAAATATTATTTCCAGACATAAAAGTTCTTAGAACTAGTTAAACATATTTTAACAACCATAAAAATGTATTGAGCTTTGACTTTTTAAAATAATAGTTTCATTAAGATAAGTATTATAACTAACATAACAGTTTATTACGGAAATGAGAGTATAGATTTTTAGACTATCCTATTTCCCTACATCTGTGTTTTTAATTTGATTTAATTTCATTTTGCACGTTTAAAATTTGACAGAAGTTATAAAAGTACTATTTCATACACTAGCTATGTCGACGAGGCCTTTGTAGAAGATAACACCATCAATCAATACCTCATGATAGCATAGTTTTGTAATACGTACTAACTACTATAATTACTGCAATATAAATCAAGACAGCGTCAGTTGGAAATCACTACTCACAATATTTCAAATAACTAGTAATATAAAAAAATCACCCCCACTAAAAGTTATCAACAATACTGTATATCTTCCTTCCGTTGTTTTTAAAGGTCAGACGCCATTAAACATGCTTATTTAACCTAAGCAATTTAGACGAAGACAACCGACAATATCAAACTTCACAAAATACATTTTCTAGTGCAGTTGCAATGGAGTTGGTTCTAACTTGTATAAGCACTGCAGTGATCTCGGCAAGGCGCCAGTCATACCCTGCACTAGACGCCTTCCTTGCACCATGTGATATTTCTTATTTTATTAAACGCGAATACAATACAAATGTTGCTATCACATTATTATAGGTTTTATAAAAAAAGGTAATATTTAGTTCGTATGGTACAAAATGATATCTTCTTCACATGACTACACAGGTTGAAATAGGTACAACTTTTTATTATTTTCTCTTAATGTTAATTTGTCAAATATAAGTTAACATAAAAAATGGGATACAAGTCTTTTAGCCAGAAAATCTAGCCTAGTAATTGAGAACTCCCTTAGTCTTCAGAATTGCTACGACGGGGACATTATAATATCAATGGTTTTGATAAAACAGTAGAACGAGGAGACCGAGGCTTGCTCGGTTATGGTTAATTAGGTTTAATAGTTAAACAATATCGAAAAACATAAATTTTTGTAATATACAAAAAACATTTTTATTACAAACCATATACATTATATCGCTGAAATAAATAATAACAAAAAATTAATGTTAAAGTATGGAATCGAACAAAAATAATGTCAAGTAATCTTCAGTGTAATCTTTGCTTAATAGTTACAACTAATGTTTTTCCTATTGTACTGTATTTTGTAATTTACTAGTATACTGTGGATGGCTTGTTATAAACGCATGTGACAAGTATTTTCTTTACTTTTTCCTTCTTTTTCAACAAACATAGTTATTTGGCAACGCATAAGAGAAATATGAAATTTTTTTTATTTTCAAATGAGCTGTGTAGTGAAATTTGAATTTTACTGAGGAAGGGGCTTTCACCAATTATGTACTTCAAACTACAAGCCTATAATTCCAAAGTTTAGTTAAACCCCTTCCTCTATATTTCTAAATATGTATTACAGACAGGCAAACAGACAGCTCGTTTTAGATTATAGGATAGAGATAGCCAACAGCATGACACATTTATTAGAGTTTTATTCCTCTCGCCTCGATTTCTTTTTTAATGTCAAGGGTGTAAGCAGAAAAAATCCTAACATTATAATGTTAGAACTATGTCCAAACCTAAACTGTATTAGGCAAACGACTTTTTGTTTTTGGAAAACAAACACTGCAGGGAAAACTATCAAAGGTAGCTGGTACCACCTAATGTTTTTAACTAATGTTTTTCCTATTGTACTGTATTTTGTAATTTACTAGTACATTATAATTTACATTATAATGTTAGAACTATGTCCAAACCTAAACTGTATTAGGCAAACGACTTTTTGTTTTTGGAAAACAAACACTGCAGGGAAAACTATCAAAGGTAGCTGGTACCACCTAATGTTTTTAACTAATGTTTTTCCTATTGTACTGTATTTTGTAATTTACTAGTATACTGTGGATGGCTTGTTATAAACGCATGTGACAAGTATTTTCTTTACTTTTTCCTTCTTTTTCAACAAACATAGTTATTTTGCAACGCATAAGAGAAATATGAAATTTTTTTTATTTTCAAATGAGCTGTGTAGTGAAATTTGAATTTTACTGAGGAAGGGGCTTTCACCAATTATGTACTTCAAACTATAAGCCTATAATTCCAAAGTTTAGTTAAACCCCTTCCTCTATATTACCACCTTTTAAAACATCAAACATGTTTTAAAAAGATATTTATAAAACACAGTAAAAGAATTCAGTAAAAGATTTTTTTTTGTTAAATTGAAATTAAAAAGGTTCAATCCTTGGAAATAAAGCTAGATCTGGTATTGAAAACGTTGGACTCTCTTCCTAAGTATTTTATTTGTTAGATACTAGTCTTCACGATTGTTCTAGTGACATTCATTGCTGCCAAGTATGGTTTATACGTATTGTCGCAATCACTTCAGAGAAATGAGGAAATGTCACGCCTGATATTAAACCAGAGAAATAAATTGTTCCTCTATATACTCGCACACACGTTCACAATGAGAGTGGCATTCTTCTTTATAATTCTGTGGTCGTCACGACGACCTTAGTTTTTACCGATGAATTAGGAAATCTCCATTTCCGTTTTACAAATGTAAGAAAGGCAATTGTTGTGCCTATAATTTTTTTGTGCATGTTTGATTTTTAATTTATTAATGAAAAAGTAGTCTTCTAACTTATCCAGTGGGGCTATGTTGTCCCATAACTAATAACTGGGAGTACGATTAGATGCTAAGGGAAAAACCGCATTGGCCTCTTCGGATCCCAATATAATTTATCCTCTCAGGGGGTTGTAAAAGAGTGAGTAAGACTCAAACTTTGGAAAACACCAATATACAAGGGTTAGGGATATGACAAGGCTTTTATTATAAACCCAAAATATATTCCTGAATGTTGTGAAAAAACGGTACATACTAATAGTTTTACCAAATAGGTATTTTGTACGTGATACTAAAAATCACGTTGTTGAGAATCTTAAATATACATCAACGATTTTATTTTAACAGAGTGAGCAACTAAGTGACAATACCCAAAGATCCTTTATTGAAAGAAAATAATTTTAGGTAGCTGTCTCGTAAACCTATAACAGTATTAGCATATTGGCTTGGAACCCAGAGGTCAGCATAGATTAAAGGAGTAGACCATATCGCTTTCAAATAGAAAAGTTTCTGCTTTGATTCTTAGAAAAATCGTTACCAGAACTAGATAGCCTTTGGGGTCATAATGTCACTACAACAAAAGGTCGGCGTTTTACAGTAACAACACCAGGGTTTGGACTCTTGCCTGAGAAAAAAACAATTAAATGGCACTGGCTTAAGTGACGCCAAAATTAAATTTTAGATCACATATAGGCTACAATAATAGAAAATGCAAACATTGGCAAGGGCTCTACTCAAATCCCAACATTCAATACCTCCACATCCCAAACATTCCCCAACTATTTAGCGAAGATTAGCAAACTTGAGACTAAACTTATCCGTTTGTAGTAGCTGAACATCCGGATGAGAATTTAATCTGCAAAACACAACTGGCTTGGAATGTTGCGCACGAATATCAGCGAATCCATTGTGTGGACGAGCACTAAGGTCTCGCCCGATTGTTAAAATACTTCCCCAACTGATTTAGAGTTTTAGGACTGATTCCAAACGGTATCGGAATTCAATAGTCGGAATAATTTTAAATCAAACACGACGGAGACGTCTCAGCCGGGGGTGGAACGTTTATGGCTAGAGGGTTGTGGAAGTGTGGGTGGGGGGTGGGGGCGGACGGCGCGCGTCGCGGCGGGCGGAGCAACCCTTAGTGTCGCGCCGCGTGTCGCCTAGAGAGGGTGCGGAGTACGTGTGTCTGTGATCGCAGTGGAACACGTCTTGAACACGTCTGGGTTCACGGTGGGTATTGTGAATATAGGGAGGGTGATCAAAACCGAATTTCGGATAGTAATTTCGTATTGTTTTTGCTAGTTAGTTTTCTATTTTTTTCGGGTTGGAAGTTTAAGA
This sequence comes from Macrosteles quadrilineatus, assembly GCF_028750875.1. Classification (NCBI taxonomy): domain Eukaryota; kingdom Metazoa; phylum Arthropoda; class Insecta; order Hemiptera; family Cicadellidae; genus Macrosteles; species Macrosteles quadrilineatus. The sequence continues at coordinate 79,199,083 of NW_026542596.1, forward strand.
GTTTTTATAGGTATATCACTCGTTGAAACTTCCAAACTTTCAATGTTTATGTGTATTAAAACAAATTTTGAATTAATTTAGTAGATTGAATCCATAAGTAAGTTTCTTCTAGTAAGGATATTCCTATGCCTTTTTTAACATTGTTATTGTAAATATCATGGGTTTTCTATATTATATCGCACTTGAATTTGCGTGTATTAATATAGGTGTATTAACATTTACCGCACTTTCATTATATTAACCTAACTCAATTTCAAGTGGTTTTGGAATACCTTAACTACCACGCAAAAAGTACATATATTACAGCTGCTTTCATTGGAGGTACAAAGCAGTAATAGAATCTCATCAGACATCCTTACATTTCGAACGACTTATAACAAACATATTATTTTCAAAAGTGCGTTATTATTTGAGTAAACTATAATTACACTATTAAGAAAGACCAGAAACACATGATTCGTTCTATGAAAATTGTTTTCTAGACCGAAACTTCAGTTTAAGGAAACCATAAGCTTAGTTAAATGTTTTTATACGTATAAAAAGAATAAACTTGAAAAGATTATCACTCTTAAGTTACTGGACAACTGCAATAGCCGTTTCCCATACTTAATAATATTTCAATCAAATTCATATTTATTTCCTATTTTCCATTTTGTTTCCAGTAGTTCGATTTAACCTTATTGTTTAAAATAAATTGTGAATGCTTTAAAGTTCAAGCAAATTTACTATAAACATGACTCTGTTGGATTGCTTATATTGAGACCTTAAAACTATCCTTATAATGGAAACCCCTCCAAAACAGCCGTTCTCTACTGTTTTCTCACTGTTAGCCTTTTACCAGGGAAACATTAAATAAACAGCTTTAGTTAGCTATATTGAATCAATCATGTATACTTTTGACGTAGGGTTTTACCATTAATGAGCTATAACGATAAATATGGTATAATCTTTCATTAAGCTAATTTTAGATGTTAAGGTTCTAAGGTTTTACGGGACATCTTATAACATGATCGGCCTAACTACTTTACCTTTTAATTCATAACGTCTTACTACAGTTTTAAACAACTAGGTATTAGTAGCCAATCGAACAAAAAAAATAGATTTACAATCAAAATTCAAGAATGTTTGTAAATGATGAAGGAGAAATCTTTAATTACAGTAGTGGTTGTGTAGTTTCTTTGACAACTTTCGTTCGCGGTCATACAATTATTAGGGATAGTTGATAAGAGGCAAACAGTACATAATACTTGAACTTTTAACACATATAAAATAATACAAGATTATACTTAATCATTTTTGAAGCTAGAGCTCTGACAACAGATTTTAACAAAAATATACACTGGAGAGCGTTTTTTGACAAGCAAAATATAGTTTTTTTTCAAGATTTGCACACACCCACAAAAAATTTATGTTGAAATTTTAATCAATTTGAAAATTGAAAACATTACTTAATTTTCATTAGACTCTTTTAAATGAATAATTATATTGCATAATAAAGCTGTCTTTAGTTTGAACCTTCATATCCAGTAATATTTTCAATACAGTCAAAATATTTATTAAAAGTAACATCTAATATCCCTTATGGACTGGGAAGCGAGCTGGTCTAGAGGTAGAGAACATTGGTTTTGAGGTTCCGGGTTCAAATCCCGCCAAATCACCAAAGGAAGTGATAATGCCGCAGCCCCTAGATCTATCCCGAGGTATTTTGTGAAACAATTCCGAGCTCGTGCCTACTGTCCTAGGAAATAAAATTCCCTTATGAAGCAAAGATTTAGAAAGGGAATAATTGTTTTCATACGAAATTTAATACATTTGAAATTCCAAAGAGTATGGTTACGATACAGTGCACTTTAACCACCCCGATCAACTATATGTGTTATCATTCAGTAATCATGTTAATATCTAAATACTATTTTAACCACAAAAGGCGTATAATCCTTAGGTAATTTATAATCGTGAGAACCTTTTATTAAGTCTTAAAACAGTTTTTTTTTTATAATATTTAACTCAAACTAATACAAAATAACTTTATCCACCAATTTAAAAAGATAATCAGTTTGCTAGTTTTTAGAAACAAAAGTGTTCATAAAGATTATGCAATACAATGTATAATCGCCATTACATGATTTTTACTACTTTCTTGAACTACTTATTTAGGATATTAGTGTAGGATTTACATGTAACTGCAAATAAAACCACAATATAAATTTAAATTTCCGACTGGTAGAAGTATTTTTCCCCCATAAATATTATATTACCCATTTTTTCGTAAAAGAAATATTTTCCACCTGTATGTGGTTTTTAAAGAGGACAAGAGGGCAAATTTAAAACAAAAATGTATTGCATTATTGTTATTTTTCAGAAATCTCTACAACGTAAACATTTTATTACCTTCCGATACGAGTCAGGCACAAACACTTTTCAAGAAATAAACATTATTTTCCTATATTAGTTTTAATTTTTCCCCAAATGTGTAGACGTACGAAGACTTTAGGTAACTGTCTATTAACTCAAGTATTTTTTTACTATTTTTATTGTATAGAAAACACTCAGATATTTCAATATTTTCGTACAATAGTTATAAAGTCGAAATTGCAGCTAGAGAGCTTATCAAAATAGCATGATAAATAAATATGATTATTGTACTGTACCAAAATTACATGATAAACATTGGATTCACAGTTTTGATTGGAACTCTAGTGGAATTCCTGTTTTGACATTTCCCTATATATCCATTTTGTCCGGTATCAGAAGTAATTAAAATCCAATCTAAAATGACCTAGTGCCTTTTTGGCTTGCTTAACCTTTGTGAGGATGCAACAAATATGGTATTAAAAAAATATAAATGGTTCTTAGAGTGTTTTTAATATAATGTACAATAATGTTTGTAATTTGAGTTTTTTGCGTGATCAAACAAATTTTCTAAATATTGTATTTTGCATTATTGTTTATACCTACAAACATTTTCAGTAAGTTATAGAAGCGTAATTGAAAGAAATATAGTTGCCGGCGGATAACGGATTTTCACTTGAGATTTGATATAATTTTAATATTATTATTACTATTATATCAAATCGTTAGCAAAGTTATCAATATAAAGGGTTTCCCGTAACTCGTTGGACATACAATTTACTAACTTTTTGTCTCTTGCAATTTTATTGAAACGTTAACGGTTTTCGTGAAATTTTGCATCAATTATTTTAAATGGCTGCCATTTTGAAACGGTTTTTGGTTTTTTTTTTTGTATAGTTTCTAACGATAATAGGTCAAAATAATATAAACATTTTTTTGCAAAATATCAACGCTGTATCTCAAACCGTTTAGGAGTTATTAGTTTTTTTTGTAAAAAACACATAAATACAGACAGATGGAAAACTAGGCACCACAGACCCATGTTCCTATGGTGAAATGTGTTTGTCTTGACCTAAGGAATAACGCTATATACATATTTATTGGAAACATATGTTCCACTTCAATACACTAAGTACAGAAAAAAATGGATATACACATGTAAGATTATTTCTGAATTTAAAATCAAGGCATTGATAAAATTTTGATAAGGGGTGAACACCCCTTAACTAATTTTAGAATACATATCAAGTCTATTTATTTTCTTTTACTTAAAAATCACTATATATTTCTGATGCGCACTATATATTTCTGATGCGTTTTAATTCTTTACTTTATACAAACACCTTTTTTCAAAGAATGTTACGAGTCTTATGAAGGTTTAAACGATTAAAAGATAAACTGATTGCTTTTATATGCACCGATTATAACAATAAGAATTATAGGGGTTCATAAATAAAAGTAAAATGTATGTAGTTAAAATGTGTGTAATTGTATGATTAAAAAACGTCTGTTTTAACTAAAATACACGTTGGGTGTCACAGGAATATACTTAATTATTTACAAAAAAAAATACACTCAAAAGCAGTAACTTAAAAAGCTAACATGCTTAGGCAAAAAAAAAACGCTTAATATGCTTATTATGTAAAAGCTTAACATGCGTTAAGTACATTTTTTCCTGACAAGCATATATATTGGTAGTTTTCCCAAAAAATCTTTGTTTTGGCTATACTACTGCTAAACGTATAATATATTGAAGACAGCAATTGGTTGAATCGTTAACAGTAATTGTTTGGGACATTTAATGAGGAATCATATCACATCATTTATTACTCTAACGATCAAAATCATTTTACCAACATGTTTGATAAAACAATACATTATATAACTGAGATTTCTAAACATAACTTGAGCATATTCAAACATGTTTATTTTATGTTATCGTGTAAACTCGTGGCGAAAATCATTTTCTTGGTGATATTATATGTACAAAGTGTAGGTGCAATTGGATATTTATATTCATTAAGTAATTTGTTTAATTTTGCTGGTATTTAAATGACCACATACGAAATATATAAAAATGAGTATGATAGTAAAATCTTTACTAATTTTGTTAAGTTACCATGATCAAATATAAAAAATTTTCTGAGATGTAGCTTACTAATAAGCGGGGAGATTTCCAGTTCTTTAACGAAATAAGACCCCGCCTAAACTTTTTAATTATGTAGTAAAATTTATGGTCACAACGAAACTTTGAGTTGGCAAAAGTTTGAGCTATAATCACAATGTTAAACCTGGTCTCAGGGGCAAGGGTCTTTAACTTCAGCTCAGAATATTTAACTTTCATGAGAAATAAATACGTCATTTTATCCTCAGTAGAAAAGGTTGGATAACTCATAAAAGTTTAATGCAAGGACTTCGATTCAATTACGGCATAAACGTTGCAATGGTATAGAAAAGCTTTAAATCATCTTTTACACACACAAACAGGTTTTCTTTGTATGAATTATAATCTACCATTGTATCAGTATCCTGAAAATTATATTTTCAATGACAAATCAATTGAATGATGTTTTATTAATACAACTTAGGTTTCTGTCATACTCAATTTATCATTTTCCCTGACCTTCCATTTTATTGCAATACGTTGGTGTTTTCATTGTTCAGTTCTGATTTGAAGTAAATATTTTTTTTTATTATGAAGTGGCAAACTTAATACCACGTACATTATGTAACTCCGTAAATAAAAGAACTTATCAAACGTAAAACGTCTAACGGAATGATTTGTATGATTTTCTCCATTATTTATTATCACTCTTTGATTTATTGAGTGTTGTTATTAGTTTTCTCTGAAAATAGTTCGCTATTTACTTTACAAAAATGTAATACGTATGGGTGTGGATAAATAGCTGTTTACTAGCTTTTATTGGTATAAGTTATTTGTAGGTATGCATTAATAAGTATGCATTATGATACTAATCAACAACTAGACTTATACATATCCAGTATACATTGATAAATTAAAATACGTAAAAAAAACGTTTAAAAATGCAAATAATAAGTATGCAATTAATCAGTTCGAAATGATATTCTGATAACTACCTAAAATAACGGTGTTTTACGGAGGGTACTGTGGATGGATAAAACAGAATAATATATTTTAACTATTTCAGTTCCAAAATATTTATTGTAAAAAACCACTACCAAAATTATGTTTTTGTCATATTTATACAATTAAGAATTATGAAAAATATAAGCCTCACACATTTGTTCTAAAAATGTCCATAACTTCCTTAAACAATACACATAGGCCTATACGACTTCGTAATGTTTTCATTTATATTGTATCCTTAACTCTATTTGTTGTGTAACATATTGTAAATCAAGAGCTATTTAAAAATAAGTTGTGATCACAATTATCCACAAAAAAATTGTAGCATCGAGACACTGTGCGTATTAATTTTAATATATTAATTCAGTTCTAAAATATTGTAAGCTATAGTTAAACATTTTCTATGACAAAATTTCAGTTTTAATTTGGTTTTACAGTGTAATCTAAATTTTGTATTTTTTCACAGGGTGATGAGTGAATGATGGCAGATCCTCCTCCGGTTTTGCTACTGCTGTGCTTGTTGGTTTCTACCGCCATATTCTGCTCTTCAGTATCAGGTCTGTAGCATTTGTTGATCATAAATAGCATAAATATACAATCAGCATTAATTACGACTAAAAACTTACATGTTTAAGGTTTCTAACTAAAACTTATCTCAACAAATGTGACTGGGCTTTGGAGTGTTCAAAATTAAACTTTGGAAGGTAGATTGTCCCAAACATGTTTCTAAATTAACGTCCAATGTTACTATTTACACTTAGACACTATACTGACCTATCGTTTTGATTTTAATTTAGTGTAATACGCACAAAGTTTTTCAGAAAGAAAGAAAGTTTAGACGATGAATATCAATGTACTTTTCCTGAGCGTCCCTCAAGTCAGGCAGCTTGTTAGGATATGTCACACCTAACATATAATGCCTAATCAAAACCGACAGTATTACTTACAGGGTGACAGACAAAGGGGTAATGTGACATTTAGTTGTTTTTTTCTAAACAAAATAAAGTAATACAAGTGAAAGCTACATTACAATTACCTTTTACCACGAGGATTATTTTACACATTACCTATTTAACCTGTTACCTATTAAAAATAATAATAATGCGAAGTATCAGTTAGTTCCTCGTACTTACATAATTGATGTGAATTGAAGAAGTAAATGTAATTAATAGCATAATTAAACACACGTAAAAGTATGGAAATATACATTTTTTGCGTGTTGACATGCATGCATCTAAACTGTATTTTTCATACTTATACATTTTTATATTCAAGTTATTGAAGATCAACCTGTGTCTGTTGAGGAAAACGTAACTGTCAGAGTTCCAAGTATATATGTCAATAGTTGGGTTATTATTAGAGCAGAAGGAGATTTTTCCGTTGTAGTCCGCCAATATGACTATTGAGATCGGTCAGAATCGACTTACCTTATATTCGAATGCTAAAAAGATAAGGCTATAAACTGTGTATAACAATCTTTTGCTCTTTAATGGTTATTACGTCTCTTTTGCAACAACCTTTATCATAAAAAAAACTTAGCTCTATTTGAAATGAAAAAGTAAACTTACAGCATTTTGCTAAATTAATTTTTATCATTGGAAAATAATTAAACCAATAGATTAAAAAAAATTATATAACAAACCTAACGACTTTGATAAGTTCTGACAAAACTGTCGTTTTGGATAAAAACGAGAAATGAATCCATTATCACCATCCATATGCCTATACCATATACCTAGGTACATACCTATATCCATACACCTGTTCTTATACTTATTTTGCAACAAAAATGCTATATTTCGTACGTCTGTGGTCTATTCCATTTACATGCATTTAAATAATGCAAACTTCTGACTATAGACCAAAGTAAGATATATTATTTAGTAAAATCAAATCCATTCATTGTATCGACAAACAACAACAATTAAAAGTAGAACAGTTTTTTTCACCAGGGAGAAGTTGGCATCGTTTCACATAGAGAAATTTAACCTAGTTTTCAGTAAGTAAGTTTGTACTTCTGCTATTGTCTTATATTTCTCGCGAGAACCAGTCTGAAACGCGGCAGTTGTTGACACCTGTTCTGACAAGGATATTGCGAAGCTGATACAAAGAGCAGCCCACGCCTGAGGGTGTGCTTTGTCGGCGACAGCGAGATTGCGAATCCGCTTGATTCATAATGTTCAACAATTTTAAAATCATATGTTCAGTGCCTAAGAAGCATTTTTGTTATTGAAACACTTTTAAAAGATACGTTTGTATATTTCGTAATGTTCAAAAGTATTACGTATGAGAATTTAATGTTTATTTGTAAAAATCATCTTCCTATTAAACGTAATAGGCTTTGTTGTATGAACATGTGTAAATTAAGTATGAAAACAAATCAGTATGTTTCGAACCAGAATAGTAAAAAATATTCTGTGTGTTGCATTGATTTTTTACAAAGGTTTCGAGATCGTTTGAATCAAAAACATGTTTAACCCCTCTAACAGATTATAGGTGACTTATTGTTTTCAAATAGCAACCCCTATTGAGAGACACCTCATTTTGAAAGTTTGTCAAGAGAAATACAATGACGTACATCCGAGGTAGATATTTCATCCCTAGCCAAAAAGGGGTCACTCAATAGGGTTTGCTGTTTGAAACAAAATTAGTCACCCCCTACCTCTCACCCTTTTAGTGGGGTAACAAAATATTTTCAATGTAAAACATTGCGGAGCCTTTGTTAAAAATCAATGCTATAAACAGAATATTTCTACCTATTTCAGTTTTTTTAAATACAGATTGGTTTCCATACTTAATTTACACTGTATAATAAATTACATGAGAACAATAGTAATTGTAGAATTTATAAGAGCTTTGATTCACCTAACTAGAACGGTTTATAATTGAATAAGAAAATTGTAGGTAGGCCTACATACTTTAGTTTATTATTAGGTAAATTTCTTATTTTTGAATACATTGAACTCTTTATCCTTTAATTTTTTTCGCCTACGTAGACCTCGAGTGGAACGTGTCATGTTAATGAGGAGTGACTTGGTATAGCGTAAAAGTACTTCAATAAACTGTACTGATATTTGTGACAAAAGTCAATGATGTTCCCCTACGCTGCCATGAACTCTAATTCAACCGCACTTTTTTCAGTTACTGTTTTTACAGACCTAATGAAATTCATCAGTCTTCATGGTACTTTCCTGTTAAAGGGAACATTCATTATTATCGATGATTCTTTTCTCAATATATCGATGTTTTTGTTATCCGATCCATTACAAATTGACAATAAGAAATGAAACTGCTCTAAGCTAACCTAACATAACCAACCATAATTGCTGTACCATTTAAAAATTCCGTTTGGGTTTAAATATAAAAGGCAAGTTATAAACGCGGAATTTTTAAATTTTACAGCAAGTTTGGTTAGTTATGTTAGGTTATTTATTTTAGAACAGTTTCATTTCATTAATGTTTGTTGATACTGAACAATATTTTTCGTAATTGTCAGCTGATATGTTTCAATTTGTTAATATCGATATATCGAGAAAAAATCATCGATAATAATGAATGTTCCCTTTAACAGGAAAGTACCGTTTTCATTAGGTTATATTTCGGAATTCCTCGACTGTAACTACAGTGCATTTTTAAATACTGTAGCCTGATTTCTAGTAAATACAATGAAAGCCTGTTACGGAATCAGATAATGAAGAGTATTGACTATGTCGCGTGTCCAAGCAGTGAACCCATTATAGAGTACAACAGCTTAAACTTGAAACTAGGTGTTAATGTGCATGCAACACTTCCGGGGAACACTTTGATTTATATTCTACATCTAGTCCACAGGACGTTGAATAATAGCTAAAGTGATTTAAGGATCACGTTCCTATTCATACTGATACATGATTACGGGGTTTGCTATTTATTTTAGACCAACCATTGGTTCCACGATGATGAAATGTTACATTTCCCAGGAAAAACTCCAATGAATAACTTAAAAATATTTTAAACTAGCAGACTTCCTCTCCTTCGTACAGGGTTGGAGTATAAGTATAAAATGCTTATTGCAGTCATTCTCGTGCTTTGCGTTTGCAATGCGGGAGCACATGGTTTCAGAAAATGTTGTACTTTAATTTTACGGTATGATATTGTATAACACATCTACTATAGCCATCATGTTCTACCACTGCACCTAAACCATAGAAAAAATGAACCATCAAACATTTTCACATTATCACAACTTAGTTATTAAATTTAAAACCTATACATAGTTGTAAACAATCCTAACTTAACAGTTCTCATTGTATATAACATATTTTTTCTGCTGCTTAGTTTAAATTAGCTGTTGTTATAAGTGCAATAAAGTATAGTGTTGCACCCTATTGGTAATCCTTGTAACATTTGAATGCTGTTAAATATCATAGAACCTACTAGTTTGGTTGAAAGAACTGTCAAAATTCTGTAATTCTTTAAATATAATGAATACTCAAAAGAATAACTTGGAAACCAGTGGGGTATAGCCCTATTGGATTTTCGCAACTTTAATATGTCTATGTGTTTCTCAATACTATCAAGTACCTTCCTGCAAAATGTCAGCTCAATCGTTCCAGGTGATGGACGTTCAGAGTTACACACAGACATCCATATTTTCACATTTATAATATTAGTAGGATGATTTTTGAACACATAATGTGCCTAAACCAGAGGTTCACTAGTAAAAATCCCACAATATTGGCAAATACAAACATATGTCATGTTATGCATAGTTATAAAGCTATTGTTAAAGTAAATGAAAACATTTGAGTTGAATGAAAATTTAACTGTTTTTATTCGTTTAGTAATGACGGCTCTTTATAGGGAACATTTAGTACTATTTTGAATACCCTATATTTTCCTTAAAATTGTATATATCCTTTTACTCTAATTGAACGTTTGCATTCCTTGTGAGCTTAAATTTACTTAGATATGCAATATTACTTTAATATTACAAAAAAAATCATTTTTTTATTAATACATAGTCAAAACTCAAAGCTCTCAAGTAGCATCATATATTGATTTCGTACACACCTTTTAAACGTTAGTATAAACTAGCCGAACTCCAACATTTAAGCCGATTACAAATTTTACCTATATAAAACACTTATTTTGAGTTAACACGGCATAAAAAACACCAAAGTGAATGAAGATGTGAGTCATTTAAATAAACGAGTAAAAGTGAAACAAGTTAAACCACATTCTGGACGAGAGTCCTTTGGGGTCGAGACTAACTTAAATTGGATAGCGGTCGCTGGTGAGGGCCATCTAGGGTTTACTGTCTAGCGTACGCTCGTGTGTGAGTGAAACTCAAACCATTGAACTCAAATGTATTTTAGCAAATCATCAAATTCAATAACCCTTTTTTTTGTTGCGTGCGATTTTGGTTATTGGAAGGAAAAATGTCATGTTACTAAAATAACCTGACTGAAAATATAAATGTTCCATAAATGATGAATTTACAATTCAACTATGATTAGCAGCCTATATGTGTGTAGGGTTTTTTAATATATTGTTGATTTAAGCAAGGTCTACTAACTCCTAAGCCCAGGTATTTAATATGAATCCAAGTATGAGTAAAGTTTGTTATTATTTAAATAACTTATCCATGTTTTGCCTCCTGGATTGATAAAGAGTAATAGTAATAATAAATACCTTATTTACGTCTTCAATCCTGGTAGTCTTTTTATGATTACTATAGTTTCGGAGCTAACAGCTCCATTGTCAAATCTTCTTGTCTTGTTAAATTACTGTTGATAGCATTGGTCAATTGTTGAATTTCACATGTAGACATACACACACACACACACGAAACATTTATATATACAAGCAACATTAAAATTTAATATTTTGGCCGGCTTAAACAAAAGAAAAGTGACTAGCGTTGGGGTTGTACGGACCGGTACACTGACTGACTGATTCAACATAGACTTAAAGTCACTCACATATTATACTTGGTCTTTGAAATGTATGCACGCTGGAGTAAGCCTACATTATTATGGTGTTTGTTTCGTGTATAATTCTAAACGCCAGACACGTTTTTCAATAATAAATATTAACTAGACGATCATAGGATCTTCTAGTATCTAATTAGACAGCTGTAAAAAACGCTGTATTTTAACGAAAAAACTGTTTTAACACTGGAAAATCTGTGTTATTTAAGTTTTTGTTTTTCTGTTGCAATAGAATGCAATAACTATTGCAACAGCATAATATTGCAGTAAATATAACTAAATCTGTCATAATAATGAAATTCGAATAAAAACGATTTTATGGTAAACATTTTGTTTCCTAATTAGAATTAGCAAGGAATGGATCAAGTAAGTTATAATTTAAAAATTACTCGCAATTTAGCAAATTAGGTTTTAATGAGTCATTTACACAGAGATTTCAGCTTGATATAATTAGATTTTGAATAAGTTTGCGAGATGATAAAAAGTTTGCAGTCTAATTAGATTGTAGTTTACTTTATGGTGTAACTAAAACTGAGCAAGTGTTCATTAACATGATTTATCTGACTTTGTTCACTGATATACTGTGAAGTTTGTCTCTGTTTCTAACAAATAACCTAAATTGAACATAAAACAAGCCTAAATTGTTATCCGCACGTAGTATTTAGTATAAACAAGTATTTATATCTCAGCCTAAAATATTGTAACACTTTTATGAAAAGTTATTGCGAAAGTTGTTTAACTGAGAATAGTAACACAGCGTTCGTATTGGATCCTGTGGATACAAAATTTCGATCAAAAAAACAACTAGCATAGTTATGTCCAAGGCTCTAGGGCTCTAGGATAACTAGGAGATACATAGCTTGGTAAAAGTCATCATTACAACTACTTATCTGGGTAATTTTGTTTTTTTTTCGTAGAAATTCAATATGAATTACATAACCCAAGGGTGTTAAAGGTAATTTAAAATGGGGGTTTTGACGTAAGTGTACACAATAATTACATCATATAATTTTACATACTTAATAACACTCTCTTAAGGACTTTCTAAAAGCATAAGTTAACTTTAATGAACAGCAAAGAAAGGGTTGCATGCTCTTGTAAAATGTTAAGTCTATAATGAAAATCCATTTGTATCACTTAGTTAAAAGGCAGATTTGACATTTGTGCTATAATGTCTGCAAGAGAGCTTTAAACAAATTACGTAACCTTACATGGCTATTAGGTAAAATAAAATTAACGTCATAAAGTCTAATAACCGACTAGCAGATTACCCGTCCTTCGTAAGGGGTTGGCGTTTAAGTATACAACTCTTAATGCAGTTATACTTGTGCTTTGCGTTCGTAATGGGAGAGGACGAGTTGCTCATTATAGTTTACGGTATACTATAGTATAGCACATCTACCATAGACATAATGTTCTACCACTGCACCCAAACAATAGAAAAAAAGTGAAGTTCTAACAGTTATTTGTTGCTGATTGATTCAAATTAGCTGTTAATCATTAATGCAAATATAATTAATAGTGCTGCATCCTGTTGGTAAACCTTATAACCTTATAACCTGTAATTGAATATCATCATACAAAAAAAGAATTATTTTGTCTATGATATCATAGAACCAACTTGTGTAGTTGAAACAGCTGGCAAACTTCTTTAATTACTTTATCAGTGAAACTAGAGACACTGGGGTGGAGCCCGGAAGGATTTTTTTAGAGTAGAATATGTCTATATGTTAATCGGGAATGTAAACTATCATTATACCAAACTGCAACCTAATCCAATCAGTACTTGCTGCACGATCGAACTTCAAATGAACCAACAAACCAACAAACACACACACAAATTTTCACAATATTAGTATGAAGTATGATTGTGCGTAACTACATATATTAGTAACCAGTATCAACCGTTGTAAAACCGATCTATTATAGTATTTTGTAATATAATTTCACTGTTGTCGGAACACGGGAAACACGATCGCAAATAATCAAAGTGTTCCCCGGAAGTGTTGCATGCACATTAACACCTAGTTTCAAGTTTAAGCTGTTGTACTCTATAATGGGTTCTCTGCTTGGACACGCGACATAGCCAATACACTTCATTAACTGATTCCGTAACTGTTTCAACTTCCGGTTCAGTTTACAATGATTCAAGATACGTTTTTAACAGTATTTTAAAATAACTGTTGTGACTGTCCATTTTATTTTAGATACTATATACTTAGTAGGTTTGCTCTGTCTAAATAAATACGACTAACGTATTTTATCAACGGATATAAATTCTGTTGGAAGCATCATTACTGGGAGATGTTCTAAATCATAGATATAGTGATATAGTTTTACTCACCAAAAGATTTTTAGCTTTTTATTGTATACCTTTTTGCTTTTTTGAAGGAGATGGAGGGCGGAAGCATAATAATTAGATAGATCAAAGACATTAGTGATTTGTAAGATTTAAAAGTCCTCTAGTACAAATTTCTCTAGTACAAATTCTCTGCTATAAGTGTGACAAACGCTCTAAAATTAACTTATATGATGAATGGTTTACACTCATAAAAGTCTAATCCAACTTTACGTTTCTAAACTAACGAATCGCCGAATTTTTACTCTATCCTACAACAACACGCTACTTTTGTAACGCAACTACACTGTCCTACTTACGCTTGCTTATGAAATATCCAAATGAAATATCTGGAATATCCAAAATCTGAGATGACAAATATGAAAGGGATTCGCCACACAGAGGTGGCTGTTGACAAGAATATTTCAACAAAACGGCTTACAACATCCTGCCTCGGAGTTGCGATGTCACCAGCTTAAATATTTATGTAAACCTCAACAGTCTTTAGATGAGGCTCTATGACAATGTAATAAAGAGGAAAAGTGGAACTTTGAAGATATTTTTTGGGTGTTATGTGATTGTTAGCTACTGAAAAATTTCACTTTTTTATTATATGAAATCATAATAGAATGTTTTTTTTAACTCTGTAAATTCAAGGATGGATAATTTGACTGATCTATATAATTAATACGCTACATGAAACTTTGTCGGTTGAACTCCTCCGCCATTTCTTAACCGATTTTATCCATTGACGTCTCATTGGAAAGAGCGTGTCGCGTAGATTTGCAAACTGGCCTTACATTTTTGAAAAAAGTCCCTTGGGCTCTGCTCCAGTGGCTTTGAAAGTTTCCATGTTATCCTTATGGAGAACATATTTGTTTACATTTTGATCAGCTGTATAATTTAATTGTTGTTATTTATTTTTCAATTCAACGAAACGAATTGGGTACATTTAAAACCAAATCAGCTTGATTATATGGAACTGTTAGGTGCGTAATCTACGAGTTTAGTCTTTTAAACTCATCGGAAATTATGACTTTTATTAGTTTTTAAATAGGTTAATTGATTTTAAATACTATAACTACTTTACTTCTTTGCAATTGCTCGATTTCGAGCAACATGTACACTAGTTTATATAAATTCGTGGTAAGATGTGCATGTTGCAGCTGTTCAATTTGCTGTTATTTGTACACTTTTTCTAGTAAGATAAAAACTATCAACGGGTGGTATAACGATTGTGAAAATACATGGTCCTGGCAGCCTTAAAGAGGTTTTGTTGGTCAAAATATGTATACAGGCAAAAAATATGTACACATGTCTGGTTATGTAGATAACGAAGCAAAATTTTGAAATGTTTCATTCCTGATTTTCTCTTTGTTTGACCTAAGGAATCAGTACTAAATTATGTCTTCATCTTATTTTAATAACCTGTATATATACAAATAACAACTTATCGGTTTCTCTTAATTAAAGTTATAAATATATTTTTAAAGCATTGTGTAGGAAACATATTTTACCTTTTATGTATGAGTTTAGAGCAGTTTTTTGTTTTATGGTACGATTACATTTCAAGTAAGGTACATCTATTACTCTTTGAATATAGCTTAAAACTACATATCTAGTATTGTGAAATGGATATCAAGATTTTAAAAACAAAGATTAATAACCGTCCTAGTAACCACTAAGCATTTGTTAATGCTTAAAACCACAATACATTTAATATAGTCAACTGTTAATGATTTAATAGTGCATATAGGTTGTATTTAACACGTTCGAGCTGTTTTGTTACCTCTTAAACGGGGGGGACCTCCTTTTCTGTGTATGTATTAGTAACAACTGCGATGCTGTTTAGTATTTCATGTTAGGATTACATTTCAAGTACGTAAAACTAAAAAGTTATGAGTGTAGCCTAAAACTACATTTTGAAAGCTATAATACTCAATACTTTATAATACGTATCTAGTAGTGTGAAATAGATTTTGAGTTTTTAATAAGTAAAACTAAAGACTATCGTAGTAACAACAAATTTATATTTTTACTTAAAACCTAAATTGTTCAATTTAAGCACCTGTTTACAATTTGATGATGCATACGGGTTAGGATGGTTAAAGCGGTTCCATTACCTCTTGAACGAGTCAACAAAGGTTTAAAGTGGTGGATGACGTCACGTTTCTACTCCACACTCCACTAGCTGTAATGTTGGTAAACCTTGTTACTTTCTCAGTTTGTTGCTCACAGGCTGATAGCTTGGTCTTTACAGTTAAAGCTCTTAGTTCTCTGCCACACATAACAAACAGGTCTGTAAACACAGAAGTAATGTCCCTAATGCTGCCTATTGTCTATTAAGAATGCTTTGTATCTTAGATCAAAGAAGGTTGTAGATGATTTCGGTATCTGTACAGATTCACACAATGTGCAATTTTGGTGGAATCGATTTAGACACAAGAAAATATATCTCTTAATAAATATTTGAACCAATTAATGGAAAGCTGCTTAGATATTTAGGTTGTTAGACCGTTTATGTAGCTTAAACCCAAGCGTTTACCAATAAACTTCAAGTCCATTTACGGAGGATCAAAGATAATTGTATTACACAGTCAAACGTCGAGAGGACGAGATTGGAAGTTGCGGTTGATTGCCAAACATCTGATAGCATAAAGGATTAATTTATGACTCAAGATTGCTTACAAAATTAATAAATAAATATTATAAATAGAAAAGGTTAGTATAAAATATTAACTAGAAAAGGGGTTAACATTCGGGTTGAAGATTAATAAAATTACTGTAGTAGAAGAGAATAAATTGGTAAATTATCTCACTATTTCTTCCAAATACTTGGCTTTATAAGTGTCAAAGGAAAGTAAATTCATTCATAGAATTGACAATGCTGAACTTCAGAAAATCAGACCATACAATAAGATACTAACTTATAGCTGTGAACAGTGATATTATTCACAATTATTAATAAATGGGCCTAGGACACAATTTTATTACATTTTATTACAATTTTATTACATAAATGCTACAGTGTGTAGGGACTTTCTCATACAAACTTAACTTGAGGTTTCTACAACAATAAGCACACAGAGTCATTGTATCTGTAAGCTACTAATATTTTGTCTTCGTGGGATTCGAGGTTGTACCAAAATGGCAGCCAAAAACGGATTTAAAAGTCTCATCCTGCTAAAGGGGGACATTTTAGGTTTTGCTAGAATATATGACAAGCACATTTGCGGATCCATGGCCAACAGCGGTGGCTTATACCATCAGGTGTTAAATATTAATGCAATGGAATACGTTTTTCACACGATATGAATTAGAAAATTATAATAAAACCCAAACAAATGTTGAGTACATCCCTGATGGAGTTTCTAGGGTCTGGAGACTCTTAGATGAAAAGATTCGGAGATATGGAGCATCTAAACACGTTGACATAAAATAAAAACACAAATTGCACAAAGTAAAAACCACACAAATAATTGTTACAAACTACAAATAAATGTTAACTGACCTAAAACTTCAACTATGTATGTAAAAACTATAAATATTCAAAGATTCCAAACAGAATCAATTACGAATCTGACTTATATCTTTTATTTTAATCACACATACAGTAACACTATAAACAAACTTATTCAAATTCACTCCAACATTATTAGCTTTAACTTGAGAAACTCAGTTTAACTAGGTTTCAAATGTCTTTGTGCAACTCGATAGAACACACAATGAAAAGTCCGGCGTTTAGAGGAACTTTGTTATAGTCGAGTTAGTGACCACACGCTCGTTGAGATTGCTCTTTGAGGTTTCTCCTAACTTAAATTAAGGACGGCCACTAGAAGCTTGCCTCTTAGTATGGTAAGACCTTCAGTGTACGCTGTGTGAAGTAACCAAACGTTATTCAGGCTACAGGAATTATAAGACTGTAGCGCAACTAAAAATGTTAGTGCTATTATTGAAATGATGGTCTTTTTGTTTCATTTTTCGCTCAATAGTGTTTGACCAAATAAAATTAGTATATCCATTACTAATTAAAATTGCTTAACAAAATGAGGTTAACAGACTTGTTTATAAGCATGCACGTCCATATTGGCCAAAGGAATTTGCTTGGAACGAAGTATGTATACATAGTATTAAAATGGTTATTCTATGTAAAAGGTCCCTTTTTGCAATAAATAAAGACTTGGAGGACCTGGAAGTTTTTGATATAGATAGCGTGTTGCCTGTGGGCTTTTTTACAACTTTACTTCATTCTTTTGATCATTTTTTACTTTGACATGTCAGATGGTTAAAATCAATTAACACATCTACGAGACAAATACATTTTTTCGATTTGAAATGGTTTACTTTCCTTTTTGTTAGATTTAGTAACAATACTATCTATAATAGTGATTTTATAGCATAGACTTCCTGATAACTCTAAATATATTGAGTATTGAAGCATATTATAGCATTTTCATAGTAAGAAATTCGTTATAGCATTTCGTTATTGTATAACTGGAAATTATGATTCAGATTTGCAACTATAGGGACTATTTAACGATTAGTTAACGATTGACGTTAAATTTAACGACTGCAATGAAGTAAAACAGCCAATAAATTGATATTATAATATTTAAAATTATGTAGAATTTACTACTAATAACATTTGTGTGTGTTTATATGACTAACATTATCTCGCTTGATGAGTCAATATGATATAGATGCACTAGGTAAAAAAAAAGTATAGAAAACTTAACTTAAATTTAGTTGGTATCAGCCTAATTAAATTTACTTTAGACTTAAAAATAAGAGAGTGACAAGAAGGTAGACTAGCAATCAAATAAACCCAAACCAAGAGACGGACTACGTTGTTTCAGTCAACAAGTCGGAACGCTAAAACCAAGGTACTATTACTTGTCGTTTGACTTTTGTTTCAACCCTGTTTCAATTCACTCTAACACAGTCAATAGCTATAGAACCACAGGCTATAAGGGAATCGGGGTTTCCATGACATAGTTAGCTAACCAAAATAGGTCAATTTAAAAAAAGAATAGTTTTTAAATGGCTTCCATATTCATTTGATATAATTTATTTCAATCATTTTAACTGTGTTATATTTTTTTGTTGCTTTATCTAAATAATTATTTTGAAAATTTAGACTTATTTTGCTAAATTACATATAGTTTTATATTTATTTAAAATAAAGAACACAATCAAATAAGCAATTTTTAAAACATTAATTATCACATTTAATGGACAAATCTATTTACGTAAAAGAATTCTCGGATGAGGATAAAGGTCTAAAGGTAGGCTGGTGATAAGGCGCCTGGTGAAAGAAATATTTTAACAAGACGGCTCAGAGTGATCTGCTCGACTTTGCAGGATTTATGCCGTTAAACGCCTACAGTATGACTCTTCCTTTGTTATGAAAGTGTTGTAACTAAAATAAAATATTTTTGTTTTATACACAAATCACACAGAAATCTAGTGTGCTATGATGTATCTCAATATTTAAATAACCTAAATGTTTACTAATAATTATTATACCGATGTATTTGATACTTTCCTCAGATAAATATTTTGTCAACCATTTGAAATATACACGAAAGGGAAACTCATAAGGTAACGTTTGTAACAATAATAAAGGATTTTTAATTGTAGTTGCATTTTATAAACGATTAGAGGACTTTTAACGGACAAAATGTTTATTATTATTGTATCTTAAATTTATATGACTTAGTTAACCCCGATTTTTTAAAGTGTATATTAATAAATACTACCTCAGAATAATTACTCTGAGATACTACATAGCAAAGCCACTAGTTCATTGTAGGGAAATTCATATCCATTAATTACCTTCCATGATAACAAAGTATTATAGTCCTACTAGTACCTTTATAACGCAAGTCATGTCTATAAATAACTGTATTTGGGGATTACTTTGAATATCTTAACATTTATTTGAAATGTTTATTGTACTTCAAGGCTCTAGTATTGAATCAAGAAATGTACTTTTGTACAGTTTGTATGATGAAGTTCATGCAAGCGTGTGTATTTTATGTTTTACAAAAGTCAATGATGCCAACCCAAATTTGTTAGAAAAAATATATTTGAATGATGAATTTCCAACACAAACATTACAACAGTGGAGTTTAGCAGGATCCTGAATGCAGAGGCAGCATCTGGCGTTTTCATGTCTTGCAAAATTAATTGTAAGCAGATAGTCTTGTCGTCTGATACGGCTTGTTTGCTTGAATCAGAATTGAACGTTATTCATTTTAGGCTTGTGGTGTCAAAAACTTTAATTTCTGTAAACTATTTTACCGATATTATTCATTATGTAGGTTGTAATATATATTAAACTTAATTAGTATGATTTCTTGGAACCATTGGACTTTGTGTAGTACATTGTTGTTGTGTATATTTTGATATTTTTTGTAGCAATAGTATAGTCTGGTTATAAACTTATAGAACAATTATATCGATGTAAGGTACAATTGTATACAATATTTCTTTTTCATCCAAAAATAATATTGCAAAACCAAATTTATCGAAAACTGTTTCGAACCATCAGACATGTCAACTTAGATAATAAATATTTGAAATAACCCATATGCAATTTGCAATCAAACACAGAATCGAAAAATTCAAATGATCTTTGTAGCCCACATTTAAAATAAAATTTAAATTGTGTGAAAATTGAAAACAGTTGAAAACATTTACTGATTGAAATGTAAGTTAACATTTATAAAATACTATATGATAATGTTTCATGAAGATAAAAGTCCTTTTAATCTCATTTAATAAATATTTAACTTTGACACTCAAAAAAGTCAAACGAATGTCAGTCACTCTAAAACCTTGAATATTATGAAGGGTCCCTTTAGAAAACACTTCGGATTGTTTAGTGCAATGCAAGTTTTCACCGACTATAAGTAGCTCAGAATTTAAAGTTAATTCCATTTGCCCTTTTTTATAATGCTTTTTTTACCTAACTTATTTTCTGTAATATATTTTGCCCGAAATTAAATTTAATACGGACAAATATAAACTATGCAACCAGCATAGCAGTCCAACCAAACCTAAAACAACCTAAAATCAACTGTAAAACCTAAAAGTTCATTAGGGAATATTAAATTTAAATTTGTCATATTACACATAGGTATGAGAGTAAATCTAACTTACAAATTGGACTGAGATATTTTTATTTCCACGTGCATAGTGTGTCTTATATAGTACGCATTGCGATGGCATATATACGAAACTCAATTTATTGTCTTTAAACATATATTTTTCATATTCTCATCCATTTCCAATGTAATTGATACATATGAAATAATTAGTTTTTAAAACTACCCACCAACCTTATAGTCTAGGAGGTCACTATGGTATGACCGATAATTTTTGACAAAATACATCAATCTTCATTAATTGGCTAGACATTCCTTTGTAAGCGAATTAATTACCCTAATCCCTCTTAAGTTTTAACTGATATATCTATCTGAGATATGAGCACGCCGGTTAAAAGTTCCACGATGTTAAAAGTTCTCTTCTAAGCTGATATTAAACACGTAGTAAAATTATTAGTAAAAATCTGTTTAAAACTTGTTTTAATGCCATAAAAAGGCGGAAAGAACTTTAAAAGTAAGTTAAATGTCTAGACGAAGCGCTTCTGGCCCTGAAAGCATCTAGTTTTAAAACTATTATAAACCCCTTTAATTAAGAGAATGTTTCGAACTTCTGATGGTTATTGTGAGATCTAAAAGTGTAGAGTTGAAATTGCCCTACAATTAAATAAGTAACCTTAACTAAATTACTTTTGTAAGGCCCTCTATCTACCAACATTCAAAGAGCATTAATGTAAATTAATAATAAAAGCCAATTATTGTGACTTTAAATTAGAAGTGATAATTGCATGTATTTGAACAAACTCTTTTATATAATGGAGTATTTATAAACTGTACATTTTAAAGGTAAACATTGAACTACTTGTTTTATAATTAATAACAACAGCTGATCGTATAATACATGTCTAGAATGATACACAATATTACTGGTTAATAATATTAACTATCTTACGGTCCACGAAGGTCTGCAGTTGAGGTAGGAGCCTATTTACCACGTCACTTCGAAGGAGCTAAAATGTAATAATATCAGCTTATTTGAAAATATTGTTTAGTGTTTTATAATCATTTTCGAGAATTAGTGAACGGGAGATGCTGCAACATCTCGCTGGTCCAGTCTTAGTATTAGCTGCATACAACTGCAGACTCTCGTGGTCCCTAGTATTATGCTATACATTTTATGCAATGAAATTGTTGTTGTGATATTAACGGCCAATATGTTGTTTTTCAACGATATATTGGGAATTTTAAACTAAAGTATGCTTGTCTTATATTCTAAACTTATTTAGTTAACTATTAACTTATTAATTTGTTTCGTAAAATCATCTTTCATTTATTTACCTAGTATGAAAACATCTATCATGACCTATAGATAAGGAACGACATTACAGTATTTACATCATATTTGCTTGAATTATATAGACTGATTCTATTATTATTCGAGCTGACATAATATGAGAACACATTTTAAATATCGTTATCACAAAAACTTTAAAGTACAGTTTCGAAAATATATTTATTGAGAATTTAAATACTAATTAGTATATATAAAACTAGCTTAAATTACATTATTTAGAGTTTAATTTACAAACTTATTCAAACCTTTATCATAAGTGTATAATGCATAAGGCTCCAGGACATATGGCATATGATCTTTTGTTTGAAAAAAAATAAAACATAGCGGATGATTGAAAAAACGTAAATTAAAACTAGACATATTCATGTAAGAGCTTAACAAATAGGATTTAATTATTTTAATTATAATTCAATCAGTGTAATCATATATGAAGCACCACCACATGTTGGTAAATCACAATCCATCTTACTGCTTTTAATTCTCGTCACAGAATCAATTGACAGCCGCTGACGCCAAATGCTGACTTCAGCACAAAGCACTTTGATCTACTGCATCAATCGTTCCTCAGCACTGAATACTGATTACCGTCTCGGATTTAATTTGTAATCTTCCAAGAAATCATATGAGTTGAAAAACAATAGAAAAAAATATTCTTGAAAACATGATTAGAAGACAAAAGATTGTGAGATATGAGCCTTTTAAGCCAATATAATAAAGTAATTATTTAGTTATTAATCTGAATGAATATACATTACTAATTAGAAAAATCTAAAAGAGTTTAATTTTGTACGGCCCTATATTTTCAACAATCGACCACATTTATTATATACGGGTCGCAAGTGGATATGAACAATTTATATGGCATTGCATTATAGAACACTGCTAACTACTAAATAACCAAATACAAATTAACTGAATCTTATCAAGCAACGATGGTTTATGTCTGGTATACGATGGGATATTTAGTTCCTGGTAAACTTGACACATATTGGCAATACAATTACTAAACCATACTGCCTAATCGTAATTTTACAACTGTTCTTATTGCATGAAAACCACAGTGTTGTAAAATAAATATAAATACTTTCATACCATAACAGAAAAATAGGTTTAGGTATGATAAAGTTAATAACATTATAGTTAAGTGGTTCAGTTTATAATAAATTGCTAATTAAAGTTACTATCCATTACATCCGGTCGATTACTTACACAATTACTTTTAACTACGTAGGCAAAGGGAGGCTGGTAAAATTTATGAAGTAAATCACTAAAATTGTATTATATTACGAGCAACATTTTAATAAGGTGTTGTTATTTGGAAGAAGTTAGAATGAGTATTGTAAAATACTTTTGCTTTTGTACACACAACAAATTTGATACTTGTATACTTATCTATTATTACCTCAAATCCTGAAAATAATATAGAAATTAGTTATTTCGTCTTTAACATTTATGAGTTACTTGGTATTCCGTAATTATTTTTAGTTGTAATATTCCTTTACTCAAAGTTTATTCTAAATTAAATGGTTAATTAAATGGTTCTAATATAAACCTATATATATGACAGTTGGTGCAGATTCTCGAAAATAGTAACGGAAAACCATATTGAAGCAGTTAGTATTTTTTTAGCTTTGAATTTAACCAACCGAAACTCAAAAAGAGACCCATCAAGAGTTGTTGTAAGCTGTACAATGTTTAAAAGTACAATGTTGAAAATTAGTTCATGAATGAGGTTACAAAGCTATTAGCTCCCTTAAAACTCCAAATCAGATTCATTTGGACGAAAGCAAAATGCAAATACACATTCGAGAAATGCAGGAAAGAATTGTTTTAAATTGTCTCTAGTACAATAATAGATTTTTATATGAAAACTTAATTAGGTTATTATTTTAGCCTCTCTTAATATTTACATCGTTGCTATCGGTACACCATAGCTCATCATAATAATCTATTAAACATGCGTTTACAAAATATAAGATGTGCTTGTAAGCAAGATTTGAGTTTTAATTAATTCTAATTATAACAAGAGGTAAGTTAAGTCTTAAGTTCGGTTAAAAATTAATTTTTAATGGTATTCTGATTACAAAAGTTGAGCGAACTGTAATAAACAAAATTATTCATGGGCGGAAGATTATTCAAGTTTCATGTTTGTATAAAAGTCAAGCTTCTAAAAAGTGTTACCGAGGGAGCTAGTTAGTTGTATATCAACTCTTTATTAATAATTTTATAACTTTGCCTCAATTGATTTTCTAAATTTGTAGGAGTTTATAGAGGTATTTTATCAGATAGTTTTTTCCAAATTTTTTTTTCTCTAGAGATGATCTTTGTATAAATGTCTTTAATTGTCAAAGATTAACTTAAGGCAATCAAATCTGAAAAGCTATATAACCATAAAAAATCAAAAAGCAGTGCCAATTGAAAAGTTCAATCTCTTCGGATGTTTATGTAAGAAAAGAAAAACGGAGCTGTGACCTTTATAACAGTCAGAAGGTATTACACCATCTTTATAAATTCTTAACGTTTTTAAAAAAATTAAAGAAATAAAATACCTTGCTCATTGTTTTATTTCCGAATAAAAGTAAACTTTGATAACACTATTTCTAACATTTATGACTAGGCATTTAACTATTAATGCAATAAACGTTAAAGAACTATATTACTGTATTCTTACCTTTATATACGGAATTCTTTATGTCGTAAGTGTATAGATTTCATACTTATTCTAGCCAAATAAGATATGCTCTCTTTTAAACAACACTTATGTCGTTGAAACAAATCATCAAAATAAATATTCTTTTATAGTTTGATGACGATTTAAAAACATACGACGTGACTCTCGTATATTAAATGTTACTTTATATCTACACCAAAAAGAGTAATTTATCTAACCTCAAACAGGTAAAATTTAAAATAGCCTATTTAAAATAAATTTGCATAAATGGTTTCGTCTAATGTTTATCTGAATTTTAACATTCAGCTGTTAGTTTTCCATTCACACTTTAACTGTTATAAAGAAAGATCACCATTACTTGATCTTTAAAGTGAGCTATAAAAATAAATTAACTGCAATGGGGGCTAGTCCCTTTTTATTATATTAAGGAAATTATCTTTTTCGCAACAATTACTTACTCAGCTTGTAATAACAGTTTCTCTGAAAAATCAATAGTATAAAAATGGTTAAGTAAGACGGCTGAAAGGGGGATTATACAGAGAAAACCCTTACTGAATTAAGTATATAGATTTATACTT
Source organism: Macrosteles quadrilineatus (assembly GCF_028750875.1). Taxonomy (NCBI): domain Eukaryota; kingdom Metazoa; phylum Arthropoda; class Insecta; order Hemiptera; family Cicadellidae; genus Macrosteles; species Macrosteles quadrilineatus. The sequence goes on from NW_026542596.1 coordinate 79,224,563, forward strand.
ATGATATGTACAAGAGAACATACAAGAAGATACATTATTTAATTATAGTTTAACATAATAAATATTGTTTTTCACATTACTTCAGGCTAGACCTAGGGGTTATGGCATTATTACTTCGATAAAATCCAATGGTGATTTGACGGGATTTGAACCCAGGACCCTAGAAAGCGGAGTCCCGCGCTCTAACCACTAGACCAGCTCGCTCTCCGATTTACAGCCGGAGAGATGTAGCAGGGATACATTTCATTGTTATCAGTTTTGTTTAATATATATTCTTCGAGGATTACTTTGATGGAAAAGTGTAAGTTTTAAGCCATATTTTATACATACAACACTACATTCACTCAATAATTATTAAAATTCAATTGAAACTTCTAAACAATATATTCGGTAAGAAAATTTACCTTCTAGAGGTGGAGTCAGAGGGTGATGTTGACAGGAATATTTTAACAAGGCGCTCACAGTCACCAGCTTGACTGTGATACCCTTATTACCAGCTTGCAAGTTTAACACTCAAACCCTTAGACTATGCAGTAGTAAATTGTAAAGCATTTTAGATAAATTATAGTAAAATGCATTACCAGTCAGAGGTTATTGGACCTAAATAAAAATATTAATATGAATTTCTGTAAACGAATTGTGTTTAATAACATAGCATTGAGTATGACCTAGATACGCTTTAAATCTAGACCTGATTTAATCCCTTAAATAAAAATATGTGCTTATAGTAAAAATTTAGTATTTGTACTAACATTTATGGAAGAATTTAGACTTTGTCCTAATAATTAACTAAATATCCAAATCAAGTTATTTAATATACCTGGCAAAAGAAAACTAGGAAATTCGAAAGAGTATTTTATCATATTGAAAGTGTATATGGCAATGTGTGAAGAAGAGAAGAATCAACATAACTGGAGAGAAAGAGAAGGGGGGAGAGAGAGAAAGAGAGAGAGAGAGATGTTGTCAGGAAGTGAAAGCTATTAGTCTGTGTTGATAACATGTGACGTGTTTGTATCATTATTAATCCATCGTGTAGGCTTTTATGTGCAGGGTTAACATCTATATTTCAGTATTGTAACCTAATCCATATTATTTATCCAACAAATTTACGAATCTTATTTGTTATCAATGCCCTTTGGTTTCTCTTATTTACATGATTACATAGCAAGTGAGTCTCTGACACAAAGTCATACAAAATTTAGGAATATGGTAGTGCAAACCCTTACAGGATGGTTTTTTACTGGACGATAAATAAGTAGAAGATACTGAAACAAATTCTTTGGCCCTTTCCTGTACAATGCTCGATGAAAAGTAAATTTTAATCTACGTTTGTTCAAAAATATTTCTAATAAAATATTACAGACACGGTAAGAAAGATATATTTGATTGGGAATTTTCATGTTTTAAGGCAAAACATTTGTTTAAATACCTAATTTATATGATTTTTTGTATTATTTCAACAAATTGCGCGGAACACAATGCATTTAAAAAAAAAAAATTCTTTCATTGGTAATGTAACATACTAATGCATTATTAAAATCTCGTTAGACATATTCAATTCAGTAAGCGGAGCAAAGTGACGGGTCTCTTTTACTTCAATTAATTCTGCAAGCCTTGGTTGCTGCAGCTGCTGTTGCCTTTATACTTGATGTAAGGTATTACAACAGCCTTCGAAGTCCCCTTCATCATTGGATGTCAAATGTCTAATATACCAAATATATGTGAACTAATAAAATTTTCTCCACATACAAAATATAAAACACGCATTTTGTATGAAAACAGTTAATCATGTTAAGGGTGTTTGGTCAAAAATTTGATGTCTTATTTTTTGTTATTGTTCAATTGTACTAAAAATTAGGGATACAAATATATAAGAAAAAATTATTTATTTTGAATATTAAGCGAGATATGGAGCTTGAAAGTAGTACATTTTTAATCTTTGGTACCAGTTCACAGGGAGAATGGGTAATGCGATTCTCACCAAAATTTGCATTCAGGTGTGGAAAAATAAGATAATAATCACTAGCTATTTAAAATTAAAAAATAAAAAAAAAATTTATTTCTTATTTTTTATAAATTTTTTAAAAAATAAAAAAAAAATTTAAAAATTTAAAAATAGCTCTTTGTTTTTGGGAAAAATGTATCTGTATGTTGGAATAAAAAAAAATGTGATATGTTAACTCGTTTGGGCTGTGAATTCGTACCTTTGATGCCTTGCGCTGTCGGAGCACTACTCGTTGAGAGTGTGTACACTAACACCGGGGCTTTAGAATTCAACGATAAATGTATTCTTTCAATGTTAAAGGATGTTAATAATTACGTGATGTTAAAGTATTCTAAAGCCCCGGTGTTAGTGTAGAAACTCTCAACGAGTAGTGCTCCGACAGCGCAAGGCATCAAAGGTACGAATTCACAGCCCAAACGAGTTAACATATCACTTTTTTTTTATTTCAACATACAGATACATTTTTCCCCAAAACAAAGAGCTATTTTTAAGTTTAAAAAAAAAATTTTTAATTTTTTAAAAAATTTATAAAAAATAAAAAATAAATTTTTTTTTAAGTTTTTTTTAATTTTAAATAGCTAGTGATTATTATCTTATTTTTCCACACCTGAATGCAAATTTTGGTGAGAATCGCATTACCCATTCTCCCTGTGAACTGGTACCAAAGATTAAAAATTTACTACTTTCAAGCTCCATATCTCGCTTAATATTCAAAATAAAACATTTTTTCTTATATATTTGTATCTCTAATTTTTAGTACAATTAAACAATAACAAAAAATCAGACATGAAAATTTGCGACCAAACACCCTTAATAAATACATGTATTTATGTATAATCTGTAAATATACAAAACATCTTTGCAGTAGTTTTAAAAGCTGCAAGATTGCACCCAGTTAATGTAAATTCGACAGTATTCACTGATAAAGCGTTTGTCAGTTGACTCATCTTGACAATCTCTCCTAAGTACAAACTTGTCTCCAATCAATTACAAACTGTTCGACTCTCAAACAATCTGACACTTCTGAATATTATCAGGTAAATTCATTACTGACTCCAGCTGAAGCCTCGTCGTAATATTTGTTTGTCACAGCCAAAACTTGTCCGTTTAGAAATTCAGCAGAATGAATTATCTGAAGTCTGTTGAAAGCTACGTAAAATATTTAAAAGGCTTGAAGGTTACATGAGTTCTTAAGAGAATTAAGAGGAAAAAATATTAATAAATAGAATCCCGTCTTATTTGTAAAAAAAGTTGCCAATGAGATAGAAAAAATATACACTTAAAATATTAACTATAACAGCTATAAGACTGATTAACTTTATTGTGTGCCATATAAATGATTTCTGATTATAGTCAATGATCCTCTTAAAGTTCAAAAGTTTGATAATGTGTCTATAAGCCAATCAAACAATCCAATCACGTGCAATTAAGAAATTTTGCTTGACATATTTTAAGTTTTATTAGTAAATTTGTTTCTTTTCCTCATTCACTTCATTAGGTTGATTTTTTTATTTCATATCGAATTGTTGGATTGAAAATCATCCTTTCTTTTTTTCTTTCAATCAACTCCACTCTTCTAGTGTTTCCGTCAGAGTAAAGATAGTGTATTTGTTCAATGACTTCAAATGTATTAAATCGTATTCAGAAAGCTTTTGCTACACACATATATAATTGTGTAGTGCCTTGTGTTTCTTAGAAGTTCACCAAACGGACAGAAACCAAGGACACATGCAAGGGTGTCAATCCTTGTTGTGCCAATTCACACATTATAATAATTACCTAAGACTCATTGTGAAAATTAAATATAGATAGAACAAAGGAATAATCTTGTGCAGTATATGTCTGGCAAATCACATGTCTTGCAATGTTTAAAGTACAAGATAAAAATAACCAGAAAGTGAGAGAGTGAGTGTCAGGAAGTGAAAGCTATTAGGCTGTGTTTATAGCATGTGACGTGTTTGTATCATTATTAGTGAATGGTGTACTCCTTTAGGTGTATAATAGTACTGTTGAAACACGTGAGTCGGTTTAAGTACTACAGATTCAATAAATATACTTATGTAGGTATTAAGCGTGTTAAGCGTGTTCAGTTATTTAGCTTAATATTAAGAGGTAGTTGCCTCAAAAACTCCCACCCCTAATAGGATGCACACTTCTAAATGACCTCAGTAACTAACAAGGTCCTATGTCTTTTATATTTTTCTTATGTACATACAAATTTTCTTCTTTTACTTTAAAATTAATTACAAGTTTAATTAGGTAATTTTCTAGTTCCAATGAAAGAAAACAGTAGAACATTTACACATAGATTTTACACATGGACACGAATTCAAAAAGTTTAAGAAACGAATTTACACATTACTAACTTAGATTAATAAGATAACTAAAAAACCAATATAACTCACCAAATATAACTAAAACTGTATTGGTAGGCTAATGTAAAATACATAATCAATATACATTAGTTCAGCCTCAAATAATATTCTTGGAGGTTGGTTTGACTTAAGACTATAGGTTAACCAAAAACTCCAAGAACGTTTTTTTATTCGTGCAGGTATCTTTTAGAATAGTCAACCTAAGTATTCGATTTGTTGGATATAAACTAAATTAAATTGCTAGGATTTCAGTTATCGTAAATGTTGACTTTGACATTCTGTCTAAACATAAACTTGCTTTCAATCAATTAACATAGTTTAACATCAGGTAGACGGCTCTGTTAATTGTTTCCAGTAAATACAATTTGAAAAAACATGTTGGCCTAATCATTTTAAAGTTTTATCGGACATTTACATATATTTAATAGGTAAAAGATATATATATATATACAGTATATATATACAATATATATATATATATACAGTATATATATATTTTTTAATGGTAACAAGCAATATTAAACATCCCTTGTATCAGCTGTGTGGAATAGTACCTAAGAGAGTATGTTTATCTATAATAATACCTAGTCTCAACGGTACTTCAAAAGTAAATTAAAATAGTGAAATAAAATAAGGTTGTTATTTTATTGTAGTGTTACCAAGGAAATTGGAAAACAAAGTCAGTGTTCTTACATGAACAAATAAATTAATGCTTGCCATTTTTGCACAAACAATGAGAAAAAATACGTTATTTTGTCATATAATTTTCTAGGGTAGAAGAATAAAGTTCTAAAATCAGTAATAAGTTAATGATTTTGAAGTAAAAAGGGGATACATTTCAACAGAACTTAATTTAGAGCATTGGAAAATTGTTAATTAATTTAAATATATCACGGATTTTGAAGTCACGAAGTAACACTGGCTTATAGTAAAATAAAATAAAATAAAATAAAATAAAATAAATAAAATAAAATAAAATAAAATAAAATATTTAAATTAAATGACAAGATAGGGAGGAAGAAGTTCAAAGGAAGTAAGAGTCCGAAGCGAAGACGTCGCCAACCTAGATAACGTCTCGCTCTGAAACTGTTATCACAGTAGTTAAGTGAGAGAACGCTTGTGAGTTCCAAAGATACCGTTTCGACAGGATATTAAAAGTTGTTCCCTGCATTAAACTGATATTAGGCACGCTCTTAAAGTATAAAAAAAATGGTTTCTTGCTTCTTTTTAATAGACATATCAGCTAGTTTGATTCTATTGTGTTCCGTTACGTTTTAAAATTCTAAATTGATATATTTTTTTATGATAGCCTCTGGTAATCCAGATGTTAATCATTGAATATATAAAATTAGTGTAAATACCTACTTCGTGGCAATCCTAATGGTTGCTTGTGTCACAAATAGTTTCAACATTCTACTTATCTTTAAAAAAAGTCATCTTAGGTCGTCAAGGATGTCTAATTTGGTCATCGTTAAACACACGAACACGAACACAATGATGGACATGGCACAAAATCAGACACGAACACAAATATTTATTGACATGAACACGAATACGAACATGAACTCGGAAACGAGCACGAACAAGAACATGAACACGAATACGGACACGGACATGAACTTGAACCCGAAAACAGATTCGAATACGAACTCAGACAATGAACTCGAACACGAACATGGACTTGAACACGAACACCATGGACACAGACACGAACATGAACACGAACACGAACACAAACAAGAACACTAACACGAACACAAACAAGAACACTAACACGAACACGAACACGAACACGAAAATCTCTGTACTCCTTAAACAATTAAAATTAATAAAAACTCAGTAACTGGCGTGATGGGAATGATACAATGAATGATATCGTCACGACCATGTCATGTCATGAACCCGTATGTTGGTGTACGTGAATTTATGGGTATATGTGCAACGACGACCTGTTTATAAAGTGATATTCCTTTTAAAATCCTTGCGCCTGAAGATGACTTAGTAGAAACTCGAAATTAGTTGCGACACTAGTAACAATTAGGATTACCATGAAACAGGTATTTACGCTACACCAATTACAGTACCTAAATTAATAAACCATACTTTCTACTCCGTCAGGAAGTAGAATGTGTATTTTACTCATAAACATGTTAAATGTTATGAAACAAGTATTTATATTTATTACGGGTAGCTTTCCTGTGTACAATTCTTTCTGAAACACTTTGTATTAAAAAATACAAATAAATAGTTTTACTGGGACAGTTTAATTTAAAAACAAATAAAATATGACAAAATTAGGTACACATATTACCAAAGTGCGAGTACAACATTCAATAACTATGACGTCTACAATATTTTCTCAGAGCACTGAGGGGACTCTACAGTAAGTGACGTCCAAGGAGCTGTCAATTCTACTGAACCCTCTTGACTAAGCAGAAGTCCTCGGAGACCAAATGATGTCTGGTCCATCGTAGAGTGGTCTTAACTGGACATGGGTGAATATTTTATATAACTGTCCTAGTCACTTATGCAGTCGACCTTGCCACTAAGGGAGCGCCTTTACATAATGCTTTGACTTAAATTGAAGTAAAATCATATATTGAACCTATAAAAATTAGATTTTCAATCGTATGAAAGCACACGAATAACACTTATAATAATATATTTACACTTATACTGTTTATTCACAAGACGGTAAATACAAAAAAAAAATGGTAAGTGGTGATTGATTTAGATTGTACACTCCAACCATCACAAGAGTCAATAGGCGAACGAACGCAATAGCGAAATTCGCCTATTGGGTCTCATGCAAAAAAATCGACTGAATTGTGTGACCCCATGAGTAAAGTAAAGTATAGTAAATCGTAGAAGAGATAAGTACTGTCTGTAATAACATTTTAACTTTTTAGCAAGAACTGCCATTATAACACGATAAATTGTTAAAGATCGCGTGGTAATTATTTACAAGACGTACTATGCACGTAGAATCCTCCATTAAGAAATCTCCCCACTGTGTTGTGATATTGGTTTGATGTTTTGACGGATGCGGAAGCTCTTAGTCTGTAGATAACATGTAATGCACCATCACTGTTATTAATCCTGTCTTCTCCTATCTTAAATATTGAAAGCATAAGAAATGCCCACATAGCAGCAACCCTGTACCCTAAGCGGATTTAAGATTGACTGATTGGATTTTTATTAAAGTATTTACTAATACAAGTCATATTTATTCCCTACTTATATGACATTTGATTTTGAGATAACTTAGGTTTGCTGCTGTAATGGACCAATGTTTGTTTTATTGAATGTCGATAGTATTGAATAAAATAAATGAATATGCCTAAATTTGATATAAATTCGTATACTGTACTCATAAACAAGAAACGACAAAAAAATTTATAAACGAATCAAAACTGTACAAGACAAACTAACAACTATGGCAAAAGCTATGCTTAAAAGACTCTGCGCAGTGTAAATGGTATTTCTAGTTGGTAACTCAGTCTGCTGTTGTAATCACATGTCAATTTATAGTTAAAGGAAAATAAAAAATAATTAATTTACTGTCCATTTTAGAATGGCTAGACTGTTGATTTTTTCCTGTCAAATAAGTATTGGTCATTTGACACTGACATTTCTCAAACTATGGTAAATCTTTTATTTTGGAAAACTTAACAAAAATATTTTGTTGCTTAAGACCATTAAGTTTTTGATTCGGGAACTTTTATTTTAAAAAACCTATAAATATACAATAGATAAATCAATCAAGAGTCTTCAGCCTGAATAAAATGTTGATGAATACATGACAAACATCAGATGGCAATAACCACAAGGGATCCGAGATTATAAAGCTTTGCCTCCAGTTGGAGACAGTAATCACAGGAAACAGTCCTGTTAATTAAAAGCTGTCGCATGAAAAGGCGCTGTCAATGTTACTGGTTGTTGCGACCCGACGTGATAACAAAACTCTGTCAATGATTTTCGTGTCATAAGAACTTAATTTGTTAGAACTGTCAAGAACAATTATTGTTGAGTCGTGAATAATATATTACAGTATTTATTACTTGCGAGTAATATTTTATACAACTTAGATAAACTACAACTTAGATGATAATAACTGTAGAATCTTACCTTCCCTAGCTCTATTCCTAATTAATCGTTCCTGTTGTTGTTGCCAGGTATCACCACTCATGGCCATGTTTTTGTCAAATCCAATTTTTTGCCACATTGTATTATTATCCAAAACCATCTTCACTGCTTCTAATTTGTATTGTAATCGTTATTCCTAGTCGCTTTTGTTATTTTTGTTATTGTTATTGTTATACAAGATTGTTATTTATATAGTATCTATTTACTTGTTGTTCAAAGGTTTATTGCGGACATTTTCCATCACGAATGTAAAAACAATACACAACGTTTCGGGATCTGGAATCTGATCCCGTCTTCAGGTGAAAAAACTTAACTAACACATTACAACTAACAATACACAAACGTCCAACCTAAGTTGGAATACACTACCGTGGGTAGTAGTCAAAAAATATGCACTGTATAGCAGTCAAGTCATGATACAACATGCAATTAATAACAAATCACAAAACACTATAATCTATAATTAAAGGTTTATGTACAAAAAACTCACACAATGGAACACTAACAACACCGTACGCTATGACTCCACCAATGAGACTGAACCAACATGGCTGACCAATCGGAAACACGGAGACAACAGAAATGGCTTCCGGTCCCTGGAAAAGTAAACCAACAAAATGGCGGAGCGATGTACGATGCCGCAAGATGGGTGTTAATTATGTTTATTCCTATCACGAGTTTTACTACGAGTTAACATAACGTGCGAATTTTGAGGAGAACTCCTGTTGAATTTCTGTTGTCTCCGTGTTTCCGATTGGTCAGCCATGTTGGTTCAGTCTCATTGGTGGAGTCATAGCGTACGGTGTTGTTAGTGTTCCATTGTGTGAGTTTTTTGTACATAAACCTTTAATTATAGATTATAGTGTTTTGTGATTTGTTATTAATTGCATGTTGTATCATGACTTGACTGCTATACAGTGCATATTTTTTGACTACTACCCACGGTAGTGTATTCCAACTTAGGTTGGACGTTTGTGTATTGTTAGTTGTAATGTGTTAGTTAAGTTTTTTCACCTGAAGACGGGATCAGATTCCAGATCCCGAAACGTTGTGTATTGTTTTTACATTCGTGATGGAAAATGTCCGCAATAAACCTTTGAACAACATTAACTCACCATCACCAACAATGAACTTCAAACAAAGAATCTATTTACTTATTACTTGTTAATTTTTATTCATTATTTTATATGTTGTTGCTGTTACCACTTTACTGTACTACATGAATTTTGTCATCCACAACATTGTATCCATTCTTGTAAACTGGTGTATTCCGTTGGTAAAATAAATAAATAGATAATGATACGACTTAGGTAAAGCGTTTGTTAGTTGAATCACCATGACAATTCTCTTAAATACAAGCTTGTTTCCAATCAAGTACAAAGTGTTCAATAAATCTGACAGTTCTAAAGGTTGTAAGGTGAACTCATACAACATTGGTTCAAACTACATTTAAATTTATATTCCGCCATTGAAAACTAGATTAGTCCATAGTGCTGAACAATATTAATAAACTCATAAAACAAAACAGTATCAGTTGACATTCGTATAAACATAAAATCGATTAATTGAAAATTGTTCTATCAGAGTAGTATTGTGATGAGATAATCCATCTCCAAGGAATTAAAAAAAATACACACATGCGCTCAAACCATTTATTGGAGTTTTCATAGTTTTTCCCGTTAAACCTGATATAACATATAAATATACAGTATGTTGAAAAAGTTTTAACACAGCCAAAAATAATTTAAACTACCTCAGATTTTGAAACTTATACCCTACACAACAATAATTAATAATAATTAAATAATAATTAATAATTAAATAATTGTAAGATGACTTTTCTAGATTTTCCAAGAAATCTAAATTTCATCACTCTCCCCCGTTTAGGGTAGATAGGGGGCGGCTCCAAATTTTCAAAAAAAGGGTATTAGGCTGCTTTATGTACAAGATGGTTGTAAAACGTTTTCAATCACACCAAACGTTTTCTTTAACAATATCTTTAAAACGAGAGGTCACAACATTGGGTCTTTTCATTTGGAGTTACCCCCTATCTACCTTTTAAGATGGGCGAGGACAACATTTTTATTTCGTGCAAGAAGCTAGAAAAGTTATCATACAATGATGCGTTGCAAAATTTTTTCTTGAGCCGTTTAATTTATTTTCGGTTGTGTTAAGACTTTTTTAACATGTATCTTTAAGACAGTCTAACGGTTTTCATTAAATAGTTAGATTATATATACCACGGACTATTTACTCTCAACCATCCAATACAAGTACGTCAATCTACATATTTTGTAATATTTTATACTGTTTAGTCAAGCAAAAGACACGTCGTTGTTGAGCTCAGTAAGATGAAACACATTGTAAAACATTAACTGGCGAAAAAATAGGTAATTACTTTCAACCTTAGATAAGTAAGAGCATTTCCTTGCTATAGTTAATTTTAACTTTTTTCGCTCCCTTAACTCAAAGGGTGTATATATTTTTTCCCAAATTATTACATCCTTTCATCATACTGACGAGATTATTAGATACTTAGTAGACACTAAACAGTGTATATGGTTATCTCGTTCCTAACTTAGTTTACTGTTGTAATCAAACGTCAATTTGTAGTTAAAGGATAAGAAGACGCAAGCAGTTTACGTCTGAAACATATTGTACTTGTCATTGTTGGAAATAAGTTTTATTACACAGTTCTGTATTTTAAGAAAATATTACTTAAAAACTTTATAAAATTTGTGTACATTGTCCACACGTAAGGAAAAAGTGAAAAATTGCCTTTTCAAGAAATCAAACAATAATAAAAAAGGCAACAAGAGTCATTCCAAACTACCAATACATAACAGCAATCATTTCTAACCACAAATATTATGTTTGGCATTATTTAAATTTGTATTAAAAACTGAAACCAACTTTAAATCCTTGAAATTATCAAAAATATGTTTGAATATTTGCTATACAAGTTACATGTATTTTAATATATTTTTTTGTGTTTCGAAAGAAGTATTTGAATTTTTATGATAATCAAAAGTGTCAAAAATACAAAATTTTGTAATCCTCTTGTTTCAGCGGTGACACTGTGCGAAATAAATCAAACTCAAACATTGTAAAAATATAACAAAAAACTATAGTTGAGTTTTGCAGTAGCTATCAATCAAAAGTTTATACCAAGTTTATAGAAAATCTAATGTAGAATAAGTTACTCGTGAAGTTAATCCTGTTAACATATTTTTTGCCAACCGTACTCAGTATTTTGTGGCAGACTCTTAGCTGGATACACGTTTCCATTTACACTTTAGTTTTTATTGCCTAGAGTTGCACTTGATACTCAAAAGGATATGGTACATTACATTTGGGTTTTATGTTTTCCTGAAGACGTAGAACGATAAAATGTTTTCAAATCAATGTACATTTTGGGCCGTTGGGCTTGCTAAAGAAATAACATTTACAATACCCGACATACTTAAGAAAATGTTTATGGGTTCTTGAAAAATATGTATAGTCCATATAAATGAAAACTTACAGTCATTATCAAAAACTGCTTTTAGTTGAAACATGCTATTGAAACAAACAATTCACAATAGTCCAAAGCAAAATAAAATACCCCCGCCGCAGCAAACCTGCCGACTAAGCGAATTTCCATTTGTCTGAATTGATTTTCAATTAAATATATTTTAATAACATTAGGTTTAACGAGTACCTAGGTTTGCTGCTACAAGGAACCTAATAAAGTGTGTTTTTGAGTAAAATATTGATAGCTTAGTACAAAATAAATAAATTTGCCAAGTTTGGTCAAAATATATCCATAAACAAGCAAATTACAACATTTGACAATATCCTCCATAAGAATAACATGGGAATTTTAAATTTACAATTTTTTTTAATTTTCTCCTTTACTAATAATCGAACAAAAATACTTTTATATACTAAATTATTTGGTTTTTTAAGGTCTTTAAAAAGGTCTAAAGAGAAATTGGGAAATTTTGTGTTTTGAGGGTCAAAAGTGAGAAAAACCAATTTTTACCCCATAAAACCCCCCCTAAAGCCAGCATGATCGGACCATGGGAACGGCCATGGTCCGATCATGCTGGTTCGCGAACTCATTCAAGTTTATCTCGCTTTACACCTTTAAACCAAATTTCATCAAAATCGGACCAAAATTACTCAAGTTATCGCGTTCACGGACGTATATATATATATATATATATATATATATATATATATATATATATATATATATATATATATATATATATATATATATTTATACATATATAAAAATTTGAACGAATGGTGTTTTTGGCCTCTGGGAACATCAAAATGAAAAAGTAAATCGGTCCCAGGTCTAGGTCTTACCGTGCCACCTACGGTAATAGCTACTTCCCTATAGGGAAATTCGCTAAAAGGACAATAAATGCATTAATTTACTTTATATAGATCCGGGTCATAATGTGTCACATGCTGATTTTAATAAGCCTGCCCATTGTTAATACAAGTATATACTGAACATATTCAACACAATAAGCTAGAAAAAGTGAGTAATTTTATTATTCATTTTTATCACATTTTATTATTCTCTGTCATGTAAGTTGAACATAAAATATAGCTGTATGAATGGTTAAATTTTGAAGCAAAATTGCACAGCATGTAACAGTATTTAGCGTATTTATGAAGTTACGATCATCATGAAGTTTGTACATGGGTTATTTTTAAGAATATTAATGTATATTAATGTTTTCATTAAATTATAAGGTAAAATGGCAAACATTATGACATTTTATACCGTTTTAAATTTTTTTGTCATGCACTGTAAAGTATTGTTTTCGTTACTATTAAATAAATATAAGAAAACTGAACAAAAATCTTCTGTTGTATCTTGAGACCGGTTGTATCATTAAGACGGTTCGTGGTGTGTTAAGCGTTGTTGCATTAAATATATAATTATTAAAATTATTATATCAAGATTCTTTACCCTGGATAAAATGTTGATGACTATCTTACGAATATCAGGTGACGATAACCGCAAGGGATCCGAGATTATAAAGCTTTGCCTCCAGTGGGAGACAGTAATCACAGGAAACTGTTCTGTTAATTAAAAGCTGTCACATGAAAAGGCGCTGTTACTGTTACTGGTTGTTGCGACCTGACGTGTTTCTGTGTTAATGATTTTCTTGTGTCGTAAGAAATTAATATTTAAATCGTCCTTGGTAATGTTTCTTATGGAAATGATAATCACACTCAACATAACTCTTTTGCTATCGTCAAAAATACACAACGTTGCTACAAGTATTACAAACGAGTCAGGAACACTATTTGAACCGAGAATAATATTACAACACGAGTTATTAATCGCAGTTAATATTTTATAGTTTAAAAGAAACCCTTATGCTTGGGTACTGATGAAAAAATTAGTATAATTAGATGGTGACATTTCAATAAATATAGATTGAAATTTGTATTGCTATTAGAATTGATGGATTAGATAACAACTTTATATAGCCATATGTTTATAATTATTTCGTACATTTACAAAATAGTCTGACCATACTCTTAGTGTTACTATGTAAAGATTTATCATTTATATAGCTAAATAGTAGACGTTACTTTTAGATAGTATACTAGTTAAAAGATAAAAGTGAAATATATAAAGGATAGTAAAAACAACATTTAACAATTAATTGCGGAAATAAAGCAATTTATCAATAACCTCGTCTCGACAATGTATAAAAAATACAAACCTTTTTCTAATATATTACAAACTTATGACTGACGATTTTCGGCTTTCAAACAATCTGACACTTCTGAATGTTAAACACGTAAATTTATCTCGGACTTGGCTCAAAATTCATCGGCATTTATATTGTACTGTTAAAACTTAATTAGTTCAAAGTGCTGCCACCCCATTTGTTAACACATTAAACAACACAATGTAAGTTGAAATTTATACAGGGTGTTCAAAAAAGGTGGGGACATAATTTACGTAGTGATTCCAAGGGTCAAAATAAAGATAAAGTCAACTATATAATTTTTTTCCCAAAATCGCTTCGTTTACCAGATATCGGCCATTTTGTATTTTTTTACATAAACATTATTTGTATCTTAGAAATTTTTCAACCGATCTTTATAAAACTTGGTATGTATGTTAACGTGAAAAAGACCCATAGTAGGAAACAACATTATCTTTATTCAACTTACAATTTCAAAAGGGCGGCCATTTTAATTTTTTTTACTAAAATTACAAAACAATGGCTGATTTTATGAAAACTTTTTTCAATTTGTAATTGCCTATAAAACGGTACCAAGTTTAAAAAGATCGAATAAGAAATATGTGAAATATTAAGTGTTTTTGTTGTAAAATTGGGCAAACCTGTCTAGCTTAGCCTTATTCTCCCCATTTTACAACTAAAAATCGAATTGATATAAATAACCTGTATCTGTTGGATTGTTAACCGTTTTGTTTGTATAGACTTATGTTTAAAATTAACATTCATGTGTCAAACTTATTTTAATCGGTTTAATTATGAATTAATCATATACAACGTATGGCATTATAATAATTGCCACGGACTATGTACACGACAATCAAATTAATGTTGAATTTAGTAATATTAGTCCAACAAAACCACTTCGTCATTTAGATCAAACAGAAAAAAAAACCTTTGTAAAACATTTAGTGGTAACAAAACATTTCAGTTGATCCCGTTTACCCTTAATATCTTTAAGAGCAGTTATAGCACATGTCAAACTTAGCAAACTTAAACGAAACTGTAATTTCAAAGATTTTTCTCTTGCATCAAGAGCGGAATTAATTTTATATCATCCAGACTTACTTTGCATAAAACTAATTTCCGATCCATCAATGATGTTTGTACATCTCAGAACCATAAATTAACTAAAGTAATAGCTTTATAATGGGCATTTAATTAAATTTAGAGGTAAGTGTTAATACATTTATTAATATGGAACATGTGCTTTTCCTAGGTAAAAGAGCAAAATTAAGAAGCATAGGGTAGAATGGCTTCGTCTTCAATTTTGATTCGCTTACGAGTGTTTAAAAATGCACACAATTGTCCGTTCATATTTATTTGCTCGTTTAAAACTGTTATCTTCCAAAATTCACTATATATGCCAGGTTTACGTTTTTAAGACTTATTTGCATTGCAAATCCTTTTAATCCTTTTGAAGTAAACACACACTTTTGGGTTTAATTTTAACCTTGGATTTTGAAATCAAAACTAAACTGATGCACCTAGTTTTGATATAAAGATATAAAGTGTTTACAATGTCTCACTAATGAACATAATTAAAAACAGACAAGGCAACAATAAATATGTTTTTGCTAAAATTAAGGATTTCAAATAATCTAAAACTAAAAAAAATATGTGAAGATATATCTTCATTAAGTGAAGCTGACTGTTTCATTTCAAATGTTTTAATATATAGTAAATCTGCAGTCAAGGCACAAACAGCCATAAACATTCCATGTCAGGACAATAACACTAGGTGTAGATCATTTCCGAAATAGTTTATCCTCTACACTACTGTTTTGAAAATAGAAAAGACGAGAATCCAAAGGCTGCAATGGATTCATCTAATCATTTATAAATAATCGGTAAATTTCATTTTTGCAGCTAAAGCTGTGTTTTAAATAATTTATTGCCGTTGCAACTTTTATTTTTGTATTTAAAGTCTGGTTTATATTTTAAACTCTCAATCTTACCAACATGGTCCTATTGATAATATGATATACACACTTGATATCTATTCAAAAATTTTTTTTTTCCATTCTGATAAATATACAGGGGAAATCAACCATAGTATCCTCCATTGCTTACTCATGTTTATTCGTAAATGTGTAATTTATGGTTGGTTATATTAAAATGTTTTTACCATTTTATAAGTGTTAAATACAGAGTGGCTTAAAACTCACTAAGGTTATCATGTTCTTCAATAACCCTTCTCCAAATCCAAAGTAATAATGAGATGCACACCAAAATTATCAATGGTGTCATTGAAGCAACAAAACACAAGGATTACAACGGCTACAGATACAACAATGGTGGACATGTGACAACTGCTGATTACTGTAAGCCTTTATGTCCATTGTACAAGTTGGTGTTTGATAAGGGCTGGATGAATATTGGTCTGGTGGTATGAAATGCTTATTTATATTGAAAATTACATTAGGGTAAAAGCAATTCAAACCAATGCTAAATGGTTTTATTTAAAGTATATAAGTACAGTGAAACAAGCCTCAATCCGAGCCATTAGATAGTTAAAGGAATAATATGGGTAGTTAAAGATAGAATTAAACCCGAATAAATTGTTAACCGTTGATAACTAAGCTGTACTATTGGTTCAAAATAACCACAAGGGATCCGAGATTATAAAGCTTTGCCTCAAGTGGGAGACAGTAATCACAGGAAACTGTTCTGTTAATTAAAAGCTGTCGCATGAAAAGGCGCTGTCTGTGTTACTGGCTGCTGCAATCTCACGTGGTTTTGTTACTTTGTCAAAGGCACAAGGATTGAAAACTAAAAAAAATATATTTTAAAGTTAAGAAATATATTGTTATACTAATAAATATAGGGCTAGTGCGATATATTTTGGTGGAATAAGGTGATTAAAAGTACATTTACAAAGTAAGATTTCTCATAAAACCACTTGATATGTGTCTCCTATTATAAAGGATATTTGAATTGTAAATTAGCTTAACCAGTTAGTTCATGGAAGCATTTTTGTAGCAGAAAAGTTTATGATTGGGAAGTAAGACTTAAAACCGCACAAAGATTCAATATCGTACAATATGTACAATATGTACATATGTACAATATCCACAATATGTATAATAATACATTATTGCAGTAATATATTTTGCTTACATAATTTAAAACTTCGACAACAATTTATTATAATCCTTGGGTTTGTGATTTGTTTCACAAGACATATTCTATAGTATAAGTTAGGTTTTAAAAATTTTGATTTGAATGTAAAAAAAATTTATTCTTGTTATTATTGTAAAAGTCGTTTCTACATAAACAAAATTTGCGTGATTAGTGGTGGCTTATGTGTATTCGAGAGGCAAAGACAGTTTAAATAATTGTAACATGATTTACCAGAATCCCAGTTGTATAAAAAAATATTATATTCTAATATTTCGTTGTTCAATACAACCGTCTTGTATAAAAAAATACATGCAATTATTTCAATGAACACCAGCCAGATGTTTATTCCTATTTTACTAAAATCCAAATACTTTTCTTAAATTACACTATTCTGTGTACAGTAAGGGTAACACCAGCAGACACGACTGACTGAGAGCCCCAGGAGTCCCTGGCCGACAGCTGTCAGAGTCTACGTCATAAATTTTGTATGGCTTTTTACTTTCGTCTGAACCCATGTTTCTTTATTGTGCACAGCATAGGATGACAACAGCCTGCTTATAGTATCAAGCAAGATTCATTACAAAACGTGATGCTAGATGTATTGGGGGTTGTAGATTAAATATACTTGTAAGAAAAGATTCACATAGATTATCAAACGAATATCGAGGCGCAACAATATGGTAGGTGTAAAGTATCAACCTAACAAAAACACATACGACATTTTCCATCACTGTTCTAGCTTGTCCTTTTTAGGGGATAGCTTAGGGGTTTAGGCTTATGTTAAAGGCATAGTTATATCCACTCCAACTTAAAGTTGTGACTTAAATTTGATTCGTGCATCGTTACCAACCGTCGCGTCGAAGAGAATTCCCGTCGAACCTTTAAATAATTATGGAGGTCTAGTGGATTTCATGTGTTTTTTTTTTTTAGTCGTTTTGTGTTTCGTTCTATTTATGTATTCATTTTTTGACAACACCCGAAATAGTATATTACGTTACTAGTCCTAAAAAATAAGTGTTTGCCGGACGAGTATGGTCGTTCCCGTGCGAGACGAAGTCGAGTACGGGATTACCATACGAGTCCGGTACACACATTTTGGACGAGTGACGTACGGTAGTTTACGCCATACTACTAAGGCCTCTCGCCCACTATACGATTTCAGTCGTACGACACTGTGTCGTACGATATTCTTATCGTATGTGTGGTCCTCGCCCACTATACGACACTTTATCGGATAAATGACCAGTTGCTCGGTAGCCATGGAGGAGTAAGTGTGTTGCGCAATATCTTAACAATGGTTTTTTTGTCAAAAAATGGATCCGTTACGTGTTGTTGCTATGTGGCTGCTATGGCACGGAATTAAGCGTCGTAGGATTAAGCGGAAGTATTGGATTCACCCTATTAATTAAAGTAGGGAACACACTGGATCATTTCAAACTCTTTTTGATGAACTTCGGCGTGATGATAACAAGCTTTTCAACTACTTCAGAATGTCTGCTGCGAACTTTGATGAATTACACCAGAAAATAAAAGCTACAATTGCTTACCAAAATACTAACTGAGGAACTGCATCACTTCTAAAGAAAGTCTATATATTACGTTGAGGTTAGTAAGATTACATTATATATTTGATACGTTTTGTTGGAAGTGGTCAATATGGGGCTACATCATTAAAAAAGTAATTATTTTTTTATGTTTAGATTATTTCTTAAGTTAATGTAGGTTAATGTTAAGTTAGTGTTCCTATTTAAAGAAATTTTAAAATTATACGAGTCCGTGCCATTTAACAAGTTTTTAACATTACTGATGTTTGTTATATTACTTTCATAGGTTTTGGGATGGTTTTGGTCAAAGGTGTGTATGTTCGAACATGTTTTGTATTGTTTTTAAATATTGATACTATTTGTTTAAACATATAATCTGCAAAAAGCAATACTTAGGTATTTTAGACAAACTATTTAACACAATATAATTAATAACAATTGTTATACAAAAATTACGGAATAATAAAAGTAGCATTGTTTTATTTTTTTTTTTAAATATTTACTTATAATTAATGCAGTGCATTAAAATAGTATGAAGAAAAAATATGAACGAACTGTCAAGAATACAGACAAGATCAAAATCACGCAAAATGTTGGCTGAAAAGACCAAAACTAAGCGATATATCAAACATTATAATAAACAAGTATGAATTAATTGTAAAAAATATATGCATGATCAAAATTATGCAAAAAAACTATTTCAAAAGACGGAAACCCCATTTTAAGTGACAAAACTTAAATTAGCGAAAGTCATGCGAAGTGAACAGCGAGAAGGCTCAGCGCGAAATAGGACTAGGAGGACTTGGGGAGAACGCACGACATACGATAAAAATCGTATAGTGGGCGAGCGCCCATTTGATCATACACGCCACTGCGAGTTAGACAGTCGTACGACAGTCGTGTATCACAGTGGCAGTGGACGACTGCTTTACGACAGTTTATCGTAGTCGTGAGATTATCGTACAGTGGGCGAGCTCTCATAAGATCCAATGGTTCACTGTTGAAATGTTGTCGTTCCGACACAGTGTCGTACGACCGAAATCGTATAGTGGGCGAGGGGGCCTAAGGCGGGTTACACACCGGTATCGCAGGCTACCCGTTGCCTGCGACTCGTGTCGCAGACGCGTGTCTCGAGCGAACCAACCGGTCGGTGTTTGGACAGACATGTCTCGTGTCTCTTGGGCCCGTGCATGCGCAGATCACGTTTCTAGTAGTTTTTTGCACTTTATTACTTAATTTATTGCCTTATGGTGTGAAATGTAGTATTGTGATATTAAATACTTCAATTTACACTATAAGGAAATTACGTAAGTACTGTAATACAATTAATTACAAAGTATTTTGGAAAGATAACCATGAAGTGATCTTTAATGATTTTGTATAAAGAACAACAGCAACAACACATCATCTTCTTATGACGATGACATTATTTAAAGTGATGAATGTTGTGATTCCTTCACTCTCATGTCGCCAGCACGTGCCTCTTCCATGGTTGTATTTTATTACATGTCGCAGACATCATGTCCGCGACATCAGAAATATCGGCGACATCATATCCGCGATACCGGTGTGTAACCCGCCTAAATCTGTACGAATCCTTATATATTACCACCAACTAAAGGAGTGAAAATTACTTGTCACAACCTCTAAGATAGGTTATGTTTATGTTTATAACTACTCATTGCCACCCAAATACAGTATTATCAGCTGATTGGTGCCCGGTAAAACTCATTACAGTACAGTAATACCATAGATAAAACATACTCCCTTAGTAGATTTCCCATCCTTATGGAACAGCTGAAGCCAATTTTATTGTTAGTTCTGTCCGGTTTTCTGTAGAGGTCGTGTTTTGTTTACAATTTGTTTCCCGTTATTACAGCCATTTAAAACCTCGTTTAACCAAATAATACGATCTAATCATAAACAATAACTTGTCCCCTAGTTATATAACCAAACAGTAAAGCACAAATCAAGAAATTAACCCTAAAATAATAGAAACAAAGTTTCGTCGACACTAGCGCCTTTGTGTCACGTACATGAACTAGACACGAAAAACGTGCTTCAAAATTTACAATGGGATGAGAAGTCTACTTGTGTTGGTTAGTCTATGGTAATACGCAATGGAACCCCATTTGATTAAGCTGGCGGCAAACAGCTGTTTTATGGACTAAATCCTTGCGTGGGAAGTTCGACAAAATATTCTAGTGTGGCGTAAATGTATTTTTAAGCTCTTAAGGACATGACTACCGTCTGACATAAGCCAATACCATAGATAAAAGACCCCCCCTCTCCCTTGTGTTGTTTAGTCTATGCCAATACATTGTACAAGAAATAGCTGTGTCGTGATATTCTTGTGTGGAATATACCATAATGAACAATAACAAATTTTAACCCATATACTTACCAATATTCGGTTTTAAATTTTATAGATAGTGTACTTTCACTCATACTTCACGGATAGAACATTTGTCTCTCATTCGTCTCAAAGCTTTATTAGCTGGGCTCCTAACTCAATTATTCAATATGAGTAACAAATAGTTAGGTTTTACTTCTATCTGAATACACTTACACTTACCAATGAATGTACAGAATTATGATTGTTTCACTGCAAATGTATATTTAAAATAAACCATTTATCTTTTGTACAACTGTCAACCATTTAATATCATAAAGAAGCATTTTATACAACTTAAAACCAGATCCAATATCAAACATGGTGTTTTACAATTGACATAAAGGCTTACTGCAATCAGCAGTTGTCACATGTCCACCATTGTTGTATCTGTAGCCTTTGTAATCCTTTTGTTTTGTAGCTTCAATGATACTATTGATAACCATGGTGTACATTTGAGGCTTGCATTGTAACTATAAACGATTACTATTATAATCTAAATATTAAAGAAATATACTTATACATGTGTAACTTTATTCAAGAATTTAATATTTAAACACCAAAATCTACTGTACTCTTTAGGCTCAAAATTAGGTTTACTTAATGTTTAAAAAAATATCTGAAATTCTGAGTTTTCTCTGTTCAGTAAGGGTAACCCTAGCAGACACGACGGAATTTGAAAGACCCAGGAGTCCCCGAACGTCAAATATCAGACTCGGCGTGATAAATACTTTATTGCTTTTCTCTTTAGTCTGAAGCCCGTGTTCTCTATTGTTCACAAAATAGATGACCAAAGTTCACTACTGTTATCAAAATAAATTATAAAACCTGGTGTGCGACGCCTTATGTGTCTAGAAAATCTTTTCATAAAGTGAGTCACGTACGTTATCAAACGAATATTGAAATGCAATGTTAATAGATGTAACACATCAATATAACAGATTGTAGATCTAATACTTACCAATAGAAGATATATTCATTCCTAATTCCCATTAATGAATTAAAATATTGTGTTTCAAACGAAATAGACTTTAATGTTCACTAGTTTACGAATCTAACCGTTTCTTCGTGGACCCAGACATGGGTATAGTAAATTTTACCTATGCCTATGTTAAGTCAAGTGTTCAACTAAAAAGTCAAGTTATTGTTTTTTCGCACACGATACAAGAGTTTTTTCCTAAGACACTAGGCATGGTTTTTCACATTACTTCAGGAAAAAAATCATTGGTGATTTGGCGGGATTTGAACCCTGGACCTCAGGGACCAAAGTCCTGTGCTCTAACTACTACACCAGCTCACTCCCCGGAAGCACATGGTAGTAGCATAGACTTGAATCATAAACTACTTCTGCATTAACAAATAATTGTCTGTAATGTAGTGCAAAGTAGTTATACATTTCTACGGTAGAATTATTCAGTTATTATTGTATGATATTAATAACCTACCGAAACTAATCAAATACAGCTAGCTTCGTACTTATTCAACAGCACTCTGAGTATGATCATGACTAGTCAGGCATTAACCTCTAAACAGGCTGTTATGCATTTCACAGCGGAACCCTATACAAAGGCGGGGGTTGGAAATTAGTAATTAGACTCAAGATATACGACTAGGTTCCGTTGTGTTTTGCGCGTTGAAATTAGGCTGCCTAAAACAATCCGGGTAGATTCTGCTCATTTTAAAGTGAATTTGAATGGTAAGATATTGCAGTCATGGGAATTTAAGATCTTGTACCATTATGGGGGTTTTAAGTATTTTGTTGTCCAACCCCAAGTAACGTACAACCAAACATATAATTAAACCTACCTTTTTCAGAATATATCAGATAGATATTCTATTAATATGCATATAAAGTTATAAGAACAAAGATTATAAATAGTAGCAAATCAGATATAAAATATTTATATATGTGTACTGGATATAAGAACATAAAATGGTAAACTTATTGGTTAAATTGAATTATGTTTATCTTCTATATTTGGAAGACTTCTACATGCTATTCCAATATGTGTAAGATTGCATTCAGTATATGTACGAGTAGATCCAACGGTTCCCACACCTTTTGCCTCGAAAAAGTGTCTTCAGGTAAACTCATCTTGACAATCTCTCCCAAGTACAAACTTTTCTCCAATCAATTACAAACTGTTCGACTCTCAAACAATCTGACACTTCTGAATGTCATCAGGTAAATTCATTATGAAAATGGAATGGAACTTTCCTTTAGTGGGACTTTACAGGGAATATTATATTATGAAATTAAAAGCAGGGGGCAAGAGTATGTAAATTTAATGGTGTTTATTTCCAACCCTTTTTAAGTCTATTTGTAGTGTTTTAGTATGGACGACATATAGCTACTTAAAAGCAAAGCGTATATAAACCTTTTTAGTATAGAGTAATATAAAAGCAAAACTTTTGAAGATATAAGATCAAAAGAAATATGTTGACAAAACATTTAAAAACACTGATTTGTTTATAGGACCCTTGTTATTGTTTTGGGAAAGTTTCTCGGTCATTTATTTAATACAAATAAAATTAATGAATAATAAATACCCATTGTGTTCTTGTAATTAGTTTTTTATCTACGCTTTGAACTTCATCCCTTAAATTTAAGAAAACGTATTATTTTCTAACTATACGGGATGAAATTTAAGAATAATTCGCGTTAAAATTCTTAGCTACAATATAAGTAATTTCTTAAGTAAAAGAAGATAAAATATACCGAATTTCCTGATAAAACTATTTATTAGAAAAACGCTGCAGTATGCTACTTCTTTGTTGGCATACCGTTCCTGAAAGATTCAATGGAATATTATAAATATGTTGGAACTGATAATATCGTTAATCAGTAAAAGTGAGCTTTTAACTTCTTTATAATATCTTCCCACTGTTTCAGGTTTGTGCAGTGTTCATAAATCATCTTTAGAATTGAAGAAATCTGCAGGAAGTAAGTATACTAAGGACAAACCTTAACAAAACTTATTTCCCACCTTGATAGTTGTTAGTATACTTGTTAGTCTGTCCCTACAGCAAAACTGTAGTCGGGTACACAACCTTGTATGAAAAATCGATATTTACTTAATCGTATCTGGTAACAGAAAATATGGGACACCTCCTTGTTACAATAGAGAGGAAGAGTATGAACGCCCATTTCCATTATCAAGTAATAAAATCAATCTGAGTTTAAACATTTTTAAAGTTATATAAAAATGTTTAGACCATATTTCAAGTCGTAGGCTATAATTCTTTGGCTGCCGCCACACTATCCCCTTAGCAGGATGCGGTTGAGCGGGATGCGTTTTACCGCATTGACATTACCCTGTCACACCTTCCTGTTCTACCGCAACATGTAGCAATAATACAAAAATATATAAACATGTATTTCTTACGTACTCAAAACTAGATTCAACATTCAAAGGAATTTATCAAAGGTTATTAGGTGTGTTTTGGGTAACGTAAATGTTGGCTGCCGGTTGAGCTTGACAATCTGTTGGAAACACAAACTCGCTTTCAATCAATTAACAACGTTCAACTTCCAAACAATATAATTACTCTAGAACACTATCAGGTAGTTGTAATTATATTATTTAGTCTCAAACATTATAACCGAAAAATAAATCAGGGGTAGCGATTAAGGCCTGTATTAATGTGTAAGTGAATGTGATAGAAAGGTGTTACCATCCGGTGTATAGACTGTTATAACGTTTTAATGTATTCAAAAATTAAATTATATACACATATATGTTTGAGTTAAAATAACAAATAAAATAAAATGCAATAACCGTTTATTTATTAAAATACTTTTTAGGATTTTAATAAAGAGTCTAATCTTAGATAACGTATTTTTCTGAAAATATTAAGAACGGTTAAATGAGATATCTTCTGAGTTTTGGAAAGATCATTTCATAAATGTGCACATTATTTACCGTTAAAAGTTTCGTTAAGTAGTAGGCCTATCATTTTAAGTATTCTATTAATTACGATTAATAGAATACGATTAGTTATTACATTAATTTACGATTCTTAAAAATGAGTACCAACAAATTTGTAGTGCAATAAATATTAATGTGTGTTTTTTTTATTTAAAATACTAGTAGCACGATATTAAAAATCGATTCCTCGATCGAAACCCCCCGAAATAGATTAACAAGCTTCTGATTGAATTTAAACAGAAAAGCATACAAATACTGGAATTTCTCTTAAATTGTTATTTTACGAGTAATTACGACATTTGATTTAAAATGAAATGCTTTAGGATTTTGCTTTTTATAAATTTTCTGTATATTTTCCGAATATTAGTCCGAATATTATATTTGCAGCCTGAATCTTTTGTAATGGTTTGTACTATATTTTAGTAAAATAGTTTTTTTGCCAAACATATTAACATTGCATGTCATGAGTTAAAGCTATCAAGCACGTTTGAATCTTAGATTTTATTATTATTGTTTTTATTATGGATTTTAGTACAACTACCTAAGACAGAAAACACAGCACAAAAAGGTTAAAGCAAGACCGTTATTAACATGTTACCTTATACAAATTACTGTTTTTAAAAACACCCAGTTGAAATTTATAAAACAAACATCAATCTTTGAATATAAACCTGTTATTCTGTTGCCGGATATTCTACAAATAGAACACCAACGTATAATTAAATTTTAAAACTATTCAGTTCCCCCAAAAACAGCTTAAGAAATCCCGTTTCAACTATAACAATCAGCTGCTGAGCTGCTGACGCCAAATGCTGACGTAAGCATACAGGACTTTAATCTAATGCATTGCCGTTGAATACTGATTACCTTTACTTATTTCTCTTATAGCTTTGAGGCTTAAAGTCCCCTATTAGAAACATTTTTAAAATTGGTAAAACGTTTCAAGGGTTAGGATTTTTCTAAAATCAACTCAACTGAGTTTGAAATAAATACGTACTAAATTAAAAATTGTAAAAAATCAAATAGTTTTATGAAATAACTGGTGAAAAATGTTTACTTTCTGCTCCGATTATTCTGTAATAGATTTTTTCTCACTTTAACCATTTTAATACTGTAATCGTGTGAAAACGATTATTATATAATAAACGAAACGATTAAAGTGAAATATCAAAAGTTGAGTTTGAAACGATCATACTTCTAAAGAAATAAACACTCATTAATTCATACACAGGGTTAAATATCAATATCATCCTTAGGTTAACTTAAATGGATAAAAAGCTATCTAGTTACTGTATTTCTGTTGAAATTGTTTATAGGTAATGTTGGAAGTAGTTTTAGTGATAAGGTTTATTTAAAATATTCCTACTAAAGAAAAAACCTTAACTGCTGTTGCTTTTTAATTATTTCCTGTATGTTTTGGGGTTAACTGCAATTAAAATGTGCAGTAGATGTGGAACCGAATATTTTTTACAGTTCCCATATATGAGTCAATTAGCACAATAATACGAGTAAAAATGATCCGAATTTGATAAAATTTTTTACAAAAGTGTAAACCTATGTTTATGATCTGACTATGGGAACGGGGTTAGGCTATATCGGTTATAAATGGGGTCTTCTCATTTTTTAAATGTCAAAACATAAATTTTAAAAGCTACTTTCCAAGCCAATTTGTATGGCTTAAAATAAAATATAATCCACTATATTAAAGCTTTGTTGTACCATAAGTGGTTACGGATAAAGGTTCAGAAAGCTGTTAATATACAATTGCTTTGTTATTTATTTGGTGGTTTGCGATAGTTATTCTTTTATATCATTAAGCAAGTTTATTCATATCTTACTAAGCTACCAACAATGCAATAGGAAAACGCACTATAATACCATACCAGTGGCAGCAAACCTAAGTACTCATTAAGCTGTTAGTTAAAGAGGTAATTAATCTGAAACCTTTAAGGAACTATTAAGTGATAATCAAATCAGGCAAATACAAATTCACTCATTATGCAGGTTTGCTATAGAAGGGGTATTTGCATATTAGATTTACAGATTTATTTTTAAAATTTTTATTTAATATCTGCATTTGATATTTTTTGTTACAACTAACATTTTGGTTACAAATTAGTTTGAAAGTTTTCAATTTTAATCTGTTTGAAAAAAAAAACTGTGTTTGTAAAAATTATTTGAAGCAAGAATCTTAACACGTTTAACCAATATACAATAAACCCAGTTTATTGTTAAACCCAGTTAAACCCAGTCAATAAAACTCAATAGTTTTTTTTTTGTGGTGTACAATAATAGTTAGAATCACTTTCAACCTTAGAATGTTCACCAGAGTTATCAATGGTGACATTGCAGCTACAAAACACAAGGATTACGACAGCTACAGATACAACAATGGTGGACATGTGACAACTGCTGATTACAGTAAGCCTTTATGTCCATTGTAAAACACCATGTTTGATAATGCATTGAGGAAATATTGGTTTACCGTATTTGGAAAAGCCTGAAAAAAGTTTGCAGACATGCAACTCTTAAAATGATCATTAAACTTATATTTAAATTATAGTTGGGCTGTGTTTGTACAAGTTTTTGAAAAAAATGTCCAATTTCGTAGAGCTTATCTGCCTAATTTGCCTTGAATATCCCCCTCTACATAGGAAACAAAAATTTTCCATGAAACCTATCAAGCAGAGATAAATAGAGTATGCTGATGTTATTAATTCTGTAATATTTACATGTTTTGAGAGATTAAAGTGAACAAAATAAAAAGCAATGGATGAGCTAGTACAGCACAAGAATTTAAATCGGTGAAATATTTGATCTGGGATGCTAAACCATTACATCTCTCCTTTTGATCCACAGTCCACAGTGGACGCACTGACAAATTAGCCATTGACTCATACGTCACTGAAAGAAACGTTTATTAAAAGTTAGTAGAATACAGGGTGACCAAAAAGTCTTGAAACGGCTTGATATCCTTTTAACTAAACTCGTTAGAAAATTATAACTTTTCACATCAACTTTTCTGTAAGGAAAATTGTTTTTTCAAGCATTACCTTTTGTTGACCTCCACCAGGGGACGATCCATGAGAAGTTGGATATCTAGTCTTATGATATTAAGTAGTTTCTAAACTTTTTTGTCGGCCTGTATACATACACTTGAAATGGTCCCATGTCATTTGGTTTCCGTGTTCTTTGTGGATATCTTCTCACCTCTGGGGTTGCTTCAGGTTCATTTGTTGTGTACATCTCTTCTTCAATACTTGATTCTCTGTTTTCCGTGTCAGGTTCTGATAGTATGTCATCTGTTATATACATGTCCTCTTCTAGATTTGATACATTCTCAGCTATGACACCATAAACATCATTTTCAGTTATGGCTTTTCATGACACGTTTTCAAATTTTTACAAACATAAACTATTGAGAAAACAGCAACAGCTAACAATAACCTTTTAAAAATAATCATCCAGCAGTTTCCGTTCAGCCAGTTTCCAGTTCAGTCCAGTGAGATTAGTCATCGAATTTATTTCGACTATGTGTCAGAAAAACAGTCTTTAGACTCTTATTTAACTAAATATTCAGTGTAAAAGTAAGGGTAACCCTAGCAGATACGACTGACTGAGGGACCCAGGAGTCCCTTGATGTCAGATGTCAGACTCTGCGTCATAAATACTTTATTTATTTTCTCTTTTTCCTGAAAACCACATTTCTCTGTTGTTCACAATATGCTGGACTGCCAAGAAGCTGCTACTGCTATATAATAATAAAACCAAAAACGGTAGTCTATACACGTTCCACGCGTGGGTGAAAAATATACTAGGAATGCATGTACATGTAATTTACAAAACTTTTAATTTTAACTCTTGTTGTTCATAATACAACAGGCTAACCGATGGAATATCTCAAAGATTTGTTATAATTAGATACTGGTCGTTGAAAATCTTTAATGATGATTTTATATTTTTTTTTAAGAACGCTCTTCATATGATTATTACTAATCAGTCATTCGCTTCTTAGCAGACTATAGAGAATGTCTAACACAGTGGACCTCTAGCATACAAAGGTGGAAGGTGGAAATTTACAGTTGAAGACAAGATATACGATGAAGTAAGTTAGTACGACGTAGTATGATGATCAGTTAGTGTTACTTCCTTACTGAAGAACAGCGGTAGTTTAACTTAGGTTGCCTAAAATCTTTCAAGAAATTAATCATACAATTTTCTAAATAAATTCAACGATTAAAATATTGCAAGATTTGTTTTAATACATCACAATAACTACAGTAAAAGTACAATTGAGTCTTTCATACATTTAATCTTTATTGACGTTTGCACTTCTTCATCACATCCACCGAAAAATATAAATATTTATATCGTGCGAGTCCCATGCCTCTTTTAAAATAAAATCTCATAAAGTTACACTCGCTTAGCTCTACTAGAGAGGTGAAAGGGTGTAAAAGACATTAGACATGCTACAGGTATGACAAAACTTGTAATAAAGCAAATACATTTAAAAAGTCAAAGAATTTACTCAGGGTGACAACTCCAAATGAGATCTTTGAAAAAAGAAAGAGCAAGAAGAGTAAAAAAAGATTTACAAGAATGTTTTTTAAATAAAAGAATCGAGTTAATTACAAATTATATGACTTAATTGTTTCACCTCTTTATAAATTTAGTTTTATTTTTACTTACTGCCTGAAGCGCACCCACCCACAACACACGCACCCCGATCTTCGTTCCGGGCAGCGGTAATCTTCTAGATTTTTCCTTCCAGGCCCTCCAACTCCAAGACTCGTCACTTCTCCATCTTCTTCATTAGACCTTATCATCGGCTGATTACCGATAGGGTGTGTGTCTTATAAGTTATAGTTGTTTCTCAAAAGTCAGCCCTACCGGCCATCACCTAGCTTACACCAGCTGGGAAAGGAATTTGAAAATTGATGCTCATGCTTCTGTTCAACTCTCTTCACACCAACTGGTCAACTAAGTGTAATGGTAACAGAGTGTCTGCGTAGATGATCACGTGGGTACAGAGATAATCCCTTTATTACAATTATTGCGATTAGAGGTATTTTTGGTGATAAAGTTCAAAGCTTTTAAATCAAATTATGTTCGATTTAAGTTATTTAAATTTCAGTTTAATATTCAACTGTGTAAATAACTTTTAAATAATAGCTCAAAAGTTATAGCTACCAATAAACTTCAAAGTAAGGCAATCCTTTGATATTAATAACGTTTGGCTTGAATTTGTAAAACTTTGTATATTTTTATGTATTTTTTTCTTTAAATTATAATTAATATATTTGTATATAATTTGTTCATAATCATTATGATTTGTAATGTTCAATATTTAATATTGTTTGTTCATGATAGACGCAAGCAATATAGTACCTATACCCTCACACAATGACGTAATAGCATACATGGTAAACTGTTGTACGTAAGAAAAATCTACTTCTTTTCTTACCAAACGTGATCCATATTTAAATCGAATTATATGAGCAATTGAGCTGATAAAATCTTTTATTGCAACAAATTTGTTGTTGCGAAAAATGCATACTTTTTACATATTCCATATATTTACATATGTTACTGCTACAAACTTAATAAGTTAATTAATGCATTTTACAGACGTGTACATGTTTAATTAAAGCTGTTGAAGCTGGTAATTTTCAATATCATGGCGGCAGACGACAGCAGCAGGAAATTGTTGAATTTTGGAACTGTCAACGCATTCTCGAAAAGCCTGTTTTAAGTTTTCGTTGTGAAGTGGTTGAATTAACTATTGGAAAAATACTTGGAAAAGGAAGGACAATGTATTACTTGATTGTTATTTGGCAGGATTTAAAGCCGGGACCTCAGGGACCGAAGTCCTGCACTCTAACCACTAAACCAGCTCCCCGCTACCCTAATTTCTTTAGGTATTAATTTTAGTTTTACATTGAATTCCTTTGTTTATTTAATTGCAGTAAATCTTCATTATTTTTTCAAAGTTTAAAATACATGTCTGCAGTTTTTATAAAAACATTTCAGTCTTATGGTAAAAGTTTCTATGCTTAGAGGTATGTTTGTCAATATCACACTGAAAGGGATATTTTAGCAAGACGCCACCAACATTCACTGAATAACTTGAGACTCTTGAAATTGGCTTGATACTTTCCATGGCAAATAAAATAGTTAACATTCTATTAGTATCTTACATTTCTTATCGTTTACTGATTTGCTTATGTCTAAACAATTAATATCTCTCCTATTAAAATGCAATTGTATCGAGAATAATGGATAAAATCTAAATATTCTAAGTGGTTTAAATTAAATTAAATGTTTACAAATATTATAACTATTCGATTTAATACCTTTCCTGTTGACAGTGATGAAATGTATTGTTTAAATACAACAATGGACATTTCACAGGTATTTAGTTAATGTAAATGTCGGCCCTCAGTTGATCATGACAGTCTGTCCTTAGCACAAAATTGTTTTCACTCAGTGAGCAATGTCCCAAGCATCTTTAACTCTAGAATACGATCAGGTAAGCTGTCATATTATATGTAGTCATTCCAAGTACCGAAATGTAAATTACGAACTGAAACTTGGTGAAATATTAGTAAAAATATTATTATCTTGTAATAATCTGTAACTTGATTTGCGTTAAAGGTATTAGTTTTACCCTCTCAGACTAACTGCCTTATAAATACGACTGTATGCTCAGTTTTTAGCGAATTTCCCTATAGGGAAGTAGCTATTACCGTAGGTGGCAAGGTAAGACCTAGGCCCGGGACCGATTTACTTTTCATTTTGATGTCCCCAGAGGCCAAAAACACCATTCGTTCAAATTTATATATATATATATATATATATATACATATATATTAAATATTTAAGTAAATCAGTACAACTGAGCACCCTGAATATTATATTTTATAAAAAGAAGTGACATGTTTCCGACATTAGTCCATTTTCAAACTTCAAAATACATTAAACACTTAACTGTTATTTATATTGTTTGTTTGTAAATAAACATAATTTTTATATACAGATTATTTATAGAACTAGACAGGATTTGGAAAAAAAATTTTGTTACTGAATATTTAATTTTAAAATTTGGTCAAAGATTGGGCTTCTTGAAGGAATTTGGCTATTTAAAATATGATTTGGATTTTTTTAGATTTTTAGATATGAAATATTCTTCAGTTGAATCCATTCGATTTCCTTTGTTTAAAACTTTTAGAATTTTCATTTTGTTTTTTAAATTTGTGTAATTGTGGTTGGTCGATAAAAGGTGTTCAGCAAAGTTTGATTTCATGGATGTTCTGTTGTTACTCTTAAGAGCTTGAATGTGCTCTTTGAATCTAGATTTAAAAGATCGTCCTGTCTGACCAATGTAGAAGTGTTCACAATCAGTGCAGTTAATTTTGTAAATGCCAGATTTGTCATAGATGTCTTGATGTTCTTTATTTGTATTAATGTTATTTGCTATCATATTGAAAGCGTTATTTTTTGTTTTAAAGCCAATTTGTATTCGAAAAGTTTTTCTTGTAGTCCTTATTTTTTTTTAGAGTAACAACAGAACATCCATGAAATCAAACTTTGCTGAACACCTTTTATCGACCAATCATCTGTATATAAAAATTATATTTATTTACAAACAAACAATATAAACAACAGTTAAGTGTTTAATGTATTTTGAAGTTTGAAAATGGATTAATGTCCGAAACATGTCACTTCTTTTTATAAAATATAATATTCAGGGTGCTCAGTTGTACTTATTTACTTAAATATTTAATATATATATATATATATATATATATATATATATATGTGTGTGTGTGTGTGTGTGTGTGTGTGACCGTGAACGCGATAACTTAAGTAATTTTTGTCCGATTTTGATGAAATTTGGTTTAAAGGTGTAAAGCGGGATAAACTTGAATGAGTTCGCGAACCAGCATGATCGGACCATGAGAACGTGGTTTTACGGGGGGTTTTGTGGGGTAAAAATTGGTTTTTCTCACTTTTGACCCTCAAAACACAACATTTTCCAATTTCTCATTAGACCTTTTTAAAGAGCTTCAAAAAAAAATAATTTAGCATATCAAAGTATTTTTGTTCGGTTATTGGTAACGGAGAAAATTAAAAAAAATTGTAAATGAATTGTGATTCCCATGTTATTCTTATGGAGAATATTGCAAAATGTTGTAGTTTGCTTGTTTATGGATATATTTTTATCAATCTTGGCAAATTAATTTATTTTACACTAAGCTATTAATATTATTTGACTAAAAAAACACATTTTATTAGTTTCCTCGTAGCAGCAAACCTAGGTACTCGTTAAACCTTATGTTATTTAAATATATTTAATTGAAAATCAATTCAGACAAATGGAAATTCGCTTAGTCGGCAGGTTTGCTGCGGCGTGGGTATTATCTTAATTACTGTAATTCTAACATAACATAAGAAACAAGTACAAAACAAACAAACCTATGTTCAAGTTATAGGTAACATTTAACCTTTTATTTACAATAAATAAATAAAATTTATCTAACTTAGTTTTAAATTTGAAGTTAAATTCGTGAGGATGGTAATTATTGGCAATAATTTTACAATTGATTCATCTTACTAAAATTCAATAAAAAAGGGAAATATTAAAAAAATATTGATTTTCTAATTAAGAGACAACAATGTTGAACAATTATAATGGGCAGAAATAGGGTGAAAACTAAGTTAGAGTAAGAAACGAACATCTCTCTGACCTACATATCGTATCATTTTAAACCCCTTTATCAGAGTAGTTAGGAAATGAAACAATTTTCTGTTCCAACGATGACGTTTCCAAAATAAATTATTCGTTTTAATATTCAAACTTATGCAAGAATATGCTTTAAAAGAATTAGGAAGTAAATTTTAGTTTTTAAACCAACAAATATTAATAGTTATATGAACACACACCAACACACAAAATATTGACTATTTAACTGACGACAACAACAGTATGGCCATTGGCCAATTGTCTTTAAAATTTTAACGCAACGTAGAGGGAAAACTCCGTTTAACTTGGACAAAACATTGATATTAAGAATTTAGCAGCAGGGTGACTGTGCTCCCGATTCCCATTGTACAAAAAATACCACAAAGAAACAAAGGCCTGGATTCCCCGCACTAATTTTTAGAACAAAGGAAACCCGATTTTTAAAGCCTTTGGTAAACCTGATATTTTGTTCCCTTATCGACCTGAACATTATTCATATTGTGTTCTGTTTTAACTTTTACTTTTCTACTAAGTACTATTACCATTAATGCAAAGTATAAACAAATTTTATAAATTATAGTTCCTTGATTTACTGAATGATAAGCTCAAATACAAAATTAACAATCAACGAAAACCTTTTTTTCTCTAGATAATTTTAATTCTAGTTGAATTTTTCTCATATTTGAATTCGTGAATGATGTTTGAAAAGCTAATAATTGACAAGCTTAACTCCAACTTAAAAAATATATACACATATAACCTATTATTTTCTATCGTGATTCTTTAAGTTAATGAAATATATCCGAATTAATGTGAGTTGCATAAAGGAAATGTTGGTATATCATTGAGCACAAACGACTTCTGTGTAAACTGAAGTGTTTCTGCGTTTATCAACGAATGTAATTATTTTAACGTTCTGTTTTTGATAATGACTACGTGGTAGTCGAAACTATAGTCAACAGACACCGACTAAGGAATTGTGGACGTCAAGGTACGTAACCTGTTATAATTGATTACCAATTCCGGAAGGCTTCAACATGAATAAATATTTTGTGATTCTTAAATATTTTCTTAAATTGTTTATAAAATCTAAAGAGTTAAGCCAACGTATGTGCGATAACCGCAAGGGATTCGAGATTATAAAGCTTTGCCTCCAGTGGGAGACAGTAATCACAGGAAACTGTTCTGTTAATTAAAAGCTGTCGCATGAAAAGGCGCTGTCATTTGTTGCGACCCGACGTGGTTTTGCAGCTTCGTCAAAATGTTTTTACATATATGATCTTCCAAATTCATTATAATTGATGTCTAAATGCAATACTTGTTTTTTGATGAACGCGTGGCACAAGCCAACAATCTACATAATGCGTGTACCTAGGACACATCTGCCAATTCAATCGAATTTAATAAACATTTAATTCGTCAACTGTTCGTGGAATATAGAACGGGTTGAAATATAACTATTTGATGAACATCTCTAGTCTGAATGAATTCTAAAAAATTGTGTTAAAAATTAAAATACTGGTTTTTACGCTTAGTTATATTATTTGTTATAGTAATATTTCAAATCGAGTAAACCAGTAATTTGATAAATGAATACTCAGCTGTATGGGTTTTTAAATCAATTAGTAATTAAAACGTTTGGTAATTTTTAGACAGCCTATTTGTTTATTTACGTTTGCTATATCACAAAATATTTCCCCTAGAAGTATTACTATCACTATAAGTGTACTAAGTTGTTTATATTGAGCATTACTCTCAATACAAACTACATTTTATAAAATTCCAAACATATTGAAATGAGTCTTTGAATTGAAACAAAACCATATGATTAAAGTGTACATAATACAAGGAATAAAAGCAGTTCTATGTTAAAGTGCTCGGCAATATAGGCTTTGTACTATGGAATCCCTCCAGCCTTACACAATACAGCCGAAGGCAGGCTGTTGGAAAGGGTCCCATGAGACTGGTGAAGTTCATTTGGTCTCGGATTTTCACCAGACTCAACTTAAGGATATTAGAAGATAGAAATAATTTAATTAGGATTTTCTTATGTTTTAAGCTAACGTTTTATATTATATATATAGTTTCCAAGATTATAAGTTTTGTCAATAAAAGGTCAGTAAACGTTAGAAACAAGCTCTATTTACTTTCTTAAAACTGTTAAAACTGTGGGATTACAGAAAGAATTCCATTTTGTATATATTTGTTAATATTTTGTAAAACATACAGTAACATGTTGTCTTACGATGATAGCATAATTTAATTACTGTGCAATCTTTATTAATAGTAATAAATTTACTTTGCGACAAAGATTTTTAATGAAATCACCATAGCTTGCAATTTAAATCATTCATACTACCTTTATAACGGAATTTATCTAATATTATTTATTGTTTCGTAGTAATTAGCTACGAATTAGTGTAACCTAAAAACCCAGATGAAGCCTAACACTACAGCAGAGTTTGAGAGGCAAATTACTAATAAAAAATATATATATGACTAGGTTATGTATTTACTGTAACAGTGGAGTATGCCGAACTTTGACTATCATACTGCAAGCCTACAACGGGTATACTTATTGTATTTTATGTGTTGCATTGTTTTTGTGTTAGTTTTTTTGCGAATTTCCCATATAGGGAATAAGCTATTACCGTAGGTCTCATGGTAAGACCTAGACCCGGGACCGATTTACTTTTTCGTTTTGAGGTCCTCAGAGGCCAAAAACACCATCCGTTCAAATTCATATATATATATATATATATAGCCTATATAGTTATATATATAGTTATATATATATATATATATATATATATATATATATATATATATAGTTATATATATAGTTATATTTATATATATATATATATATATTCTTTTATGTGTCCGTTAGCGCGATAACTCGAGCAAAATTGATCCGATTTTGATGAAATTTGGTACAAACGTGTAAACCTACATTTATTCGAACGAGTTCGCGAACCAGCATAATCGGACCATGGGATCAGGGGTTTATGGGGTAAAAATGGGTTTTTCTCATTTTTGACCCTAAAACTTTGAATTTCTAAATTTCTCTCTAGACCATTTTGAAGAGCTTCAAAAAACAAATAATTAAGTATATTGAAGTGTTTTTGAATGTTCATTGACTACGGAGAAAATTAAAGAAATTGTAAATTTAAAATTCCCATGTTATTCTTATGGAGAATAAATAAACTGTTCTAGTTTGCTTGTTTATGGATATATTTGAATCAAATTTGGCAATTTGGTTTATTTCATACTAAGCTATCAATATTTCAATTGAAAAAATACACCTCAACATCTTTCCCGTAGCAGCAAACCTAACTACTCACTAAAATTAATGTTATTTAAAAATGGAAATAAATCTGAAAATTTATAGGGAATATTTTAGTAGAAATCAAGCCGGGTAAATGGAAATTCGCTTAGTATGCAGGTTTGCTGCGACGGGGGTATTATTAATATGTATATGGCTCTATACGTGTATGCATTTAAAATTGTGTAAAAACTTAAGTAATTTCAAGTTGTTGTGTTGTATTGTATCGGATTTAAATTAGATTGTAACCATAGTTATTCTCATCATACCACATTCCAGAGTCACACATTTTGCTTACTTGAGGTACGTAATTCCTTGAGTTCGGGTCAGTGATGGAGTGCTTGCAATTAGTCATAGTGATAAATTTGACTCTCTTTGCTTAGCATTTTTAAAATTTTTTATAGGATAATCAAGTTTAAATAACTGCTATTCTAAAACTTTTCTGTCTGTTGAAGCCACTTCAGTCCGTCGCGAGCCCATTCTCGACCATACGGGGCATTACACACGTCTAAAACCTAACAAACAATAAATTACTATGCCCCTATTAAATAAGTAAAACATTTTAATTTATTTAAATTTCCGTTCTTTTTTGTTTTGGCAAATAAAGTAATTCATTGGAATTAGGTTCTTAATAAAACCATAAAGTACTATTTTAATTTTTATTCCATACAGCAAATTATATGGAATTTTTCTTAGGTCCCTACAACAAATTGTCTCCATCAACCTTGACACCTCCTATGAAATAAGATGTCCTACTACTATTTACTTAAACGTAACAAGAATGACTTTTTTAATACTTAACCCAAAGACAGTGGAACACTATATTATGTTACTAGGTCTAAGCTATAAACATTGACTAAATAAAGAGTTGACCTCCCATCCAATGTAAACATTTTAAGCCAAGAAAATGGATAACGTTAAGGATCATTTCACCAGAGGGTACTGATATATTGAGTAAAAAAATTATTAAATTCAATACCAACAGCTTAAATAATCTATCACTTGACACAGAATAAAGTCATCAGTTAATATATAATATATATTGACTATAATATATAATAGACCACCTCTTCATATTGCACCACGTTTCGTTGCTTCAAATTTTTCCATTGGATGGGAAGTCTAGTCTGTGTATATTCAATGCTACATGCTAGCCCCAGATCCCTATACCATACAAGAACCCTTGAACTGATGTCATAAGATAACCAAAAACTACAAGGCAATACAAAGTTTTTGCACATTTAAATGCTTGCTAAAAAAAGACGAAATTTAGACCAATTAGAACAAATTTAAGTAATATATTAAAATGTTAGGGAAGAAAAGTCAAAGCCAGGAATCAACAAACCGGGTGTAATAACTTGCCAACTCAATTAGACCTTGTTTGGCTTGGATTAAATTATTCCTTCTGAATTAACTTATGTTTCTCTCAACTAATCTGCTAAAAGCTGGTTCAGTCAAAATATCTTTAAAGATTTAAACTACTGAATTTAATTTTTAAAGTGGAGATTAAATTATTTATAAACAAAATTGTTAAAAATGAAATAGTGGCAAATATACTTTATATGATTTCTGGCAATTCATGTTCAAACATTTTATTCTTTCAAATAAAATCTCTAGACCTAATAATAACTAACAAAATGATAAGAAGAAAAAGTGTTTCCAAACAATTTAGTTTTAATACAAATATTTAGAAACATTTGTTTCTAACGTTTGTAGAAAATGGCTTGTAATACATTTCTTTAAAATTGTCAAAGTGTGTATTTCCCAATGGCTGGAAAATGCTGATGGTAAATGCTAAAGGTATAGGTTTTGTAAGTAGTAACTACAAAATTATAAGTAAATAGTCATAATAATTAAACAAAAATTTACACATCCTTTTCTCAGTTATTTGTGCTATTTAAGATCCTAATAAATAAGGATCCGTTCTGTGTATCTGATTTTGTTTACTTTTCACACCAACTTTCGTTTGTATTAGCATTTTAATAAACTCATACCTATTGTGAGAATAAATCGGCAGAAAGTTAAGTAAGAAGTAAGCGAGTTCAATTCCTTGTGTGAGTTCAAAGCAAATGTTATCGTATTGATTGGCGTAAGCTTTTATTGCATTTATGGTTAACTTTTCGTTTTAGGTTTACCAAAAAAGAGTTTTTAATCAGAGTTTGAACAGCAAAGTTAAAATTGTTATACATTAGGCATCAGTTAAAAAATTGTGTCGAGGCATCATGAGACAAATAAGTATTTATTATTTTTTATAAACTTTTTTTAAATAGCTTTCCCTGTTTTTTGTGAATTGACTTCTAAATCATTCAAACTTTAAAACCAAAATACTTTTCTGAGCAGAAATACCATATTTCAGATTTTTTTTTTTACTTATAGTATCATTTACAGTATAACAATTTTTATATTTTAATATGAAAAGAAAACCTCTTTAAACCAAGTAAATGTAATTTATCCATCCAACAAACATTACAGTTAAATCGTATATATCAATTACCCAGCCTATCTGAGTCTGACACTTGTGGTGTGGCTAGACAGAAACAGACCACGAAACTGGCTGCTTACTGTCTCCATTGTAGTAATATATATCGCAGATATATTTAGTACTTGTCAAAATCTTATCAAGCATGATCATGAAAGTATTCATGCTGAAACAGTTAAATCATTTGCTTGTTGCCGTAAAATAGTAATTCAATTGTTGATACAATTTTTATAATAAACTTGTTCAATTTTTCTGAATACAACTATTGTGTCCTGAAAAAGTTTCACAACTCTGTAATTTAGTTTGCGTGGTTTATAAACCAACTATTCCTTATCTAATAAATTAAAGAAATGTAAAAGCATGAAGACGTTGTTAAATTAAATTGATAAATGGAGTACTTTGTTGACAAGTAATTATATCGGCAGTTAGGTTGGTCGTTAGGGTGTTCATTTGAAAACTTTCCATATATGTTGTTTGCAAAGGTAAGGCTTTTAACACTCGTTTGTTCTCATTTCCCCCTAATTTGGACATGCCAAATCCAATAAAATTATTTTCAATTTTGTAAAATGTCCCAAAAGGGCCCAATTTGGGGGGGGGGGGGTAGGGGTGCTTTTTGAGAAATTTTCAAATGTAAACATGGGTTGTGTGATACATCAATTTACAGGTCTAATCACCCCGATCATTTTGGTGCAAAAAAAGTTTAATTATCTTTAACCGTATTTACAGCGTGGGTCAAAACGTTTTAAAAAAGGACTTTGAAGTTAAGTACCGTATTACCCTAACCACTGAACGGAACAGCGCCAAATTTCTTTCCAAGCTTATTCTTGAGCTACTCTTTAAGATAACTTGTAGTAAGGGAATTTTTCAAGTTATTTTCTAATTTTTAAAAAATCTCTAATTTTAAGAATAGAGGAAAGCTGAAAACTCAAAATTCTTAAATAGCAATGTATACCAAATTTCATACCACAATGAAGGTCATTTTTTAACAAACATTTTACGTATTTAAGTTTTCTTTCTATCTCATACCGTTTAAAAATTGCAGTGGAAAAACATAATTTTCTATGGTAACATTATAACTAGTTTTCTAATAAAACACATTGCACTTTGTTCAACGATGTAGTAGGATTCATAACAAATTGATCGACTACTTTTACGTGTGTCAGAATTCATCTTGGACCCTTCATCCTGTTCTTTTCTCATTGGTAACTGAGCCAGTTTCAGAAAACTTCCTAACTAAATCATTTACAGCCATATGACTCAAGGTTATACCTGGATATCTATTGTTAAACACTTTGCAGTTATCCTGGAACACTTTTGTTATGACCAATAAGTTTTTTATTTTATATTAAAAGTCTATTATTTTAAGTTTACACCATATTTGATTAGGTTCTACAGGAAATTGTACTTTTGAAATTAGTACTACCATTGACTAGTCAATTCTACTACAGAAAGCGGCCCACGCTTGGGTTTTTCTCATCAGCTATAAAACTTGTTTTTCACAAAGTAAAACGTAATGACTTGTTTGCCTATCTGCCTAAAAATAATTATGAATCGTTTCCTTCAGTTATTGCACCATTTAATGTGTCTAGAGACGAATTTTGGCTGTTTTATTAGAAAACTAGTTACAATTTTACCATAGAAAATTATGTTTTTCTACTGCTATTTGTAAACGGTAAAAGATAGAAAGAAAACTTAAATACGTAAAATGTTTGTAAAAAAGGGCCTTTCACGTGGTATGAAATTTGTTATACCTTGCTATTTAAGAATTTTGAGTTTTCAGCTTTCTTTTATTCTTAAAATTTTAGATTTTTTTTTTTAAATTAGAAAATAACATGGAAAATGCCTTTACTACAAGTTATCTTAAAGAGTAGCTCAACAATAAGCTTGGAAAGAAATTTGGCGCTGTTCCGTTCAGTAGTTAGGGTAGTACGGTACTTAACTTCAAAGTCCTTTTTTAAAACGTTTTGACCCACCCTGTAAATACGGTTAAAGATAATTAAACTTTTTTTGCACCAAAATGATCGGGGTGATTAGACCTTTAAATTGATGTATCACACAACCCATGTTTACTTTAAAAATTTCTCAAAAAGCACCCCTACCCCCCAAATTGGGCCCTTTTGGGGCATTTTTCAAAATTGAAAATTATTTTATTGGATTTGGCATGTCCAAATTATGGAGAAATGAGAACAAACAAGTGTTAAAAGCCTTACCTTTGCACACAACAGATATGGAAAGTTTTCAAATGAACACCCTGTATGTAAATATAACCAGTGACTATTAAACACTAATTCTGTAAATGACTTTTCAAAATACTTTTAGCTCTTCAACATGAATGTGATATTAATATATTGTACATTATCATTCGCACTTAGCAATTTATACACACCATTATGGGTTATCATTTAAATTGTTTAGGAACTCTCCTTTGGTCACTACTAAATTACCATATAGGCATGATTCTTGTTAGTCTAGTGAATGTTTAACAATATTTTTATGTGCTTTATGTAAGCTATGGAAAAGATAAAAAACTATTGATTTCATAACTAACTAATCTACATTATTTGAGCCAACAATGATACCTTTTTTGCGTGATATGAAATAATAACAAAACACATTTACAAAATAAAGCTTCGAACTGGCATCATCCCTTTATATTTTTTCAGACGGCAGACAACTACTTTTGATTAATATTTATAGGAAATTATACAATATTTCAATCAAAAAAGTTCTTAAACTGGTTAGTTTAAGTCCTTACTGACTACTAACTATTAAAGACCATTTAAGTTTGTAAAAGTTAGTTTAAACTGGAGTTTTAACTACATTCATAAGCATTTCTTACGTTATTGAAAGTGCGCAGAGGTTGAACCTACAACAAGCTTTTCAATTTTGATAAATCACAATTGTAAGTGCAAACAACTGAGTTGAATTGTATACAGTTAATATGTTGTAAATTCTTCATGTATTAAACGGCTACAACAATACATTTTTAATTTGGTACAAGTAAAATAAACGGTAACATAGCATTTAACTACGAAAACAATATTGAAATAATTACATACTAGTGTACCTGTTGCTCGAATTCGAGCAATTACGAAGCATTACAGGCGACTCAAAGATTATGGAAATACTCACGATCTACATAACAGTTAGATATAATCAAAATATTTTGTAAATTTCTTATCTTTTTTCAAAAAGCTGATCTTGTTTTTTTTAGTGTAAGAAAAAAAACGTTGTTTCTATTTCTTCTACTTGGTTGTGTTCTATGACTTTTTCTATGTTTCCTTTGTTTGCAAATCGGTTATTTCAACGATTGCTCAAGAAATGTTGCACAGTGTTAATACAGTTTTATTTTTAGCCTATCTCAAATTGTCCAGGATTTCTCGCTCTTTTCCATTGTAATAATTACACCAACCCAAGTTTCGTCTACAGATGCAATATGCCAAAGAATATCACCTATGTACAATCTCCAAGAAATTGTAAAAAAGGCAGAAACCAACCCATACAATAGATATAAGTTAACTCAATAAGAAATAATTTTAAAAGTTACTGTGATATTAGGACTTTCCACTGATTTGGTAATAGAACATTATATTGCAAAACATGACACGATGCAGAAGAAAATCTATTTTAAAATCAGAAAAATCCATTGCAAATACTGTACTTCATTTTGACAAATTCAATAAATCACAATTTAAATATTAACAGCTGTTGCATTAAAAAGTAGTGTAGAATTATGCATATGGTCGTAATGAAACAAATCTGAAGAGGCAACTTTAAAGGCTTCTGGGGCAGAGCCCCAAGGGAATTTACCTCTTTCCTCTTTCGATGGCTCATCTACAGACCAAGACCTTTCTTTGGAGACCCCTACCAAGTTTCTACGCCCAGCCGTTCTCTCAAATTAGCTGTGACAAAACCCCCGTTTCCTCCTTAAGAATAACATTGTATGGGAATTTAAAGGCCACGGGGGCAGAGTCCCAAGGGAATTCACCATGTTTCTCTTTTGATGGCTTATCTACAGACGAAGACCTTTCTTTAGACACCTCTAGCGAGTTTCTACGCCCAGCCGTTCTCTCAAAATAGCTGTGACAAAGAAAAACAGTTTCAAATTAATATATAGATTTCATTATCAAGGCTAACTAAAATAATTGAGATCAGTTTCAATTCCTTTTGGACAGCAAGGTGTTGAATATTTGAAATTTTTATACACATAGACGAACATCCCATTATTTACACACAAATGCAATAATTAGGCAATGTAGGCACTTAGCAAAACAATCACAACCAATTCAGTAATAAAAAATCTATTGCTATCAATTGTAATTAAAAATATTTTAATATCAATTTGTTTCTAAAGATACTGTGATATGCAATCAGCTTATAAAAATTAACTTATTTCTTGGATTTTCTAAGGATTAAACTAGTAAAACAGCTGCAATCATAGAATATAATGCTAGATCCTGAATCAAACTATATGCATCAATATGTATGGATTTTGTTTATAAATCATCGTCTCGCCGATAAAAAGGACAAAGTAAAGTTCAACGATCCATTGGTATGATTAGATTAGTTCGAATGTACAAGAAGCTTTATCTCTAGACAATATTCTGGATCCGATTGAACTTGTGCACTTCAACTGGTATTGAATTCCAATACAAAAGGCTGAG
Organism: Macrosteles quadrilineatus; assembly: GCF_028750875.1. NCBI lineage: Eukaryota > Metazoa > Arthropoda > Insecta > Hemiptera > Cicadellidae > Macrosteles > Macrosteles quadrilineatus. The sequence continues at coordinate 79,269,050 of NW_026542596.1, forward strand.
AATGAGTTTCATAAATAAATCTACGTCTGAGAACCTTTTCTCTACAAACTCTGTAAAAGCTTTAAGGTGTGATGTAAAAAATACAACCCTTTAAGTTTTCTTAATTTGAGGTAGTAGACTAAAAATTCGAACAAAAGTAAACTTAGGTTGTATAATATTTGCATACGGTACCTGTCAAGTTAGGGAATTTAATTGTAGGAACATTATACCATGTTTTGATATAGAGTTATAATATTCCTAGTTAAAAAGTTCATTAGTAGTTTTATCACATGGAGCGAATGTGCCTTATTTCGTATTTCCAAGCGACACACGATTGCGTACCAAAAAGACACTTTCGCTCCGTGATACTGTGGAAATAACCTAGTAATCGTTAAAAATAACACCACATAATTTGAGGTTAAACAAAGTCGTCATTAATGTTTATATTTTTGTTGTTTACAAATATAACATTAAATATCGTGTGATTAGCAGTGTTTTCTTAATGTACTTTAACATTTTGAGGTAAGGTAACTAAAAGTTACAATATGTTTTTTTTCTGTTCCCAATTTTTGAAGTTAGCCGAGAACGAAGCATTTAGGGACGATTTAGAGAACTAAAAACGGCTACTTTCCGGACAGTATGATGGAGCATAGTTTTTAGTACGGTAACAAGTTGAGTATTCGAAATTATAAAATGGTATAAACTGGCTCGTATTATGGTGTATAAAATAGTGTACCAAAATTTAAAAGCATTATAAATATTAAATTCAACTAAAATACAGCTTTATACATTAATAATTACTTTAAAAATCATAAATATAAAAATACGCCAAAATATTTACTTCATTTGGAAAATTTTCAACTTACAAATTATGTGTATTAAAATTTAGAAGAAAAATATATGGCTTACAACGCAACAGAGAACGGGACAGAGGATATTGTGATGACGAAGTGGTCTTGTGGCAATAAAACATCTTACGATCCCATAATCTCTTGACATTTTCCCAGGAGCTGCTTTGACAGATTGATGTCGGGAATCTGAGACAAAGAAAAAATAGGTACTTACGTATTAAACGGAGGCCACATTTTGTCAGCGCGCTGCGGCGGTTATGTTAGGTTGGGTTATCGTAAATATTATGTGTGTAGGACTTTCCTCACTTAGTTATGAATCGATACCAGACGAGTTATACTTTCTATTATGATAACCCAACCTAACATAACCGCCGCAGCGCGCTGACAAAATGTGGCCTCCGTTTAATACGTAAGTACCAAAAAATATATTAAAACTTAATTCTTGTTTTTTATGTAATGTAATTTCCATTGTTTATCTTGCCGATTAAGATGTTAGTTAGTAATTTTTATTGTAACAGTAGCAAAAATTGGTTTACTAAAAAATAAAGTAACCCTAATAGTAGTTTGTTGTATTTTAAAACTGTCATTGTTCTTTCAAAAGACTATATATTAATAAAAATATTTTTAATAATTTCCTTAATGCATTTTATGGTTATGATAAAGGTTTAGGGAATTAAAACGGTTCACTGAATAAGTTTGAAATTTTATTTATTACAAACCATAGTTAGATTCAATCATATAAACTAGTTAGGGAATGTAAGTTCATATATGTTATGCAGATCAATCTAAAATTAATAAAGATATTAAAATATTATATTATTGTTATAGTGCAATAAATGATACACCTATTTCACATCATAAAATATGAAGCTTCTCACACGCTGAAGTCAATTATATTTTTCCTACAGTTACAATAAAACAAATAAATTAGTAAAGAAACGTGACTTATTTTTACACAGAAGTGAACTTTTAACATGTCATAATGATCAACACGATCAACAACAGTACAACAGCTGACCAGCTGATTTACAGCCAGTGCTGCCAACGTATTTCGCGTGCATACGACCTTATCTGCACGTTACGCGCTCACTATTTCGTGCCTTCACGTTGCAAAACTAGAGTGAGACAAAGTAATTAGAGTGAGACAATGTTAACATTGTCTCACTGATGAGCGAATTGGCCACTTTGCTTTCTCAAACCAGTGAGAGAGCATGTACATTGTTAGGTAACTGTAGGAAAACAACATTCACCATTCAATCAATATCAGGGGAAAAATTAAAAAAAAAACCACCAGAAGAAAACTACTCGTTGTGTCACAGCAGCCTCTCTTCTAGTCTTCGTAGCGGTTGGGAGCAGGAAGAACGAATATTAAAACAAGCGAATAGGGATCAACTAAATTTATTAAAGAATAATGAATAATGACTTTACATAACTACAAACACGATGATACAAGAAAAGAAACAACTAACACTATGTACTCGCGACTAACAGAATATTAAATGATTTTAACACTGAATTTAGAACGTACACGGACTCATAGAAAGAGTAAGAGAAAGAAAGGGCGCGAGACCGCGCGCGGCGGACCTTACCGTCGTTCGCTACATTCCGGCGCGATCTGCCGGCTTCAGCATCGTCCAAGCGAGAGCCTCAGCGTGGTCACATGACCATCGTCAGCCAATCAGCGCACGCTGAGCGCTCAGCCCATGATTCAACGCGTGGACAGTTGCTTGACAGGTGCTGCAGCCAAACGATTACAATGGTCATTAATGAAACTAATTGTAGCGGGGAACTGAGTCTAGAAGTGTAACATTGCTTATCGCGACACACGTGCATGCAAAGTTAGCACATTCCAAGGCACATCCGACCAAGCCACGACGTCTGGTTAGGATTATTGTAGGGTTACAAAGTAATGAAATGAATTGGAATATGAGTTTTAAGGTTCACTTGGAGACTTATGTGAAGTTAAATAAAATTCAATATTGCTAAATACGGTTGACACATCAACCTAGCAAATATTCGGTGATAGCCAACGGGCCAGGTTTAGGGAGTAAGGCCAATCAGCTTAAGCTCAAAGTTAACAAATTACAACAAAATGAGGCAAATATGCCAGGCCGTCACAGTTGCATAAAGTTTGTATCTAAAAGGATTATAATTGCCGAATAATCTATACCCAATCCTAATATAATCCTAATTATAAGCAATGAGTCGTTAGGTTAGTTACTACGAGCAACACGCATAAGTATGGTTGAGGTATTTTGACTGATGAATTTTCTAATTACCACGAAATTGTAAACTTCAAATTTCTATTAATCAGAAAAATCGGTGAAATAACCCTAAGGGCTAAACAAAAAACAACTTAAAGCATTATAGCCTAACCATATTTTAAAAAAACAACACTGTGTACAATGTAAGAAAGAAAACTTCGAAAACGTCGAATCTACCAGAAATACCGTTGCTAAGAGGTAGTTGACTATAAACCTCTTGTATTACAGCTATAACGCCATGTTACGATCCTGCTACATTCTTCGCTTTCAGTAACTTACCTTCATTGCTAAATTCTCTTACTTGCACAGAATGTGGTTTTTATTGTAAATTCCTCCAAAATATAGATGTCAATTAATTTTTGGCATATGTTAAGGTTTGTAAGAGTTGCTTTTTTGAGAAGTAGTTAAGTAATTAAATAAATACAATTTTGTTTCTGTTCAAGTTTAACAATAAGAACATTATATAAATAATAATACAACATTATTTTGAAGAACATGAGCTAGTGAATGACCACTGTCAACACTAGCTGAAAATAAATTAAATGAATAAGATGAGCAATATTGTTTATTACGACTTATAAAGACTAAGTAACACTCCTTAAAGACCACAATAAACTATATGTTTTCCACATCTATTTTTTTTTTCGTAGAATAATTGTTACACGGAAGAGACAAGAGTAAAATTTTGGTTTTACAGAAAAATTTTTAATATTATCTAAACGTTTCTCAAATCGGTATTTATTTTAAATCCAAACAAATCAGAAATGATTAACCTTATTTAGTGCTGTTCTAAAGGACGTTATTATGTAGGATTTTGCCATTAGATTTTGTTTTAAAGGTCCTACTTGGGAAGATAAATCCAACTATTAAAGCGTGCTTCGTGAAATTAAATCTACGTTGTTCTTGAACATTCGATAACATGGGAGTTGTTTACCAAATATTATAATAAACAAATTTTGGCTGATAAGAACAGATCCCATGGAAAGGCTTGGATCGCTCTTAATCTACTGAAAATGTAGCACTAGCGTGAATTAGCACAAAATGGATATGAATAAATAGGAAATTGGAATGCATACTGATATTGTTTTTATATAAGAATTAACATATAAATTAAATTTTATCCTAAAAATAGAATAACATGAAATGTTATAAACAGAAACTAATTATTTCTTCACTAAAATATAAATAGCCTTCCATGTCGTTGAATATTTTGTTCACCTATTTTTTGTATTAAAACTTGCCCTAAAAAATAATTCATGTACAAGTACAACAGTGCAACTTATACACTTTTATAAAATACCTACGCAAATTCTCCTAATACAAAGTTTAATTAAATTGAAATACAACTCATATTTCCTCTTATGTTATTCAAAAGCAAACTCAGCACTAAGACTAATAAACCTCAGTCAACAGTTCTTCAGCAGTTTGAAGTAGTAGTACTCGACTAAACTCGCCAACTTTGAGCAAGAAGAGTCTACATTACGTCGAGTAGAGTGGTCTGCGATGGAGGCATTTCTGGAAATGTGAAATCTGTCACTGGAGTTTCTGGTATGGTTTTTATTTTTTAGATTTTATAACCATTAATCACACATTATTTTAAAAATTGGTATAATTATTAGCAGTATCAATTGGGATGAGTGACTTTTTAAGAGTGCGATCACGATTGAAATTAATGTCTACTTGTGTTTGTATTTCGAGTTTGGGGTCGAAGTCGTGCACCTACCACTTTTAAAGATTTTCTGAAAGTAATCACGGATAACGTGTTTTCACCAGAGTACAACAGTGCAACTTATACACTTTTATAAAATATCTACGTAAATACTCCTAATACACAGTTTAATTAAATTGAAATACAACTCATATTTCCTCTTATGTTATTCAAAAGCAAACTCAGCACTAAGACTAATAAACTTCAGTCAACAGTTCTTCAACAGATTGCTCAAAGTGAAAAACTAGAAACCGATGTATTAATAATTTTAAAATTGTAGGAGCCAGTTTTTTTCTTATTTTAAGTTTAAAAGATTCTTTAAACAACTAGTATTTTTTATATTGTTGAAATGTAATTTTATGTACCGTGATTCGAGCAGGTCGGTCATGAAACAAATATCTTCAACAGGGGAAATTTGTTTTGTGGTTTTAACTAAAAATGAACAGTAACATAAACAATATTGTGTTTATTAAGTTTTATGGCCATAGTTTACACGTGGAACATAAAAATAACAATATTTAACAGTAACAGTTAACGAAAATTCAATTTTATTATGTGGTCAAGATGAGTTATCGCTGGCCACACGAACGACTTCACCCCTATTGCTCACATCAGCTTAACTTTGGTTTTTACTGATGTTCCAGGAAATCTTTCCGCCATATTTGGATTGAAATTTATTACATCGTAGCTTTTCTAGTGTCACGGTTTTCGTTTATACTTAAGTTACCTATGTAAGACAATGGGCAATTTGTATACAAGAAAAATAATCATGAGAGTGAAATGTAAAGTTGGGAATTGTAAAATGTTATAAAATGTTATTTGGAAATATAAAATATATATTTATATCGCGTAAGGTTTTTTTCGTTCATACTTCTAGCCTGGACAAAAGTGTGTTATTTAAACCATACATATGTATATTGTATTTTTACCGTAGCAAAAAAATTACATATCACATAGTTAAATTAGCCACTTATAAAATACAGTCGCACTAGGAGAGGCTTCGTATTTCCTCAGCAAAGACCGTGTAGACATTGCCATGTGTAACAGGGTGACACAGCTTGTGACATGTGTGTAGCTTTGTACATGGGCTCTATAATTGTGAGCCTCGACTGTACAGAGTGAGATCAACTCGGTATATTGAGGAATAAAAATTCACCATTAAATACTAATAAGAATACACATCTTACTCAGAATACTCACTATATTACAGTGAGAGTAAGTGTTATGTTAATAAATTGAACTTAAAACAATATTTAACAGAAATCGTTTGTGCATATGGTTTGATTTTTTTATTTTCATAAGTAAGTGTTTTACAATATGTCATCAAATATTTTCAAATTTTAACTATGTATAAAGTGCATTCGATTCGTTTAGCAGCTCCATGTTTATAGTGGGTTATTTACGTATAAAATGTTTTATTTCAAAACACAAATTAGCGTTGGACGATATACCCGTGTGATTTTGGTTAGCTGATTTGAATTAAAGTATTTAATGTATAAATCATGTTAAATGTTGGTGTTTAGTTTTAATATTTTTGTATGTAATCCTTGTTTAAATTTCATAGATCAATTCAGGTAGATTTGGTCATATAAGATAATTAAAAAAAATATCGTACTTTTTATGGTTACTAAACATTATTTTATTTTCAGGAATCTACATATTTTATAATAACTTGAGTATAGGTTTAATCAAATAAATACAAGTGGTAAAGCAAAGAGGTGTAAAATCAATTTTGAAATCTAATTATAATTTTATTATAGACTAACCTTTTGAGTGAAAACGAGTCCAAGCCAATTACTGATAACGAACACAAACTTCTTGAATTAGATGTAGAAGTATTGATTACTTTTGACAGTTTGACAAAGGCTGAAGTAATCATTACATCTGATTGTTCATTTACTTTTGAAATGTAGTTATGGTTCAACACTTTTCGACATTATTACATTTTTCCCAACTTATATATAACTCACCTATAATTGTGTTTTGCCTGTAAAGATTTTGTTTTAATGGTTGTAAGTTTTATATTATGATACAACAATGCTATCACGGTTTGCTATTTCCAAAAGATTCTGTCGTTGAAATTCCCATGAGATGATGAGACCATAAGGATGTTTATTGCTTCAAGAGCTTTACATCATCACAAGCTTGATTGTGTCCATATGGTACCTTTATACCTAGGTATTGTAGTGCCTTTGCACCTCTTAATATATATCACAAAACAAAACTGGATATAATAATCTGTCACTGGAAAACAAAGATATCTTTAGGTTTTATCTATTTAGGCACATCCTTTCATTATGGAATCTAAAAATAATTGTCACTGTTACGTTGTCTGTTCTAACAAAGACAATTATTGTCTCCTCAAATAAGACTCCTAAAAAAGGTTATAAAAATACATTCATAAAGCTATTCACTAATTATTATAACAGTAGTGTTTCAAGTCAGTATGTGTTTGACAGTCTGATATATTAATTCAAGATTAGCAGTCTATTCGTAGGACGCCCTGTGCAAAGCTGTTATGTTTAAGTTAAAATTATTAGTTACAAATATATGGAAACATATAAATTTTAAAGGATTTTAACAACTAACAGAAAAATGTATTAAGTATGTAAATGAACATTATTATTTCCCTGCATTTATCCTTAACATAGAATCTCCATTAGTGGTGAATTGTAAATATTTATCTCTCGAGATCATACTACCCTTTCAAAAGGGCAAAGCTACCTCATTTAATCCGAAATGTATGTAAAGGTGTTTTTGGTGAATCCTTTTAGGAAACAGCTGTTATCGTAGTATGAATCGAAGTAATACTAGCAGCATAAATCAATTTGTATTTATCAATTTAGCTTATAAATAAAATGTGGTAAAAATGTGTTATAATTCTTCGATAACGATAAATTTAAAGTGCTAAATATAACCGTTTTTCCGTCTAACTATTATGGAGGATGGAGAGTTAAATTCCTTTAATGTGTTATTACAATGTTATAAGATTTATTTTTTTAATACTACAATGTTTTTTGGTCCTCACAAAAAGAAACTTAAGTGTGCATTAGGGTTATTCTAATTTACAGCCCTTAAGTATAATGTCAACCACATTTCTGTTGAACCTGTTCCAATAACATTCAATAGATTGGATGGATTAAAATTGCAGGCTACGACGTGGTTTTTTATTTTATATCTTACAAATATTGATAAAATGTATACGTACTTTATAATCATCGTGATAAGTAGCAAAAACCACATATGTAAGTTTCAAATATGATTGCATTGAGGGTAAGCTTTTATAATCAATACTTATCTTGTGTACAACAGGATCAACACTTTCTTTTTGCATTGTTCGTAGCTAGTTCTTTACATTACTTTTTTTCTTTCAAGAAATAAATATTAAGAGGTGAACTTCTGCCGCAAAAGATACACTCCCTGAAATTTAAAAATGACACAACTAATCTACTAGTCAATGGAACATATTGGTAGCTCAGACGGCGGCGTACGTGTTGTAAGATCCATATTTGCAGAAGGTCGTATCATCGCTAGTTTACCTTGGCTCACGGGAATACTTTTCCCAACTGTTGCCCTTTTACCTGAACCCACACACGAGGTCGAGAATGCCTATAACTTGACCAAGTTTATAGTATCGACCTGGTACTGCCGCTCTTTGGTGAATTTGTACCGTTTGGAGCCATCGCGACTTTTCGTTTGCGTTATATTTCGTCATTACCTTTTCCTGAAATTAAAACTTATAAATATCCTTCATTTCGTATACATTAATAATTTTCAAGGTTATAAATTATACGAATTTATTGATTATAATTGATATGATTCATGCAGATATTTTGTACTTAACGTATGTACTGGATTTTTTATTTACAAATACCACACATATATTGTTGAAACTATTGCTTGTAATACACATTCACATAGATTAGATTATGCCAATAACAAATAATAATATAAGTTATAATAATGTCTCATAAATATTTAATTATATAATATAATGAATTAATTTGAGTCTGATACATTAAGGAAGTATTTTTAACTTTCATAGAACTTTATATTGTTTAGCCAAGTTGGCTGTAAATTTTAGGGCTTGGTTCTAATAGTAAGTATACCAGTTTATTCAAACAACAAAGTGATGAGAGCGATAAAAATTATTAAAATTGATTAAAGTGCAAGCAAGGAGATTAAAAATATATTTCTTAAACGTTATTAGAAATTGCTATCATTATTAGTCGTGATGAAGTAAAATATAATGTTTTTTTTTACAATAATGTTCCAAATATTGCAATGGTTTATTTAATGTGAATATTATTTAATAATGATTTTTTCTAACTTTTTAAACCCTCAAAAAAAAGGTTTTTCAATTTAAGGTAGCTTAGTGATATTTATGAACCGAAGGATCATAATTGACGTATATTTGAAAGAACAAATAGTTTTTTTATATGAAATACTATAACATTAGTTGTATATTATTATAAATGAATGTGTAAATAACCACATAAATTTAAGTTTACGTTATGAATATTTTTATATTTAGTGGTAACTTATTTGTGATACTACTTTAAATGTAAAAGTTTAGGTACGACTAAGTTCACGTGAAATAAGGCTGCAACGTAATAAAAGGTAGGACCTTCTGAACAAACCCGTTTTTTAATGGAATATGTACGGTTTAAAAAAATAATTTTTCCAAAAATATTTCATGGTAATACATTGCAACACTGACAAACACTAATGTTTTAAGAACTTCAAATTGCCTAAAAATAATAAAGTTTCAGTTCGCATATGGATTTAAGTGTCGAGAGTTTTTTTAAATATAGATCAGACCTTCCTTGATTTAGAGAACTATTGTTTATTTGTTCAAATAGATTTTCTACGATGTAAGATGTAGACCAAGAGGTTATTACTCATAGCTCGAAAAATTTATACTATAGAATTTGAGCCTTTCTTTCATCATACAAATTTCGTATTCCAACTTTAAATATTTATCAGAATGTGCATTTAAATATTTAAAGAACCCGCTTTCCCTCGTAGTTAGTTGTATACAACGATCAAAATGATAATACGAGGTTCAGCGGATTCACACCCATAAACGTAAATAGAAAACGTATTTAGAATTAAATTTCACAGTTGTTTTTATTGAAACTACTTAAATTGAGACAGAACATAAGGCAAATAATGAAAACTTACACACAATTAACCAACAACAATTTTATTCTGACAAACATTAATTTCAGGCGAATAACCTGAAACCCGATCGCTCAGAGGATTTGTTTTATAAAATAACTCATTGTTGCTGGTAAAACAGATATGGCTAACATCAGTGGTCTATTGAAATGTGACAATCCATTCATCCCAGGACGATTGTATTATCGGATTAGCTCAGCTCGTCACCATACATTTACAAGCGAGTTTTACAGTGGACTCTTTGGTAGGCAATACAGCACAAATTATTTAAATATTTAATATTTTTTACAATAGTAGGTAATTAAAATAGTGACAAGTGAATGCATGTCATCAGAGGCTGTACATATGTTGAATCTGTGTTGATGATAATCTATGAATTTCGTTACCAATTTTAATTCCTCTAAGCAAAAATTTTATGAATATTCAAACCCTATTAATCAGCACCGATTAAAACCATAATACAATATAACACATAACATAATATAACACAAATATTCTATAGCATAGACAAGAGTGTGAGGGTTCAACGGCTGCTGTTTGCTTTGAAGGTAATTCACAAGATCTTGGTTGTATGTCTTGGATTTAATTACTAATTTGCCACACCCCCTCCACTGTTGTGTAGAATGCTGTATCCGTTGAGCAGATATATTAGTCTAACAACCCTTGGAAAGTTAGCTCTATATTATACAAAAGAATAGATAATCCTTAGACAATTGTTATAATCAAACGACTTATACAGCATGACTTAAACTTAACTTTAAAAGTTAAGGAGAATCGTATAATCAGGTACTAATACAGTTGCACCATATAATAATCTGATAATACGCTACATACTAACGATTTTAACTTAGATGTGTGTGGACTCTCAATAAATATATATTCAGATTTTTGTTATGAAGGGAACAGTTCTTTAAAGGAAACAAAATCACACCCCCACTTCAGCTAAAACTGCCAGTGTTTTATAATTTACCAAAACAGTATTGCACGAAATTCCTTTTGCTAGTGGTATTATCAACATTCAAAAATATTTACCTTAAAAATTTAACACGGGTTTTTCTCATTTTTAATATTCATAGATGTATTACTATATTTAAGCCACAGTGTAATATTTATAACGTGTACACTAATTTATAACAACGTATTATATTTTAGTTTCATTAATTTCGTTTGCTATTGCAGTAATATCTCTGTTGTACTGAGTTATACCATTTATGGTTACTTATAAACAGTCGATTTTGTAACATTTTGATATTTTTAATGAATAACAAACGTTATTGATTTATTTTTTTTCAACGCTGAGAAAGATAGTTAACTTACTTAACATTCGGTTCTAAACCAGATCAATTTAAATTACATTCCAAAATATGATTTTTGTTCATGCGTATCGTCTCAATGCGCACACAAAGATGAATGAAGTTCAGCAAAGCTGCGACGTTCAGGCAGTTTTCACATACGATGGTCCCTCCTGACATACAAACAGCTGTTCTGTGACAGCTGACAGTCCACCATAACTCTACATGAGTAAAAATAAATGGTAAAAAGGAGTTCATTGAAATAAGTTATTATTTTGTCTCAGAAGTATCTTGTTTCATGAACATTTTGATTGTTAAAATAATACCACAACTAGATAAATTTTAAATTGGATAAATTTTTATTTGGAAATAGTTTTTTGTCATTTAATGTATAAAGATACTATAGTTTAAACTGTAAGCTGGTTAAATTACGTACTTATTTTTCATAAATAACCGACTAAAATTGCATGAATCTCATAAAAAACCATGCTTGAAGAGCCGTGAGTAATAAAAGAAAAAACTTTACTTTTGCCATCTATTTGATATAAACTTTACCTATATTCCTTAATAGCATAGCATGAGTTTTTAAGACAAATTTGAAAGTTAGAAAGTATTATTATTGATATGAAATTGAATAATTTAATGTTGCCTAGAATTACAACACAAATGCTCGGTTTCTTTGATATAAAAGATTTCCATATTAATCCAAACAAACTTTAGGAGTAATTAGTTATGACCGAAAACAATTCAGGATTTTTAAATGTAAGTTGGTTGATGATTCCACATAAGACAAAGATTTATTTTCCAATCTTGAGACAATATTAAATATTCTCAAAATCTAATTTTTACCTTGAGTTAGAGTCCCATATATGAGCTAGAACTGATATACTCATATATTTTGAACTCATATTCTGTTGTTAAGTGATGCTTAACATGTTCTTCAAATCAACCTCTTAGTTATTTTATTAACCGTGAGCAAACTAAAATCTGATGAGTAAAATTTTTCTGCTTTGATGCATTGAAAATATGTCGTTTATTTCATTTTTACCTATCTGGAATCTACAAACTTTACAATTCTTCTTCTTGAGCTTCAGGAGTTGCATAGAAGCAAGACATTCTAGACTGTATTAACTATACTAACTCCTAACTATATGTTAGGATTTGTGACTTCACAACTCCTAAAGCTATTTGCTGAAACTTGATAGAATTGTCAATGTATTTTATTTTGAAAGAAAAACGTGTAAGATATTAAACATTTTTACTACTAATATATAATCATATTATGTCCTAAAGACAATACAGAGGCAAGTGATATGTGCAGGTGGTGTTCTATTGTAAGGTTAATCACATCCGAGGTCTCAGGAAATAGAGCGAAGGTGGTTTAGTCTCTTGAGGCTGATAGGGTTTGTTTAAACTGTTGTCTCACTCAGCTCTCTCCTTCCGTGTGAAAATTGATCTTTTAAACAAGAAAAAAAATATTTTTGGCTGCTGGTATTAGTGTAAAAAATAACCTCATTCACCTTACAAATGTATTTATACTGAAACTTAGCTTGTCATTTATTAGGATACCTTTTTATAAAAAAAACTAACAAAATTTTCTTTGTTCAATTTTAATAAAATTGTTCATATTAATAAAAAAATATGAAAACTAATTCTCGTATAATTGAATGATTTTAAATCGGCCTTTGTAAACTCTAAGACATTTTGCTCTTTCTCATTTCTTTAGCACATTAAAATTGCATTGACCTGAACACAATTTTTTAAATATGTCGAATTTTAATTTTTTTTTGCTTAGGCCTACCAAAGATTGTGCCTCATTGTAGAATATCCTCTACGATTACCCACAATCGCACTGGAATGATTATATGACAAATAAATAAAATATGTGGTAGAAATACGTGATAACATAAAAATATTCATATGTTTTTATTTTTAGCGAATTTCCCTATAGGGAAGTAGCTATTACCGTAGGTGGAATGGTAAGACCTAGGCCCGGGACCGATTTACTTTTTCATTTAGATGTCCCCAGAGGCCAAAAACACCATTCGTTCAAATTTTTATATATGTATATATATACAGGGTGTCCCGGAACTCTCTACCAATATTTTAGGGCATTGTTCATGGGTAAGAAACATATCTAAATATCATATTTAAATTGTCCGGAAGTCCTTAGTTACTCAGATAGCCGCCATTTTGTTTTTTTCACTTATTAATTTTTTTCTGAAGATTGGTTAAACATACGAAGTTGAAACTTTGCACAAACATTTATGACAACTAGACACAGCTACAAAAAAATTATGACGATTTTTCAAATTCATAAAACAAAATGGCGGCTGTTTAAAATTTTGTTTCTTAAATTACTCGAAAACCGTTGATTTTACAAAACTTTTACAAGGATAACTTTTTTAGGGTAATTTTATTACAAATCGATCGACACCCTAATCTTTAAGATCGGACGAGTATTAACTGAGATATGGCAGTTTTAGTGATACGTGACCGCTTTCAGCATGCGCTGCAACTAATATCCGGCGGTCACGTATCACTAAAACTGCCATATCTCAGTTAATACTCGTACGATCTTAAAGATTAAGGTGTCGATCGATTTTTAATAAAATTGCCTTAAAAAGGTTATTCTTGTAAAAGTTTTGTAAAATCAACGGTTTTCGAGTAATTTAAGAAACAAAATTTTAAACAGCCGCCATTTTGTTTTATGAATTTGAAAAATCGTCATAATTTTTTTGTAGCTGTGTCTAGTTGTCATAAATGTTTGTGCAACGTTTAAACTTCGTATGTTTAACCAATTTTCAGAAAAAAATTAATAAGTGAAAAAAACAAAATGGCGGCTATCTGAGTAACTAAGGACTTCCGGACAATTTAAATATGATATTTAGATATGTTTCTTACCCATGAACAATGCCCTAAAATATTGGTAGAGAGTTCCGGGACACCCTGTATATGTGTGTCCGTGAACGCGATAACTTAAGTAATTTTTGTCCGATTTTGATGAAATTTGGTTTGCAGGTGTAAGGCGGGATAACCTTGAATGAGTTCGCGAACCAGCATGATCGGACCATGGGAACGGGGTCTGGGTTTTATGGGGTAAAAATTGGTTTTTCTCATTTTTGACCCTCAAAACGCAAAGTTTTCCAATTTATTTCTAGACCTTTTTAAAGAGCTTAAAAAAAAAACAAATAATTTAGTATATGAAAGTGTTTTTGTACAGTTTTTGGTAACGGAGAAAATTAAAAAAATTTAAAATTTAAAATTCCCATGTTATTCTTATGGAGAATATTGTAAAATGTTATAATTTGCTTGTTTATGGATATATTTTCTTCAAACTTGGCAATTTTATTTACTTTATACTAAGCTATTAATATTTTACTAAAAAACACATTTTATAAACCCCCTAGCAGCAAACCTAGGTACTTGTTAAACCTAATGTAATTTAAATAGATTTAATTGAAAATCATTTCAGACAAATGGAAATTCGCTTAGTCGGCAGGTTTGCTGCGGCGGGGGTATTTAAATATTGAGTTCTCCGCTATAAAAATATTTAAATCACCTATAATACCCTAAGCAATGTTATTTGTAAACTTTTAATAGCCCTGAACAGCAATGTCCTCCAATCAACAAAACAAATTTTACAAGACAAATATCTTGTGAGATAAATGAAAAAACACAATTATGTAATTATATAAAAATACCCCCTATGAACGTAGTAAAGCACACGTTACAATGAACATTTCATTTCATGTTGAGCATTGGCGTGACCAAGTTTCAAACAACTTTAACGGCACGCATAGATGCCGAAGGTGTAACTTTTACAACACGAACAAATTATGTAATTGTTAAGTACACAATTGAAATACAGTATCTTATCATTCTCATATTATTGTTTGAGTTCCTTTCATGCTTTACCACGCACATGTAATTTATGCCTTAAATTTGTCACCATTTGTTACATCTGAAGTGGTAAGTTCATCTTGTATTTGCTTTTGACTGAACGTAAAATTACAAGAATAAGCAATATAAATAGATCTTCAAGACATCTGATTGGTACACTATTAACAAATAAGTGAACGATAAAAAGCTTCTGTAAACTGTGTTCTCAAAATATATTTGAAGAGGTGTATTTGTTTATACATCTATGCAAATTTGTAACTTCTTGATCAGCATAGTAGATGTTATTCAATTTCCTGAAAGTAAAAAATAACACTTGTAATAATATATTTACACCTATACTGTTAACTAACAAGATTAGCCTATTGGGACTGATGATGATTGGAGTGTCCAACCGAAATCGATCTCCACTTACTATATTTTATGTATTAACCGTATTGTGAGTATACTATTCAAATCTAAATATATTACAATACAATGTACTTAGGGTTGTTTAACGCAATTGGTGAAGTTTCAGGTATATGTTATTCAACTAGGAATGACATATCCTACCTGCAATGATAATTACTAAGTTGGTGCGACGTAGTGATACCCTGATGGAATAGTTTATTAGAATTTAAATCATGTGTGGTATTGTAAAATGATATATAGTTATTTCCTAGGCAAATAAACATATAATTACCAATAAAAAAAAGAATAATCTTCATGTAAGATGTAAATTTACATGAAACTGAATAAGATAAATATTTTATAAACAACTACATTACAGTAAAGTTTAAATTTTAAAAGATTATTGTAAACTAACTTATGGTAGCATTATTTATGATTATAATGGAAGGCTCTATCCATAAAGTGCAAGTTAATGGCTAGAAAGTGTTAAAACAGTGAACAATATGTTTTTAAAGTCAACAATAAAATGCATGTAATAGTTATTTTAGTGAGGCTATTAGAGAAGGAATTTACAATTTTAACTCCGCAGTGGAAACACTCAAACACACTGGCGTCTCAATTTACGATGCGGTTTCCAAACCACAAACCTCACAGGGATTTTACAAAACAGTTCAGTCTAAATTACGTTCAATTTTAGTATATTTTTGTTTGAAACAAGCTTTATATAGCAAAATGTTAGCAATTTTCCAAAAATGTAACTGATTTTAGTATTTTTAATAACAATGTGGATAAATTCGTGAGTCGGTAGCTCAGTCGGTAGCGTCGCGGACTTTGGGCCCAAGGCAGAAGTGTCGTGGGTTTGGATCCTGGTCACTGCTACCAACTTTTATCAGTACAGTTTACCTTTGTACTGTACCGGCTCACCCCTTGCTTTGCTGGATACGTTCCATGCACAGATCTGTAGTCCATGTGGACGGGCAAATGCAAGGTTAAAAGAGGCCGCCAACATATTTTTTCGAAAACAAAAATCCTAAGTTTAATATTGCACTCTCCAGAACCACAACTTGCCTGCCTTGCTTGCCTTTGTTGACAGTGATCAATCACTAGCTCACGTTCTTCAAGTTATTTTTGTATTACCATTTAAATCATTTGCTCATTGTTCAACAGATTGTAAATTAAATAAAGTTAGAAAAAAGAACATTGAGAGGATTGAGAACATTTCTTAGGATTATTTGATAAGATACCATGTCAATGTTTTAATTGCATTTACCTTCATTCTAATCTAACATCAGTATGCCTTCTAAATAAAGACTGGCAAGAGAAAGAAAACAAGAATGGTATTTAGAAAACGCCCCTGCTATATATAAAAAAAAAACAAAAAAAAAACAGAAGAAGCTAGCATACAATCCACTCCACTAATAAGAGTTCTACTTCTAAAGCTTGGTGCCTTGAACATGTTAAAGGAGAAAAATCCAAAGCGAGAAAACGTTATCTAGCTAATATTGAAGCTGAGAGGTTAAGAAAAAGTGCGCAGTACAGTGCTATTCCTGAACCTCATGGAGCTAGGTTGCGGCAGCAATATTCTGATAATTCTGAGCCAAAATGTTCTCTACTACAGCGCTGTTCACGGAGGAATTTTGAACTAATGCCTCAATCGTACCTCCCCTAAGTCAGACCCGAGTTAAAGGGGGCCATGCAGGTGTAGAATGCAGTTGTCGGCTTGCAATATTGAGCGGAGCTAGCATATTAATTAAATACTTTTCTTAAGTCAATGCTACATCTGTTCCTCGTAAAACATATTAAATACTTGCAGTATCCAATGTCAATGGTATCTTTGGCTCACTTAAATGGAATTTCTATTTGCAATTATTGCAGTACTGTTTTATAAGTCAATTATAAGTCTGGTTCACGTAACAGAGTCTGCAGGAACCAATAAAGTCTATGTTTAATCTCGGGGTCTCATATATAAAATCTCTAAATTACACAGTATCCAATGTCAATGATACATTTGGTTCGCATGGATTAAATGGTTATTTTCGTTATCCAAAGTCAATGGTACGCCTGGTTCACTAAAAAAAATTGTTTACTTGCAGTATACATCTAAACTCAATGGTGCATTTTTTGGTTCACGTAAATGAATTGTCTACTTGCAGGATCCAAAGCAATGGTTAATTGGATTCATATACATGGAGTGTCTATTTGCAGTATCCAAAGTCCAATGGTACGCCTCACGATTACTAGGAAAATACTGGTGCATCAGCCTTGTTCCGGCGACCTAAATTATTGACTTTTCATTTTGTAGTAAATTGTGCTCAATGATATTAATCCGATTGTTCAACCCTTTTTCTCTGTATGGTATTTGTGTAATGTGCTATTTAGATGATTCGTTGACTAACATTTATGTTGCGTTGCGACTCTTGCTTGTTTACATTTTTATTGTTATCTTGCAAATAATGTCATGGCAACCAAATAACCCATATAACCCCTTGTTAAATTTCCAAATGTTTGAATCCACGTAGAGAAAACCACTGTGGTCCGATTTGTACCATTTCAGATTTATATACCTTCCCATGGTTGGTTACTATGATTGTGCTAAATTTGGTACAGATCGCTTCAGCCGTTCAGGATCCCTGAGTATCCCTGAGGAATATTTGTAAAATGAAAGCAAAAGTGTAGTATAAGAGCTTCACTTCGCTCCGCTCAATAAAATGATGAATAACACATGGCAACTTGGCATTTGGCAACTTGGCGGCAGACTTTTGCTTGGTTTTTTTCATTAAAGTTACGTTTGTGGATAATTTCACAAATCAACTTCTCTAATTAATTAGCCCAACTTAGTATAATAATTTCGAGGTAATCAGTAATTATAAAACCATCAGTATTATGATTTAATGAAATGTGGCACAAATAAGGTCAAATTTTGTAAAATAAGCTCTCACCTAGCAATGTACTAATGGGAGAGATACTTGCTCAATGAAACTAGTTTTATGGCAGTTTTAAAGTGATCGAACAAAAGTCTACCGCCAAGTTGCCAAACTTACATACATTACATTGTTTTTCTTGGTGGAAAAAGTAATGATTTATTATCTTTTTTGGATTGCTGACTTGGCGGGGAAAGTGTTACCACCTAGTGGATTTTTTGTATTTTATTTATTTTTGTAGAAAATCAACAGTTAAATAAAAATCCTCCTTTCTCTGATATATAGACCACGGCACAACTACATCTCATTTAATTTCAATAATATTGTTTGTGAAGAACTAAATTCTACATTTTTAGTCTTATCCGCTTTAAACCGATTAAAAAATTTAGACGCAAGTACACCAGAATTACTATTTAACAAACCCCCTGAGCTTAAACTCAGTTTCAACTTTCATCAATGGTCATCTTGAACAACATAAAATGCGTTGGTGTTACATAATTTTTCTGATAATTAAACCCGTATATCTAAGACTAGTGTAAATTGAGCCCCTATTATAGAAGTAAAAATGTAATCAAACAGATTAGGTTTGTTCAAATGGCATAAGGCAAAACAAATATTGAAAAACTCATTTATCCTAAATTTACGTATCACTTTTTAATTGCTTGTTTAGCATACGTAGAGTGATTTTCTCGATTAATTTTATTTTGTTTTAATGTATCAAAACATGAAACAAACCTTAGTACTAGTACTAAGTTTCAAGTTCCTAGGTTTCATATGTTTTGATAAGTAGTAATAAACTGTTAAAATGTCGAGCTGCTGTACCAGTGTACTATCGGTACACAGCATTTTTCAATGGAAAGTATCGGGGAATACTGTATCACTGCTCTAAGTACTTTTAAATAGTAAGTAGTTCAAATCATTCGGTATACCTAAAAAAATACTTTATTAAAGTTTTAAAATAATTTTTTAACTGTTCCTATGAATTTTTCTAACATTTAAATTAATTGAGATTTAATCACAGCTGGTCCTTCTTTTGTTTTGATTTAGATCCCATGTTATTTAAATGGGCCAAAATCGTACTTTGAGGGCTTGCCAAGGGTTTATGGGTCAACGCACCGACTTGAAACCCTCAAAAGGCACATCTACACGTTAAGGGCTTTCAAACAACATAAAAAACATTAAAATCGAGCCAGTGGTTTGGGCTGTAGGTCCGTCAAGATTCAAGGACAAGGAGAAGGAGGAGGAGAAGGAGAACACGGAAAATTTGTGAATTTTCAAACTAGTTTTTCTTGGCTCAAACACAACCGTTTTTTTTTATTCTTTTTTTTATTTTGTTGAGAATGAGTGCCCCTATCCAGTATACGAATAATTATTTTAATAGCTTTTGTTTCTTCAGAGCTATAGACGAGTGAAAAAGCCACTTTGTCACGTCATGTATGTATACACTGCAGCAGCTGTGTACTGCTGGGGGACTTGGCGGGGTCCAAATGATCCTATCTAACAACAGGACCTAAAATCCAAATTACGTTGAATGTTAGGAAAATGAACACATCTTTAGCCATTTGTACATATTTTGTTATTAACACGTTTTTTTAAGATATTTTGAAATTTAATATACTTTTAAATAGATATTTTAAAGGGTAGTGGAGGTTATTTCTAATAGATTTTTAAATGTGACTAGTGAATTTTGAAGGAAATGTTATTAACTTAAATTTTTATAGGAGGTAAAAGTCGCTAAATTAGTTTTCGACTTATAACATGAAAACTGAAAACAGCTAAAATTTCGCAAATTTATGTGAATATCTCCAAACGCTCAATAAATATTTGAAGGACAATTTCAGATTCAGTAAAGCACTTCAAAAACATAAATTTCAGATTAAATTCATTTTACGCCACTTTTCTTACTGTTGGATACGGATTGACTGTACTTAATTTGTATGTATTCTTTGTGTTAAAGGGTTCTCAAAACGATTTTATGTTTGAGAGATACTTAATACTACCCATTAACCACATATACTAAATAGAAGGTTACAACAATTTTGTTCATTAAAAGAATTCCAGTTTTTTTAACAAAAAATTTATTTAAATCCACAATAATTTTGATCCACATGTTTTTCACCATCGCCCACTGGGAGGTAGCTTGGCTTTTACTCATTTAAATAATTAATAATTGACAATCAACTGTCAATTATCAATTATTTAAATGAGTTAGACCATCGTAGGTCTAACATAAAATGGACTCTTTGGTTAATAGTAATGTATAAATAAGAGAAACAATACATTTACTTTTTACAAGTACAATATTTCAAATTCCACGAAATATTACAAAAATATCCGTAGCTCCCACACGTCTAAGTGCTTACAAAATCAATGGTTCTACGATCTACAAAGTGTTTCAGCTGTCAGTTGAGCATGGAAAAACTCCAAAGTACAAAGCTCTTACTGATGATGTTTTTAAAAATGTTGAGATCCAACCTGAAAGATGTGCTGCTCTACATAATAGACGAAGTGTCTATGGTCTCCAATCTAACATTATAAAGCTCAGATTGTGTAAAATATTCAACACCTCAGACCAAAGTAACAGCTAGTTTGGTAAAAAAAATATAGTGCTCTTTGGAGACCTTTTACAACTTCCACCAGTAAATGAAGACTCCGTATATACCAGGTATTCATTGAACTTGACAGTGGCAAACTTAGTTCTTTTGTTGGCTCTCTGTCTTGTGTTACCATCTGGTCTGAACAGTTCTCTTATGATGAACTTACTATAAACATGCGACAAGCTCAAGATTCTAAGTTTGCTGATGTGTTAAGCAAAGTCAGAGTAGGCAATATGACCGTTGAGGACATCCGTCTAATTGAAAGCAAGAAAATACATCTTAATGGAAAAACTGCTTCGGAAAACCTTTTTCTACTAGGAGATTACTTGTCTGCTTTACCCAAAAACGTTTTGTGCCTTTGTTCAACTGGTTACCAATGCTCCATAATAAATGATGAAATGGTCAATAGAATAAGTGGTCCTGTCGTTAACTTGGTTGCAAAAAACTCAGTTGACTGTCTACCTCGTCAACAAAACAAAGTTAAAAAGATACTTTCCTCTTACAACTCTGACTGCAGCAGAACGGCTGGTATGGAGAAAATTATTCCTATAAAGGTTGGTGCTAAAGTTATGTTGCGCAGAAACATTGATGTCACTGTGGGGCTAGTTATCTCCGCCTTTGGAACAGTAACGGGGTTGAGGTTTAATACAGACAATTCTGATGACGTTGACTCGGTGACAATTAACTTTGATTTTGGCATTACCCATCACCTACAGCGAGTAAACGTCAAGATTCAAGTGATGGATAACGCATTTGTGCATCGAGAGCAATTCCCGATATCAATGTCCTACGCGGTTACAATTCACAAATGCCAGGGCCTCAGCTTAAATAGCGTAATAATTGATATTGGGGAGTCCATATTTACATGTGGCCAATCATATGTTTCCTTGTCATGAGTGACTTCATTAAAAGGGCTTCATCTTATTAACTTTAACCCAAGAGATGTGAAGCCTCAGAAATCCGCCATTCTCGAATACAACAGACTAAGGCAGAAGGACAAATCTGATCTTCCACTTTACAACACAAGTTGTGACTCCTCTTCGGCTCCTTATGTGAGAGACAGGAAGTGGTGCCAGACCAAAAATGTCGAAAAAGTGCAGGATGAGAGTACAAAACCGGTACCCTCTGCAAAGACTACAGGAAGATCGAGAGTTCAGTCAACTTTAGCATTAAGAGGGTTTAAGAACAATGATCGTGTGTCATGTTATGCGAATGTTGCAGTTCAGATGCTGTATTCTGTTCCGTACATCAGAGAGATAGTAAAGAACTCGGAACTAATTTGTCCTGAGTTAAAACAACATCTTCGTGATTACGATGTGTCTCCCTCGGAAGTTGTTTTAGATACAGTGATTATAAGAAATCTCCCTAACAACAATACATATACCCTGACAGAGCAGCAAGACTGTGCTTTGTTCTTGCTGGACTTATTGGAGACCACCAAGGGCGTTATAGAAGCCATCTCATACAGCACGGTGAAAACCACAACTTGCCAGCACTGTCATTACACATTCACAGGGCAAGAGGAGACAGACAATCTAATCAGAATCCCCGTGGTGGCTGGTAAAGTAACACTAGAAAATCTGTTAAGGCTTAAGATAAACGACCACTGGGAGCCCTTGTTAGATTATGTGTTCAGTAATGCTGAATGCGGCCAACGAGGATCAAGCCTGGGCAAGGTACACGTTACTAAGTCAAACGGCTGTGTTGTCTTACAGTTTTTAATCTTCAAAAACTTACAAAAGATTACCACAACAAACATAGCAGGAGTCCCAAGTGCTCATACAAGTGCTCAAGTGACTATAGGTACTAAAACATACAGACCTACAGCAGCAATCTTTCATCACGGAGATTCAATATCACGAGGCCATTACACTACACCATGAAGACAGCTTCAGGTTGGACAACAGCCAATGATGAACAAATATCAAACCAAAGATGGGCCAACAGAACAGTAGAAGCAGCAGTTATTACTTTGTTACAAATAAAATTTATTTTAATTTTTTTCGGAGAAAAGAGGATTTTTATTTTTAACTGTTAGTTTTCTAAAAAAATAAATAAAATCTAACAAAAAACCTCTAAGTGGTAATACTTTCCCCACCAAGTCAGCAATCCAAAAAAGATAATAAATCATTGCTTTTTTCCGCCGAGAAAAACAATGTAATGTGTGGCTTGTTAAATACTTCAAAACAATAATGACATCTTTACAATGGCAAAGGTTTACTGTTAATTTATTTTCTGTGGTAAAATTACATTACTTTGTTGGTTTCTACTTTTATTTTTTATTTTTAAATCACCAAGCTTGGCAACTTGGCTGCAGACTTTTGCTTGGTTTTTCATTAAAGTTACGTTCGAGGATAATTTCATAAATCAACTTCAAAGCTCTCACTTAGCAGTGTACTAATGGGAGAGATACTTGCTCAACGAAACTAGTTTTGGTATTTTTTTTTTAGTGATTGAGCAAAAGTCTGCCGCCAAGTTGCCAAACTTTGGGATTTAAAAATAAAAAATAAAAGTAGAAACCAATAAAATGATGTAATTTTACCAAAAACAAATCATGTAAAAATCAAATTTCCCGTCCAATGTAAAATTTGAAGCGAAAAAGCCTTGGTGCAATCTTTCTATAGTCAATAATACTACTACATTATTGCAATATTAAGTAATTCAATGGTATATGTTAAGTTGTAGCGTTGTAGTATTATCCACTTATAAGTATTACATGCATGAAGCTTTTTAGTACAACAGTTTTCACCGTCAACGTACCATTCTAAGTTTATAATCTAATGAAGTGTTTTATGTTAATAAGTATGAGTATTTGTTTTAAAAGCTTTAAAATGATAAAAACTCACCTCATGCATTCTAGTTAACGTAAATGTTAGCTGCCAGTTGGGCTTGACAATCTGTCCTTAACACAAACTTGCTTTCAATCAATTAACAACGTTCAACTTCCAAACAATCTAATACTCTAGAACGCTATCAGGTAGTGATGGGTCTATTATAATTATTTCCACTACGTATCTCAAAGCTGAAGATTGAGTTTATGAGTTGATATTTTATATTTAGGTGTTAAATACATTACAGTGTTTATTTTCTGAATCATCGAATTTGTACTTTGGAAATTGTTATATTGTTGAACATAAGTTTCCGTAAGGTATAAAATGGTTTGAAAATAAATAGTACATTGCTTAGCATACCAAGATTGGCTTAGCACAAATGCTGTACAATGTCTTAACTTACAACATTAATTAAATGACAGTTTTAATGTGAAAAAAAATAAAAGGTAAAGCTTACGTAAATTATGTGACTAAAAATCACATTTATATTTTATGTTCATGACTTGAGCCACTTTTGTATTCGATTCGAATTGGATAAATATTTAAATGAAAACATTTCCGATTATAACAAAATAAGCTTTATTTTTGTTAAGGAAACGGGTAGGAAAATAGTTGGAACATCAGAGCCCAAAGCACAGTTGTGCCAGCTTGGCCAATGATTCGTTTTGGAAATTTTCATCACAGAAGTTAATTGGGAACTTTTCTTGGTTTTGAAATACAATTTCAACATGGTATTAAGTTTACCCTTTTATTAAACATACGCCAGGTACACCCTTTTAAATTGGTCGAATAACATTTTCTTACAAATAAGTATTGGTCTATATTCAGTCATTGTAATAAAATATTAAAACACACCATTAAAACTTGTTAACAAGTCTTGACTTTAGATAAAATAATATAAACATAATAGAATTTGATCTTCAAAACTATGAAAACCCCCTTACTTATGATTTTTTTTTATTTGGAAATAAAAACTGAATTTCTCAAGTTTTCGGCTATTTTATTGCCAAAAAGACATGATTTACCCCCAAAATACTCACTAAAAGCTCAAGAAATCCCTACACAGTCGTGATTTATAGCTGCCAAAGCCAAATGCTGACTTTGATCATAAACGAGTTTGATCTACTGCATAACCATTGAATACTGATTACCTTCACTGGCTTAGCTAACAGCTTCGATTTCTTAAAACCTTTACTTATCGCAAAGGAAATAGTTTAAAACACACAACGTGAACTTCTCTATTGTATTTTTATAATAATACATATTCTTGGATACCAATATAAAATTCAAATATCAGAACTTGTACCCAGTGTTCTAATTATTCCATTTGTATTTTACTCTTTAAAAGGAAGAGTCCAGAGGTATTTTACTATTTGCGAAATGAGCACAATTAGTGTCCATTAACAATCCAGTAGTAGCTTATTCAGAGTCATGTAGTTTATTTTAATCTAATTCACTTACTTAAAACATAATGTATGTACTTGATTAACTGATTTATTACATTAGTTATTCAGGTGATTAATACAATTTATATAAATTATTTTCAATAATGTCAGATCGTAGGTCCTTACGCATTTTTAATTTGTTTCACACAGGATTTTATGATGCTTATGTTGGTAATAATTTTTAGTGCCCTGTTAAACTACATTACTTTAATGTCGTAGTTATTCATGGAAAAACCTTTATTTACCAAATAACGTATGTGATAAACGCCATGATCTATTGCAGTCATGAATATAAAATACAAATTAGTAAAAAAAAAATTAATAAACTATGGTAACGTATTCATAAAAAAGGAACAGTATTGGTTTAAAAACAATTTTTAAAAGATGTGCTTGTTTTTTTATCCCTAAAAAAAATACTTCAAACATACAAAATGTTTAAGCCCCTGAAATAGTACTTGCAAATTTAACTACATTCATGGAAACTAACTTGTATCGTTAAAAACTTTGTAGTGCCTATATAACGGTTTAGAAATTATATTTAGGATTTAAAAGTTACCAAAAGTGTAATTGTACATAAACATATTTCATAAGCTATTTATTACCATCTATATTACGAAAAATACTTGGCTGTTTTATTGCAATACTTAAAACAGTATTTTAAATTGCCAACAAACAACTTTATAACTGAAGTTTAGAAACCTGTGCAGACTATTGAGTAAAGTCAACTACCGTGTAATCTCTAGTAGATTTGCAGTTAAAGGTACAATAAGCCGTCAACATTTTATGTCATGGCAATAACACAAAGCCCTGGACATTTCCCCAGCCTCTTGCTGTGGGTTGGGCGTGTTTTAAAGGTAATTGTGATAAATTACTGAAAGATAAAGATTTAAAGAATCGATAGTTTAGGAACACTTCTCAGTAAAATATGTTTCCATTATATTTATAAAGCAAGTATTTTAAATTTAAATTAGGCTGAACATACTAATCGATTAGTTTTTAAAAATTAACTCTTAGGAAAAACTAAGGTGGTTATCATAAAAAGAAGATTGCTGAAAGTAAAATTATTAGACATTAAAGAATTTGTTTCCTGTCTGGCTAAAAACATTTTATGTGTAAGGAAAATATAAACATATACCTGGTTTATTATGTTTGTTTAATAAGTTATACGTGTACCCTGTTTTGGTTGTTATTATTATATACACATAGAGTTACCTAAAGAATCCATTATAAAATCAAATAGACGGAGACTCATGGTTCAATAAGAGCAGTTCACCACCTTATACCCTACTTATCGACGTTTAGATAACTCGAAACGTTGAAATTTAACCATACAAAGAACAGAACTTTTAGTTTTATTACACTACAAATTATTGAATTCACAAGGTTAAGTTTCCAAGCAAATAAAAAAGTGACATATTATATCTCAGTTTTCGTGTATGGAATTTGTTAGTAACATTCTTCTAAGTGTATGATTAAAAAGTGAGCTGCTATAATCAGAAAATTAACCATACAAAGATTTCCTAAGCCACCAACTTTGTTTTTATGTTTTTATTAGACTAGTAATACAAAAAATCGCTTACCAATACACAATACACATCACCAACGTCAATATTTTCAGTCCTGTTCTATTATATTTTAAATAAGGAAAAATAAAATATAGGCCTGCTCGTCTTAATCTGCTAATCATCTTATGTATTCACGAATGAGTAAAAACACGCATGTTAAGTAAAAGAAGGGTTATTTAAATATGACATTTAAGGAAAACTATCTCTAGCCTACAGTATGCAAATCGTTTCATTAGGAATTGAACAGCAGAATGACTGCCAAGTTTTAAGCCTCAAATGTCCACCAGAGTTATCAATGGTGTCATTGCAGCTACAAAACACAAGGATTACAACGACTACAGATACAACAATGGTGGACATGTGACAACTGCTGATTACAGTAAGCCTTTATGTCCATTGTGAAACACCATGTCTCAACTCTGGTATCTAATCACAACGTTAAAGCATTGGTAAGCCCTAATAAGTCCCTACGTGTCTATGGCCTTAACAGTCTAATAATCATGTTTTTCCTCAATATAAATAAAACAAGTATTTTGATTGTATACAATACTTTCTTGCATTACCTATTGGTAAAAGAACACATATTGATCTTCGAAAATTCTTCTTTGTCGTTCTAATTTGCAATGCCAGTCGCCGCCGGCCCGACCAAACGCGTTCACGCACCGTGACAGTATCAAAATAAATTTAATGTGTTTTTTTAAGTGTGTTCTGTGTTTTATGTTTTAAATTGATTACGAATCTGAGAAGAGGATAACCTGAGGATGTGGCAGTCGCCACGAAACATGTAGTTATCTACCAACACTAAACAGGATATTGTAAGGTAACAAAATAACTTAATTAATTGTTATTTATGATTCAGAGTCAATATTAATTGCTGTGTCATTACCAGTAAATTTGTAGGGACACAGTTCTGTGTTACATTTATTTGAATTATCTTGTAGGACAGATTGTTAAATAATTCATAAAAGAATCACAAGAAGTTTTGATAAGCACTATATTTTTACTACATTTTTTATTTTTCTAGTGAGTCCAAAGATAGGTTGAATTAAGAACCACATAAATATTACCATTTGGATCGGGACACTAGTTTAATATCTCTTTACGCTATATGTTCCAACTAATTCTTTTCAAGAGTTGATTAGCAAACGTAGTACATATACTTATATATACAATATATAATATACATACATATATTATATAGTGCATAGTGTATATACTAATTGGTTATTATCAGCAACAACAACTTTATGTATATTAGAAACAGTTCTGCCCTTACATACGCACACATAAGCATTATTTTATTATAGTCACGAGGAATACATCAAAACATGACTGTAAAAAGGTTATAGGTATATCTCATTTCCCAATAATAAAATAAAACTTGTTGTTATTCTTGCTTAAAAATACAATTAATTTTTTAGCACACTTAAAATGGATAAATGGAGGGATGGAACGCCCCAAAAGTATAGATTACTAATCAGGGCGAGTTATAAGAAAGAGTTTTTACTTTTAAAAGTACATAATAAAATCTTTCACGATATTATACAGACTATTATTTAGAAACTAACTACAAAGACGAAACTACACAGAGCTTTTTGTCAACTACCTATACTGCCCATTAAATCAAGAATGTTAAGCTCTTATTTAGATTTTTTTTTTTGCTTTTAGGCTCTATACGCCATCTTGAGTTAAGACAACTTATGGCGGACAACCACACAGGATTCAAGATGATAAAGCTTTGCCTCCTGTGAGAGATGATAATTATAAAATATAGTGTTGTTAATTAAAAGCTGCCATATGAAAAGGCCCTGTCATTTAATGCCACTCAACGTGGTTTTGTACTTCAATCTTTAACATTAGAATACTTCTGAATATTTTGGTAAGAGTTTTGCATTATAGTAAAAACTAAACTTAATTTAATAGTAAATAAAATAGTACAATGATTGATTTGATTCGAATACTTAAAAATAAAACTAAAATAATTTATACTCTTTGTTAAACCTTAAAACAATGTTGAATCTTTATCAGGTATAATTTCCCGAAATTAGCAAAATTTTACCGTTTTATATTAATTAATGGTTTATTGAATAATTGATATGGAACATTAAATAATACGGAAAATCAAAAATTTAATTAAAAACGTAGTTTTATCTATCTATACTTATTTAATACGCAAGCAGATTTTTTGTGACAATTACTCCTCCGAAACTACTGAACCGATTGTCATGTTTTTAGTGTCATTGGAAAGAGCGTAACGTGAAGTTGTGCAGGAAACTTTCTTTTTAGGGAAATAATGAGAGAGTGAGGCCCTGGAGCCCTTTAAATTTTCGTATTTCTCCATAAGATTAACATTGGAAACAAAAATTGTTATGAAACTCCAGCTGTTGTCAGAAATCAAAAGTGAGAAGAATAGCATATGTTAATTGTAAACAGTCAATAAGTTTGTTAATTTAACAGTTTCCTACAAATATTTGCTGACTTGGTTGATATTCGTTTTAAAATAACGCCTGTAATACTTAGCAATTGCTCGAATTCGAGCAACAGGGACACTAGTATTGTTTATTTTTATTCGCCATACCGTTTTAGAAGCGTTGTTCCATTCATAACTTTTAAAATCAGTAATTCTGTTATAAGAAATCTGTTATAAGATTCTTTTATAACTGTTTTAAGTGCCGAACACTAGAGTCAACCTGTTTAATATTAAATTGCAATAGTTATTTACTACACCGTTTGTAAACCGAATGTCCCACCTTACATGTCAAACTGTCTGATTTAATATGATACATAGATGGACTTATTAAAGTTGTTGTAAAAATAGTATGAAACATTGATACATTTTATGTTACAAGTGTAAGGCAATACACGCGAGGTACTTTTATACTACGGAATCTTTCCAGCCTTACACAATACAGCCAACGGCAGGCTGTTAGGAGTCCCATGAGGCTAATGAGGTGTATTTGGTCTTAGATTTTCTTTAGACACCACGTATTGTTACTTGGGGCTTGCATTTGATCCTATCTTGTTAATAAACAATGGACATTAAACTATAGTGTTTTTTTTTGTTTTTTTTTTTAGAGGAAAATGTTTCTAGTAGACATTTAGTTTTAAAATAATAATATATTCTAGCTATACAATGGCTTGTTTGACAAAAAAACTTTAAGGTTTATCTTCTTATGATGTAATGGTTCTAGCTTCAGCAACATTTAGTTTTGAAAATACTGTTATACTTAACACATCTAAATGTTCTTCTAAGCTATTTAATTTATTTTAATTCAAAATCATTGTTGATTTCAATCGTTTTTGTTAATTCAAGATGTTGCAAGAAAAAAGTCCTGTGACCTTTAACTTGACAGGAAGTTTTGACAGTTATTTATTAGTTTGTAATCATTTTCGATTACTAATAGGAAACATTATTAAATGACGATTTAGTTTTCCTTTTGTAGACGCTTATATCCTTAACCCTCAAAAATATATAAAATCAAGAGAAATTAACGTCAATGTAGGTTATATTTAAAATTTCTATATTCAAGGACAAAGTACGAAATTGTACGCGAATTACTAGAAACGATAAGTACATTTTGTCTTCTTCAAAATCATCATTAATTTCATGACGAATTTGGTGGAGAGTTAGACTAATAACGATTCAAGAAATTCCTAACAAAATGTATTCTTTAAGAATAAAGTATTTTCCGGAAATGGTAAACGGGGTTCAAAGATAACCGCTGTGCATACGATGCACGCAGTCAAGACTAACACTACAGCTGAGGTAGAGTGGCAAATTAATTAGTAATTAGACTCAAGATATACGACCCGGTTCAGTATTGACTAACTACAGAACAGTAGATGTTAAACCTTACCTAACAATGCTGGTCTACAAAAGTAAAAAATACATAACTTGTTTTATATATTTTATAATTTAAAAGAAAGCTGTGTTCTCTATTCAGATAGATTGAAGTACGAATTTCACCATACAATAACTCAGTTCTGACATTCAATTAATTATATGCATAGTATTTTAATATGATGTCATTCTATGTACCTCCCTGAGACTCTCTGTAAGCTAATTTGAGCCTGCTATGTTTTTTCAAACGATGTTTAAGCTCTTCAAACTCTTCAATATACAACCAACAATAATACATCTTATAACATAAGAGATGCTCTTTTTTGAGACGGCTGAGTTTTTCCTACCGTTATTTTGACACAAAATGGCTTTGTAGTTATTTCAACTGGCAAATAAATATATTTTCATAATACACTTTATATTCAAAATTAACCCTGGTAAACCAGTAGGTGGGACATCACAGCCAAGAAAGTTCCCTTGTGCATTATTTTCTCAATTATATTTTCAAACCATTTTTTATAGTTTAATCTTTTATACAACTAAGCAATCCAAAATTATTGACTGTCTTAATTTCTTATTGAACTTAAAGATATGTATATAAATGTTTAAGAAAACACAAAAAAACTTATTTAAAACCTGAGCCTTACATACACGTAATTCAATTTGTTTGACTTTTAGAGGTTACAGTAAAAAACAATTGTCCACTTAAATGTTCATTAAATTAGTTTTTTATAAAAATAAATTAAGTAAAAACATATATAAGAATGATTTAAAAGAAAAGTTAGGAATCGACTATTTGAGTTAAGAAATGTGAGAACCGGGTATAATAACTTGCCAACTCAATTAGACTTTGTTTGATTTGGATTAAATTATTCCTTCTGAATTAGCTTGTGTTATTCTCTTATAATCTGCTAAAAGAGGTTAGGTTTTCACCTCATCATATCTTCCGTTATTTATTTAGTTTTTGTATTTGATAAAATAATGTTATGTTTGGACGCAACTACAGTCGACGCACAGGCTCGCTGCCCATGTCGGTTTATTCCTTATTAACATGTACGCTTTTTCAAACATAGATGTAATGACACGGTTATTTTAATATTATTCTTTTAAATTACATTATGTTTATTTTTTTCTTTTAATAATTGTGCACAAATTCTGAAAATTCTTTGTTGGAATAAAGATATAATTAGTAAATTCATTCAATAATTCATTCATTCAGGTTCAGAAGGAACACATTTCTGAGTGAAAAATTAATAATGGAAATTTATTTAGGTAGTTTCCTTGCAAGAACAAAATTTAAAAGGAAATTAGGTTGTATATCATGTTCTACCAGTATATAAATAGTTTATTCATAAATGGTGCATAGCATGTTTACCATAGATGGCCGGATTTAACGAATGACTACGGATTTCAACGAGAAACTCATATTTCATGTTTTTTACCTTACCTCAACTAAAACTATGCTTTTTCAAACAAGCTGTGTTTAAAACTGCTCTACAAAATTAGAGTAAAACTGTATGATACTCAAACCATACATTTGGTTGAAAAATGTCCATATATACGTTTTAAAAACTTAAAAACGTCATAGAAATTTTTCGAAATTTGATCTATTAAGATGGTATACATATGTTTGATTAGATTTTTTCAGACCCATAGAACAAACTACATAAAATACTTGTTATCTGATTTATTTATTTAACTCCTAATATAAACAATATTTTTTTTGGTTAAAAGGAGAATTGAAAAGCAATATCAAGTAAGAAACCAAGAGATCCTTTCTCGAATCAAAAATAAATGTTTCTGTTTATTATTTACTGAAGTAAACTCTTGTAAAATATTGAAATGCACTTCTTTTTCATGATTTGAAAAGTTCTAAGAACTTTTTGTAACAACTGTTTGTTTGACCAACGTAAGGCTTTTAAGAAATAAACAAGTTTATTAACTTGTAAGACTCAAATTTATGTTAAGATGTTATTCGTGTAAATAGTTTGTAAGCGCTTCTCCTTACTAGTGTTAACTTAGTAAAGTTACAGGAGAACTTAAGAACATTACAATAGCTGTAAGGCACAAATACCAGAAATTTGTAAGCCTTGAGCGCTTAAACTGTTAAAGTTCAAAACATCAAAAACATATTTGTTATATATTTTTTCGTAGGTAGGCTACAGCTATACTATAAAATTAATTTTAGGACGACCACTGCCACAAAATTTTTTTTTTTTTTTTAAGGAGCTGTAAGCTAAGCGTTTTAATGCGATTGTCTTTTCACATAGGTTTGTGGGTTTTACTTCAATCGCATGTTATCATTGATTATTTTGTCTATAAAACTCAGAAACAGAATACCCCAGAAAAACTATTCAATTTAACGAAATACGTAAAATAATCTTAACCACCTTTACAAAGGTATCTAGGATAGTTGACATAAACACTGTGACAAAAAAGTATATCTTAAGTAAGGTTAGGTAGACTGTCTCTTAAAAAAAAATACAACGTACAGTTAACGTTGAATGGAGTATTATAGGGATTTTACAACTACAAATTATAAAGTTTATTCCTTCATTTTCATAAAAATAGGAGGATATAACGGGAAAGGTGGGGTTTGGCGGCCACAGACCACGTCATAATTTGAGTAACCGGTGTCTATGAAAGTTTGGTCTCTGAAGTAGAGTCAACAACTACAGAACTACCTACGATCTTTCTAGATAACAAATATGCATAATAATACACGTGGTTTGTATCTATCTGTAGACTTAAATGGAAAATAACATTGATTTGTAAACTTATTTTAAGTGTTATCTAAAAACATTAAATGTATACATAATTTTGGTAGGCCTATAACAGTGGCTCAGTCGAAGGGGTTACAACGGACTACAAAACCACCGGTGGTGGTTGATAACACCGCTTATAAGACCTAGCCCGAAATAATGCGATAAACAGTTACAGGCTAGTGTCCTAGGAGATAAGGGGTTTTCAGCAGGTAGTCGGGAGTCCGGCAAAACTGACAGGCAATTGAGCATCTCAGTATGGGTAGATGCACTTTTACCTCATCCCAAAAAGAGAGTACCATTTGAAACTTAGTTCAATTATTCTATTCCAGTGAATCAATATACAACTGCTTATCAGTATAGTAGTTATAACTTTATTTTATTTTTCAGGTAAATTATGACGAATACGGACTTAAAGCCACCCAATTCTTAGGAAAAGAGGAAAATTTGGTAAGTGTAGCAATTGTTTACTTATCTAAGTTTACTGTATATATATATTTATGTTATAATAAATATTGTGAATGTTATAAATTTGATATTGTAATTTAATAAATAATAACATCAGGAATTGCGTGTGTTGCTGAAATTTGGAATAAAATAAACACTTCAATTGCCCAATTCATTTTTATCGTTGTACAAAATAATGGACAAAATACTCTGAATATCAACTTTTATATGCTAAAAAATCAAACTATGAAGTAAAGAAAGATTATTCTATATAAAAAAACCCCTATAACATAAACAGTTTAATTTTTAATTATTTTATACGAATTACTTGCATTGTTTAAGGTGAGTAGAGGTAGAAATATTTGGTGTCAGGGTGGTGGCTGCAGCCACAAACCAAAGTACCACATGCAAAACCAGAATGCCTCCAACAATCTTCCCAAAGCCGTACACAAATCTAAATGTGACATGGCAACTCTTATTGTTTACAAATGAAAAGTTGAAATGAAGTTTTCGCTTGATAATTATACACGTAATTAGTATATGATTAGGCTCGATCTTTTAAAACTATTAACAAAAATTACACTTATTATTCAGCTAAAAAAGGAATCAATTGGACCGATGTTTGTACAGCATTCAACAAAAACACGAATGTTTACCATAATTATTAAGTAAGTAGATATTGATTATATTTTTAAAAGACAGTTTAAAATAGTTTATCATATATGGCTGTTATGTTTAGTATCCTAAGAATAACAGCCAATGTTAGCTTTTTTACAAATGGTTTGAACTAAATATAACTCATAATTAATTAATAATTCTACCTACTTAGAATTGAAATAGTTTAAAATAAATCAAAATGCATGTTGTCTACAGTCTTTTTAACAAGTGGAGTTAACTTAAAAGATTCGACTCGTACCGTTTGCTGAGTTTAAATGTACAAGAAGCTATATCTCTGATAGACAATATTCTTGATCGAATTGAACTTGAGCACTTCAACTGCAATTGAATTCCAATACAAAAGACTGAGAATGAGTTTCATAAATAAATCTACGTCTCAGAATATTCTCTTTTAGAATCCTGCCAAGCAAGTATGGTTTTATCAAATTATGTTAACAACTTTTGTATTTGATATAATAAATATTAACAACATTCATGTAAGCCATGTCCAGCCAAGTAACCAATAAAATATCAGTTTTTGTTTTAGTTTAGAAAATTAAAAGCTCTGCAATAGATTCTATGACGTTATGGTTACCAGTCCTTAATTTAAACATATAGTTTTACCATTGACCATTAAGCTAAACAAACTTTTATTTCAGAAGATATTTTACAATAACTTTTGATTGCAAGAGACTTTAAACATTTTCTTAGTAAATCATAATGTTGGATGACTCAGTTGAATCTATAAAACAAGTCTTAGTTCGGAGAAACATGAGTCTCCATTTGAACTAGACAATCCTTTTTAATGGCCTTATGCATGTGAAATACTTCAACAGTGGAAAATGATAAATAATCGGTTACTTATCAAATATCTATAAACATATGTATGTAGGCTATAATGTTAGATGAAGATGTTTTTTTCTAAATGAT
Organism: Macrosteles quadrilineatus; assembly: GCF_028750875.1. Taxonomy (NCBI): domain Eukaryota; kingdom Metazoa; phylum Arthropoda; class Insecta; order Hemiptera; family Cicadellidae; genus Macrosteles; species Macrosteles quadrilineatus. The sequence goes on from NW_026542596.1 coordinate 79,304,611, forward strand.
CATAGAAATGGGATTAAAATATGGAACAATTTCCAACTGTCTTCTAAATGATTTTCTAATATTGCTATCATGTTACTTTGACGGTTCATCCGCGTGCAACAAGATGTAGTGGAAAGTCTGGCACGCTACTGCTCTACATGAAACACTTACAGTAACACTTATAGTAGAATACAAAGCAATGATCATATATATAAAGTCCTACAACACTAGATATTTAAAATAGCTGTTGTCAATATTTGCGTTAATTGAACTTAAACACTTACACGAAGTAAAATCCTGTTCTCAAATGTATTTTTGAACTATGCTTGGTTCTTATTATGAAAATACAGTAAGCCACTATAGACTCTGGTGGTGAAAAAAATAAAATTATTTTAACAAAGACATTGAGTATAAACGTAACGTTACTCAATGACAAAGATAAGTAGTAATATTTTTCAGGGTTCAAAGAAAGACATCTTTTTATAATTATAATTTTAGTTTTTAACATGGAATTTTTAATTGAAAATAATTTTTACAGGTAAAAGATCAAAACTTACCGATAAGCCATAAAAAAATAATGTATAAATCGCGTGAAAAATTAAAATTTGAAAACATGTTATAAGGTTGACAACGTAGCAGACAATGGACCATATAAGACATTGTATGTATGGCTCTTCTAGCAATAAAATGTTTTGCTATCACATAATCTCTTGACATTATCTCAGTGGCTCTATCGTAAATCTGAGGAAAATATGTAAAACGAGCTCCATTTTGTTTAAATCTATGTGCATGATGTAAATTATTTCTTTTATAACAGTAAGTTCATTAATTAAATTTGTTAAATGGCATAATACAAAATAATTATCAAACAATTGCAAGGAAAAGCTCTTGAAACTAAATTTATACGGCGTTAAAACAGTACATAACAGGTGTCCACAAATATTCTTAATACACAGTTTAATTAAATTGAAATACAACTCATATTTCCACTTCTGTGATTCAAAGGCAAACTCAGCACTAAGACTAATAAACCTCAGTCAACAGTTCTTCAGCAGTTTGAAGTAGTAGTACTCGACTAAACTCGCCAACTTTGAGCAAGAAGAGTCTACATTACGTCGAGTAGAGTGGTCTGCGATGGAGGCATTTCTGGAATGTGAAATCTGTGAATGGAGTTTCTTATTTATATTATACGTTTGGCCCATAACACTTCTTTTTAATTGAAAATTAACTGATTTTACGAAAGCAATCTTTATAATAAAGGGGAGGTGTAAGTATAAGATAGATTATATTTGTATTTAAATTAGGCAAAAGGTAGATTTTTTTATTTCAAACACTATACACATAAAATTTTGACTCGCAATTTCCAACATGTTATGTAACAACAAATCCCTGCCACAAGCTACATTTCTCCAGAAATGATTAATCATTTTCATTTATTTATTTGTTTGTTAAACGGAATACACCATTATACATTTGATATACAGATATAGCTAGTTTTATTTTGTTTACTTTAATTTTATTTTTCTGAGTGTGGTTTTTTTAATGGTGTCTACATGTAGGTCTGTGATAAAATTTTTTGTTGCAAAAAAAATATTTAAAATAATATAATTAAAAATGGAACTAACAAAGAAGAGTCATTAATTAATATTTTACTTTATAGTTCTTTTGGAGAGAGAACGCACAGCAAAGACCGTGTAGCACATTGTCATGTATTGCAGGGTAACACAGCTTGTGACATGAGCGTAGCTTTGTACATGGGCTCTATAATTTTGAGCATCGACTGTACAGAGTGAAATATTTAGTGCTTGATTAGAAATAAAAAAAATATCTAATTATTATTAAGTACGAATAAAGTATTGTCGTAAGTGAACACTGAATTTAAGTAATTTAAGAGAGAAATAATGCATGATTAATTAGTTAACTATACCTTCATCTTGTTTGGTGAAAGCACACCAAATACGCAGGTGTGAAACTAATAGATAATTGTTTCTTAGGTCGAGAAAAAAATTCCTCAATATAAACATGGTTCTCCGGAAATAGTTCCTAAGTGACGATCTTATGTGTTTTATTAAAATATTTTACAACTCAAGATGTATTTAAATTAGAAACATTAAATTAAGTATAATTGTATAGGTATAATATAAAATTTCGTTGCTTTAACCAAATCAATTTTAAACTAGCGGCTGTTTAAAAGATTATACTTTTCAAATTCCATGAACACCGTATAGCTATAAAACATTATTATAATAAGTCAAATATGCACAGTTACAAGACAAATCAACCGAAATCTTATTTACTATAAATGAAATAATAAATAGCCAAGTAGTAACAATTTTCGCAAATCAATGTTATTTCCATAATACCATTATGCATACCTAAAACTAACTCAAAAACAGATAATACTAATTTCAGAGTTTCGTTTCACGGAAACTATTGATTTTCTGAGCTATGTAAAATAAACAAACAAAAACATATGTCGATTGGTCTTAAACGAAAATGTGTTGAAGCAAATACTGATCACGAACCCAAAGTTCTTCAATTAGTAGTATAAGTATTGGTTACTTTTGACATTAACGAGGACTAAAGTAATCATTGATGATTTGTTATTTACTTTTTGACTATAACCGTTCTTTTCTTCAATATTGTACATCCAATAAAATTAAAAACCAAAAATACTATCCTACTTGTTACTTGAAATCGTGGGCTTATAAATAAGCTTATATAAATAGTACTTAGTATGTAAATAGTAAACAGAATCAAGAACAATTATTGCACTGGTACTATTAAACGATTTGATGGTTAATCTAACTGAAACAATGTGTATTTGGTAAAAATGTATCTTGAAAATGGCTTATTAACGAAATAACAGATTGAACAAAGATAACAGTTGGATCATATTAACTCAGAAGCCGTATTAGGAAGATAATAATATTATAAGATTTATAAGATAATTATTATAAATAAGATTTATAATAATTATCTTAAGATTTATTTATTTATTTAAGATTTATTTTATTATAAATAAGATAATTATTTATAAGATTTATTTCTTATAGATAATTTATAAGATTTATAATTGATATTAGGTTTTTTCTCGTTATAATATTGAAAAGTACAACCCCAAACTATAATACATTTAATTAACACTATCTTATTGGTTCCTTTTTACATAAATTATATGTATTTAAAGCCTGCTATGATATATTAGTTCATATTTCTAACATCAACAACGTCAATCTGTAAGTGTGCCCCTCCTGGGGAAATGACAGTTTATGATGGGTTCGTAAGCTGTTTTATTGCTACAAGAGCTCAAACATTATCACCACATTTTCTGTGTCTACTAGTCGAAGATCTTGTATCCGTTTGCACTGTGATAATCATTATTACATTAAAATTAAAAAATAACTGTCAATATCAAACGGATTTATCAAAATATAGTTGGTGTAAAATATTTGTCAGTTTTTAATCTGCTACATGCTTAATTACAATATGGGGGTTTTCTGTAATATATAATTTTTACCCAATGTAATTTCTACCCAATATAATTTCTTATAATATATAATTTGTTATAATTTCTAACAAATTTTCACGATTGAGGCGTCATTTTAAAGTTTTAATCCAAGCGAACTTGCGAATGATAACGGAAAAGGTAATTTCCTTAAGCTGCCCCATTGCATTTCAATTGTTTTAGGAGTTTATACATGTTTATACATACCTTTTATACATGCATAGTTTTTAAAGTGTAGCCGCAAACCTGAGCCCGTCCAGACGTGCGCATGGTGTTATAATCATAGTTTTATCGTTATTTAAATATATCGTACGTGTCATGTATGTGTGATGAATTTAAAATGTGGCCTATTTATTCGATATATAGACGTTGAAGCTACAAAATCAAAGCAACATAGAAATAGATTCAACCTAGTGACAGTGGAGCTGAGGATGACCTGATGGTTGAAACGCGTACTCCACAGCAATTTATGGATTGATGACGTAAGTTATTTAATTATTTACTTTTTATGATCAAGCACTACTGACCAACTTTCTTTATAACGGTTTAAATGTGAATGCCTTCCGTTTAATATTCAACCACAGTCAGATTATAAACGAGAGGCAGAGGAAAAAGTTTATAAAAATGGATTTCAAATAGGCTTATTTTTGCTAATTTTCAACCTAATTGGGGTAGTTAAATCAATCTCCAGTTTTGTTGTGTGACTGTGGATGTATAAAACGTAAAAGGGTATTGCATTATTATTTTAACCTTGAATAAATTTTTCACCCTTGTCAACATGTGTATTTTTCACATGGGTACCATTGTAATAAAATAAAATGTTTCTAATATTTTATACAAAGTAAGTGAAATTATATTGACCTATAAGTTTACATATTGGTAGCTCAGACGGTGGCGTACGTGTTGTAAGATCCATATTTGCAGAGGGTCGTATCATCGCTAGTTTAGCTTGGCTCACGGGAATACTTTTCCCAACTGTTGCCCTTTTACCTGAACCCACACACGAGGTCGAGAATGCCTATAACTTGACCAAGTTTATAGTATCGACCTGGTACTGCCGCTCTTTGGTGAATTTGTACCGTTTGGAGCCATCGCGACTTTTCGTTTGCGTTATATTTCGTCATTAACTTTTCCTTTAAACTCCACCTAAGAGTATGCTCTTGTTTCTTTTTCTTTATTAAAGGTCCTGGTACGAATTGTGACAAATTTTTTGCTGTAGGGTTAAAAATTTAATAACTTAGAGTATTTAATGAATAAGAATGGTACAGATGAAAGTTTCACAAAAATTTTACGAATTTTTGTAATATCGTCTAACGGTAAATACATTAAAAAAGGTCAAATTGGTTATAAAATAATCCTGTTAAATCAAAGTTAATACTTAACATATTTTTATAAGACAGCAATATAAGTTGCTGTAAGCACATGGCTTTTAATAGAACTGTACTAGCAGTGCTGCTAAGAGAGTATGAGTTTAGGCATTGACTATGAGGACAATTTCGTTGAAAATACGTGATTCCGCTTCAGGAATTTGCTGAAGGAAGTAATTGAACTTGTAATACGTGGAGGATCTTTGAACTGTGTCGAAGTCAGTACAATTCAAAAGATAATAAAAAATCTAAAAAAACGTTAAATGCCAATAGTTTAAGATATCTTTAACTTGCTTGGTTACAAGGACATTAGTGTACACTTAACACAAGGACATTAGTATACACTTAACCCATATAAATATGTAGTTCGTTGGAATAAAATTTTTATTAGTATAAGGTTTGTTGATTATAAAATATAAAATTACAATTTAAATTACCATAATTTTCAAAATTTCTAGATCTGTCTTTAAACACTAGCATAAACCAAGTATTACGATGCAAGATAATTTAACTCATGACAACAAAGTTTTTTTTAAAGCTGCTCATTTTTAAATATAATAGTTGCGGATAAAACTTTAAATTCAATTAATGTAAAAGCTATGTATATGTTTTTATCGTTCAACTAATAAAATGAGTACATTATCAAATAAGCTATTTTTTTAAGAACGTATATTTATTCATTTTGAAAACCATAGTATTATCATTATTTATTCTATGGTATAGTTTTTATTATTTATTCTATGGTATAATTTTTAATGCTAGGAATATTTGAACATCAGGCTGTTGACTTAGATAAATCTCATTTAGTTTCAAGGGTTTTGGCGAACATAGTTCAGCAGCCGTTGTTCTCTTGGAAGGTAATTCACAGGATCTCGGTTGTATATCTTGGATCTAATTACTAATTTGCCACACCACCTCCGTTGTTGTGTAGAATGTTGCTCTCTGTTGATCATTAAAGGTTGACTTATCCTTATGATAATAATATTATTTAGGATAAAAATAGACTTACTATTTTGCTATGGAATTGAGTTACAACCTAAAACCAGCAAGGTTCCAATATTGAAACCTATTGTAACTGTACTCAATTGAAATTAAACTTATAGATTTTTAAATATTTTTCTTACCAAGCTAATTATTTTTTCTTTCTCAAAAATATATATATTAAAATTTAAGGTAATTAAGATTATGCTATGGTTGACGCAAATTGACCTAGAATCCACTTCATCCCAACATCATTAAAATTACATTTATTAACATAATTGATCAATAGTGTGATTGAAAAGTCCCGGAACTGGTGTGGTATTTTTTATCATTACAGATAAAGAAGTAGAAATTAGTATATCAATAATAACTATAAATGTCTACTCTTTCAAGCTATGTATTACTTTTTTACCTCTTAAAGGGTTCGGCCCATGATAAGTAAGAAACAATTCTCAAATAGCATAGGTCGAGTTTGATATCAAATTAAAGGCCTTATTTAGTAAAACACATTGCCACAACCCCGATTTCAAACGAACAACCGAGTCAAAAATCGCAGCCATTCAAATATTTGTTAAATCTACCATTTTGAATTTTTGGAAGGCTGCCATTTGTTAACCAGCAGTTATTTTGAGCTCAAATTTGCGGCATTGAATTCTACTAATAAAAAAACTTTTATGTGTTGTGCATATCGACTTACTTATGCTTACGTTTACGATTTTCTCCCGAATTCTAGCGGGCGCCCCACAGTATTAATAAAGCATTGCAAATTCAAGGAATCTTTGAACAGCTGTCATTTGTTTACTGGATTGTCCGTTTAATTTCGGGTTTGTGGCGTTGTGTTTTACTAAAAAAGACCTTTAATTTGATTCAAAGCTCGGCCATTTGAGAATGTTGTCTTACACCTTGTTGGCCGCCCCCCTTGAGAGGTAAAAAAATAATAGCTTGAAAGAGTAGACATTTATTGTTATTGTTGATATACCCAGTTTTGTTACTTTATCTATAATGGTAAAAATATATTACTTCGTTCCGGGACTTTTCAATCTCAATGTATATTGTCATTACGGTGCACAAGTTTTTATTTTTTTTTTTATGAAGTTAATAACAAAATGTTTGGCTGGAATCCACTCTTCATAGAAATAACAAAAAAATGTGTTACTAATAAAAAATATAGTAAAACATTGAGGGATGGAAATACACTGATTTATTTACACCCAAAATATTTATTGTTTAAAAGACGAGTAAGCCTTAAAATATTTTCTTATTTTTTAACTTTCAAGTTATGTAGACCTAGCTTATTATAAAACTAAATGTGAGAATGCTTAAATCTTTATCAAATATTTTAGTAAAACATCATCACAATGACAAATAAGATAAGACATAAAACAGTCCAACAAAGGAGCAGATATAATATTAATACAGCCACGCACAGTCAGTTGTCATACAGGATGGTCCTTCCTGACATACAAACAGCTGTTCTGTGACAGCTGACATTTTCGTCTGCAGCAACTTGACTTGAATTCAAATAAGATAAAAAATCTAATATATGTTTTCTTAAATGTGACACTTTAGCTAGATTTTTGCGAAACGAAAACATTCTATGGAAGTAATAAATGTTTTTCCAAACACATTTTTTATCACACATTGTCACTCGTCAATAATATAATTGACCTTAAATAAAGTAAATAAAATATAAAATATTCCGTATTTAAATATTTCGTGGACTTCATTAATAAGCCATGTGTTCAATTCGTACACTGGCGATTGTATGTAGTTTATCGTTACCCCACTTGCAAAAGGGAAAATTGTAGGAATTAATGGATACTTTCAAAACAACAAATAAACAAAAGATTGTAATAGGTTACGTACCTTGGTCCGTCTTCAGTCTTATTTTAGTCAATGGATGACTAGTTTCGGGTACAAAGACCCATTGTCAAATCCTTTTCAAAACATCATGTAGAAGCTAGTCAAAAATTTGACGGAAGTCTTCATCATTATAAAAATACAGGTTGACACATAAAGTTTATTATTTAAAAAACACAAGTTACGAAACATATAAGACGATTGATAGGCTGACCACAAAAGATTGTATCAATAAATTACTTATTGCACATGAAAGAATAGAAATGTACTGCTAAATGTTACAATTAATATTTTATATAATTGTACCATTACAATAAAAATAACTTATAGTTACATTTTAAATTTAAGAAAATAGCTTATTTTGTTTTGGATTAAATCACATTTACAAAATTTATAACCTAGCAATACAGTATCGTAAAGTTAGGGCAATCAACGAGTTGATTTGGACAGTAAATAATTAACTATCCATCTCATTTATTCCAACGAATAATTTAGTATTCATTTTGTTATTAATAATGGTAAACGCACTTGTATGAACTGTCAATATCTGGGTACTTACTTACTTTGGATACTTGGAGCATTCCTACTGGTATCGCATCAGCGACGTGGTTGTCAGTTTTTTTATACTTTTCTTTATATTAATTTATGTATGGATTCATTTTCTCTTCAGGGATGCACATGGCCTAGACATAAATTTCATCAACAAGTGCATATTTATAGCAAGTGCTATACTTTTGATAGCAAATATAGAAAAATGTTTTTATTTCAATAATAACAGCTCATATCTTCCTTCGGGCAATAGGATATTTTTTGTAATAGCAGTTCAAAAAATATTAGGAATTCTTTGATTTATTTTAAACCATTTATTTATCACACATGAAAATGTAGTTTGTGTGAAACATAAAATACAAAGTCAATACCTAAGAAAGAAGATTTTTAAATTTTGAATGTAGACAAGATTTAAATTACCAATTTTACAGCAGCAAACAAACTAGAATCATTTTTATATTCTTCTAACCTAAAAATCACCTATTTGATAATGTAGCAATAGCAATATTTGATGTGTATTAAACAATAGCAACATAATATACCTAAGTCGAATGTGTTGCACTTAAAACGTAAATTTGATTGTTTTCAATCACACGTATTTAGGGTTCAACCACCTTAATTATTTTCTAATCATCCAGGTTTTAGTTACCTCGGACTTCATTTTAATAACACTTTAAAATACCTGTGAACAAATCCTGGTTTTTCCACAATTTTCTGTCAAACATTTAAAATTATCCTCATGGAAATGGTTAAACCACAATTTGAGACAATAGTTTTAGTTAGTTTCATCAAACAACCATTGGGGCTGTTTTTAAATCTTACTATAAACACATTTCGTTTAAAAAAACCATAGAAAACATTTTAAGTTATCTTTTTTTTATACAGTTATTACTAGATACTAAATGAACATGCATTACTTTAAGACAATACAGAGGCAAGTGATATGTGCAGGTGGTGTCACATTGTAAGGTTAATCACATCCGAGGTCTCAGGAAATAGAGCGAAGGTGGTTTAGTCTCTTGAGGCTGATAGGGTTTGTTTAAACTGTTGTCTCACTCAGCTTCCTCTCTCCGTTGTAAGAAAACATTTATTTATTGATGATAACTTATAATCTCTACAATTAAATTATTAAAATCCATTTTTAGCCCCTGAGCTGTGGTATTAATAAAAAATAGGTATTTACCTTCGTCTACAGCTCAATCTGTTGTAACTTGAGTTACGGCCGTTTCGGCATTATAATGCCATCGTCAGACGTTGAACATTCAGCTGAAGTAGCGTCGTCATAGTTGAAACACGAAACACGAACACGAATAACTTTTTACTTTTACAATTAATAACGAAAACACAACGAACAGGCCTGTCGCACACACGGTACCGGTTGACATTGCCACGATCTGAACTGGATGCCGGCTGGAAGTTAATCCTGCATCGTTCTTTGCGTAGTGGTGTTATCAGCTGACCTTTGTACTCCTGCCTTTTGTCTCTTGTCCTGGTCTAAAATACTATTGAAAATGATGTGTGATTTATATTGTAGTTTGTCATTTAATATTGTGTCATCAAAATTATTTTCTGTATAGGCTCTGTAAATTTCGTATTCTTCTAATGTGTCCAATTTATTTCCTTTCTTGCTTGTGTGGAGTATATCGAGGCCAGTGTTCAGATCATACATGTCATGGTTTTTATCAACCAGGTGTTGCGCAAAGGATGATTTTTGTTTGTCGGCTCTTGGACATGGGTGATGTTCTTTGTACCTGGTTCCGAATGTCCGTCCAGTTTTTCCTATGTAAAAGCTCGGGCAATTGGCACATTTAATTTTGTATACACCTGACTTCTCACTTTTGTCGATTACACGATCAGAAACGTTGAATTTATTAATTGTCTTGTTGTTGGTCAGAAATATGCCGCTTATAATAGTATGTTATATAGATTGTTAAATGTTCCAATGTCAGACAACAATTTTAATAAAGAGCTCAATTTGATCAAACACATAGCGCTATCTAATGGGTACAACAGCAATATGATTGACAGGTTATTAAGTAAGATGAAAAACAAAAAGTCTGGAGACGTCCAACCACAAAAGAAGAAGTATGTTTGTGTAGAGTACTCACATTCAATTCAGTACTCACTTACGAAAGAATTGAAAAAGCATGGTATCGAATTGGCGTTCAAGACCAACAACAAGACAATTAATAAATTAAACGTTTCTGATCGTGTAATCGACAAAAGTGAGAAGTCAGGTGTATACAAAATTAAATGTGCCAATTGCCCGAGCTTTTACATAGGAAAAACTGGACGGACATTCGGAACCAGGTACAATGAACATCACCCATGTCCAAGAGCCGACAAACAAAAATCATCCTTTGCGCAACACCTGGTTGATAAAAACCATGACATGTATGATCTGAACACTGGCCTCGATATACTCCACACAAGCAAGAAAGGAAATAAATTGGACACATTAGAAGAATACGAAATTTACAGAGCCTATACAGAAAATAATTTTGATGACACAATATTAAATGACAAACTACAATATAAATCACACATCATTTTCAATAGTATTTTAGACCAGGACAAGAGACAAAAGGCAGGAGTACAAAGGTCAGCTGATAACACCACTACGCAAAGAACGATGCAGGATTAACTTCCAGTCGGCATCCAGTTCAGATCGTGGCAATGTCAACCGGTACCGTGTGTGCGACAGGCCTGTTCGTTGTGTTTTCGTTATTAATTGTAAAAGTAAAAAGTTATTCGTGTTCGTGTTTCGTGTTTCAACTATGACGACGCTACTTCAGCTGAATGTTCAACGTCTGACGATGGCATTATAATGCCGAAACGGCCGTAACTCAAGTTACAACAGATTGAGCTGTAGACGAAGGTAAATACCTATTTTTAATTAAATTATTGTTATGCTCATTATCTTATACTGTGTGATTTATGAATGTTAACCGAAAGCATTTCTGTTTGCCATTTATACAAATCGTATATTTATTATAAAAATAGATCAGTCTTACTGAATTGTTTCTATGGCTTCAAAATATGTTTCAAATTATCAATTTTGACATATTGTAAAATAAAAAAGCCTTAAGAGGATACAATTTGCTTTCGACTACTACAGTCATCTACGTTTAAGTGCTTGACTAAGGAAACATACCGCAATATGTCTTTAACATATGTAGATGCAAATAGAATTCCAAATTTAGCAAATCTTTTATACGATACGCAATTAAAAGTAATTAAGCCGAGAACTTAAAAATATAATAATTTTGACACCAAATAATTTATCGCTAAACATTTCGCCAGGGTAATTTACAATGGAAAAAAATACGAACACTAACATGAGTGAACAATTTCAGTAAAATAATCAATTTTCATCTTAAAGATTCAAAAAAGTCTATATCTTTGATTTGCAAAGGGAAAAATCTACATTAGTTTTTGGTGAGTTTACAAAAGTAAAAAAATCATCAACAGTGACAATACAGTTTAAATTTTAATAAGACAATACACATTTATATTTTAACTAAATCTCGATTAGCTTGGAAAAAGTTTTCTTTTGATCGTAGTAAAATACCTGCTACAATGAACACTTCATTTCATGTTGAGAATTGGCGTGACCAAGCTTCAAACAACTTTGAGGGCACGCAGAGAAGCCTATGGTGTAACTTTTACAACAGGAACAATTAAGTAATTGTTAAGTACACAAGGCAAAATCTTATTATTATCTTGATTGTTTTAAGTCTATTAATTCCAGTAACCATGATACTTTGTTAAGGTTTAAATGTAATTCAATTATTTATTGTAATTTATTTACAATGTCTAGAGCTTTATTGATTTCAACCTAACAAAAGGCATATGCTTGCAAATAAATTTTGTTTGATGTACAGAAACTAACATTATTTATCAAACCTAAGAAAAGCTTATTCGTTGTAACAGTGCACTGCTCACCGACCATCGCGGGACGTTCCTATTGTCTCTTTTGCATTAAACTATAAGCTTTTTCAGCGTTATTTCGTGTTCTATGTGTTCTTATCTTGTTTGTTCGTGTTCTGAGTGTGCGTTTGGTGACATTATGAGATTGATAAGTTTTAAACTTTGATTTAAATTATTATGGCTTAACAATAGCCAAAACCCAGGCAATCCACTCCAAGGACGAGTCAGACCTATGATATTAATTCTTGAATGTATATTAGTATAATTTTATTTTGTTTAGAAACATTTATTTTGGGGACGGTCTTTGGGATGCATTCAACAAACGTCTTTAAGAAAAGGTTCCGACGTCGTATGATAATAAACACGATAGGCTGCATCAGCGTATTATCTTTGTAGATGAAAATAAAATTTATATCTTTTGTATATTAATGTAAAAAACAATAAATATAGGTATATTAGATATAATATTTACTGTTTATATTTTATTAAAATCGTCACACAAAATCTTAACAAAACACATTACACAATACAGAGTAAATTAAAATTTAATAACTAGAATATAATTATATATTTTTAATTTACACCTTTTACAATGGCTAAACCTATTGAATATATTAAATCAATGCCTATATTCTTCTAGTTAGATACTATTAAAACGTATCAGCTGGACGGAGGCTATTAAAGTAGGAATTTACAATTTTAACTCCGCAGTGGAAACACTCAAACACACTGGCGTCTCAATTTACGATGCGGTTTCCAAACCACAAACCTCACAGGGATTTTACAAAACAGTTCAGTCTAAATTACAATCAATTACGGTAGATGTAGGATAAAATTATTTCGTATTAGTTCGCAATTCGAACTGGATATATGTTTGCTATAAACAAATATTGTTGGCTAAGTCGTGTTGTTTATTAATCACACATCTACAAAGTATGCATATAAAGTGTTTACTAATATATTATAATTAATTATTACGTAGTTCAACGAGTTTATTTTACCACTAAAGAGGGCAAATTATTACTACACTAGCTGTTACCCATGGGCTTAACCCCGTTTGACTCTATAAGTAAGGTAATAAATTGAAAAAATAACATACAAATAAGTACAGCTGAGGTATTTTTAACATAAGTATATAGAAAGTTACCTTTAGAAAGGAATTTAGACCTTAAAGGAAAATTCATGAACTAGTCGATAGTGCGCAATGTTTCTCGCTATGACGAACATTTTAAGTATATGGTTTATGGCGGTGTGATTTGTAGTTTTATCAAAAGTTTATGGGTACTTTTGGATTTATGTATGGATATTGATTATGGTTTGTTTAAGAGCTGTTTAATGTTGTTGACTATTTTAATTATATGGCTAGTGTTTCCTAAAACACCCTAACCCCTTTAATAAACCACGTTTTAAATTAATACATAAATAACAACAACAAAATACATAATCTTTATTTACTATACTTGAGTTGAACAATAAAGCACCAGAGCATATAAATTATAATTATTTTCATAAGATATAAATGAAATAGTGTAAATCCTTGCAAAGCAATGAGGCTAAATAAAGAGAAATTTTGTAAATTACAAATAAAATCAATATCTTACACACTTCTCCAATTTATTCATCTGTGATTTAATGTATCTAATGTACTTTCAACCAGTTGGTCCAAGCTAAATTATATAAATGTTTTTTTTTTTTTACTTCTACTGCATCCTACGCACAAAAAAGGGAGTTACCCTTTTTTTCATGTAGGTATCACAACACAAAAGATAAGGCTGTTAGGTAAATAAAACCTATAAGCCTACAAATATTTTCAGTTTTGCTGCGATTAATTAAGTTGTAAAGTCAATTCGTATATAGGTAGACATCATTTTTGATTTACCTAACAAACTATTTCATGTGTACAAGCAATCTATATTAAACTTCAATATAAAAACTCATGATACATTACATCTGTTGACCGTTATTCCGTTAGTCACTGAGATCGTGGAACGTCGCAACTATAATTTACGGGATCGTGGAATAACGCATCAATTCTAGCGACGCATCGTTGAAAACTACAAGAAGTCCTTGGCCTTTTCTTAGACTTCAATTTAGTTTTCAATCGTTTTTTTTTTTCAATAGTTTAGATTTCAATTCTTAGTTCAATATTAGTGTAAAATGTTTTGCGGTAAAACACAACGTTTTTAAACAGTCGTAATTATCCCTTTGGTTAGTAATACATCACACATTCCAAATGTACAATCCATGTGTATAATCAATGCTCAATAGCATATAAATGTCCTATTCCTTTGTACTATATTTTGTGATTTGCTACTGTACTGTAGATGGTTTGTTACAAGCATATTTTACAATCCATTTGTTTAAGTTTTCGTAAAACTGTTATAGCTACTTGACAGTCCATAAGACTAATGTAAAAAATATTACAAATTTTTTCTAGAACAGAGGCTGGCATGGATATTGTTTTTAGCCTAAAACTAAGATATTTCTAACAATTTTAAGGAAATCATAAGAGCTGTTTTTTTTTATTATTGTGCGCAAACCATTATCAGATTATATAATGTTTTGATTTTCCTTACTAAATGTTTGAGTAATTCTTTAGTTTTATGAAATTCTAAAATTATAATAAACAAATAAATTAAGAAGAGTTTGGAAAACAGTATTTTTTATATAACTAAAAAGTATACTGCTGTTTTTCTTATTGATCTTTTATCTATATTTTCAAAGCAAAATATTGTATTTCTTTTATTGGTACATCGCTGCAGTTGGTGTTAATCAACCTTCAACTGTCAATGTTGTTCGTTAACATACTAAGTCAATAAATAGTTATTAACTTTCTGTTAAACTTTTTTCTGAAATAATCCCTTTGACAAACCATGTGCACAGACAGCCTAAGTTCAACCACCCTTGTTCTCCAGTGAGGATAAACAATGGATCCCGGTCGTATATCTTGAGTCTAATTACTAATTTGCCACTCCACCTCCGTTGTAGTGTTAAGACGCCTTATGTTGGCAAATGTATAGGAGATACCACTCGTTCTGTGAGAAATAATCTATTATTGCTTTGACTCTGTTAAGTTATTTGACTATCTTAAACATTGTAGATGGACAACGTGTTGCGATTTATTACCTCAACCGTGAATAATTTAGCTAACATTTTAGTTTTATTTTAAAACAAGAACAATGGATTGGGGAGTTGGAGTGTCTACGTGCTATCATGAATAATGCAACGGTAGAATATTTTTAGCAAGGTACTTTCTTAATTTCATATGGTAGAAACCATAGTCTTTTTCTGGGATCGTTGTCTGTTTATGTCCATAGAAGAAAAAACCTAGTTATATATGTAATTATGATAATTTCTGTAAGCACGATGAATCTCATAATTATTCTCTGTTTGGTTTAAATAGGATTTAACGTTCAAACTCACATACCTAAGTATATGACTTGTAATTGAAATGGGACCCATGCTCTTTTATTTAAGACAAATTTTAACACTTTTAAGAGACTTTTAAGAGATCTTAAGGAGATGTTTAAGGTGTATTTTTATCCGTCGAGTGCCTAAGGAATCATGTACTCAAGATGATAATTTTTCTATCCTATCAAATGAAAGTGTTGCCATTTTCAATTATACACCATATACATTATGAGATGACACACATATAAAATTAAGTATGTATCACGTTAAAACAAATGAATCCTGTTTTGTTAATTTATTTAAGAACTACAAAAATGTTCATTATAGCAAGAATTTAATTATTGGTATAGTTATCTAAACAATACTTAAAAATGATATCTAAATAACAAGTCCACAAATATTGTTCATCAAATTTAGGTGTTTAATTCATTCTTTTTTTTTCAATCCGCACAAAGTTCAATTAATTGAAACATCTACAAATAGAAGGATTAGCCTTGCAACAAAAACATAGAACAGAAACATTATAGCCATCTATAATAACAGTGCAAAAAACAATTAACTACAGAATTTAACCTATCAACTGATAATTATTCTATTGTTAAATCAAAGCAAACCCAGATGTTGATGCTGATGGCATTGTGTACATTCACAGATGATTGAGTCATATGTTGATAATTCAACACCTCAAACGACGAGTATACTTTGACTGTTACAGCCTATGTGCGTGTAAAATTTGTCAAATATGTTTTTTAGAAAAAAAAGTTTGTGAGGCTTTTTGAACACGACAGATATATCTTGGAATATTGTGCGTAAATATATTTTGTATTGTTTAACTGGAAACCTATTTACATCCAGTTAAAATTTGTTCATAGTTATCATTAGCAGTAGGATTACAGTTATACAATTATTTTATGGACTTCTCCAATACATTAAATAAATTACAAACATTTTTAGTCAACTTTCCGTATAAGGTAAGATAAGCATAGTTGCGCCACATAGATAAACCATTGTTGGTTGATCGGATTTGAATGATGATTTTCAAGACAAAAACTTCACTAGTCAAACCACGCTTCACACCTTTAAATACAAAACAATGATAATTTAACTAAAATACTTGAATACTATAAAAATATCTGAATTTGCAATGTTAAGTTTAAAAATTCACAAGGTTGCATCATAAAATATTTTCAATAACTCCAAGGATATATACTTCATAACACGGACCACTCGGCGTAATGCGAAACCTCTCTAACTTTTCAAAGTTTTCAAGTTTAGTTGGTGAGTGTAACACTTCAAACTGCTGAAGAACTGTCGACTTGGGTTTATTAGTCTCAGTGCACAGTTTGGTTCCAAAATAGATAGTAGACATTTTACTTAACGTGAATGAGCAACATGTTATCTGAACAAATAATTTACAGTTTTTGGACGGAACCTTCGAATGAACCTTTGACGGCATAAATACACAAAAAAACAGATTAGTTTAATTAGAATTGTACACATTTATTTATACTTAGTGCATTGTAAAGTTACATACAACCTTATGCATAATACATACTTTCTTTAAAATGCAATGTAATCCAAGTATGCCCTCAGTCAGTAATAGCATTGCATATTGGATACTGAAAAATCAATAGTTTTATCTACAGAGAAGGTTCAAAATATAAGTAAAAAGTCCATGTGACGAACATTTCCAATTGTGGTAGTAAAATAAAACCTACTACATGTAATTTTTCAAAATACAGGGTGATTTTAAAGTCCCGTCCCCCATACCTTTCTACAGTATAAGTAAGGATGTTCAAACTTTCAAATCTTTGATACACCTAAATATCTTGTTGTGCAAGGGATCATTAACTCTTTACCTCCATTTGGAAATGGTCCACGAGGAGTAAGCCAAAATTCTTAAATGTAAGCATAGGTTGACGTGTACATGAAACTAAGGGTCTTGTTGAACTAAAGACATTGGCGCAAACTGAACCTCAAATGGTCAATCGAGTCGAAAATGA
The DNA here is from genome assembly GCF_028750875.1 of Macrosteles quadrilineatus. Taxonomy (NCBI): domain Eukaryota; kingdom Metazoa; phylum Arthropoda; class Insecta; order Hemiptera; family Cicadellidae; genus Macrosteles; species Macrosteles quadrilineatus. Next base: position 79,322,199 of record NW_026542596.1, read on the forward strand.
CAGCTGTTCCAAGATTCATTGAATTTGTATTGCTCTTATAAACTATGCCTACCTCTTTAGGGGGGCGTCCGCAAGAAGACTGAAGAAAATCATAAACGTAATCATGTAGGTATGCACATCAAATTAAAGGTCTATACTATTAGGACCCATTGCCACAAATTTGAGCGCAAAGGAGCAATTGATAAAGAAATTACAGCCGTATAAAGATTTAAAATGGGAATTTCAGGAAATCTTAAACGGCTGCTATTTTTGACTCAGTTTTCCATTTAAGGTCTGGTTTACGGAATTGTATTCTACCAACAAAGACCTTTAATTTGATGAACATTTCATTCTACGCTTACATTTAAGAATCTCGGCTTACTCTTCGTGGACCGTCCCCCATTGGGGTTGGAGAGTCAATGAACCCATGAAAAACTAGACATTTTGGTCCAACAAATATGTGCGGAGTTTAAACATTCTAACTAATACTTTTAAAAAGAAGTAGGGGAAATTAATTTAAAGTCACCCTATTTATCACTTTAAGTTGGTTCTCGTCAGATTTCTTGACAACTTTATTATACATATCTATGCAGGGCAATTTTATTGAATTTCCTCATTTATATACCAAGGTAAATTTCTTTTGTCACAGCAATTTCTTTTGACTTGATGATAGAGTATGTAGGTTCTAGGTAAAGCATCATTATTGGTTTTAAAGCTGCATTTTCCATAATCTGGGAAAAGCTTTTGTGTACAGGTTGGGATGAATATCCTGAGTTACATGATCCAATCGGTAATTTTGTTTATTCTCCGGTGTCCCAGCCCTTTGTGAGTTGTTCGACTGTCGTCTCTAAGCTTAAACTGAAAAGAAGAAGAACAAGCCTCATCTGATTTGATTGAGACTTTCACATTTTAATAATATTTAGATACAGTTATGTACAATTGGTGTTTAGTCGATTTCGCTTGTCCTCCACTTTCTTCACAAAGCTAGTTAATGCCTATATTCTAGTTTTTATTTGTAACTCTTTGAAGTCTGTAATCTCCAAGAGTGAGGTCATATCCGTGATATATGCATTCAATCGCAGTAGGGCAGTTTTTAAGTGAAACTCCAATCTTGAAGTCGTTCTTTGTTTTCTCGTATAAGTTCAAGATAATAGTTGAAATAAAGTTGAAAATGCAAAAGCAGTTAACCACGCTCTGCTACCATGTCGAGAAATCCGTGAATTAGTTTAACTTATTTGATTGAAGAGGCTGGTATTCTACCCAGCTTAGGGAGGAAACCCTGAAATGTCAAAGCTTCATACACAAAACTTAAACATGCAACGCAATTTGAACAAGTTTAATGTACGTAAGGAGATTTTACTTTTGGAGTAAAAAAAAACTAAGCCTCACATACACGATTTCCTTCATCGATAACATTGTATAAAGTGGTCTGTGGAATCCTTATGCAATTATTTTCATCATCTGTGTTACTTCTCCACCCTATTTCAGAACACTTCACCAAAGAAGCCTTTAATGTAGACACATATAAAAAATTATCTTTTTCAAGTACTTTTCAACTTCCCAATTGGAGTTGCTAGAAGTACCATCGCCACGGTACTTGCACTGACACACACATGATTCTCTGTTGTAAATGGAACTTCGCATGTTGGGTAATTCTTTAACTTCTCACAGCTGCAGTTGCAAACCATATGACCTCTGCTACATGTCGTTCAGGAGGGCACGTAGTAAAATACTTTCAAGTTTTGCGTGTTTTTTGTCCAGGTTTGAAATTGGAATCAATATTTCCATAACAATTTTAATGACTATTTTTTATAATTCATTGGGCATGATCTCTTGGACTTTTTATTTAGTTGATTACTTGTAAGTTAGTAATTGTATGATGTTAAGTATCCCTATTAAGTTGTCACCGCTATAAATAATTGATATTAAGTTTGTCAGGGGTTCCATCAAACACCATGAATTCTACTTAAAAAGGAGATATAAATAAAAAAATCCTTAAATATTGTTCATACAATTTAGGTGTTTAAGGCATTCTTTTTTCAATTCATATCATTCTGCATAGTGTTCATTTGAAACATCTAACATTTATTTAAGAGTCTTAGCCTATTTGGTTCGAAAAATAACATTGACCATAATCACATATTCAAAATAAAATGACAGAAGAACTGCAAGTTACAGAATGAATTTCATCAACCAAGAATTCTATTGATTCTATGATGACATTGGGTCCATCGATCTCTATTCGATGATTGGGTCACAGATGATTGAGTCGTGCGTTGATAATTCAACACCTCAAACAACGAGTATACTTTGACTGATACAGGCTTGCCAAATATGTTGTCCGGACAGCAAAAGGTAGCTTGTGAAGCCTAATGCACTGTATTGGTGTATTTCAATATTTTGTGCACATGTTGATTTTGTATTGTCGTATCAGAAAACCAAATAACATGCAGTTAAAAAACTTAAATGGTTATCATTAGTAGTGAGTATACGTTTATGTATGTTTGATGAACTGTTTAAATATAAATTAAATACCTAGCTGGACATACTGTAAGCTCTTGGTTTCCATGTTTATTCTTTAGTTAAAGGTAAGATTATTAGGTCAGTTTTGCCACATAACTAAAAACCGTTGTTGATTGGAAGGGTTTAAACAAGGATTTTCATGACAAAGATATCATTATTTATCAACTATACAAACCCCACCCAAAATCTTAAGCAATTTCAATTTAGCTAATATATTTGAATATTTAAAAGAATCTACATCATAAAATACTTTCTATAAACTCGAGGGTATACTTCATAACACGGACTACTCGGCGTAATGCGAAACCTCTCTAACTTTTCAAAGTTTTCAACTTTAGTTGTTGAGCGTAACACTTCAAACTGCTGAAGAACTGTCGACTTGGGTTTATTAGTGTCAGTGCACAGTTTGGTGCCAAGATAGATAGTAGACATTTTACTTAACAGGATGGACACATTTTACTTAACAGAACGGAAAAATGTTTTGCTGGTCACTTTATTTACAGTGTTTATATTGTCACCTGTAAAATATCCTTTAAATTTTTGATGGCATCAAGACATGAAAACCTTAATAATTTAATTGGAAATTAAATTATTCACCATTAACCATTCAAATATTAACCATTCACACATATCTTTTTACATATACTATGCATTAGGTTTTAAGTAACTTTCCAACGCAATGTAATCCAAGTATTTCCTCAGTTAGTAATAGCATTCACCATTGGATACTGAAGTAGAAATCCTATCTAGGCCTATATCGACTTAGCTGTAGTAATTTCATTACCAAAAAAGAATATAGTTGTGTGAGCCATTCAAAGAATGCTCTGGTGTATAAAATCGTATTTTCTACAATTTTGTTGTGTTGCTGACCAAGTTTATGGGTCATAAAGTTGCTAAAGCTCACAATACGTCATTGAATTAAGTTTGTCTTGGTAAAAAATCGTGTTTTGGAGAGAAATTAGTAATTTAGATAAGTTCAATCTGTCAGTGGATTACATTAACTACAAAGATTTTTATCCCTAAACCCGTGACAACTTTGACATGGGGACGGAATGTATAGTTATATCAATAGTCAAAACTCAACAAATGTAAGTAACCAGTTTATTACACGAATATTTCCCATTGTATTAGTCTAAATAAAACTTCCAACAATCGGCTACATTATATTAAAAAAATATATATATCTTAAGACTTTAAGTTGGTTCTCGTCAAATTTCTTGACAACTTGCTTATCTACGCAGAACAATCAACACTATTTCTCACGTTCTTTTGTTGTATTTCCTTCTTCTTCTAACACTTCGTTTATTTTTACTATTACATCGAAAAATTACTAATGTTTGGAAATTACTTTCCTGATTTTATAGTAGAATGCATTTTGTACACGAATTGCAGGTTATTATCTGGGGATAGTAGCTAGGTATGCATCTAGACTAGCTGTATTATGGGAATTTTCTCCATGTTTTGCCCTGTTTTTGTTGTTCAGATGGGTTTGCAAAATGCATTATGAGTTATGCATAAAAAGGGTGTTGTTTTCCCAGGTTTGAAATTGGAATTAAATTTTCTATAACAATACCATTTGAAACTGTGTTTAATTCATAGGGTGTGAATTCTAGAACTTGTTAGTTATTTTATATTTGTAAGTTTACAATTGCAAACTATCAGTATTGGCTTTTAATCACATATTCAGGTGAATGATTTGACAATTCATTGAACATTATTTGAAGATTTGATCAAAAATATTCTGTAAAAATATTTAAAACTGTATTTTTTAAATGTTGGAGGTAAAAATATGAAGGACATAAAAGAACATTGGTCATATTTTAAATTATATTCTAGGTACAACTATATCAAACTACATAATCATTCTGTTAAAGTAACAATGGTTACAATACGTCATTTCATTTCACCGACAATATCTGAACCACCATCAACGATAATGAGAAAAACTTTTCCAATGAATTTTACAAGTATTGGAAAATCTTAAAAGTTGCAGCAGATGTTAAACTCATTAGTGATCAGATGCCTGTTAAAATCTCAGGTTACCTCAGCTTGTCGTAATTTTATTTGCAATACTTAATCTATTCTATTTTACATTTTTGCACGTTATACCTATACAGCCTATATAAAAGCTATTTAACCTCTACTATTCTATATATTTGGCAACAATGTTAAAACGAATAATTTGGCATTTTATTTTCTTACCATTGAACTAATGCCATTTTTAACCGTGTTTTTCCATCCTTGAATTAATTTCTGGAAAATAACATGGTTTTATGAACAACATTACTTTTGTATGCCATATAACTAAAATTTATGTTTTAAATATGTAGGTGTGTACCTAAATTATGTGACATTTTAATATCCGAATGATTTCCACCATCAACTTTGTGATGTAATATTACTTAAGATAATTTACATAATTTTGTAACTACTAATTAACTGATAATTTAAAGGAAAACTCTAAATATTTGGGGAGCGAGCTAATCTAGTGAGTGGAAGAGAACGGGACTTCGTACTTAAAGTCCCAGATTCAAATTCCGCAAAATAACAATTGGATTTTATCTAAGTGCAATACCGCAACCCCTACGTCTAGACTAAAGTAGAAAACAATCCCGGGCTCGTTCCTAGCCTCCTAGGATGAAAAAAAAACAACAAACCTTATGCAATTTTTACTAAACATCAATCCTGGTATAAAGATACACTGTACACTTATTATTTCTGGCACAATGTATTCAACATATTTCTTTACTTTGACAATACATTCCTTCCTGTTTTTTTGTCGGTACAAATTGTATAACCTTAACTTAAAGCAATAAATATTATTATACGACATTTAATTTAGGGGTATCTTAAACATAGAGAAATTGATCCTTACCCATGAGACACTGTTTTGTAATAGCAGCATGACATTGTAGCTGCATCGTTATTTTTGTAAACAGCCTAAGAATTGGACCTTACCAGAGTTTTGACAATATAAGAACATTAAAACAAATCTCTTTACTCTAAAAACTAGACCGACTACGCTAAATGTGTTCTTATGTAAAATACTAATTACATTTTTTCATACTGTAGTAAATGAGACAAAGGTTCTGTTTAGCATATGATTATCCCCTGTGTGGTATTAGTTAAAGACATTCCTTATTCCCTATCGGCACTCAGTATTCATAGAATCCTATCTGATATTGTTAGTTAGTAGCTTGGCTACAACCCAGTTGAATCCACATTACAAGGGTGATAACGATACCAGTGGGAGAAATCAAGTAGCTTTTATGTACGTCTAGTACCATGGTCGTGAGATAGTGCTTAGACTTGTATCCAGGCAACTGTTATCAGTATAATTTTTGTAATATAATTGCACTGTAATAATTATCTACGATGAAATCTGAATAACATAAATTACATTTAATGTCCCTACTGTTGCATCAGTTGGTTAAATATTGGTGTATGATACAATATTTCTATAAATAATGTTGTTTTTATGCTTTTGATCTAGTATGGGACTAGATTTACAATTGAAAAAAAAAACCAAGTTTTCAAAAGTGTATAATGTCGTTATGTAACTTATTGGTGAGGAAATGCTACTTATAACCAAAAGTGTCGTGAATTCATTGCTGTACAATAATTCTGTTATATAAACAGTTAAGATTTTCTAAAATGTGTCATTTGTTGCAGGTAATGATGGACTTTGAGCTTCAAAGAAGGGCTAAGTATAAACAACTACAAACTGTTATAATAATATCGTTCCAAAAATTCAATGGTGTTTATAATTTAAAACTAGCAGTATGGGAAGGCTTTGTTAAGTTTTGGAAAAAACGTAGGCTACGTTAGCCAACTACATTGATTTTTCTCCGACTCTAATGTTCTTGAACCTGTAAGACCTGAGGGAAAGGAACTCGACGACGCGAATGTTGCAATGATCGATGGTCTATGAAATTGAACGACTCTCGTTCACTAAATCAAAGTTCTTTCTGAGACACTTCTGCAGAGCGTTTCCAAACCATTCCTTTAAACCACGTTTTACTTTTTACGCCCTAAAATTATTGAGCAAATTAAATCGTTTGATGTATTTTGTAATGTATTTAAAAACTGTTTTGTGACTTGTGTGGTGAAAATGATTAGAACTAAAAGTTGAGATTACGACGACGGGGTTTCCTCAAAATATTATTAGGATCGAAATTAGTTAAAAAACTTAATAGATTATAGTTTGTGATTTGAAGTGAAATATTCATAATTTTTATACCACATCATTATATTGGTTGTATTGAGTTATACTACTTTGAATAACAACTATAAATAATGAAAAAAAATACTAGACACGGTACATACACCAGCAGCTAGTTGATTATTGTAAACAAACAAATTATATAACTTCGCTTTGTAAATTAAATAATTATTTTAGTAATTTGTACCTATGAAGTCTTAGAAAAATTAATAATTACGCATTTAAGAGTTATTATCAAAAAACTGAAAATCTAGATTTTACTTTTTGCTTCTAAAACTTTAGCAGGCGTCAGAATCCGTCGCAAATCACATGACTCTTATTTGGGACACCCAAAAGGTATTAAACCACTTTTCGGCTTTAGACTTTTTTCGCGAGACACTACTTATTTTTTGGTATTATTTGCCTAGACTGTTATGATTGTCTTTTTATTCTAACTACAACAACTGACAATCATCATCAGCCAAACATTCTTGAACCCATAGACCGTAATTGCACCACACAAGAGGGTATACTAAGTTTTCAGTAAACATTCTCTCTCCCCTCTCGCTCACTCACTGCCTCTCGCTCTCTATCTTTCTCTCCATTAAATATAACTAATAGCTCAGCGTCTGCTGGTTTCTAAAGAGCCAAATTGAGTCTCTGCAGCTTGAATAAGGATGATTTGTAAAGTTTTAATCCTCAGTGACGTGACACCCATCGCTTAGCATAGCATCGGTAAACTTCAACCTTTTGATCGGGAAATATTTATAAGAGTTATTATTTACGTTTTATTGTTTGATAAATTAAGAAATTACATTATGTATAATGTACCTATATTACTTTGAATATTTAAATACATTTTTGATAACCAAGTACCCTTTTAAAACTCATTTTTTTAGACGACTGTTTTCAACAATAGTTTGATGAACAGTAGTAGACTAGTTTTAGGAGGCTTAGTCATGTCGTTACTGTCTCAACAAATACAATAACCATTTGTGATAAAGAAATGAAAATATTCTGACTTCATTAATTATAGGTTTTAATGAATTAAAATTTATTCTTTTTTTAATAGTTGTACACTATAAGGGTTGAAATCATATGAAAATTTTTTTTTACTTAACTGCAGGATTTTTTTTTCAAATATTGGATTGGATTTGTTAATGTTCATTGTGTCTAGTAAATCTTCTTCATGATGTTTATAGTTTTTGTATATGTAAAAATCTGCTTATACATTTGAGAATTTTTTAATTTTTGTGTACATTTTTGTATTCATCATCTGTTTGTATAAAATGTTCTACGGAAGCAAGTTTTCATCTTCGTTCGGTTTTCTGATGTTAAAGCATAAATGTGTTCTTAATATTTTCAAAAATTCGGCTTTTTTGTACAATGTTGGACCTATCACGTTGAGAACATTTGATTTCATATTTTCTTATATCTTGATTTTGCTTGGATATATTATCTTTTGAAATTGTGTTATTTGTAATTTGAAATGCATTATTTTTTGTTCTATAAATGACCGTTGAAAGATTTTCTCGTGGCTTAATTTTGTTAATTGTGGTATTGTGTCGTATGCAAATAAATGTATTTCTTTTTTTTTCCTGAAGTAGTTCTTTGTGTTCCAGTATTCTTTTATTTTCTTCTTAATCACATATCAACTATGAACGTATTGTATCAATTTTCATTTGCAAGAGATTATTTTAATCATAAGACAGAAAAATCAAAGTGTGTTTTAGCTTTAAATGGGGAATAACTTTTAAAGCTAAAAATCTTAACTGGTTTACTTTACTGATTTATTATTTATCTTGTATTACAACCTTTTATGTATCAAGGAAAGCAGTTTACCATGGTTTGGTTATTTTATAATGTTAAGAAGACATGATAATTTTCTTTCGTGATTTGTCATATGTTATAGATCATATTAGTTTAGCTTATTAACTTTATTTTACAAAACCATTATTTATCTTTATGGTAGTTTTTTAATTAAAAAGGTAAGTACCAAGTAGTTTATTTCGTTTTTTTATTCAGTTTTGTAGTTAAGTAATTTTTTTCACAATTGCTTATGCTATGGGAAGAGCTTTTAAGTTATGGTTGGGTTTACTAAAATTCACCATTTATCATTATCTAGTGGAGAAGAACCTCGTTTTTCTAGTTGATACTTTATTTTTTTGACGGCTTAGAATAAGTGCAATTTCTTTTAATCTTACCCCCGTAAATATATTTTTTTAAGTTGAAGTCGGGCCAGCTAGTAAATAAATACATTTTTATCAATATAGTTTGATTTGTTTAGCAAATGGTTTTAACAATTAATTATGTATTATCTCTCAATTTTAATTTTTATTTGGGTTCAAATTGTATTGTTGCATATTGATTATGATGTTGTTTGTATTACTGTTTTTTTTCGAGATATGTATCTTCTTTAAAACTACCTCTTTCTTATTTTCGTTCATAATCTAAAATTGCGACACTCTCTTTTTTAATTTTCCATAACTATGATTATGCAATAATGTATGTTCTGCACACATTTATTTTTACTTGTTTTGTTGTTTGATTTTACTGTCTAAATATGTTCTTTGAAATGGTAAGAAAATGACCTCCCTGTTTGTTCAATATACAACTTAGAACAATATTTACAGTTAATCTGGTTTATTCAAGATTTTTCGTGTTTTTTATTTAATGCCAACTATTGTTGGCATTATTATACACATTTAATTATTATTACATATTTAAAAACATACTTTTAATATATTTTGTACCCAATAGCTGTTTTTACACTGTTTATAGTTTGAATAGTTTTGTCATTGTTCGAATTTTTGATAATCATATAACTGGAGTTTAACATAAACGGTACATTGAAATACCCTGAAGAGTAATATTTAATGGTCGATTACACCGAATGTGTTTTTTACACATTTCTTCATTAATTTGTGGACCCACCTCAAGGCTCGTGAAATTCATTTATATATATCATATATAAACATAATTCCGATGGTGAAAAAAAACAAAACTCATTAATTCAATAGATATTTTAGAGCAAAGAAAAATGTTTGGCATTGTAGCACAATCATGTTATTGTGATGTTTCATCACTGAGGTACGTTTTTATTTTTAATAATTATCAAAGACAAGTATATTAAGACACGGCTGAGTAGTAGTAGCTGAAAAACACGTTCAGTAATAAGTACAGTTATCTAAATTTTACTAAACATTTATGAAATATAAAATAAAATTTAGAATAACCAAGTAAACAGTTAGTGGTCAAAACTATGCAAGGACAAAAAATAACTGGAATTGAAAGCTTCGCGGAAGTACTACATCACCGTTGCTTCATGTAAAGATATAATTTAGCTTTGACGTTATTTCTCCACAACATGGAAAGTCAATTTGTGATGGTTTCATCCATGTTGTTCTGTAGGGTAAGATATATTTTCTTATTGCAGTTGGTTTTTATATTAAAATACAACCGTTTCATAAATTAATAATGATTTTACCATCTAAAAAAAGTAATAATAATAAAGTAATACTATGTACAAACTCTGGCTTATGAACATAACAAATTATTTGCAACATCACGGTCCTAATTTTGGTACCGTAATTCTATTTACTTTTTTTCCAATTATGTTGTTTTGACGATTGACTAGATATTTCCTACAACACAAAGACAACTAAAACACCTCCTACATACGCATCTTAAGGTGATTTTTTATTTTAAGATATGATATATTTAGTCTATTTACACGGATTACATGTTATATTACGGTTTTATAGTATTATTTCCATAGTGATTGGTGATCTTCGCGATATAAGTGCGTTTGAGTTTTCCAGGATATTTCATAAATAAATATGAGCTAAAATAAATAAAAGAAAGTCGTTAACTGGAAAAGAGTCGTCTTGGTACGTGACGAGTGGATGGTCACTTGCCTCGCACGTGACGTCACTAAAAAGCTTGGGATCTTCGTGACCTTACAGACAAGATACTGAAATATAGAAAACATCAGTATTTGTCAAAACAGTCATCGTGTTCTATATAACTTTTTGAGAAAAACAATATTGACCGACAAAAACATAATATGACGGACATATTCTTAAGAGATTTAATTTTTTCCTAAAACAAGACTTAAGATTTATTTATCTTTATACTTATAATTTAAAACACAGCAACCATACAATGCTACAAAGGTCAACTCCGGGTACACCCATTCCTCACTCACATTTGGGTTAAAATACGCACCTAGACATGGCGTACCCCATCTCAACGATTGATAATTAATCATTGACAATAAATGTAAAATATATTCCTTAAAGACTGCAAGGAGGTAGTTTCCAGTTTGAAATTAATATAATTTAAATAATTTAGTGAATTACGTATACTGTCGGCAATACTTAATTTAGCCATTATCTGGAATTTTCACCATTTATTCAAGCTTTTCACCATCCTTTTTATAAAACTTCATAATACAAATTTCAAACTCAGAAATGTGGAAATAAGATCCATCATTAGGTAAAATATTTTTCTGCCATCAATAACAAAGCTATTTTCAATCTCTAACAGCAGATTTGGCTATTGATGCATATTATAGGTTAGGTTTTTTAAATGCCTAAATTGGCTCTACTTGGTCTATTAAAGCTGATAGTGTATTTAGGCCACTCTCTTGGTTTCTTAACAGGATTAACAGTATTCAGCACTTGCGAGAAAACAGTCTGAAGTGTCTAAGGAAGAACTGTGATTTACTGAACTCCAGTCATCCAATTTCATGGACCATCGATCATCGATAGATTGCCGGCTTGTTCTACCTTACAAATCGTATTTCGTTTTAAACTGAAAATAATAAAATTTATATAATTTGTAAATTGCACGACGATTTGGCTTTCAGTTTAGTAAATAAATAATTTAGTTAAGTAAACATCCCTAAACATTCCACTTCTGGGGTTTTCCATCCGAAATCAAATTTATTTCACTGACATATCACTTTGTTAAAGTTTACCTAATATAATTACTTAAGTACTGGCACTTAATTTGAATATTTTTACTTACATGAAAAATGTTATCTGATCGTAGTCTAGTGCAAGGGAAAGGATGCACCGACTTACTTACTTGGAGAGCGAAACAATCTGCAATTTGGAAATTTTCCAGTTGAAAGCCAACAAGGCTGTTTACTGAATTTTTCACAAAGCGAGGTTGAGTTTGTCAGATGGAATAAAGAGGTACATTTGTAGCGTAAAACCTCTTTGTTTTGTTTACTTTTTCCAACGGCTACCGTTCTGTGGAGAGTTAATTAAACTATCTGAAATCAATAAGTAAACAATATTAGGGCACCTTTTAATGTCTAAAACTGTAGTAACAATCGGTCCAATAAATATTATAAAATAACATATTTACTTCTAATATTCTTAAACGCGTATAAATATAAATATAAAAATGGCGCATAGAAATTCTTATAGATCTTGAATATGTAAAATTATATATAATTCGCCGTCAGAACTCCTAAATCTTTTGGCAAGATTTACCAACAAAAACCAACTGTTAAATATACAATACATAAATCTCCCTAATACACAGCATAATTCATAGACACACCTATTAATTATATATAATTCGCCGTCAGAACTCCTAAATCTTTTGGCAAGATTTACCAACAAAAACCAACTGTTAAATATACAATACATAAATCTCCCTAATACACAGCATAATTCATAGACACACCTATTAATGTGTTAATTCATACAGTAAATGTAGATTCTTCAGATTTATTTAGCTCACACTATACAACGTACATTTGTTTTCAGTAAATACGATGTGTAAGTGTAGTTGTGATGTTAAAATTCATTAAATATGTAAGATAAAAATATTCACTATACACATATTGTACGATTTGAACTATAAGCTGTTATGTGGCCACAGTGATGTACAAAACCGGAAATCGCGCGTCATAAATCAATCAGAAACAGTGAACGTGTTGCTCGCTTCCTTGCCACACGTCACCGGATATCCGTTATAGCCCTCCCTGTACCGGCACGCTACAGCGGTTATTGGGTGGTTGTTTTGTACTCCAAATAATACAGTTACGAGCCTTTATCTGTTTAAAACTATAACTGTTGTTATGGTTACAAATTGGATCTTTAACACTATGCTTTTTAGACGTGCTAAATAATTTAAAATATTACGTAACTTCATATGTTTTATTGTTATACAAAGGGGTATTAACGGTTTATGTGTAATGTATTGTTTCTTGTAAATATTTTCAGTTGTTCAAAATGACTACAGTTTTACTTCGTACCACAAAATAAGATTTTCTTAATGAGTGGTGCAAATAAGACTTACCGGCTACACACAACAGCTATAGTTTGAAGAATAAAATTATTTTGGTATACATTTATTTAAAAATATTGTTGTTGAGATTCCTTGGTTCTTAAAGTCAAAAAGGCGATTTTAAAATTTATTCGTAAATAAAAAATCTCATTTCAAAAATTTAGCCATTTGAGACAAGTGGAGAGTAAACACATGTGTTGTGTTATTGTAATTAATATATAATATATATTATACTTTTTAATACCAGTTTTTTTGTTAGGTTTGTAAATGCATTTTAACAAATTTAGAATTTCATAGTTTTTAGAAACTGTATGCAATCTTCAATTACTACAAACAGAATCAAATGCATAAAAAAATCCCATTCAGACATCGGACTTTAGTTGACTGTCATTATTTTAGTTTTTATGGTCATAAGTATCCTTTCTTTGGACCTATCTACAACAAAAGTAATTGTCAGACATAATTTAAATTTTAATGTCAATAAAGTTTACGTTGCAAACCTTATAGCAATAATGAAATAGTTGATAATGTATGTGTATGTATGATAATTTCATTGCATACAATAAATACAACAAATTTGACCCGTCTCAATTTTTTTAAAAAATAACTTTTAATCATAAAATTAACATGCCATTAAATTTTCCTTTCAATTCATGGCTTAATGCGTAAAGGAACATTTAGGAACGGAATTCTATCGAGCGATAAATTTGTGAAGATTGAATTAGAATTGGATTCCAGTTTAGGAGAGAAGGGGTAGTATTGAAGTGGGCCTGTAGAGGGCTGTATGAATACAAAACAGCCTGATCCTACGGTTTCTAATGTCATTCATAACGGTATTCAAATGCATTACATTATTGATGATTATTTTAACTTAATATTCAACTGTAATGAAAAAATAGATATATATGCTGTTTTTATGTATAATATAGATGTGTAATAAATATTCTCCAAGTGTTTTTGTGGTTCTCGGTTACCGCTAATTAAAATAATCGAGTTTCTTTGGTTAAAACTAACTTAGTTGCGATTAATTGAATATTGCTATAATTATTTCACTAAAGGCAGTTTTACAGTTAATGACTACAAATTAAAATCATTAAATCACTAAACCCACATCGGAACTTTAACACGTCAAGACTTGTTAGATATTCAGCACAAACACCCCCTCTATAACATACTTTGAAACTTTCTATGCAGTTGTGGTTTTTATTAGTTATTGCTGCGCAGAAAACATTCCCGTAAAACATCCTGTCCCCGATGCACTTTCCCATGGCGGCTCAAATAAAAAGGGGGCCTGAGGTATAAAACAAACCAAAACTACTCTATTGCTATTGTACACTAGATTCCTCACATAACGATTGATGAAAATTGATAAGTGTATTAATAGATAAGATATTTGATAGCCATCTTTAGGTTTTAATAAAAGCATCCACCGCAATTTTCATAAAATGTGTAAATGCGATGATTAGTTGCTTAAGTACATTGTATATTGCCAACTTTTAAAACTTTAAGCTTATTTAAACTCGTTATCCTAGACTTTTAGATGCAGACTTGTACAACTTACCTTGCATATTGAACCACAAGATGCGTGAGTTAGATTTCAAGACCCTTCTGGCAGGTGGCCAACATAGGGAAGAACATTTTTACGGATTATGTAACGGAGAAGCAAGTCCCTTTGAGCCTTTCTATGTTGCTTTAGACCAAGAAAATTGTTTGTCAATATAATCGATCTTAATAGGTACATCACTAAAGGCAGTTGAAAATTAAATGTATTCATACATTTTGAAAACAATAATTTTTAGTGTGGATATTGTCGATTAGTATTAGTATAAATTATAGGAAGAGTAGAGTAAGGAAGACAGAATTCTCCTTATATGTTACTCTTAAATCCAATATTAAAAGAGTTACACGGAAATCTTTGAGCTTACTGTACAAAACGGCAAGAGTGATTGGATAAGAGAAGGATTTGATGACCATTGAGCATGCACGTCACATTGTCCTCTCTAACAAAATGCAATCTAAATTACACCTGATTGTTAGGAAGTTACCTTAGCTACTTGGCAGCACGTGGTCAAAATATTCTATAGAAACTAGTAGGTTTATTTTAACAGTGATAACTAATTACAATCCGTAGCCATGCGATTCTTGTAGACTAATATTTTAGAAATAAAATTAATTAAAAATAAATATATTTTGTATTTAATAACAAAACATAATACAAAATAATAGCTACAGAAGGTTTTAAAAGAAGGACAATACAGTTATGTTAGTTAAAAATGTATACACTGTTTTGTATAATTGACACTGAACGTTGTAGTTTAATTAATAAAAAATACACACAAGAAAATGTGAGGGAATGGGTGAGTAATGAGTAAGAGGAATATTTTAGTAGGGGGAGTGAGAGTAAGAGGGAGTTTGATTAGGAAGGGGGGGGCGATAGAGAGGGGGGATCGGGGACTGCACCATTGTAATAGGATGCAAACTGCCGTTTAGAGTAGGTATGAATATCTCACCAACCAAATACAGCGTTTATGATAGTTGTTACATTCACACCTCTTTTGGATAAGTTTGTTTTCACTAGCCAAACATAGCTGCATTGACAAATACAATTAAAGTTTGCATGGTCTATTTTGCAACATATTTACCAATTTGTGTCATTCGGTAATTCAAATTTGATTAACCACTTTAATTACAAACTCACGTTATGGATTTAGTAGGCAACTTGACTTTATAGTGTTTAATTGGCTTCTAAATGCTACACATGTTATTTCGTACATATTACACATATATTGGATAACTCAATACAAATTCTTAGTTTTCTTAGTCCGAACGTGAATAGAACTACGAAACGCTTCCATTTACCGACGTTTTTACCTCGGTACAGAATGCCTTTCAAGGGCGTCATGACGTTCACACAGTTTTCTCACCAAGTAAATAAGTAACCCTGAAAATGGCACCTTTCATCAAGGCCAAAACGTCGGCAAATAGATGAGTTTCGCCGTTTTTACCATGGTCTAATCTACAAACATTAACCGTAGAAATCCATCAAGTAAAATTGTAGCAAATTTTCTTCAATGGATAAAGATATAACGTGATTGATGCGTATATACGGTATATTCAATTGCATTTTATACTTTTAATCAGTAAAATATATTGTGAAAAGATTGATTATCATTGGCAAAGTTTGTTCACTGCTGTTTACCAGCAGTGGCGTCGGACTGATTCCTTAAAAATAGCCTGACTAAACCCTTTGGATGAATCTAAAGGGAAATGTATTATTCGTTCCTTAAAAAAAAACTTTGTATTTTTTTATTTATGTGACTGTAACTTTAAGTTTTACCTGGTAAAATAATCCTTTTCTGAATGTTTAACCAAGCTTAAATACAACGCAAGTACATACACTGACATAATATCCTTGTAGTTCACACGCTTGACGAAGCAAAGCAACATGAATACAAACTCTACACCCTGCATGTGGAAATTATACAAGAGCTTGTAGCTTGAATCAATGTAATTAAATAACATGTATGTACTCACTATCATGATGTGTATTCGTTTCCATTCTGCATTAAACAAGCTTCGTACACCAGTGACATTTCAAAAGGGAGGTCACGAAAGAATAAAGGTTTAGAACCAGAAGACAACGATGTGGTGGAAATATTCTGAACTATCAACAATACCTTAAGTAGAACTTTAATTAATTTATATGATCAATCATATCGCCATGAAAAAGACGCGACATATATATAAATAGTTATTGTTAAATTAATTTTGC
Source organism: Macrosteles quadrilineatus (assembly GCF_028750875.1). Lineage (NCBI taxonomy): Eukaryota > Metazoa > Arthropoda > Insecta > Hemiptera > Cicadellidae > Macrosteles > Macrosteles quadrilineatus. The sequence goes on from NW_026542596.1 coordinate 79,338,980, forward strand.
TTCTATAAATTTTCTATGTTTAATTTAAAGTTATTATGTATGAAAATACGGTACATACCGTTGTAATGGACATTATCTTTATGTCACAAAACCGGTTTGAGTTACGTTAAAATAGCTTACTTATAAGTTCGATAGGCTGAGTCTTAAACATACACACAACGCACGAGTACATTATACGCGTAACTCATTAAAACAATTTTCAACTGAATGGATAGGGAATATTTCTATGAATTTATGTAATATTACAATTTTTTATTTCATGATAATTTATACAGGCCAAACTGACATACTACTTAGCAAAATTACTCATCACAATATATTTTGTATTTTATATTATTATATGATAGTACCGACAGTTTTTGGCTGATAAATTAGAAATTGAAAAATATAGTAAAGCATTTTGCAAGGACAATGTTTTGAATTGAAGCAGGCTATCTAGATAACACGATAAAGAGTCTGCTAGTAACAGTTTCCAGTCTTGAGATCTGGCCCTGAACCAAAGATACTGGTCTTAAACGTATAATCTTGCAATCCAAGAGCCTTGTATAATAAACGATACTTTGGCAATGGTACTGGGCCAATGTCTTATCTGAGAAAATAATGGACTCATCCTTACGCAGCGTTTTAATATGGAACAAACGTTACTAAATCAAGTTGAAAGATAATATTTTGGTTTATTAATCGTTTTCATAGATCAGAACGCAATAGTATTTCTCTTCCATTATTTCTCATCTGCTTAGTAATAATTAAAATTGTGAAATTGTAAATCAGTCTTTAACATATCTACCAGGTTTATTATTAACCAAGCGTTTATTGTTAATTTTATCTATTATCGTATTTACACTTAAATACGACTTTTAACTGCAAAGGCACGGGTAATCATCCTCTAAATATAGATATGGAAAAGAATTAATTTCATCTGAATATTGATAGTTTCAATGTGCATGAGTGATAATTAAAATCTGACTATAACAAATCAATAACTGAAAGAACCATCACAAAACAACCCCTAACATTACCTTTTCAAAATTATTAAAATAGAATTTAGTATTGTATAAAAAGCATTTACTTTAGAACAATTTCCATCCATAGGATTTTTTGTTTGTTTGTTTGTTTTGTTTTTTTGTTTTTTTCTTTTCTAATGAAACAAAACATACTTGTACAAGTTGTATTTGTTTTTTCTCTGTTTGCATTTTACTGTTGCCCAAAATAGTTCCTTCTTAGTTAAATATTATGCTGACGTTTAAACGTAAATTTATATTATATCTTAACTACACCACCAGTCAAACTAATGTTTCAATAAGTTTCATGTGGTAACAATAAATATTGCCAATCCTCACATTGTAGTTGCCGGAAGTCAGCAGCCATACCGGATATCCGGTGACGTGTGGTGAGAATGTGCAAAGCATGTTTTGAATGATATACAACCATGCACAATGCATTTGCCAGATTTAAATAGAACTTTCATAATAATAATGAAATGTAAACCCACGATCATATAATGAAATCAAAATGAAATACACTGTGTAATCTAATTGCTGACAAATAATTGATATTTGTAAATAGCCTAAGTATAATAGGTTTATTTATAGGTTAATTTAGTATAAAGTTCTTTATGTAAAAAAATATTTTCTAGTGATTTTCCTAAACATTGTTTTAACTGTAAATGTGTCCAATTAAAAAGAGTAAATTTAAATCTAAATATTGTTCGATAGTACATGTATAAGGGATTTTAACAACTAAGGCTGGAAATTGGAATTTACACTAAATCATTAAATAATAGGTTGAATATATATTTTACAAAAAATTTATTGAAATTATGGATTTTTTCCTCACGTTGTATGCTGAAGATAAATACCACAAGAACATGGAACAGAACTAATGTTGACATGTCCACAGTCCGCACAGGAAAATAAACATTCTGACTGCGATATGGCAATATAGGCGACTACAAACAGTCTCATGTAGGTATTGAATATATGGATACAACACAGCATTCAAATGTAAAATAGGTACAAATTTAACTAGGTTCAACTAGTCAGGATGTGTCTATTTATGCATTATGTTACAATTAAAATTAACTATTTCTGCGATTATGTAATTTAATATTTTGAAAGTTGATGTAAATAAATGAACTGTAAATGAATTGTAAATAAAAGTGTTCTTTCCAATAATTTTATTAAATTTGCCATTGTCAAGTAATTTAAACAAATTTCAGTATAACAATTCCAGCCCAATAGTTACCAGCATAACATTTTAAATCCGACCAACTTATTGTTTTTATCTTGTAATACCAAGTTTTATAAGAATTGGTTTGAAAAGATCAAATATTATAAAATGTTTCCAAGAAAACACAAAACGGCGGACTTCTTGGTAACAAAGCTTATTTGAAAAAAAAATACTCGATTCTTTTCTATTTTGATACATAAAAAACATTTTCTGGAGTTGGGCTGTTTACTTACCGTACACCCTGTATATAAGAGATGCCGATCTGTTATTAACGACATAATAATCAGTTCATCATTCTTTTAAACCATAATGATAATATAGCTGCATAAAGCTGAATATACAAGTCCTAATACTTACTAGTAGGGCGATACGATTTAGTTGAACAAGGCTTGGATCCAATCTTGAGAGTAATTAAGTTTACTTGAGGTCTTTGTTTAAGATTTTGCTTGTAAGAGAGGTTAGGTCATGTCTATACCTTGCAATAATGTGATGTAATTCAATCTACAAAATTGAATACATAACTTATCTGGTTATGAAAATTGATTTTTATAACCAATGCAGCTAGTTGAGTAGGCACAGTTTTGTAACTGCTACAATTTAACACAACGAAAGCTTAAAAAAGATTTTTATATTCGAACACCATACGATGATAATTCAATTCAGTAAAATACATAGATAACTTTCTCAATTGTTGAACATTTGACTATTTAAGACATTTTACCATTAAAAACACAAAGAAATTTACGGCAATCCCTGAACAGTTTTTTCTTGTCAAGCCACTGCACAGAATGCTCCTACAGAATATAAAAAAGAAGATTTTCATGGGATATAGAAACAAAAGCATTCTAAGACAAAGAAGACGGTTGACTCTGTTGATCACTAAGCCATGCTATTTAGTCGCTGTGATCCTGAGGTAGTAAACATGGATGACATCTTATACTTGGCCTCTTGCCAGCTCTTGTACTGAAACTCCCCTCATAATCGTTAGAGCTCCTCTCTTGCCTGTAAAAAAACTAATTGTACAGTATTAGAATTTACAACGGCCATTTTAAAGTATGAAAATTAATGTAAGGCATTTAATTAAAATTAATAATTAAATTTATAATTAAATTAATAATTAATTATTACATGAAAAGAATTCATGTAATATAATCTATAGTCTATGTTAAAATAGATAGTATTAGCCAACATAACGTAACAAACACTTAAAATTTTCCTCAATTTCCTAAAATTGTTGACACTTTGTGTTTTTTTTATCTGATATACCTATGATAAAAAAAAGTAATTTCGTATTTTTTTCCAGACAGCATAACAGTGCTTACAAAAATTTATAGTTGTAATATAAGTAGTTGGAAACATTCAAACGTGACTAAAAAAATTTCAAACATATCCGATACCGGATTTCTGATGGTGACACATTTCTACAGTTGTAACAGTTTTATAGTTAATCTTCCTGAGAGGTCTGGACGACGTTTATTGATGACCATCATGACCGTTTTATGGACTGATATTTCTAGTATTGACCTAAGTCTACTGATAAAAAAAATAGTAATTTGTAATCTATACATAAATCATTTGTGTTGCTGTTATTTTTCGTTGCATGTTTTTTATGGGCATTATATAATGAAAATGTGTTTATATACTTATTTAATAAACCCTAAGGGTGAAAGCACCTGCGAGGAGGAATATGAATAAAATTTAAATAAATAATCTAGAATTATATTATTACCTTGGTATTTACGTTTCATGAGATGATCTAGCCCAAATAAAAAAGACAACTGCTGTATAATAACGTTAGCAAAAAAAATTATTTAGTTGCTTATAGAATCACAGCAATTCTAATTTTTTTTATTGAACTATCTTATATCTATTGCACGGGTTGGTATCTGCCTTTTTTGCCACTTTTGCCTAAATTTTATCATATTCCCAATACCTTTTAGCACTTAAAACTTAAAAAGCTTAAAAATTAAGGAATTTATCATCATTAAATAATTACTTTAAAAATCACCAAATTAAATCTCCAAAATAATATGTTTATGTGCCTGTATTGAACTTATTCTTTAAAGTGAAATCTCCTTATGTATTAATTTTGGAGTGTTATATATAACCGTCAAATTTTATATTTTTTACTATGGTTTTTCTTTACGCTTTTTTATGTTCTTTCATCTGATTATAAAATTCATCTGACTCAAATTCTAACGACGCTCGTATCACACGCTCAAGGAACCCTATTAGATGCACGATAAAAACTTATTAAAAAATCTAAACTAATATTGTTGCGCGTAGCATTGATCAAGCAATATTTATACAATACATTTTTTGTTTACAAAGATGTGTGAGTAAGCACATATAACCAAAAGTTGAAATGCTAGGCGCAACAATATTAGTTAAGATTTTTTAATAAGCTTTTATGGTACTTACGTATTATACGGAGGCCACTTATTTTACAGCGCGCTGCGGCGGTTAGGTTAGGTTGGGTTATCATAAGTTTTTATGACTCATCTCGTATAGTTCGATTCATAACGAAACTAGGAAAGTTCTACAAACATATTTATGATAACCCAACTTAACCCAACCGCCGCAGCGCGCTGTAAAATAAGTGGCCTCCGTATAATACGTAAGTACCGTTTTTATCGTGCATCTAATAGGGTTCCTTGAGCGTGTGATACGAGCGTCGTTAGAATTTGAGTCAGATGAATTTTATAATCATATGAAAGAACATAAAAAAGCGTAAAGAAAAACCATAGTCAAAAATATAAAATTTGACGGTTATATAACTCTCCAAAATTAATACATAGGGAGATTTCACTTTAAAGAATAAGCTCCATCTTACAAAGATTCAACACCATTTGACTTTGCTAGGCAATTCAACATCAATGGAGGTGAGTAAATACCTCCTAATCTTCCAAGTTTTAAGGGCAAAGTAAAGAGAAGTTAAACCAGATTAGCCAATCTCGTCGTGTAAATTAACTCTGTAACGCGAAAACCAAGTTTCCTGAACCTAACTGGATCTCAGACCGAACCCACTTGCTCGCTGACATCTTGTTGAATTTTTGATACATTTACGATAAATTCTACATGAACCAAATAAATATTTGTTGTATTCTCAATACCTACTTTTTATTCTATGGTTGGTAATATAATGCACCCCAATTATAGAATAATTATGGCTTTAGTTTGATATGGAGAAGATTATGTAAAATGTTATCATCTCACTATAATATCTCGGTTTCTAGTACATTATTCATCTAAATAGTATTATGTTCCTGCTCCTGCAATGGTTGTAAAATGACCAAAAAATCTCATTGAAACTCTAAATATAAAATGACGGAGGCAAGTAATCTTTTTTGGAACAATTTAACCTTTTTAAGTAATTTGGAGCTTATTGGATATTCATGATAACTCATGATATTTTTTGTCCAAACATTTACAGTTCTTAATAAATATTTCCCTTTTGTATAAGATATATCATATATTTTTTTATCATAATCCTGAGTTTACAAGTTTGTCGACGAATATATCATAATCATACCTGGTTGCAAATACATGGTTAAACAAAGAATATAATATATACGACACGTACTCTTTTTCAACGTACTTTTTTCTGACCATCAATAAATATGTACAAATGTATTTTAAACTTATTAGTGTAAAACATTCATCAAATGTCTTTTAAATTATGAAAACCTACACCAATAGTACAAAAGATCTGCAGCTGAAAAAAAATGTTTTATTCTGACACAAACAAGAAGCACCTTTTCTAGTTTTAAACCATCAGTTTATGGTAAATATCTTGTTCGTAGGAAGGGCAAAAATTCCTAAAATCCGTAAAAACATAGTTAACGACCAGAGTTGCACACATGCCTTCACAATATCTCAGCTTAGACAGTATTGATTTTCTTTTTTTGAGGTCCTAGATAGGTGAAGCCAAATCTTAATTCACAGAGCCAAATCCACAGTCATTCGAAATCTATTTATTACCCTAAGCTAAAAAACTTGTATTCATTAAAACATTATGGTAGTAAAATTAATATATACATACGGAATATATAATCCGCAAATTAAGTTAAATAAAAATCACCATTTACAACACAACAGTAGGAGGACAACACAACGGCTCAACTGAGTGTAACACAGAACACAATTAGATTATCTCTGTCGTCGTTTATTACACTCTAGTCCACAGTCCCTGGTGATTGTAAGATATGATCAGCATTCACGGACGAGAACTTGCCATTAATGCGTATTGTCTCTGCTCCGGCGAAGGAATCTAAATGAAAGTCTGCAAGTCTGAATAAACTTCATGATTTATTTTTATTTTTATTACCCTTACAAAATAGTTAAAATGTGGAAAGTTAGATCATTTTTAAGAGTTTTAAGCTATGCAATAGAAAATATGCCTATGATATTAGTTGTAGCTATAGCTTGTAAGAGGTCATTTAAACTGATATGCAACTTAAAGACAAACAAGAACAAACTATTTACCATTACTCTAAAGCAAAGTGTATCGTTATGCGTTAACTGCATTGTTATGAAATGCAGATGCATGTAGAAATGAAGATGCATCCACGCAAATAAAGTTATTTTTTTTCAAAACACTGTTTTGAATTTATTTTCAATAAAAGTACATTAAGTCCTATTCAAAAATACGTACTAGATAGTTATATTACAATATATGTTTAAGTACATTTATTGTGGTAACTATTTTGTGCAATAAATTGTTTTGCATTATTTTACAAATAAATAGCTATTAAACAATAAGCAACAATATTGTTTAACAACTATTAAACAATAAGGAAATATAGAATGCCAATAAACAAAGGCTAAAAATATGGTAGCTCTACGCTAATTTGTATTGATTAAATAAAAAAGTTAGATTCACATTGTGATGACTTTTGATTATATACTGGTCTTAAACAATGTTGATGGATAATCAAGAATGTAATATGAAAGTGTGTAGAGGTATGGATTGTAAAAATAATGTGTAGCAAGTGGATAAAAGATCTCCATGGATAAAAGATGAACACTAAAATTTATGTCAGTTTATACTCACTTGAACCTAACTACTGTACTGAAGACAGAAATATATTTTCAGGTCCTTTGTCATAAGCCCTTTTACATAACACATCAAGATTTATTTTTCTTTATACATTTAAATTCTGCTTATTATATTACAGAGCTGCATGTATTACAGATGAGGTGCTTGTAGCACACTATAAATATTGTAATTGGATGCAAACGACAGTGAGAGCAGATATGAATATCAAACAGTCAGAATATTCCGTTTATCAACTGTTTCGACATCTTGATGATTCCCTTAACAATCAATAAATACGTAGGCATAAGGTAGTTACATTTATATCTATTTTGAGTTTGAAAGAATATGTTTTTAATGGTAGTTTTAAGGCCATAATACAGACGAATATACATGTTATACCTACATTTTATAGGTATAATTTAGATACAATAAAATAGATATGTATCATTTATATAGGTATTTAGATACTTTAAATACGTAAATCCATTGAGATATAGTGGTTATAAAGTAATGTTTAGAGCTTTGTTATGTTATTTTAAGGTTGACTGAGATATGTCTATGATATTCAAAATGTAATATGAATTTAAACATGTACATCAGGTTTTCATAAAAACATCAATATATTTTACTGCTTACGAATGAGTAAACTTTTTTCTATTTTCAATATTGTATGACTGTTGTTTTTTTATTTAATCCTTCAATTTCTTATAGTTACTTTACGGATTACTAGCTTTTATGAGAATCTACTATTTTACTCATAATCTTATGATATGAGGGTAAAATATTTGTACTTGTGTTGTGATGATTAATTCTTAAAAATTAATTGTGTGCACCTTATCCAAATGTACAGTAACTAATCAATCTAATTTTAAAATATTTTTTTTTACATTTTTACAGTTACACAGTAGAGCTACAGTACATTACAGTTTTCCAGTTTTTACACCAGATGACTAGTTCATTATGATATACGCTGCAACTATAAAACTTTTCTTACAATATATCTCACGTATTCTGCAAACTGCCCTCCACTCCTAACGTATCAACAATGTCAATGTTTAATATTCTTACGCCGTCCTGTCGTTGTATTCCGTTTCAATTTACTGTCCCAATATTGGCCAGAACATTGGCTGGACTCTCTATTCTATTGTGGTGAAATCTCTGTTGATCAACTAAGGTAAAAACTTAGTGATAGTTTATCAAGTTTAACTTACTTGAAATCAATTTCACAAAAAAATCTTTCAATCTACTTTAAAACTCGAAAAGCTAAAGATATGAGGTCTAGGAGGTAGATTTCCTACTTCTTAAAAAAATTATACATTTAATACTCAAGGGACAAAATTTCATAAATAATGTCCTACGAGTGTCGTAAATGCTAACTACGCGAGTCGCGTACACTACTTTACCTACGAAAGTTTCTTAATTACTAAAAATCAGTACTCATAACTTCGAAGAGAAGTTATGGTTTCAACCTCTCATTGCCACTGATTGTGATCAACGACTTATTGTCCCAAACTTGTACTCGTTTATTAAATTAATTGGTCCTAATATTTAATAAGTTGACGTTCCAATTTCCACATCCTAAGTAAGTAAACAATACTGTAAAGTGATTTTGTTTAAATTTTAAGAACTGAATCAAAAAGGTTAGCTTAAAAATTATCATAGGTAAATATTTCTTTCACAGTTTCTGAAAAACTTTTATATGAATATTGTTTGCGACAATTATTAAACATTTTAATATACTTCGGAATAAAATTTGTTTTATTGACTGCTTACACATAGCATCTAACATTTTACTTTTGTTGCAGGTTGGTTTGAAGAAATTACGGAGAAGTATTTAATAGTAAGTACTTCGATTTGGCTTTTTTTTGGATGAAGATTTGGATTCATGTTTATTAGCTTCATTAGATTTTTCATTATTTGCAATATTAATAATATTTATAGAGTTTATAGTAGTCATTAGACCCAAATGTATTATTTAATATACATGTTTGATATTTGGCTAATAAACAGCTATGTGGTTATCAGTTATCATTGGCTATTACAACACAGGTTTACTAAGTAACAATCAATGAAACTACTCTTTCAATAACTTGTTGTTACTGATCCATTACAAGTCAGTTTTGGAATTGGTAAAAGTGAATTTGATTTTTAATCATGTGTCTAGAGGGAATTTCCTAAAAATATCCTAGGCAATTCAGGTCAATATAGGTAAAAAGGTTCAGCCTTTAAAATAAATTTACGTATTTTGGTCAAATATATAACAATATCACCGGTAACTAGTATTATACACCTAGGAAATGAATTTCCACAATTTGTCTGTATTTGTGCAATACTTTTCAGAAAATCTATTTAAGAAGAATATTGACATTTTGACAAGGATATAGTAGTATGGGTGTCTTCCAGTAGTGCTTGTTTAGAAAATCTTAATTTAATGTGAGGCAAATTAAATGAGCTATTAAAACTCAAATTCTCAGCAAAAAGTGGTAAAATATTACTGTACAGGATTTCTAAAACACAAGTATTTGAGTTGCAATTTAAATTTTGATTGAGTCTTAAATATTTGCCACCCAAAGTAGTACATAACCTACTGAGGTTAAAGAATTACAATACCTCCTTAACTCTATTTAAGTATGTTTATTGTAGGTTGTATCAAACCCAGACCATTCCTAACCAAGACGGTAGCAATGGTCGATAAGGTTATAAAGGTGTGCGGTGAAGCTTGGTTGGAATGGCTCGGACTCAATCTTGTTCTTAATTGGGGTCACTGTTGGTATTTTTAGGGTGGTGAATCACATGCACGGAGCTCTTAGTCACAAATATCTTGGAATTGTTGAATATCTTTAATGCAGTGTGTTAAATAAGTATACAAATAAAATTGAGTCTTAATTTATAGTAATTTTAGACCGTACTGAAAAAAAAACACAATCAAACTCTTGTACTGAACAACATGAAGACAAAAACACAAGCATTTTGCACATTACAATTAACAAAAGTGCAGTTTGAACGAATTTTTGAAATTGTTGTTTTTGAGTATTGCGCAATTTTTTTCAATTATTCAAAAAACAAGATATCAACTAGGCGATTGGAGTCATCATAAACTTTTTTTATTGTAACTTACTATTGATTACTCTAACCTTATCCAACCTTATTTCAAAGGACTTTATACACAAACGACCCCTTAACTACCCAACCTATCTTCCTTATGTGTTTTTTCATCAAACGGGGATTTTAATGTTACGAAGCTTTGGTACTGTTTGGTTTACAATAATGGAGGTTATTTAAACAGTGATATTACCTAGTAATATGTGTAACGACAAACTACAGTAGTAGTAGATCATAATTATGTCACTTTCTGCATTCATTAACATTAAATTGTAATGGTAAAGAACAATGACTTGAATGCACAATAATAATGCTAGAGGTACCGACATATAAAGAAGCTGAAGAGTAAAAGAACGTTTTTTTATTCTCAAAACATCAATATTGGTTCCTAAATACAATACTTTTTAATAAAATCTCCATAAAAAAAAACTGTGTTGCAGATACACAGTTTATTATAAAACAGTGAGATTTACGAAAGTCTTTGTTACAAGACAGAGAAGACGGTTGACTCTGTTGATCACTAAGCCATGCTATTTAGTCGCTGAGATCCTGAGGTAGTAAACATGGATGACATCTTATACTTGGCCTCTTGCCAGCTCTTGTACTGAAACTCCCCTCATAATCGTTAGAGCTCCCCATCACTGCTGTAAACCAACTATGTGTCCTTTAGAATTAATTTGCATTTTCCTTTTAATAGCATTACTAGTTTATTATAGCCTAAAAGTTCATTAACAATAATTCCATGCTCTCAATTTTTTGTTTTGTATTTACATTCTTATTCCAACCAGATCATATATTTAAATCCTATACCATTGATCTGGTATAATTAACTTTATTTTTCAATATCATCACTATGTATTCCTACTAGACACAACAATTAACCTGTTTTGCAAAATATCTTAAAACCAACCATTAATAGACGGTAGAGATCCTCGGTTATTAGCCAAGTAATTTTACTTATGTCTATCAGAATGGGGACAAGCGAAAAATAATAATCTTGAAACTATATAATATATGTCATGTATGGTCCTCTCTACATATACGTCTACAAAGGGTCTAACCAATAAAATTTAATTTTTACTTTGCATTATTACTCCAGTTCAGTTTGATACTAATTTATGCACAAAACAGTATAACAAATAAAATAAACTAATTTTGAGTATATTGTAAAAAAAGGATTTGACGTATTCCATTTTGTGTTGATTATCAACATGTAAAATTGGGCTCAGTTATCAGATCCATGATAATAATGAAATGCATTAGTTAATACTATTAATGATAATTAATACCATAGTTAGTTATGATCCCATTTCCGAAAAAGATTATTAATAAATGGACTAAAATAGCAACTAAAACACAATAAGACTTTGAGAGCTTTTGATTGCGTTTAACATTAATTTCTACCTACCATAGTAACATTTTAAACCTAATACATTTACATATATTTATGTACGGTATGTAGCCGAACGTCTACCAATTTAGTCAACGCTCTATCGAAGCCTTGGTGACACATTTCTACAGTTGTAACAGTTTTATAGTTAATCTTCCTGAGAGGTCTGGACGACATGTATTGATGACCATCGTGACCGTTTTATGGACTGACATTTCTAGTATTGACCAGATCCAGGAAATTAGCTGCAAAAAAGTGTGGATGTAGATAATATATTCACAAAATGTATTAGCGGTATTTTAGCCTCCTTGATAAAAAATTATAAATGTAGCTGTCCATTTACGAAGTATTCTATTTTACTGCCCTAGGATTATTTTCAAGGTTGAGGTGAGTAAACATGTTACTACTAGTGTAGGATACTTGTATTTATTTCTAGATACAAATTTATTTGCTGTAATAAGAATATTCATGTAAATACTTTTTTTCATACTGCACTTTTATATGTGACATAAACAACGACAATTTTTAAATAACAAACTGCTTTATGGAAGGAACACCGGGTCAAAATAATACTAATATTTTTTTTATTAATTAATTGTATAGGTTGACGTAAAATGCTTGGTTTGTTAGAAATAAAGTAACGACATATCTTATTGACGTCTACAATTGATGGTTCTCGAAGCTACAAAACTTATGAAAGGGTGATAATTAATTAACTTATGATACGCTAATGGATATAATTTATTGACTGGTCCGAATCATCGTTCATTTTCCGCAAACTATCTGGAATAAGATATATTATTTTGTTTATAATTTCATCTTTTAAACGATGCTCAGGCATAACTATGATTATGATTGTAACATATTGAACGCAGTATATTTGTAATGGTTGTGTATAACAATTTTACTCAACCTTGCAGGAAGAAGGTTATCGTTTATGTATAAACGGTTTATTATAAATGGCGTTTGAGTTTGAAAGAAATAATAGCGCTTGGCGCTTTTAATGAATTTACAACCTCAGTTACAGTTATATAGTTGTGCACTAGCATCAGCTGACTAGTTTGCTTCATGTTTACGTTTTTGGATATTTTAGTTGTCATGGTGACGAATGTTTTGGTTGAGTTGAATGGATGTTTTAAAAAAGAAGGTTTTTTTTTGTTGTCGTGATTTTCAAAGTGTAAAATGTAACTAAGTTGTAGAAAGTTCTGAAGAGTTTTATTTTCCAATTTATTTTCCCACAAGATTTAAACCTTATTCCTAAATGATTATATGGTCATAAGATATGATAAGATTAGTCCAATAATTTAAACCATGTTAGTCAATCTCATAAAATTAACTATCTAACATGAAAACTGGCGTTTCTTTAAATAATTGGATATAAGACTTTTTCTTTGGTGATTATTTTTTTGAATACTGTATTTAAACAAATGAAGTTATAACATCTACTGAAACCATTATAAAACCATGTGATGTATCGTAAAAAAAAACATGCAGAGTCAACAAAAAAACATGTAAATCGTTGAAATTTGTTAACAATATATATATATATACCTAAATCAAGTTAATCAATGTAACAATCTTTAAACAAGTAATGATTATAATATCAATCTCATCTTTATTCATCACTCTAGCGCCTCAATTCGTCTCTTTAAGAACATCTTGTCGCTTCATCATTAATCATATTGTAAGGACGGAGGAGAAATTATAATAAACCTGTTATCACTTTTTATGTGAGTGGTTTTCAAGAACATTAATGTCAAGAAAATAAATTAAATTCGACATAAATGATTTATTTTTGTAATGTAAAATAAAAATCCTTCTATTTACAAAGGCTTGATACATCCTAACAGCACCTTGTGTTAAGATTCTGCCAACATTTTTGTTATTAGTTAAACAAAAATGTTGTCTGCAACAGAACACATAAAAAATATAAAAATAAAGAGTGCTTTCTTTTCTTACAACATAGAACAAAATCTAAGGCAAGGTATTTATCGGATGCCCCCAGTTTAGAGATTAGAAAGAGTAATTTAGAGTTTGGGAATTTCCCAGGTGGTTTAGGACCTTTGAAATTTATTTCCTCCACCGAGGAGAGGCTTAAGACCAGCTTTAAGGAATGCAACATTCAATGAAAAACTCATTTGGCTCTCCTACAAATTACGTTCTTCATTGAAAGACGAGACATTCATTATTGGTGAATGAGCTACTTTTTGTACCGTTACAACAAAAAATTATTTGGATGGATATAAGAAATCTTCTCTAAAATTTGGAGTTTTATGTGTTTGGGATTAAAGCAAAAAAATTAATTTTCACTGGACACGGAATACATTTTTCAAAAAAATTTCATCGGGACATGAAATGCATTTATTCTTACTGTCTCTCTGTTATTATTATAAAACGAGGAATTGACATAAATTAATTTAAATAAAGCAAACGAATTTTTAACTATTTTTTGCTACTCCCATTAATCAAAGATACTAGTGTACCTTTAGGTACTTAAACATTTACCTTTAGTGTACTTTTAGGTATAGTACCGGTATACTTACTGTAACTAAATGTATAGTCTATAACGATACATTTTATCACAATCAGACTGATTGTAGACTGTGGCCTTGGTCATGATCACAAACAGACACCATTATGAAAATAACTTTTTTTTGTTCAGGGGGGGCCCAAAACTGATATTTTTACTCATAAACCAAAATCTAAAATAGCTAATAAAACAATAATTTTCCCCTTATATACGGCGTATTGGTAGTGAAAGTAAATATATAGATGTTAAAGAGAAAAAAAACTTATGATTTGGTTAGTTTATTTATATTTTTGTCATAAACCTATGTTGAAAAAATGATGGATATCTGCAAAGCTTAATGTTCATATTTAACAGTTTTTTAATGCTACCTAATAAACTGTAACATACACAAAACAAAAACTCTAGAAATATTCTAGTTTGATGTTGCTATTGTGTCACAATATAATGTTTTTTTCCGACCCTATACAATGACATCTGTATCGATGTAAGATTTGGTATGTTTCCAGAGACGCTGTTGTGCTGGAGCCAACTTGTATTGTTCACTTGTGAAAATATCTCCTCAATTTCAAGAACAAAAACAACCCCATATCGATTTGCTTTTACAATTTTTCTTCAAAATAGCAGTGTTAATTTCGACAGCTATTTACTTTTTAACAGTCATCACTTTGCTAAATTAGTCAAACACTAAACGTTTACTTCTATCACATATTATTTGTATTGTTAAGGAGTTAGCCATTCAATTAGTTGTAACATTACTTAAATTAACCCGTTTGTAAAGTAAAGAGTGATAATATACAGTAAAAATAGCTATATATGTATTAGAATCCAACCGGTGTAAAACATTTCCTAAGACGCGTTATTCTTTAATTCATACCAGCTTGTAAAATAAAACGCAGAGGATACGCGTCCGGTAACCGGACGTGGATTAGGCGTCCGGCAGTTACTGTCATAACCTAACCTAACCAACCAAACTTGCTGATAGTGAAAAAAATCAAATGAAGGTTCAATTCTCTTCATAACATAAAATTATAAATGCCAAAAATTCTAACAAAAGATGTACAGTTAAGAAGAAATTACATTCAAAGCAAAATCTGTGACAAAAAGACACAGTTACCGATGGGTTTCGAAATGGGGACCTCTCGCATATCAGTCGAGCACTCTATCCTCTACACCACGAACACTGATGGCTGAACATCGTATCATTGTGGTAATGGCGTTCCGGGACCCCCTACCGGACGCCTAATCCACGTCTGGTTACCGGGCGCCTAATCCACGTCTGGTTACCGGACGCGTATCCTCTGTGAAAATCAAAATCCTGAAGCTCGTCTTCAAAATGCTACTTATCTATTACTTTTTATCATATTTATCGAAATAATTATGTTTATTCCTTATACATGAAATTTAATACACTGGGAATATTTTGTAACCACATTTACGGTTGTGCTTGGTTAGTAAATTATGAAAAAAGATATTTTAGTCATAATTAGAGAGTCTAGTCATTTACGTTGATGGACACAATTGGTTATTTACTTGAACAAGTAAAGTCACCCAAACTAACTGATTTAAGTTTATTTTAGCTGACTAGCGAACTTACCTGACAAATATAATTGAATTAAAATGTATTTATTATGTTAATTAAAGTTTATGTAACACGTCAGTATGTGTTAAATAAACTTTAATGGCAATTAAACATTTTTAACAGACTACTAAAAAATATTTTGAATAAAAATAGTTAGAAGTCTACACAAATGTAATTAAAAACCACGACTCATAACAATTTAAACTCAGAAACCAAAGCAAAACTCAATATCTGCAATGTTGTGAAGTTTCCCAACGTAAAGAGAAACATAAACAGTTTTCATCGCAAATGGCTTTTCCATGTATGAGAGAAACAAAGTGAGATTTGGTTCTGTTTGTGCTTCCGGAAAATATTATTTAATTGTTGACAAACGGTCAGTCTATTAAAAAAAATTTAAACCTATACAACATCCTTATAAAATTAATAAACAATAAGATATAGAATTTATCTATTTTAATTTAGCGACAGGAAATACATACTGCAGTCATTTGTTTATTTTCCCACGATGATCAACAAACCTATCAATGTTTACTGAAGGTATTTCGTGCTAAAACATATTACATTCTGATTTACGATTTAAATTAAGCTTTTGCCAATTAATTTTGAAATTGATAGACCATTAGGGGACCAAAAGATGAGTTTTAGTAAAGTTATGTGATTAGCATAAAGTTATCTATTTTCTTAAAGCAGTGAATTTGTTGCAATAAACTTTGAACATTTTTAGTCCGTAACTTTCGTAACATGGATTTTATTTTACAAAATATATTTTTAAATGTTTTAAGGACTATTACCAGATGAATAGGATAAAAGCTTTAAATATATGTAACTAACTTCTACAGAAGCTGAAGTTTACCGCATGAAAAAGTAAAAAGGGTGTTGTATAAGTAAAAAAAGAGCTAACCTCCGTAGAATGAGTATTGAAGTTAACTTTATTTTATACTATAAAGGACCTTTCGCGTAATGTAAACGCCGCAACGCCGCGCGTGTGTCTTTATCAGTTGTTTTATACCGCTTAGTTTAAATTTAATGGTTTATTCGTGATTTATAATACTAGTACAATGAGTTTAAGTGGGTTCCTAATAAACAATATTTTATAAAAGTTTAGTCTCCTGATAGCGTTTAAATACTGAAATTGGAATGCGGCATTCATGCTATCTAAATAGTTTTTGTATTGTGACTAGTTTCAAATCAACATTAGAGTCTTCTCCTGGCCAGTACTAAATATCTTCTAGAATACAGAGTCCAGACAAAACTTATGTCCGATTACGTCGTGTCCCATCTACCAACAGTATAGTTTTCTCACTTTCCTCACTTAAACGTTCGTAATTCTATGTCTGTGTGCTTGTACGTGTCATATTTATTATTAATAGTAACGACCTTTAAGTGGAAGGAAATGAAGACATCTAACACTGAACTAATGATGACTCTAAAGTTGAGTTGAATCTGGTTACAACACAGCAACGATTCAGGTAAAATATACAGCACCTGAATAAAAATATACCTATATCGGAATTTGGGTATTTTATACCAACCTTTAGTATTTAAAAATTAGCTCCATACCTTCAGAACTCACTTTTTCCAGCTACAATATATGTTGTTAAAACGGAGCCTAATCTAACACATATTCATATTAAACTAAATTCATATATGATATTTTTTAGTTTACAATTGTTGGAAAATGACACTATGATGTTATGATTATTAAATATAAACAACTTAAAGATTTTGTAAAGGGCACAATCAACGTTTGGTCCAATTTAAGATTGAACGTGATGCGTTTACAAACGGCTACAATGGTAGACTTTCCTCTTACCAAAGCTTAGTAAGCTTCTCTGTATTCTATGAATACCACTTAAATATTTAAGCATTAATCGTGTTACAGTATTATTAAAATATTCTAAATTTGTATTATATATCTCAATATATATTTGAATGTAACGATCTCTGTCAACATATGTACATTTTTAAATAGGTTATGATTTTTTATGTACAAACCAAAGAATGTACTGTATGTGACTACGCGTGAGACGAAGCGGTAATAATTTAACAAATGTGGCTTAAAATCACTATTAAATCAATCAATAAAAATAAACATTATTAACACTCTATAAATTTTGATAATTTAAAAAATTTAACCTAAGACTTATATAATTCAAGGGTCTCAAGTTTGTGAAAAATTACACTTTTTTAGAAGCTTTGAATATTTTTTAGTTGTTCATAAATATAGTTTCCTGACAAAGGCTATCTAGTTAAAAATCTAATTTGTTGTTTAATGTAAATTTTATGATGCTTTAAACATTCATCAAAGTAAATTGTGAATACTTACAACACAAGATCACAAACAGAATATTTGATCAAAGTAATGTTGAAGCAGAACAATAAATTGTGTCACAAAAGTATTGTTGTGGTAGAGAGTCAGAGGGTTTGGTTGTAAACAGTGTAGGGACTTGTATTGGCCTCAGGCCAGAGATATTCTACTGTGATTCTCAGCAAAATGTGTGACCCTGTAACAAAGACTTTGTGTTTGTAAAGTAGGTAGTTATTTCAACATAAATGTTGGTACATATTTTTTTACTGTTTAATCTAACGGTGTTAAACGTATTATTTTAAGTAAACTAATATTATTTTGGTTAGGTTTGAGTAATATGAAACTATAATGACACATACTACTACTAGTAAACAAAAAAATATAATAGAAAGTATTAATCTATTCATAGTTACTTTATTGCGAATGTTTATGTTGAGAGGTAACATATAATGTATAATTTTGAAACGTTAATAATATATTTTGTATATTCAATTGCATACAATATTATCTTCTACTATTTTTTAAGATAAAACTAACGCAACTTGGGTTATCAGTTAGTAGCAACCTTTCTACTAAATCAGGTGTGGATCTAGTTACCTTTGATTGTAACTTGAGTCACTTTAGCTACTCGGCTGATCTCACTCTTGGGGACAGTTTCATATCAACTTCCCTTCTACTCAATTGCTTACAAATTTACGACAAATCTCGATAAAAATTATTTATATTTATAAAAATATGTTATAATGTAACTTATATGTAGTAAATTATTTTCTGTAGATTGATTTTGAAAAATGTACGGAAAATTCTGTTTAATGATGTGCTTTGAGTATAATTTGTAGCTAGTGTTGTACGCCTTCAATGAAATTTACCAATAATATAATTTAAATCAAATCAATATTTCCACAAACGTTTTCTGATGACAAAGGCAACAATTTGGTTGGAGTATTAATATTGTCAATATGTACGTGGGTTTCCACCAAACTGCTTTTTCTGTATCAAACTTATCCATTTCAAAGCATTGTGCGTAGCACACTCATTACTTCACAATATATATATTAGTGTTTTTATATACTCTATATAGCACACTATATGCGATGTATCGTTCATTATCATGTCAACAAAAGAGTTTTCCCCCTTTAACCTTTTTAAAACAAATTTATTTTTCCTATGGACGCTCCCGATTCTATGCTGGTAAATAATCAATACATATTTTGTGATTAATATTATTTGGTGTGTTATTTGGATTTAAATTCACATGTTTAATATTATTCTTTCAATGTTATATATTAACTCACTAGGATTTAAACAATACTAAAACAATTAGTTGATTATGTTCAGCTATGTTAAATTTTGCATATTTCTAAATAAGACAGTTCTAAACGAGATTTTGGCTGAAGTCAATAAGGTTATAAAGGTGTGTGGTGAAGCTTGGTTGGAATGCCTTGAACTCAATCTTGTTCTTAATTGGAATCACAATTGGAATTTACACAGCGGTGGATTATATACACATTGATTTTCAAGCGCAAACAAATATCTTAGATTTGTAAATTCTTATTTAACATAGATTTTGAAATAAGTTTGACCTTTTCTTCTTTCTACATTTTATTAGTATATCGTAATTTATTTTTAGTGCTTTTTATTTTCTGCTAACATTTAATCTGTAATAAAAGCTGAATCATAAATACAAGCAGCTTATAAATGGTGAGATTGATAAAGGCAGTCTTTGTTCCAAGACAGAGAAGACGGTTGACTCAGTTGATCACTAAGCCATGCTATTTAGTCGCTGAGATCCTGAGGTAGTAAACATGGATTACATCTTATACTTGGCCTCTTGCCAGCTCTTGTACTGAAACTCCCCTCATAATCGTTAGAGCTCCCCATCACTGCTGTAAACCAACGATGTCTCCTTAGAATTAATTTGCATCAACATTTTTGAAGTTTAACAAAAAATTAAATAATTCAATTAAGACTAGTGCATGGGCAGTAGGCCTACTCTGTGTTCTTGTGCTGTGCATGATTGAATTTTTGGATATTACATAATTAATTGTTCAATACTAATATACTTTTCTACTACACCAAACATGATAAAGCGTTTTTGTATGCCTTTTTAAAACCACAGATCAATTAACGTTAGTGGTTATAGTGTTGTCTCGGTGTTCGCCGTCAAATATTAATGCAATTGTTTTCGTATAATTTATAATTGGGATTACATTCCAATTGCGATGATTTCCGAAATGACAATTTCAGATTGTGACAACACAAGTTCTTTAACCAATGCCTAACAATAAGTAAAGATGGCACTCGTAAAATCTCATAAAACATAAGGTTCAATGTCAACAATGACTTAGACCATATTATTGAATAAATAATCTTAAAAGATAATTCATAAGTGTATACAAAGTACATTGTTCTCCACATCAATACACACATCTATTAAAATAAAACCTCTCTCTAAGCACCTTTAATAGGAGTTGGATATTAGTTTCTTGGTATTGTCAGGAAATTATAAACTATAAATGTTTTAATTTAAAAAACTAACAAAGCTCAGTTAAAATATATTATTACCGAGTTGTAGACGCTATCGAAGCCTTGGCGACACATTTCTACAGTTGTAACTGTTTTATAGTTAATCTTCCTGAGAGGTCTGGACGACGTGTATTGATGACCATCATGACCGTTTTATGGACTGACATTTCTAGTATTGACCAGATCCTGGGAGTTGACGAAATACTATACTACTCCAAGAGAAACTTACCCTCTAGGGTGTTGTCAAATATATTGAAAAGAAAAATTTCTTTATTGATAGTTCCAAAGATGTTTTTTCCACTCATATATTTTTTTTAGATTTCTTTTTAGCACTATTGGTTATATTTGAACCAAAATTAACTTATCTTAAGATATGCACTATTTAAATTAATATGCATGTCCATTTCAAAAAATTAAATGGCTGCAAACATATACAAGGATTAAGTGAATTTAATTGACGATAGGAATGGTTTTTCTTATAATAGTATTGACTTTTTAAACCTGCTTTGGTATAGAATTGTGAATATAACTTCAAATTTGCTTGGTAATGCTGGTTCGCACCCTTTGCTACCACGGGGATACTTTGAAAGATCTTTCAGTGTAATACGTCAATTATTATTAACAAACAAGTTAACCAACTGACCATTTAACACGATTTGATTATAATGTTTTTTATTGAATCAAAATTTATTGAGTTAATATAATAAATATTTAATTTACAACCTCCATCGTTTGCTCATCTTAAACGATTAGTTTTAAAATTTAAGTTGTCATTTTAAGGCCTATTATCCGATAAATAGACAAATTGTAATCCTCTTTAGGGGATACGCGTCCAAAACCTTCGGGTCATTCAAATAAGGTCCATTCAAAGGCCTATTGCTGTTGACTTACTGGTTTTTATGATTTGTTGCAATAATTGTAATTTTAAAAACCAAGGATCAGTTTATTAAAAAGAATTTTTAATAGGCTGCTTTTATCGATGATATTATTGTCGCCTGGTTAAGGAAGGTAAATATCTCCTTAATTTATGAATCTACAATAGACACATTCAAATATTGTAAAAAAAAATGTATCCAATAATTAACTATAAACATTTGCTATTTAATTTTTTGTATAGCCACCAAAACCTACTAAACATCCCATAGCTGTTAACCAACATACATAGCTGGTACATAATTCTAAACCTACGAGTATATAAATGCACTATTTAAATAAATCATTCTAAATATTATATTGTTAATCAACTTATCGTATGTAATAAGTATAAGATAAAAAATACTCTTCCCTCCTTTAATCTAGCAAAAAAAATTAAAAAAAAAATATATATATATATACATCTTTTTGTTGCATTCAGAGTATCGCAGGACATTTTTATCTGTAGACAAACAATGGGGGCTTTTTAATTATGAAGAAGTTAAAATAATACTAATAAATGGCTTTATAGAGCCTTAGCCATATTTTACCCATAACTGTATATAGTTTGCGAAACCTGTTTAAAAAAACAACTGAAAAAAAAACGGCATATGCTATTGACGCCTATAACTGATGATTTACGCAGCCACAAAACCTAAGATAGGTTGATAATTAATTATCTTATCATACGCTAATGGATATGATAGACCGGCCTGAAGCGTCATTTATTTTACGGACACGATCTAACGTATACAGTATTTATTTGTTTATGATTGGTTTGACTAAACAATGGTTAGCTATCATGGTATGCATAAAATTATTACTATACACAAGTATTGAGGTGATTTTTTAAGGTTGTTACCACAGGTTTTTATGTCGACATTGTTTAATTTGTTAACTACCATTTAACTATGTTTTAGCTTAAAGAAGCTCGCTACCGTTTATATAAACTTAAAATTGACACAATTAATAAGGTTAAACAACTTACCCAGTCTTATAATATAATTTTTGTTGTTTTTCGTACCTAATCGGATCTTGTACTGAATATTATAATTTTCAATGGCATGATTAAATTAATCAATGTGAGTAACAATCTTTAAACAAGTAAGGATTATAATATCAATCTCATCTTTATTCATCACCATTCCACCTGGAATTGTCTCCTTAGAAACATCTTGTCGCCTCATCATTAATCGTATTGAAAAGGTTCAGGCATGAGAGATGCAAATGAACCTGTTATTACTGTATTATGAAGTTGTTACAATAATTACCAAGTAAATATTCACATGTATAATTATCGTCAATGATATTTCACAAAAAGTAATACAATGTGAAAAAAATATTAATGTGCCATGTAAAATCAAAGTTTATCAAACCTGGATGTACACCTTTGCTAAATCTTTTAAAATTTTGTCAATATTTAATATAATTTTGTCACAACTATTGTCTTCAATATAAACATTTTTTTATTAAAGGAAAGCCAATTTTCTTCTTGATGATAAAAGAAATCCAAGGCCAGATATTTTTCGGAAGCCCCCAATTCAGAGATTAGGAAGAGTAATTTAAGAGTTTGGAAATTTCCCAGGTGGTTTAGAACCTTTGAAATGTATTTCCTCCAACGAGGGGTAGCTTAAGACCAGCTTTAAGGAATGCAACATTCAATGAAAAACTCATTTGGCTCTCTTACAAATTACGGCCTTCATTGAAAGGCTAGAGTTGTTAGAATTGTTAGAGATGTTAGGTATTTGTGTGTAATAATTATGGAGTACTAAGAAAAAAAATGTTTTTACAAATAATAAAAAAATCATATGTTTGGATTTTAAGTTGAAAAAGAAAATATAATATTGACAGGAAATGCATTAAGGCTTACTATATTGCCTCTGACATGGAATCAAATAAAAAAAAAAATATTTGAGTTAATTGAAACTAGCACATTGCTAATTTTGTTGAATCTCCAATCAATAAAAGCCATGTATGTACTTTGAAATATATACAACTTAACGTGCCAAGGATTATATATACGCATTTTTATAGCGACTATACTGAACTTGGGCTTTTATAATACGTCAGATAATTTCACACGCTCCAGTTAATTATGTTTGTTTATTCAGCTTTACAATTTCATATAATAGGTTAGTACTACTTTCTTAAAGTGATATCTGAATTAGATCCAAAGTATCTTTCATAAGGAGTTGTCATTGTCTTTGTCTAGTAAAGGATTTACACTCAGCTGGCTATAAGTTTTGGGACAGAGCTTAAGTTCCATAGGCCTATTATAGAAGATTATGAGAAAAGTAAAAGTTAAAATTACCTGAATACTCTCGACGTTCCTTTTTGTTAGGTGTTTCAGCAGCTTACACCTATGGCGCTTCCCTGTGGCTCGATGGATCACTGAACGAAAGTCGTAATGTTTTGGGTTAGACTTCCGGGGATGCTTGATAAAATCTGTACAGTTAATAACTATACAGGGTGATCAACTCAAGGAGGCCACCATTGGGATATCGGAAACGGTAAGAATTAGAGAAAACTTTAAATGGGGGACATTCCTTTATTTTTTGTGGCAGTTATAAATATGATTTTAGTTTTTCAAAATTCAGCCGCCATTTTCCAAAATGGCGGCCAACTTTGAAATTTCTTATAGAACACCCTGTATTTTATCATGTTTTCGGATAGAACATGCAATTTAAAAACTTTTTTATTCTTGACATTTTTTCGATAAACCCACTCGTTTAGGAGTTACAGCCTATGGAAAAATGACTTCCGGTGTACATTTTACATCATGTAGCTCCAAAAAAGTAGGTTTATGGCGAAAATGCCAAGAGAAAATAAGTCAAATAAGTCTTAAAATTGCATCCACATTCCATTAAGACCATAAAATACACAGTTTTCCACTTTTCAAGTTTGCCGCCATTTTGGAAAATGGCCGCCGTTTTTAAAAAATATAATTAATATTTTTAACGAATTTTATGGACTTTTTGAATTGTGGATGCAATTTTAAGACTTATTTGACTTATTTTCTCTTCGCATTTTCGCCATAATCCTACTTTTTTTGGAGCTACATGATGTAAAATGTACACCGGAAGTCATTTTTCCATAGGCTGTAACTCCTAAACGAGTGGGTTTATCGAAAAAATGTCAAGAATAAAAAAGTTTTAAATTGCATGTTCTATCCGAAAACATGATAAAATACAGGGTGTTCCATAAGAAATTTCAAAGTTGGCCGCCATTTTGGAAAATGGCGGCTGAATTTTGAAAAACTAAAATCATGTTATTAATTGCCACAAAAAATAAAGGAATGTCCCCCATTTAAAGTTTCCTCTAATTCTTACCGTTTCCGATATCCCAATGGTGGCCTCCTTGAGTTGATCACCCTGTATAGGGCCGGAACATCTCTCGATTGGCTCGAAATGTATTTTGCAACCTTAAAGAGACTACGCATACCATTAGGTAAAAACTTCAAATAATATTTTTTTCACAGTAAAATATAATCTCAAATTTATGGTCAGAATATGTTTGAATGAACGTACTTTTAAATGCAATTGAATATTTAGAATTATCTAAGGCTGTTTTCATTAGGAAGGAGGGGCACAATAAAGATTACAAGAGCAGTAACGCAACAAGATTTGGCAAAAGTTCAGACGAGATTAGCTTGATGTTTACAATGAAGGAGTTCAGAATCACATTAAGTGGGTGGTTTCAGGATCGTGTTCGAGATGATTATGTCTCTTCTTAAAATGTAGATGGTTATCATTTCCATAAACCCTATAAGGATAACATATTTTAGTCAGGAAAATCAACTATTATTAACTAAATGCAGTTTCATTTGTAGTTTTTAAAACAATTCAAAAGAATAAAGATTGTTAATAAAGTATCTGCTAAATTTCTTAAACTTCCCTCTTTGTTGAAATTACTTAAACCAGCTAAACATTTAGGTAAAAAATATTCTGAATGAAGAAATATTTTTTTCATTTGTCATTGGATACAATGAGTTAATATACTTGAAGGAACTATTGTTTAAGTTAGTTACTATTCTACACAAAAGGATAATGTTATAGGGAACATATAGACGGTATCGATCATAAATATAAACAACATTATATTGCCGGCCTGAAAGTAAGCATTATTTAACATTGCTTAAATGGAACTGTATAAGCCATATGTTAATTAATACTGTTAATATAGGATTTGGGAAAGCAACGTTATCTGTTTATGTTTATGATGCCGGTTCTGTTTAAGCATATTTTTTTACACAAACATTTGAATACATGACTATAATTATTTGAGAAAGACAGCCATAGCACTAAACAAACTATTCAACTTTTAAAGGAATTTATTGCGTAACTGAAGAGAGTTTGTCTCTATAATTATTACTGTTGTCATATAACTACATCAAGTTTGGACTTTTACGAGAAATCTGCTTTAAAATATTACTACTTACCCATTTGCTTAGTAGCTAACATATACATTGTAACAAACAAAACTTAATGCTTCAGCCAAAACATAACCTCGTGATATGATTTTTGATATGTTAAAAAGGATTATTTTTCACGACCCTACAAGCCTACAACGACATCTGTATCGATATAAGATTTGGTATGTTTCCAAAGAAGCTGTTGTACATGAGCCAACTTTTATTGTTCACTTGTAAGTATATATCATCGATTTTAAGGTTTACAAACACAAACTCCACCGTTATGTATGTTTTGCCACTTGTTAACACAGTGGCAATATAGATTTTTTTCATAAATGTATTGTCACTCATGTCTTGCTTAGTTAGACAAACACTTACCACAATGGTAAATGATGGTATGTTATTTAAGCATAACCATTCAAATTTTTATTAAATTATATTTAAAAAAAAATTACGTGTATTATTAGCTATGTTTCTTCGGGACACCTTAAAAAAGTAAGATCTTCAAGAAACCTGCAAGTGGAATGAACATCTGAAACCTTCAATTATATATTTGAACTTATCCTTTTTCATTTGATATTTCTCTAACATCCATGTATAGTTCCTAAGAAGGTTCATTACAGTTAATTTAAGTTACCAATCCCTACTAATGATATTTAATAGTGGTTTAGTTAATAGAGTTCCTTATTAAAAAGCACTACCCTATGTAACGCCTATTAAAAGATTTATAATACACTACTTGGCAAAAATATAACTAACGATGCATACGAAAGTAATGAAAACACCACTACAACAGTTACACTCCAAACCCAAAGCAATATGCAATGTTGTGAAAACAGTTTCCATCGCAAATGGCTTTTCCATGTATGAGAAAATCAAAGTGAGAGTTGGGTCAGTTTGAGCTTCTGGAAGATAAAATTTAAATATTAACAAACGGTGAGTTTTATAAAATAAAATATGCATATAGTACCTTTAAAATATAATTTAATAAAACAAGATATAAAAATTGTAACCATTACAGTTACTACTCGTATTTCAATCTGCTGACCAGATAGTCTACATACTGCAATCATTTGTTTATATTCAATCATTGAGCATATCAGTGTTCATTGCGGGTATTTTTCGCTGGAGTATATACAATTGGCATAGTTTTTTTTAAGGGTGGATAAAGAAAATATTTTTTTAATGGACAACCCAATTCAGTGGTAAATTATGTAATATACATTTCTGAACTAAAACTGAAAAGAAAAATATTTTAAATAGTTTACTTATGTATATAATATATTTTTTGTTTAAATATTGGGCTTTAAAGATAGTGGCATTTTATTGATGTGAAAGTTGAATATTAAGTGCGTAATGATTTTGTAAAGGGTACAATCATCTGGGGCCCGATTTAATGTTGAACGTGAACTGTCTACAAATGGCTAAAATGGTTAACTTTCCTCTTACCAACGCCTAGTGTTAAGAGTCTGTACTTGCTGTATTTTATGTATCATATTTATTTTTAACTTGCTAAACTTTGATTCATTTTCTCAGTCTACAAGGACGATTTTAATAATTTGTATTTAGTCTATTCAAAATATGAAATAAAACCCCTTAGCCTTAAAAAAATTGCTTCAAAAGATCTTTTGATGGTTTACATTTCCAATAAGTATGTGAAATAATATACTAAAAGTCTAATAAAATCGGAGTCTCGGAAATCGGTTTTTTTTTCAATATGGCGTCCAGAAAATAAAAATAATAAACCTCATTATTTTTTTCCGTAAAATCTTTTCTTGTCTTCCAATTAAGACCAAATTTGGTACAAACCTCTGAATTTGTATTATCTAGAAATACCCCCGCCACAGAAAACCTGCACCCTAAGTGAATTTCAATTTGCCTGATTGAATTTTCATTAAAATATCACATTAAAAATTTCACATTGATTCCCTATTTAAATAGCACGAGTTTAACTAGTACTTCAGTTTGCTGCGACAGGGAGGGTAAAAAAGTGTTTTTAGTAAAATGTTAAATAGTTTAGTATAAAACAAATGCATTTTCCAAATTTGATAAAATATATTCATATACAGGCTAACTAAAACAAGTTTTCTTATTCTCCGTAAGAATAAAATGGGAATTTTAAATTTAAATTTTTTTGGAATTTTCTCCGTAACTATTAGACATAACAACGCTTCTATGTACTAATTTTTTTTTTTCTGAGCCCTAAAATGGTTTTGAAATAAATTGCCAAATTTTACGTTTTTAGGGAAAAAAATGGGGAAAACCCCATAAACCCCTGTTCCCCTGGTCCGATCATGCTGGTTCGCGAACTCGTTCAAATAAATGTAGGTTTACATGTTTGTACCAAATTTCATCGAAATCGGATCATTTTTGCTTGAGTTATTGTGCTAACGGACACATTTGACCAAAATCTTGGACGCCATCTTGAATTTTGGACTTCCGAGACTCCGATTTCATTAGACTTTTTTCCCTGGAAAATACACATAATTCTAAGTCAGAATAACCAATAAAACAATTTAAAACAATTTTTTAGGGTTCTCGTACGGATTAACTCGACTAATTGTAAACCTAAATATACCTAAATTCACTTGCAAGGGCTAAATCGATAGTGTTCGTACAGTAATTTATAACTTTCATATTATATTTTTCACCTGACTGGGTAACATCAAAATAATGTTTATAAATACGTACTAGACTGATCAAATATACGAACGTAATCTTATATATTTATGTGCTGGAATAAGATCAAAACCAGTTTGAAATATTAAATACCTGTAATTTCAATGTATTATGAAAATGTCCAAACCGATGTCTTAACATTTAATTGTTAATTTTATTTTATTTTACTCTTTCTGTTATTTTTTATACCTTTTGATGAGTTGTGTAACCCATCCTAGGAATTTGGAAAACCTACATTATTAAACCACAAACAGAATATTTGATCAAAGTAAAGTTGAAGTGGAACAATAAATGTTGTCACAAAAAGTATTGTTGTGGTAGAGAGTCAGAGGGTTTGGTGGTAAACAGTGTAGGGACTTGTATTGGCCTCAGGCCAGAGATATTCTGCTGTGATTCTCAGCAAAATGTGTGGCCCTGTAACAAAGACTTTGTGTGTTTGTAAAGTAGCTAATTATTTCTCTAAGAATGTTTTTTAGGAACACACTTGAATTTCATATTATGTCTATAATTTAATTTAAGTCTACAATATTGTAATCAGCAAAGTTTTGTTAATTTTAAAATTTTGGAGAACTAGTCTCTTAAAATATAGTTTTAATAATTATCATCTTTTAAATGAATTAGTACTTTTTACATGATGTGTATTAATAACAGCGTTGCTTGTTAACGTTTTAAATTGTGAATTTACACCAGCTTATTTTTTCTTGTAATGTTAATACGTTATTTACAAAAGCAAATTAGTTTCTTAACAAAAGATTAAATGCCAAAACTCTTTAATGCTAACTCTATTTTACCTCCAAAGAGCATTACTTTCTACTATCAGCACAGGACGTTTACACATTCTCCTTTTCAAGTAAACGGTACAGAGAAGTAAATATATAAGATGGTATAATTCTTAACTTAACGTATAAACTAAAAATGATTTTATTTTGTTCATCTCTCAAATATAGAACCTATAATACTGATAAGACTGTTCTTTGAACGTTCTTTGAACGAGAACTTTCAACCCCTTAATGTGGAAAAACCACTAAACAAATAAATAAATGTTAGTAAAAATGCAATTAAAAAGCTAGTTCAATTCGAGCCTACGACGTTTAAAAACTGAATCCATAAATGAGATATCAACTTCGAAACATGCACAATCAATGGAGAATTATTTGGCCAACCCACATGATGCAGTTTATATTGTATATTCCCCCACATTGCAGAGTCCATGTCAATAGTGGTGTACTTTCCATTGCAGCTATTCGTTTGTAAACACGATAGAGGGGAAATCTGGGTACAACGCATTCAATTGATTGCTTTATATTTCATTTGGTTGCCATAATGATTTGTGACTTTATCACCTTTGAGTTGCTTATCAAATAATATTTTACATACGATTTTAAATATGCACTTGTAATAAAGAAGGAAATTATTCCAGGATTTTCAAGATAAATGATATTAATAGACAATACTTATTAGACTTTTAATTTAAAACTTACTACTTCTTTATAACTTTATGAACTCAAATGTAAAAAATACAAAGTTAAGATACTTAGTTGTTCTTCATGTGACTCCAGGGTGTTTTTGTAGATAAACGTTATCTGATTAACTCGCGTCTCTCGTGAATCAAGTCGTCAAACGACTCATGCAACCAAAACATTTTGGGTATATTATATATATATATTTTTAGGCTTTTGGTTAGTTCCTGGTGTATCAATTAGTCATAGTTTTTATGAACTTTAAAAAAAAGTGTCTAATAATTAAAAAGCTGTATATAAGTAATTCCTTAATATATAATTTAGTTATTTTAAACCTATCAAATACATTTAATCATGCTAGCATTACTAGTTAAAAGCAGGATAAGTTGAAAATGCAATAGATTTATAGTTAAAAGACTAAATTATTTACTCATTATTTTCATTATTTTCTGGCTCTCTTCAACCTTAAACATGAGGGATACTTTAGTTTTGGTACAAACCAGTGGGTCAGTTTAGACTATCTCAAAACTAGAAGTTGACATTTAGGATTTGATTTTGATTTAGGCCTACTTTGTCAATGGCCTTAAACATTTAAAGCAGAACCCAAAATTTAAGGTGGGGGGACATGATTTTGGCTAGATTGTTTACTGCCTTTATAAACCTTGGCAAACGATGACCTCTTATATTGACATATTTTTTTGTTTCTATTTGTGTTTTTTTATTCTACGTTTTATCATGACCTCTTATACGATAACACTCTCAAATATTACCCACAACGAAAGTCCAGCCAGTCCAGTATGCCCATTTAATCAATGTTCACCGTATAGCTGATAAAACACTGATTAGGAGTTTCTCAATTTGAACTACCAACAATTATATAAACGACGCAAATCCAACATCGACGCTTGTGGCAAGGTTCATATATAATGAGGCATAGTTTAACATCATTTGAAGGCAATGGACTTATAACTTTTGTTTCACAAATCAAATTACATATACATTATTCCTAAAATTATTTATAAATTAAATTATCATCTTACATGAGTTTTGATTCTTACGGATGACAGTTGGTGGCCTGGAAAATAACTATTCCCTTCTGAGGAAAGACTTTAAAACCTTGAATTCCACTTTCATGAAACTATCATTGTTTAAGCTAATCGTAAAATAGTAATACATTGAGGGACATGTATTTTTCTTTGTTATATTTAATTTCGTTTGTTTGAATGAACTATACCTATCTCATAAGGACGATCTCATATAAAGAAAGGACAATTTAATTAAGTATAATATTTTTTGAAAACCCCAAATATTTTCTAGGTAAGGGTTTTATAATTACTAAGCGATACAGTGTGTTACCTACAAAAACATTAAAGCAAATCTTTATTTAAAATTCAATGGTTCTAAAAAATATGAGTTAAAGCTTGGATATGGAAATGGTAAGTAGTTTAGCGTTTATAGTTGTTATCTTTCCAAGCATCTATTCTAGTCCCTATCCACTATTTTAAATCGTAACTTGGTTTGGTAAAAAGTAAGTAATTGAATATTTCTTTGTATAAAAATAATATCCACATAATGTTTCTGATGTTATATTTATCAAAAAACCATGTTATTGGTTTGTCACTTCCTGCCTACTAAATCAGGTGTAGATCTAGTTAACTTGGATTGTAACTTGAGTCACTTTAGCTACTCTGCTGATTTCACTCCAGGGGACAGTTTCCTATCAAGTTACAAAGATCGCCTTAAACTACGCTAAAACTTGTTTTCTTCAATTGATATTTTTTAACTGTCTTTTAAATAATACTTTCGTAAAATGTATTCAATACATCTTGAGCTATGCAGGTAAAAAATTTGTATTACAGATTATTAAGCTATTTATATACATGAAATAATGGTGATGTCACGGCGAAACTTTGTAGGGAATTACAAGACAAATATCACTTTTATTTATGGTCATCCAAGTCAATTAGTCACATGAAAACATCCTATAACCTAATCATTGTTATTTAAGGAAAAAGGAGTGATGCTATTTTTTTCAAGCCCCACCTTCACGTCCTAAGATGTTGGCTCTGGAACTGTTTTACCCTGGGCTAGGCCAAGAAGGTCGCGACATTATCACTAAGGTAAATCCCATTGGTGATTGGCAGGATTTGTACCCGGGACTTTGGGATTTGAATCCCGAAAGCTCGAGTAGCTTTGGAACAAAATTTTTGGATCCCGGTCTCTGAAGTCTCAAATTTATATCCTGCCATGTGGTAATTACGTAGCTTATTATGCCTGGACTGAGCTGATATCATGTGTAAAACGGTACTAGGCTAGATCATAGAGTCCAAGGATATAATGGTGGGACATGAAACCATGAACATAAGCCTATACGGATTTTTATTTCAAAAAGAAAACCTAAGTTTTAATCCTGTTCAACAAACGAAAGTAGTTGGACAACAAAAACCACAACACAGCAGTAGGAGAGACTACGGCTCAACTGAGTGTAACACAGAACACAATTAGATTATCTCTGTCGTCGTTTATTACACTCTAGTCCACAGTCCCTGGCGATTGTAAGATATGATCAGCATTCACGGACGAGAACTTGCCATCAATGCTTATTGTATCTACTACGGTGAAGGAATCTAAATGAAGTCCTTACAATAAGTGGAGTTATTTTTTTCTTTTCATTTACTTATTTTTTTAATCAATGCAATTGAATAATTACAACTATGATAATTTATTAGCTTACAAAAAATCTATAATATAAAGTTATGGGGTACTTATAGGTATTGTGAACCGCAGTTGAAGATGTTGACGCATTCTTTTGAACTCTGAACATTAAATGTAACGTTTTACTGGTAAAATTAGTGGAAAGCAAATATAATGATGGACTACAAAATGGGTAGACTGCTACAATTAAAAATTAGTTGATTTAGGTTTTATAATATTTATTTTAATAATCGACAAATATACAAATGAAAATATAGACTACAATGCTAAATATTTGTGTACAGAAGCTATGAACCTCTGTTTTTCTGAGATGAGTTTAGTAATAATTAATTAGCTTACTTAAAAATATCTCATGCCACTTTTACCAAGGTGTTGTGTATAACAATTGCAATGTTTTAGCGAGTTTCTTTGAACCTTTTTCAATAGCAACGTTTGCGGGATCTCGTCCTTTAAGGTTGTCTGGCCTTCAGCCAAGGCTTGGAAGGGATGTTTACCAACGGGTTGTGTTTCAGGAGAACAAGAGTAACTTATCATTCTATGAGCCTTTTGTAACATAAAAAGGGTGTATAAATATAGCGAAATGTTGTAGAACTAGTTCTAACAATATTTTAAATCTGAAATATTTAATTTTAGTTGAGTATTAAAAATGGTAATACCAATTAAATATTTTTGATTGGAATCATCAAAATCTACTATTTTTATTTTACACACTTATAGCTCTCGTGTCTTTCAACATATCATCACACTTTTTTCAATATTTGTATCTTACATACAATAATCATATTTTTTAGGTATTATAATCGTAAATCTTTGGGTATGTAAATAATTTTGCTAAATTTGATTAGACCAGTAAACCTTTTTCCAAACAATTATTATCAATTAGTCCTTTGAATGCATGTATTGTATTGTTTAAAAAAGTGTTCGCCATTTTAAACATTATTATTGACTTTAGATTATTTTATTAGAAATCATAATTAACAAGAACGTACCAATAAAGTATAGTAAAAGAACTTATTCTTAATTTAGTTAATAGTAGAAAATACGTGTTTAAACAAAAATATTTTTTTACACACAGAATTTCTCTGAAAGAAACAAAAACTATTTATATTGAAAACATATACATGAAACATTTATTAAAATTATATCCGTTAAATGTAACAAACGGATCTATTGCTAATTGATTTCATGTATTTACCATACAGCAATTTTTAATTAACGCAGATCATAAATGTACAACACTTTATATTGTGGATCACGTACACGTTTTAATAGAGTGATAAATGATTTGAGGATGGGGTGCTTGTAGCTGTAAATATTGTAATTGGATGCAAACGGCAGAGAGAGCAGATATGAATATCAACCAGCCAGAATATTCCAGTAACGGTATGTTTCGCCATGCTTTCTATAACAGTACAATCGATATGATTGACATATAGACATTACAATATTGTAATCGATGATTCGTTAACTATATGATATAATTTATTGTATTGCATTTAAAATGTGTATTTTATTACTTAATATAATTTATTAAGTACTAAAAGTTGTGTATATAATTTTTTTCTCTAGGAAAATCAGCCTTCTAATAGCTAAATGGTGTTAAGCAAACCTTAAGATTCTTAAACATTAATTAACTTTGGGTGTTTCTCTTCCGGTTTAGAGTAAGTAATAACAACTACTAACGAAGCAAATAAAATCAACTTACATAACATTAATTGAATCAAATCTTACCAATTGATAAATTTTATTGTTTTAATTTTTTCAGTATTGTTAAGCTCAAATAATTATTATGCAATATTAATACGGCCTAATTTAAATAACGCCTCTCAATTTGTTATAATATTTTAAAGTGTTAAGTGTTGTAATTTCATTATTGCCTATCAAACCTTGTGATTTACTACTGACTAATCATTTAGTATTAATAAATACAATTTTTACAAATATAATTAGATGTACACAATATGTATACGTTTTGTGTTGGTTGTAGGCATTTGATACAACCATACAGGGTGTACCAACAGTCCGAAAGCGGGCTTTGCAGAACAGGATTCTAGGTACGAAAGTAAATTGAAAATCGAGAATAACATTTTTTCCCAAAATCTCTTTGTTAACATTCACAGTTTTGAATATTTTACATAAACATTTTTATCTTTAGATTTTGCCAACAGATTTTTATGAAACTTGGTATGTGTGTTAAAGTAGAATAGGCCCATGTGAGAAAAAATATCTTTATCCGTTACAAAATTTCAAAATTGCAGCCATTTCAATTTTTTACATTCAAATAACGAAAGAATGGCTGATTTTATTGAAAATATGCCAAATGAACTTTAATTTAGCATTTAAAATCCACTATCAAACGACATCGAGATCAAATAGATCGAATAAAAAATAACAGAAATATCACCTTTTTTTATGAGGTAGAGTATTAGGGCTCTATAATAATAGGGATAACAAGTCAGGTTTGCCTCATTTTACAACAAATAACTGTGATATTTAATTTACAGTATTTTTTATTCCATCTTTTTTAACTTGAGTCGTTTGATAGGGGATTTAAAATTGTAAATAAAACTGTATTTTACATCTTTTCATAAAATTCGACATTCATAAGTAATTTTCTTCTAAAAGAATTTAAATGGCCGCCATTTTGAAATTTTGTATTGGATCAAAATATTTTACCAACATAGGTCAATTACTTTCACCAACATACAAGGTCTTATAAATATTGGATGGAACAATCCACAGTAATGTCTATGTGAAAAGTACAAAATTTTGGATATCTGGTTAACGAAGAATTTTGGAAAAAACCTTTATTCTTGATTTTCATCTTATTTTTGTTTATAGAATCCGATTCTGCATACGCTACAAACTTTTGTGACTCACTGTATCCATGCATTATAATCATACATAAATTTTCACGTGTTCTGCGAACTGCTCTCAACTCCTGACGTATCAACAGTGGATTGGGTCAATGTTTGATATTCTTACACCGTCCTGTCATTGTATCCCGTTTCAATTTACTGTCCTAATATTGGCCAGAACATTGGCTGGACCTTCTATTGTATCAGGATGGACAAGTATCACAATATTTTTGAATATACAGGGTGTCCCGGAACTCTCTACCAATATTTTAGGGCATTGCACCTGGTTAAGAAACATACCTAATTATCATATTTAAATTGTCCGGAAGTCCTTAGTTACTCACATAGCCGCCATTTTGTTTTTTCAGTTATTATTTTTTTCTAATGAATGGTTAAACATACAAAATGGAAACGTTGCACAAACATTTATGTCACCTAGGCAAAGCTACCAAAAAATGATGATGTTTTTCAAATTCATAAAACACAATGGCGGCTACCTATTTAAAGTTTTTGTAAAATCAACAGTTTTCAAGTTATTTAAGAAACAAAATTTTAAATAGCCGCCATTTTGTTTTATAAATTTGAAAAATCGTCATAATTTTTTGGTAGCTTTGTCTAGTTGTCATAAATGTTTGTGCAAAGTTTCCATTTCGTATGTTTAACTATTCTTTAAAAAAAAATAACTGAAAAAAAACAAAATGGCGGCTGTGTGAGTAACTAAGAAATTCCGGACAATTTAAATATGATATTTAGGTATGTTTCTTACCCAGGAGCAATGCCCTAAAATATTGGTAGAGAGTTCCGGGACACCCTGTATAAATAAATTGCACAAAACTAAACCTACAACTTATGAGTTCAAATTCCTAATTCTATTAGTCAATGAACCATCATAAACTATTTCCTTGACTATTTGGTTCCATACGTCTCTTAAATTAGTATGTATATGAAATAATATTCATTCTACAGAATCTTTTATTAAATTCACGCCTGTGTTTTTGTTTTATAAGATATTGGTCACTTTTATGCTTATATAATTTCTCTTTGATGAACCTCTTGCTTTAGAAACTAAATTTACCCTTTATTGCAAAAGGTTTGGCAAAATAATAAAATATGTACTGAATAAAGTTTGTTTATTCCATCACAAACTCTGTAAATGTCGTGATTGCCTTTTTTAAATTATATTTGTTTTCTTCCTAGTGCCTAATAAAAAGGAGAGATTAGTTTTAATCATCATTAATTGCATAATCTATAAAGAACTATGCTAAAGTACCAATAAATAAATTACCAAAATACGTACATCACTATACATGTGAAACATTTCCAACAAAGATAGCAACCCTATCACAAACTATTATTCAGGTTAGTGCGACTTATAAAAGGTAGTATTATTACGTAAAAACAAATATCACTATAACGATAACATTTCTCTGTTAACAATTTATAGTAATAAATCTAATTGTTGGAGTATTTTTTATAGATTTTCTTATGTGCTGTTTTCAAATAAAAAAATATGACAAACTCACAGAGAATTCTAAAACCTAATCATACTACCAAAATCATAACGTCAATTTGAATAATTTATAAGTACTTTGGTTACTTGTTTATTTTTTTGTATGTTTTAATGTTTAAAACTGTTATTGATTTTGAAATTAATTTCTGTGTTGCAGGTTGGTAGGGTGCTGTCATTAAACAGTCTGGTATCAGTAAGTAATAGATTTAAATTAATTATTTTGAAAATAATGAAACGCTTTAATACAAGTACTTACCATTAACTTCCACGCCAAAGTATTTAACCCTTATACTATAGCTTACCAAGCCACATATAGTGATATTTTCGTACCCATAGAGGAAATTCTTTAATGAATAAATCATCTTACGCCACCCAAATCAAATCAAATAAAAAAAATCCACAGAAAAAATCTACAAGCATAAAAGTTACCGTTGTTTTGAAATTTTCCCTTTTGTTAAAAATCAATGCTTAACTTTTTGTGTGATGATATTAACATTCTAAAAAAACTATTTCTAACTTTCTTCTGGAATTACATAGTTTACTTGGTAGTCTTGACGGCACATTTCTACAGTTGTACCTGTTTTATAGTTAATCTTCCTGAGAGGTCTGGACGACGTATATTGATGACCATCATGACCGTTTCATGGACCAACATTTCTAGTATTGACCTAATTCTTGAGAAATGCCTAAATTGTACATAAACAAATGTCGTTACAAAACAACATCATTAGTCTGTATGTGGTAAAAACTCTACTAAAAGCGAAAAATTGAACCAAGAACAAGTGCGATGTATGCAAATGTTTTACCTAATACATAAAAACAACTATTGTTTGGTCTTAAATTAAGAAAGAAAATTGAAATAAAAAATAATTACCAACAAAATGTACAAAAGCTTTAACACTCTTTTATAAAGCTGCAACGTATATGAAATTAAGTTTCCAATTCCTTGTAAGTGAAACCTAACAATTTGAAAATATGTTAGAAAGAATGTAGAGCCCTAAAATATAAAGTATGCACAAACAACTTCGACAGTATAAACTAGTCTGACGCGTCATCTGTCACGAGAATATTATTTAAATAATCTTCCAGATCATATTTTTGTTTACTTCAATGACTATGACCTAAATAAATACGTTTTCCTTGTACCATCTACTTAGGTTAAATACTCACAAATGGTTAAAAATAATGAATAGTTGATTGCAAATAAGTGAGTAAATTTTCTCATGATCATACAAGTCATACAAGTGTCATACAAGTGTGTGTAGTAAGGTTTTCAGTGTGTGTAGAACATTAAAAGCTTAATTTGAGAGTTAAAACAGTATGGTAGAGTATTAGGCAGATTATTTATAGCCTAAGTAAAATTCTGTAACGAATAAACGAATTCGTAACATTGCTTTACAGTACCCACGACTTTGAAACATCTATAATATTTTTGTTTCGTAAATCTATTAACGTTACGCCAGTGCTCGTCAAATTATAGGTTTACACATTGTTGATTTCCTACTTTTCTCCTGTTTGCAGTTCAATTATACAGGGTGTCCTGCTTTGACTAGGACAAACTTTACCAGATTATTCAGGAGGTAAAAAAAATCAATAGATACAAACACTGTATTTAGCTCTACATTTTTCCACATATTTTATTACAGTAACAGCAACTGCTCAGTTAATAATGTTCCGATCTTAACAATTTTTTCACCATCTTTTAGAAAATAAGACTGCAACTTTTGGTCTCGAGTAAATTCTTAAAGGATTTTTTTTATGATATTAAGCTTTGGAAACCAAAACAAACTGCCTTTAGAAACGCTTATACATTTTTTATTCATATTACACACAAAGGTAGTAGATAAAACGATAAACATATTAGCTGAATTTCAATGCTATAGCTCAAACCGTTAAGGAGTTTTTGAATGTTATGAATGTTTTTTGTAAAAACCACATACAGACAGACAGACGCTAAACGGTTTGAGATAGAACACATGTTGTATTGTTTTTTTTTTTTTGCTTGTTTTAATCTGTTTTCTTCTTCTTTTCTCAAAAAAAATGTGTCCTAGTCAAAGCTGGACACCCTATAAACTATAAATAGCTTTTCCATAAGGGATTTTGAGTCAAGTAAAGGATTAGTTCGTTTTAGTTGCGTTTATAACAGAGGTTGGAATTTACTTCCTGTTTTTTTCGTGGTTGAACGAGATATCAGTTAAGTTTTAAAATTATTTCTAAAAAGCTGATTTGTATTTTGACATGAATAAGGCTCATCAATTTGAGTGACAGTTTAAAAAGAAAAGGATTATAATATCAATCTCATCTTTATTCATCACCATTGCGCCTCAATTTGTCTCCTAAGGAACATCTTGTCGCCTCATCATTAATCATATTGACGAGGTGGGGTGAGGAGGAATTTAAATGAACCTGTTATGATTAAGAGGGTGGTTTAAAAGCGTTGTCGATGAGTGGTGTTAACTAGCACGTTATCTAGGAATATGCGCATCAATTTAATTTAGTTTGCCAAGAGCATTTAGCATATTTATTTAGTACTATTAAATTAAATTAAAATACATTATTAGCAATTTTATGATTAAGAGGGTGGTTTAAAAGCGTTGTCGATGAGTGGTGTTAACTAGCACGTTATCTAGGAATATGCGCATCAATTTAATTTAGTTTGCCAAGAGCATTTAGCATATTTATTTAGTACTATTAAATTAAATTAAAATACATTATTAGCAATTTTATGATTAAGAGGGTGGTTTAAAAGCGTTGTCGATGAGTGGTGTTAACTAGCACGTTATCTAGGAATATGCGCATCAATTTAATTTAGTTTGCCAAGAGCATTTAGCATATTTATTTAGTACTATTAAATTAAATTAAAATACATTATTAGCAATTTTATGATTAAGAGGGTGGTTTAAAAGCGTTGTCGATGAGTGGTGTTAACTAGCACGTTATCTAGGAATATGCGCATCAATTTAATTTAGTTTGCCAAGAGCATTTAGCATATTTATTTAGTACTATTAAATTAAATTAAAATACATTATTAGCAATTTTATGATTAAGAGGGTGGTTTAAAAGCGTTGTCGATGAGTGGTGTTTACTAGCACGTTATCTAGGAATATGCGCATCAATTTAATTTAGTTTGCCAAGAGCATTTAGCATATTTATTTAGTACTATTAAATTAAATTAAAATACATTATTAGCAATTTTATGATTAAGAGGGTGGCTTAAAAGCGTTGTCGATGAGTGGTGTTTACTAGCACGTTATCTAGGAATATGCGCATCAATTTAATTTAGTTTGCCAAGAGCATTTAGCATATTTATTTAGTACTATTAAATTAAATTAAAATACATTATTAGCAATTTTATGATTAAGAGGGTGGTTTAAAAGCGTTGTCGATGAGTGGTGTTAACTAACACGTTATCTAGGAATATGCGCATCAATTTAATTTAGTTTGCCAA
The DNA here is from genome assembly GCF_028750875.1 of Macrosteles quadrilineatus. NCBI lineage: Eukaryota > Metazoa > Arthropoda > Insecta > Hemiptera > Cicadellidae > Macrosteles > Macrosteles quadrilineatus. The sequence goes on from NW_026542596.1 coordinate 79,379,675, forward strand.
GAGCATTTAGCATATTTATTTAGTACTATTAAATTAAATTAAAATACAATATTAGCAATTTTATGATTAAGAGGGTGGTTTAAAAGCGTTGTCGATGAGTGGTGTTTACTAGCACGTTATCTAGGAAAATGCGCATCAATTTAATTTAGTTTGCCAAGAGCATTTAGCATATTTATTTAGTACTATTAAATTAGATGAAAATACGTAATTAGCAATTTTAATTACACTGTTTTACAGTATTACGTTCAGAATTTGCATGGATTTGGAATGAATACTTTTCGCTATTTATATGACATTTAAGTCAATAAAATATATAAATAAACTATATAAATAAATAAAATATTCATATCTTAAAATATATAAATTTTATTTCGAGTTTAATATTTGTGTATTTAAAACCTTATGACAAAAACGGCATTGATGTAAGCCATAATACTTTTGTGTAGTGCAAACACATCTGAAATTCTTTTGTTGTATCTTTAAAAGCATATAATCATTCAAATAAATAGATTGAAATTTTCTTTTAACACAACGTAATACTTTGCCAATGCAATACGCCGTACAAAAGTTTCTTGAGACCTAACTGTTTTAGTAATTTGTATACGATTAGGCCCTACATAGGAAAATGTTGACATATTTATAATAAAAAAATAGTATTATAGTTTTAGGTCTTTATTTTTTATTTGTTGGTCAGTGGTAGCCGATTCAGAGAAACTCATTTGTTTGCCTTTTAAAAATGAATGAAAACAACGAGACAGTATTTGTTTGTATTACAGCACATTATTTAAGTTTAAAAGTGTCAATACCATTTTATTTGCTAAGATTTACTGTACAGGGGTATCATAACTAGCTTTTCAAGCTAACGTAATTTTATCAATGCTTTTTAAACTACTTTATGTACTTGTACTTTTTAAAACAAAATAAGTACAAAATATTTTTAATGAACCCAAGTATTTATCGGATGCCCCCAGTTTAGAGATTAGAAAGAGTAATTTAGAGTTTGGGAATTTCCCAGGTGGTTTAGGACCTTTGAAATTTATTTCCTCCAACGAGGAGGTCTAATACCTGCTTTAAGAAATGCTACATTGAATGAAAAACTCATTTGGCTCTTCTACAAATTACAGTCTTCATTGAAAATTGGGACTTTCATTATTGGTATTTATGGAATTTTCTTGCGTTATAAAAGAAGAATTGAGGATATTCAAAGGAAAATTATAAATATATTTCTGAAGATTTTTTATTGTTTATTTGGATTGAGTTAAGTGCATTTAATAATAACAATATTATATATTTTACTGACATCAAGGTATAGCAATGAGGTTTTGGCTGGACAACTAAATTAATCAGTAAATGATTAATTGTTGACAACATCCACAAAACATACGAATGCATAGAATGTGACATAATGAAATGCTTTAAACATTTTAATGTATAATCTATCAATAATATAACATGCTATTATTAGAATGATATAAATTCCTTTTCCTACAGTGACCTGACAAAGCAGACATTCTTGCACAGATTAAAGGAAGCAAAGTAGTTAATTGCTGAATCTACTTACTTTTCCCGACATCATTTTACTTGTATGCCCTCCAGTATTCCAACAAAACAGCAAAACACAGTGTGCTAGTTTATAAGGCACATAATACGTGTACGTTTGGAAAAAAGTTGGCAGCACTTAGTACTACGACTACAATCAGCTAGCACAGCGTTTCCAAGCCTTTTGAATTTTAACCTGTTGTTTCTTATTAAAATTCTATTTTCATTCAACACTTAGATTTAACCTAATCTAAAACGTGTTCTTTAGTGTTAAACAACTACAAACAACTAATGTACACAACAACTAATCTACAAACAACTAATGTAAAAACCAGCTGTGTGCTTAAGAAACTCTGCTTTTCATACGTCAGTTACGATTTTATCCATTATTATTCAACTGCAATACAGACATCTTAACGATATGTTTTTTTACCTTGCCTAAGAACCTTTTTATTTACTTTTTTACATGAGGGCCCTACATCCAACGTAGTTATTATTTCATATAGTAATATAGTACTAATTAGTTCTCTAGTAATATATGGTATGTAAACATGAGTGTGTTCTCAAGATCAAATTCGATTAAGTTGTTTCACAAGACAACTGTTGTTACAAATACCACTAAAAATGATTAAAAACTTAAAATTTGAAAATGATTTACATTTCATCGTAATTTGCATTATTTATTGTGCTGTGTTCATCAATTCACTCAAGCCTGTTTGAATTTTTGTTTTTATTTAAAACCTGACGATAAGATTTGGAGAGTGCTTGATAATAAAAAGATATCCTCAAACCAAATATAGTTTTAGTGTTGTTTTAAAATATAGGATAATCAGAGGCTGTTTTAATTAGGAAGGAGGGACAACATAAATATTAAAGGAGCAGTAGCACAACAAGATTTGGCATACGCTCAAGTGAGATTAACTTTATATTTACAATGAAGGATTTCAGAATTGCGTTCAGGGGGTGGTTTCAAGAAAGTGTTCAAGCTGGATGTGTGTCTCCAAAAACGTATCTCTGTCCATATTTGTTAAATTAGTTTATAAACACACAGAATGTAACTTACATGAATATTGCAGCCTAAACAAAAAAAAAGTAAAAAAGATTAAATCATAATGGGAAATCAAAATGAGGTAATGCATAAACTAAGTTTTTTGACAGAAAGATTAGATTATTCACACAAGAATGCTTGATATGTTTAGTTATTTATCTAAAAGCAATTTTCAACCTAGTCACAATGTCTCATCAAATAAATGTTAAGTGTTTTGATGCTGATTTGAACCATTGTATTTTAACGTTGGTTAGCTTCACGTAAACTTACACACTCAAGAAAAACATACAACCACGAAATAAGTTGACAACACGTATTAAGATAAATAAATGGTAACTATTTTGAATACACCCAATGGAAACGCAAAATGTATTTGTAATTTGGGATGCCTTAACAATGAATTGTTTTACGGACATATTCATTAAAAGCTTATAAACAGGAACCGAATACCGAATGCATAAGTCAGTCAATTATTGTAGAAAATCGTTCAATGATATAATATGAAAAACGTCTGCTTTGTAGCGTTAAAAATACGTTTTGTTGACGTTTGGTATGTTTCCAGAGACGCCGTTGTATTAAAGCCAACTTTTGTTCACGATTAATACGAAAGATCTCGTTGATTTGAACGTAAACCATGCATTACAAACCATGAAATATTTTGTTCTCCTATGCTGACAGCTGTCGTTAATTATTTTATGTTTTGGTTGTATAATATGACAATGACGTGTGTGAAAACCCTAAATGACCATTGTGTTTAGGTTAGTACGTTAGTTATTTTATAATGTACTGTATTAAAACATGAAAAATTCTCAAACAATTTTTGTTTTTTTTACCAGTAATCTATAAAGGTACATTAAATAAACGGTACCTTTAAAGTGTGTTTAATAGCCACTTAAAAAGGGTAAAGGCATCGAGAACAAAGATAATATATATATATATATTTTTTTTTTATTAAAGATATATTAATTTGTTTTAATCAATTTTATATGTATGTTAAATGAAAAGATAAATTGCTTTAGGTAATTTCATCAGATTTTAAATATACTAATCGTTTATATTTTCCTCGTAGAATCAAGTAATTTAATTTACCAGTATAAATTATTGCTGTAAAAATGTAAAAGTTTGCTTGAATATTGTTTATAATAAAGAGAAAAATGAACAAACCCACTTGAAAGTCCAGCCCATTAACCTCAAAGCAAAAAAGCAATATCTGCTGCCTTTGCGAATGTTCCCACAGTTAAGAGAAACATAAACATTTTCCGTCGTAAATGGGTTTTCCATGTATGAGAAATACAAAGTAAAACGTCCTAGAACCTTTTGAGCTTTTGTAAAATTGTATTTAAATTTTTATAAACGGACAGGTGAACATGCTTGTTTAATCACATGCAATTTATTTAGTTGTACGTAAATTAGTAAGTAATCCAGCTGTCAATAGATGGTTTATGGTGTTTACTTGTAAACGTTAGTCTCCTGTTTGAATTAAATTGATGATTTAACACGCTGCAGATTCAAAACATTTGTTTATATTCCCACGTTGATCAGCCAGTATGTCAATGTTCATTGCGGATATATGGCGCTAGAGTGTGTTAAGTGATGATGGTACGATTTAAATAAACGCAATGTTGCATAACGCTCATTGCACATGATTCATATTGAAACGAATATATATTGTCAGTATAGTTATGTAGTCTTGTATCGAATCTTTGCAGTTATCATAAGCATTTTTCACTTATTTAGTACATCTCTTAATACAGCTTACCTATTTCAGTGTGTACAAAAGGGGGTTTTAAGATGTCTAAAATATATTTATTTACCTGAAATTATATTTAAATTTTAGTGAAGAAAGATTTAGGGTTTTATAAAAATTGGAAATAAGAAATAAATAAAATATCTATACTCTTTTCATACAGGTTTTTTTACACATTATTTACAAATTTTGAGACTCTTTTTTTAACAACATACGACACTTATAACAGCTAGCAAATAAATAATATCTTTAATTATATAACGTATTATATAACGTCTTAAGGTTAATAATTTATCTAGGACATGAAAAAAAACAATGTAGGTTTTTATTTAAAATTAGGTTTTCTATCAAATTTAACATAGAATAAATATAAGTATAATTAATAATAAACACTAAAAGTAGCTACTTAAAACTATAAAAGAAGTTTTAAATCTGCTATATGAAGCGGAATGTATAATCCAGGCAGTAATATAGTAATATAGTTTAATGATAATTGACTGTACAAAGGTAAGCAGGTATATTATCCACATCTTAATGCTCTTAGGTATCACATTTTATGTCCTTGATATATTTCCTAATATAGGAGGTAGCTGGTCTTGGACTAGAATTTGGTAATTCGCTCCACGAGGTCCCGGGTTCATATCCTGCCAATTGCAATCACCGTTGGATATAATTCAAGTGATAATGCCGCAACCACTATACTAAGCCTAAGGAAATGCTAAAGAATCCATGACCATAGCCTAGACACAATTATATAAATGCTTGAAGCAATAATAATTGCAATTTTTTTGTTATCCATAGTATAAAAACAATAAATAATCCCATTGCTACACACATTGTGCTGAAGTGTTTAAATAATCATTTATAAATTACAATTAAGATACTTCAGTTAAACGTTATATACAACATTAAAAAATTACTATGTAATACTTTACGTAATATACAAACATGTTAGGCTCACAATGGTAGGCTAAAAGGATAATCGCCCTTTGCAGTTGTGACAATTGAATATAAAGTGGTAAAAGATTTTGTAAAGGGTACAATCATCGTTGGGCCCGATTTAGAGTTTTACGTGACCAGTCTACTAATGGTAAACTTTCCTAATATCAACGGTTGAGTAAATGGTTCTGAAGTTTTGTACTGCTATTATAAATTATTAATATTATCAATCATTAAGCCACATATTGCGTATTTTAACCCAAATACGGGTGAAGGAAGAGTATAGAATGTTGTAAGATGATCTATGCCATGATAATTTAATTATAGCCCAATGATGAGGAACAGCTGGGTCCATTGTCGAAACATCAAAAAGCTACTGATTTTTCCCAGGACCGAACCATCGACATTTTGATTATAAGGCGAGTACTAATCCAACTATATTACTTAAAAATGAGGTTACAATACCAAAAACTTAAAATTGTTGGTAGTAATACATTAATTTGATTGCATTTTTGTTGAATTGGTTGAACTAAAGTACCAATGATTAATCACTTTTCCAAGATACTTCAACTAAAGTTTAAGTGCGAAATAAGTACTATGGTATTATTGCCGAAGATGCAAGATGCCTTGGACTGAATTTTACCAACTCTCGACACCTTATAGTGGTTTAGCAACTTTTTAAGCTTTTTTAGTAAGTATTGATTCACTTTTTATCCAAGATTATACTTACCCGAACAACGTTTGTCTAAGTTAATTTGCCTTTTCACTAAGAGGTTAGAAATTTATAAGTTTAGGTCAATAAATGTAAGCCATATAATTTCATTTAACATACCACTACCAGAGATAAGGTATATTTTTCTAGAAATTAATTAACATTAGAAAACATATTTATAATCGGGACCACGTAAGTTTGCAGTTGGTGGCAGCCAATCACAAGACAAGGCTAGTGCGACGTTGCCACATTGCCCGTTGACAACACTAATTAAAATATACCAATCAATATTTTCAAATCAGCTGGTATTATTAGATTTGGCAACACCGCACGGTTCTCATTGGTTCATTCAAAACCATATGGTAAATAGGCTCCTCCCTCAACCGCAACCTTACGTGGTCCCAATTATAAATACTTTTCGCTGATATTTCACACACTATTTTGATGAGCATACACACACAACAAAGAGAGTTAGGAAACACCTAAAGGTACATTGTACAACTACAGGTACAACTTCGCAAACAGAATATTTGATCAAAGTAATGTTGAAGCAGAACAATAAATTGTGTCACAAAAGTATTGTTGTGGTAGAGAGTCAGAGGGTTTGGTGGTAAACAGTCTAGGGACTTGTATTGGCCTCAGGCCAAAAATATATTCTACTGTGATTCTCAGCAAAATGTGTGACCCTGTAACAAAGACTTTGTGTGTTTGTAAAGTCATGAAATTCTGTATAAACATTTGTTTTGATCTTTTGGATGTAATAATATTTGTATAAGTTCTACGAGCTGTTTTCACTATTATTGCGTTTTTTATTAGGTTTAAAAAAAATGTCATGAGACTAAGTGTGTTTCGTAGTTTGTAATTTATTTGTTTCATTACCGTTTTGTGTATTACCCTGTTTTACAAAATTGTATAGATTTGTGCTAAACAATATTTATTTTATTTTATTTTATTTATTTATACATGCCAACGGCTAAGCCAATACATAGATGTAAACAAAAACTGAACAATATTCAATACTCAATAGAATACTAAATACATAGATGAAAAAAAAACAAAAACAAGCTGAACAATACAATACTCAATAGAATACAATAATAAATAATCTGACAATGAATAAGTTAACAAAGACTAAAGATATAACAATAATAAATATAACAAAGAGCAAAATACAACAATGGAATTTTAACAAGAATATATATAACAATAGAGGCGTTGAGGCTAGTCCAACATCTCCACCAGGGTTGCTTCGGTTGTTCTCCTTATGGAGGTGTAGCTGTCAGCGAAGAAGTCGACATCACGAGCAACTCTGTTGCCCAGCCTGAGGATTCTTGCCAGAGGACTGTGAAAGTCATAAGTGGTGCCTCTGAAGCGACGGCCGAATAGGTCTCTGGATCTTGTTATGGTAGGGATTCTGATGTCTATTTCTAAAAGCAGCTCTGGACAGCATATATGGCCCCTTAGCAGCTTGTACAAGAGACCAACATCAGCAACGCTGCGCCTCATGTGTAATGGCCGGATTTTCAGCTCCTCAGCCAGAACATCCGTTGGCACCTCCCGATAGGGGTATCCCTGACGCACTCCCACCAGCCTCAAAAATCTTTCCTGGATTGCTTCAAGACGAGTGCGTCCACCAACTGTATACGGAGTCCAGATCGGGGAAGCATACTCCAGACACTGTCTCACCATTGCACAATACAGAGTTTTTAATGCAGATGGGTTATTCATACCTTTGGTAGAACGGGAGATGAAACCAACCAGCCTGTTAGCCTTGCTGACTATAGAGTTTATATGCTCGTCGAAACTCAGATCACTGCTGAATATCACCCCCAAATCTTTTGTGGACGTGACTCTAGGAACACTGTCCTCTCCGAGCATGTAAATGAAGATGTCTGGATTCTTGGAACAATGGAAGGTTAATATGGAACATTTTCCAGGATTGATCTCCATCTTGTTGACTTTGCACCAAGCAAAGACATTGTCAAGACATATTTGAAGGCGTATTGAGTCCTCTTCCGTCTTAACCTCCACAAACACCTTGAGATCATCAGCAAACGCGAGACATCCAACCTCGATAGAAGCCACCAGATCGTTGATGAACAAATTAAATAGGTAGGGTCCCAAATGTGAGCCTTGTGGTACACCCGAGGTCTGGTGAAATGGTTGCGATTGCGAAGGTCCAAGCCTGACAGTCAACGTGCGCCCAGTTAAGTAGTCCTCCAGCCAGCCAAGTAGTGGTTGTAGAATGCCATAGTCCCTAAGCTTTGTCACGAGGATCTTGTGGTCTACTTTGTCGAACGCTTTGGCGAAATCGATATAGGCGACGTCAAGCTGGCGACCTGCTCTAAAGGCGGACAGAGCTCTCTCTTGAAGCAATAATAAATTCGAGATTGTAGATTTTTTTGCGACAAAACCATGTTGATTTGAGGAGATAATACCTTCGATGAAGATCTTCAGTCTGTCCAGAACCAAGCTCTCGAATACTTTACCAAGTGCAGAAAGGATAGTGATAGGGCGGTAATTCTTTATATCACTGTGATCACCAGATTTAGGAAGGGGTACGACATACCCATGCTTAAAGGCTGCAGGAAATATGCCTTCGGCCAAGGACTGGTTGAATAATAATTGCAAGGGTTCAGCAAGCAGATCGCAGCCGAAGCGCAACAATGAAGGTGGTATGTTGTCGGGGCCCGCACCCTTTGAACCATCCAGTTGAGATAACTTGAGCCTGACTTCAGCGAGTGAGAGACCAACACTGCAGACGGTATTCACTGAGTAAAAGTCAAAAGAGGGGGTTGTGTCTGATGCAGTAGAGTAAACCGATCCCAGATGCTTCGCAAATAGTTCACATTTTTCCTGATCATCCTCGGTAAAATATCCATCCAGATGCATGCTATGTGGCATCCCCGAAGATTTCCCGGTAGACTTTACATGACTCCAGAAGGCACGGGGATTTGTAGGAATACTAGACTCCACTGCATATATGTAGTTAGCATAGCACGCTCTTGAGATGTCCTTACACCGACGACGAAGGAGGGAGAAATTATTATAGAAAGTCGTACAAGGATTTTGCTTATACCTCTTATGGGCTATTTTCTTCTCTATTGTAAGTTTTATTAGCTCCCGCGAAAACCATCTTGGGAAACGGAAAACACCCATCCTCTTGCTGGGACTAAATTGAAGAGCAGCGCAACTAAGGAGCGAGGTGAAATGGTCGAATTTTGTGTTCACATCCACTGAAGAATATATGAAGTCCATTGGAGAGCTGGCAATTAACCCGAGAGCGGCTTGCAGATTACATTTTCTAAGGTCCGGCACCACGACTCTTGTAGATTTAGCAGACACTGTGGCGTGGAGAATAGTGGTAGACAGGGGAGGATGATGGCGATCTGGATCCAGGAGAAAGTCCACAGACTCAGAAACCTGAAGCAATGGATCCGAACTAAAAACAATATCAATGTAGTATCAAAAACTTAATATGCTACTACTTTAAAAGCTATACAAATAAATATTTCTTTGACTAATTTTGGACTTTTGTCAAATGTTATTGGTTTAGTACAGCTCATGCTATTTATTATTGGGTGTTTTCATAAGATTATTGCACCTAATAGCATTTAATATTGTTGTTAAGTAGTAAATGTATTATTCCCTCCACCTTGATTGTAAATACAGATTGTTTAGATTTGCATTGACTACACGTACTTAAAATATACAACGAAATTATCGTTGTATTTCGTGTACTTATGACTGATAAAAAAGTCACTAAAACTAATAATTGGCACTATTGTCAATGTGTAGGCCTATTTTAAGACAAGACATTTATTATTATTTGTTATAAACAGAAAATCTTACAAGCTGTCTCTATTTAGTTTCAGGTTTTACATCGAATAACTAAATAAACATTCATTTAGTTGTTGTTAGTAGGCCTATTGTATGAAAAAACTAAAAATGGTATAAAATAAACAAGGTAAATCTTTTTCCCGTTGCGCAGAGGAATATAAAAACTAGAATTGATAAAACGCCAATTTCAATGTATTAATCATATTAGTAATTGTGAATAATCAAATTACCTACTCAACAAATTCGTACATTTAACATAAGCCCAACATGTCATTTGCATTTCCATTTCACCTATCCCAGGGCCACGTGATTCGAAGCTCATTTTAGAATCTAAGTCAATATATACCTTAACAAAAATATTAGTAAACAATGTAATTATAACCTCTAGTGCAATTAACTCTCGATATAAATGAAAAAAGTTGGAATTAGTTAGTCACACCTAGTTTATTTTTGTATTTGTTACAACATAGTATATGAATTAGAGGGTGAAGATTTGAACCCCAAATGGTAGACGTATTTAATTAAATGGGATCATTAATGACATTATAATATTAGTAAACTGCCATTGAAACTACAATACCGTTATTTAGTCATCCCGCATGTTAGAGTTTGATGTTTATTTCCCGCACATTGCAGGAACCATGTCAATACTGGTTTACTTTCCATTGCGGTCATTCATTTGTTAACACTATAGAGTGGATATCCGGTTGACGCATTAGGTTGCATGCGGGTTTAAAGTGATTGATTTATAATTCACTAAGTTATAGCACAATGGATTATTTTATTATGTTGTGTTGCTAATATGTAATGTTCTAACATCTAGGATAAAATAAATGGAAATATGTATTCTTTTAGAATGTTTATTCAAATACCACTTTTTATTATACACATAAGAATACAACATAGACTTTAGAATTTTTAATTAGACAAATTGACAATCTAAGGTAAATCAAACTGAAAAAGATGTAAAGTTGTTGAAATTATTTTATTTATAGAGCCTTTGATAATCAATAAATCAAAATTTTTATCTATTCACGAAGTATGCAATTTTCGTATAAAACAAAGTTTTTAAGTACAGAATTTATGAAATTAAGTTTTTTTTACTTCATATTTTATGTTGTTAAATTATTTAACATTATTACATTTGATTAATATAAACCATATAAGACAGTTAGATTTGAAATTAGATTCCACAATAGATAGTATCTTTAAACAATATTAATTTAAAATTAGACTACAACTTATATACTTTATTAACTAAAATTTAACAAATACAATAAGTTAATTTACTTAGGACGTCATCCATATGACTCCAGAGTGTTGTTGTAGATAAACGATATCTGATTCACCGACGAATCTCGTGAATCAAGTTAAAATCTTTATTCAGATTCTAAGTATAGTAACATTGAATCAGCTGTTAGTCTTACTTGAAAAAAACATTTTCTTGAAATCGTCCCAATAAAGAGTTGTCACATAGTGTTAACAGCTTTAGACTCGGAGGTTATACTCAACCTTCTATGTAATTTGGTGTACAGATTGTTAAATACTATTGTGACTTAATTATATGATCTGCCAATTTTACTCTAAAAGACTGTTTTCTATCCAGACTAAAACTACAGGTTTTCACTGTTATAACTTAGAAAATACTAAAACGTCTATTTAACGCTATTCTATAAATGTAATACTTTTACCTCTTTGAAGAAAAAAAACCTTGTTTTAGCTTTCTCTTGAGAAAAGTGAAAAAAGGTAAAAGACCCGTTATCAAAGTACTAATGATAAAAAATGACCGATAATAAGTATATTATATGCTGTTATGTAAATTTATATAAGCATAATTTGAAATGTCAAATTTTAACGAAGACTTTATGAATTAAAATGTTAACCAAGAAAACATACTAGAATATTAAATTAAAACTATAACCATAACCAAAGATATTAACATGTACATTAAAACTATAATTAAGAAGAGATATATTTACAATTTCCATATTCAATTACAATTACTGTAAAACTTTTGGACACCTTAAAAAAATGTACTAGTTTTAGGGAGTCTAAAACAGAATCATTGCATTGTTTTGGCAAGAAGTCTTATAAAAAGTACTTACATTTGAGATTGATTTGGACAACCTCATAAGAAAATAATTATGATATTGTTTCATGAATAATGTTCTGGACGTTTATCAAAACAAAACATATACCATACACATCAAGTTCATAAAAACTACAAGTAAGGATCATAAATGTAATCGCGAATACAAGTTTAACAGGTGTTCATATTATTAATAACCATATCAATTATCATATTTGAAATATTAAATGCAGAATATAATTTAATAGCTGTGTGCAAATGAATTACTGCATAATCTACTGAAATAAATGTATTGACAGATAGTGCAATTTTCTCACTATTGCATAGAATATAAAACTATTATATGGTATATTTATAAGCAGGTCACTTTAAATATATTTTGTAAACTGTTTCAACTTATTTAAACGTGTTATTTATCACATCTATATTTAATGTTCTACTTTTGCGTCTGAGCTTTAAGTTATTTCATAATAAAAGTAATATTAATAAATCCATTTGTATTACTTTGAAATAGTTATATTATGAACCAAATGTGTAGAATAATATTTTATTACCTCTAGGATAAGTTTAAAAATAAACTAAACACAAAACTTTTTAAATTGTATATTCAATGCATGAATGCAACATTTGCCAAGGATAATGCACTTAAATCCCAAATACACTTAAAATCCAAAGAGCTATTTACGTTAAAGTAAAACAAATGTGATAAGTATGAGTTTAAAGTGGCTGTAACGTCGCCCTAGGGAGTGATTCACCCTTAACTCCATCATCCTTACCCTGATATGTTCACTTATCTTTATATTGTGTTAGTATTGTGTACATTTTATAATATGAGATGCTATTATTCTTGTAAGAAAAATTTTAATGATATATGTGTGGGCCTGATTTTTTGCTGTGTACAATCGAACATTGTTTAATTGTTTCAATATTTGTACAGCTCAAGTTTAAGATTATTTCACACTAATATATATTATTTTAAGAGGTTTAAGATTCGTTTGTGTCCATTGTTTGCCCAATATTATGTGACAAATGTGATTGGAACAATCATAGTGTTAACAGTTTAAAAGTTTGTTAAGAACTATTTTTCAATAGTTCATATGATAAAAAATATTACATTTATCAATACATAAGATCGATTCAAAAATCGATATTAAAAATCTTAGGGTTTCTTAATTCGTACTTTTTTGGTTACAGTTTTTTTGTAATTTTGAATTAGGCAGACTATTTTTACAATGACCAAAAACTGTCTCACAAAAAGATAAAGAAAGGTAAAGTAAATAGATCAACCAGAATCTTAAAGGAAGAAAATAAATTTATATAAGAAAATCTAAGTGAATTGTCAGCATTTTATTTGTATTTTTATTCAATGTGTAAAAAAGTAATGTGCCAATCTCCGTAAAACTACGGACTAGTTTGGTTCCTCGTATGGTTTTCTGCCAATCAACTTAAGAAATTTTTTAAGTCGTAAATAATGAAACAAAACAATATACATTTTACAAATAACGAGGAAGAGAATATACTACAATGGTCAAAGAAAAAAAAATGTATATTAGCAATAAAAATACACAAAATAATTACCAGTGCTTTCTTCAGAAAGCGTAAAATCGCAAAATATTAAGTCATTTAAATACAACAGTGTGTTAAAGGGCGGAAAAGTGTTATTTCAGCATATGAAACAGTTGATAGACTGCAGAGTCAGGTGGGATACAATAACCGTCATATTGACAGATCGTGCGGTTTTCCCGCCACCGCACACAATAAACACCTCCAACATGAAATCCTATAACACCTGACCGCCAAGAGTTATGGGCTTAACCATACGTTGTATTTGAATTTAGGCGTTAGCTGTTGTTCCAATTAGGTGCACAATGTTTCAAAAGCATATAGTTTAATTCTTAATACAAATCAGATTAAAAGAAATAGTTTCTTCTCATAATTGAAAACCATAAATACACTAATAACATGTACAACTGAAATGCTACACTCAGTTATTGTTTTAAGGATAATTTGTATTAAATCAGTTTACAATCATTCAATCATTATTTTGTTATCATTATTTTGTTCATCATCATTTTATCTTATGAATATGGTTATTTTATTAATTATACCTTAGTCAAGCTTAAACATAAATAAGTACATTACAACAGAATGTAGCATAACTATACTAATATCATTTATCATTATTGTGCGGGAATATTTTAAAATTCGAGTATACTTATGTGTTATCTAAAATTATTTCGAGCTTTCTTACTTAACATTCTTTTATATATGTTATATTTACCAATATTATTAATTAATGTAGGTATATTTTCTCGAAGTAAAAATATTACAATGACTTCTCTGTTCAATTTTAATTTAACGCATTATTTAAATAATGTTTTCGATTTTATTAAATATCTTTAGAACTTAAGGGGATATGCCTCCTTCTAAGACTTTTTTAACATTATTTATTTTAAATGGCTTTTGTGGAATAAACATTATTTATTCTGTTACTACTTTACCAAATAAGAGGATTTATATATAAAAAAATGTTATCCAAGTCAATTTTGGGTCACGTTGGGGTATCTTTTAAAATTTTAAGAATTAAAAAGAAATTAAATTTTGAATAACTTTTTGTTTATCAACATAATGTAAAAAAGTAAATATATTTTACTTTCCCACATAACAATGAACATTTCTGTGTATTGAAACTGTGGAAACTCAACAAATACAGCTTTAGTAGACCTTTTTACAATAATATGAAAAAGTCACACACAAAAATCAGATTTTTAATGTTAAACATTAAATTTTATAGGAATAAATGATTGCAGAATGTTCTCTATACACACAAACCTTTTAAATACTATTAAGAACATATAGTTTAAATTTCATTGAAAAATAATTAGTAGTTTTAAAGTTATTCAAACTTACGTAAATGCAGTAAATGAAAAACGTAGTTTTGAGAAAACGCCGTTTAAAGTTTTCATTTTACCTATTTGCCAAATCAAATAAAACTTTGCATACATGTTCAGTAGGCTAATAAACAATAAGGAATAAAAAATTCTCACATTTAAAAAATGTCAAAATATTTTATAAAATGGCCTATATCCCCATAATATCATGAATTTAAATATCGTTAACTTAAAATGTCATTATTCCAATTAACGTTTGATTATAAAAGGATTAATAAGGAATAAATTATTAGCCTTGGCCATAAAAACTAAGAAGTTTATTAAATATGAGTTTTATAATAGTATTTCATACAATTTTTCATATCTAAGGTAGTTAAATAAAGTATACTTCTTTTAGTATTTTTCTTACGATAAGATTTCAAATGAATGAATGATGAGGGTTAACCAATGAGGCGAGGACTTTAATATTTTAACGAACTAATTGTTTATTTGATTTATTATTACGTCTACTGGTATGAAATACATTTTATTAACATGTTTATGGTGCATATACAATCAAAATTGTCTTAGATTTCCTGAGAATTTAAATTCATAGAATCTATAGCATCAGGTGAACATGCTTGAAGGATCAGTGTTAATTCAAGATAAACCTCATTTTAACTGGTATCATTCTACGGAGGAAAAAGTTATCAGGGCTTTACACAATTCTTTACAGTCTATAATACGAGTTATAATATTTATTTCAAAGCAAAAATAAAACACAAATGTTAGACCGGTCCATTATTCCTTAACATTTAATCAATCACTTAAGTCCTTCTTGAAAAAAATAATAATAGTGTTTATAGTAAGGGAAACTCTCTCTCTTTTTTGAACACCCTTTCTTTGAAAAAAGAACAAAAATATTAAATATAAAATATACACCTATAGTATTCACAAGCAGACGTCAAGCGTAAAGAGATGGATGAATGGTGCAGTTAATGACGGGCTGCTAGGAATACACACCGCCACATCATTTGTCATATGGACATCATTACTCATTTCCCATAAAGCTGTGATTCCCTCTGCCATCATTACTGGTGTTGGTGATAACTGTTGTTTGTTATGTGTACATTTCCGGTTTCACTCAGTGATGTAGTGAGTGCTACAAATTATGAGTTTATTGTATTTCAATAACCTAGATTTTGGATTTAGTTTTATGGTAAACGGTTTAAAATATATAATAATGTAAACTAGCGTTAAATTACAAATTGTAAAATATATAGTTTGTATTACTCGTGCAACTATTTAGTTCTTGGCTAATGTTTAGATTACTAACTAAACAATAAATTTGATAACTATATCTTGTGATAGTGATAGTTCCAAGGTTTTAAGGGTTGCATTTTGAGTTCCAGTAAAATGCTCCAAGAAATGAAATAGCCGAAATAAAATGTTAAATATACTTTTTTATTGACATAATTCAAGTATGATAGTTATCATAATTGAATAGTATTCACGGGATATATCATAATTGAATAGTATTCACGGGATAGTATTCCCGTGATGTGTGTTTTAAATAATAGATATTCCTCTATTATTAAGGATATAAACCATGTCTGTGGTAAATATATGTAAAAAAAAAAACAGAGTTATTATTAGTTACATTCATAACTAACAGTAATCTTCAATATTTTTTAGAGTTATTAATTAGTAGTTAAATGGCTAATTTCATTTCAAACGATTCCAGCAGTAAAATCAGCAAATTTATGATTCGAAGGCAACCATAAACACCCAACTATATAGTCAATTATTATTATTTTATTTAAATTAATATTGTTTATGTATTTTAAAAGTGCAAACAAATTAACCTAAGATTCTACATACCTTACTACGTCACCTTTATATCCACAACATCACAATGTTTTTTAAGTATCTCAGATAATAAAAGCTCATTTAAAGTAAGTATGACAAAAGTGATAAATATAGGCCTAGAACGGCTGGAATGTCGCTCAGGGGAGTCGTCTTCGCTAACTTTATCAACCTGAGCATGACAAGTTCCACTTATCTTATCCAGAGGTATTTTCAAGAAGATGGCCTCCACCATTTGCAGTGCACTGCAGGTTTTGTAGGGTTAGGCTAGTTTATGATGACTATTGTGATTGTGAAATAAATGATAATATTAAGGAATTACCTTTTTATGAACACGTGAAAAAATAGAGCCCCAATACTAATATCATTGTAATTATATCCGATTCCTTATCGACTTATGTAGTTTGTTTGAATATGTTTTGCTTTTGAAGTTGGATAACATCTCTTAAGGAAATATTAGTTCTTGCGTCAATTTATCCTTCTGCATTAAACAAAGTTCCAAGATTTTTATTACAATCATATTTGTGTAACCTAACCTAACCTCTCCAGCTCATCGTAAAAAGAGTTGCACCATTCTCATTTAAAATACTCCAGACAGTTGTACAATACAAACACATTAATACAAAATATTAACCATGTCAAGAAAAAAACTACTTTTTAAGAGCTCACATAATCAAACAGTAGAGAAGATAATACATTAATGTTAAATCCAAGCGTAGCTGCTTAACTAGACTAATGGATAAACAAATAATGAATCTATGGTGATTATCGATTCAACATCATTTGTCATAGGCTGATCCATTGCTCATATTTTATTGGGATTAACTAGTTTCGATAATACCAGAGAATACATTCCATTCCATACAGTCAATGATTTGTTATTTAACTTTTGTTAACTAAAATGTTTGTAAAACTCCTTATATTGATTATTATTGAGTAATCCGGTCCTGTTTGCTCATTTGCATAAATCCTGATATTATATTTATTTTTTTATATTTGATATTGTTCACGTGTAGGGCTACTGTAATTAATATTAATAAATAATACACCATAGTACCCTTTTTTAAATTATTTTTAATGACCGATGCATTTCAACACTAAGGCCATGGTCACAGTCTTTCACAATGTTATTAAATATAAATATGTAAACAAAGAAAATAAATACAATCACATGTTTAAATTTTAACTAAATCTATCTTGGCTTGGAAAATTTTTATAATTAAGAATATCGTTAAGATAATGGTTTTAATTATTAATTTTTTCTTAATTCTTGGATTTTTTCATAAATTAGGTTTAAATTTTGTGTTTGCATTATGTTAAGGATGTTGTTTCATTTTTTCTTCTCGCTAGATTTATATGTAATTCTTCATTGTTTTTTTCTATTTTACATTCATTATTTCTCCTTTTTGTTCGTATTCTAAAATTTGACACTATCTTTAATTTTTCCATAACTATGGTTATCTGATAAAATGTGTTCGGCATACATTGATTTTTGGGTTGTCATGTTGTTGGATTTTATAGCTTAAATGTGTTCTTTGAATCGGCAAGAAATTGATCGCCCTGTTTGTCCGATATAAAATTTAGAGCAATTTTGCAATTGATTTGGTATATTCCTGATTTTTAATATTTAATTTGTATATATAATTTTGATATGTTGTATATAATCTAAGCTTTCCTAGTGAAAATAATAATCTTACGTTATTCAGTAAATCAAATAAATATATATTCTTACATTCATCAATGGTAATAACCATGTTGAATTCCATATGACTAAATAGAAAACTGTATCAAGGATCGAAAATGCTTTCAATTACTAATTCGAATTGATAAAGGGTTTGATTTTCCATTTGCAGTTTTTAATTTTCAATGAAGTCAATGCGTTATTTTACGCTATTGTTTATGAGAATATTTGTGCTGTGATATTTGTCCGTACTTGTATCCTATATTCCTTTCCTTATAATCATAATATACAGAGTGTAAATTAAGCCTTGAAACAAATCTGAATTTTTAAAACCGAAATAAATAGAAATATCTTGTTTTTGGAATTGATTGATTACATAGGTTCTGCAATTTTGTACATCATTAATATCTTTTTACCCCTTTAACAAGCTAGGGGTTGGAGGTGACCTATTTTTTAAATAACAACCACTATTGAGTAACCGCTCATTTTGAAGGGTTTGTCAAATAAAAACAACGACACAAACCCGAGGTAGATATTTCACCCCTAAACTTAAATGACGGGTATTCCAAAATTTTGTTACTGTGAAAAAGCACCCATTTTGGAATCACAGTTTTAATAACAATTATTGTCAAAAAAGAATATTTCTATATATTTCAGTTCTATTTACACACTGTATAAACTCTCACGAAAATTTAAATCAGCTTTGGTGACCAAGATAATAGGAAATCGATTTTTAATATTATCATTTTGGGTTTTTTTTTTATAATTCTACAATTATTATACAGTAATGAGAATCTCTTGCCAAGATACATTTAGATTTTCACAATATATTTAAAATCAAATGTGATTGTTTCTTATAGGCCTACGATTTCTTCCACGATAAGTTTTTACAGTTGTGTGTTTATTTAATTTTACAATTAATTAGAATTTTCAAAAACGTTGTTCATTTTTAAGCCGGGTTTTCCTAGGCGCGTAGTCGGCCAGCGGACAGAGGAACGCGGAGAGCGGACTCAGCTGGTCTTAGGTAATTTAATGTTACTGTTTTCCTAGCAGCGGAGCGGAATGCCATGTTAATTTCAATTCCGCTCTCCGTTGTCCGCTCTCCGCTGGCCGACTCCGCGTCTAGGAAAACCCAGCTTTAGCGAATTTCCCTATAGGGAAGTAGCTATTACCGTAGGTGGCACGGTAAGACCTAGACCCGGGACCGATTTACTTTTTCATTTTGATGTCCCCAGAGGCCAAAAACACCATTTGTTAAAATTTTTATATATGTATATATATATATGTATATATGTATATATATATATATATATATATATATATACGTCCGTGAACGCGATAACTTGAGTAATTTTTGTCCGATTTTGATGAAATTTGGTTTAAAGGTGTAAAGCGGGATAAACTTGAATGAGTTCGCGAACCAGCACGATCGGACCATGGGAACGGGGCTTTATGGGGGGTTTTATGGGGTAAAAATTGGTTTTTCTCACTTTTGACCCTCAAAACACAAAATTTCCTGATTTCTCTTTAGACCTTTTTAAAGAGCTTAAAAAAACAAATAATTTAGTATATAAAAGTATTTTTGTTAGATTATTAGTAACGAAGGAAATTTAAAAAATTGTAAATTTAAAATTCCCATGTTATTCTTATGGAGAATAGTGTCAAATGTTGTAATTTGCTTGTTTATGGATATATTTTGATCAAACTTGGCAAATTTATTTATTTTTTACTAAGCTATCAATATTTTACTCAAAAACACACTTTATTAGTTTCCTTGTCGCAGCAAACCTAGGTACTCGTTAAACCTAATGTTATTAAAATATATTTAACTGAAAATCAATTCAGACAAATGGAAATTCGCTTAGTCGGCAGGTTTGCTGTGGCGGGGGTATTATTAACTTGCATTCACTCTTTTTGGCTATTATACATCACTGGTTGTATATTGTCACATGTTGTATTTTTCCCCTTTACTTTATGTATTATTTTTCATTATAGCTGTTTTGGGTTATATACCTGTAGCTATTGCAAATTGTTTATAAATAAATAAAAATTGTACAATAAATTATATTTTGTAATGAATCGTTGACTTATTTTTTAAATAAAATAAATGAATAGCAAGTTAACAGTTTACCAATAAAAGCATTACAAAATCGCACCAGAGAGGAGACAGAAGTTAACTGAAATATATATATTGTGTGAAATGTAGTAGCGTGATAACTGCCCAGGCTGTCAATATCGTGTTTATTGCTGTAACGCACTCGTTTCCACTGCTGAATCACCATATTGTTTTGTCATTTGCATCTGTCAAACTTCAAGTTACAAAAAATGATCCAACCTCACAGCCTTGTGTATTTTCAAATAAATATTATGAACACAATAATTGTGTTTTCATTGTCCTAAATGTTTAAACAGACCAAAAAGCAATACATAAATATTTAGTCTTAAATAATTTAACAATTAAACACAACCCCTTTACTCACACTACAAATGTAGTTACAATGTGATGGTTTCAATTGATGATATTTGACATTAAATTACTACGTTTATTGCAAATGTATTGGTTCTTTTTTCATAAAAAATCTTTATATAGTGCCAAAGGTGATATATATGGCAATTTCTCTTTAATACAGTATTTTCATTGTACATAAAACAAAATAATCTCCATTATTCATTCCGAAATATATCATATAAAATATATTGATACTATTTTTAATGTCAATAAATGAGATAGCTCGATACAGTATAATAAAAATAATTAATTTGCAAGTTAACGAATGATGTATTTTAAGAACTACGTATTAAGTCAAATTAAATTTAATCGGATTGCCTTCATTGTTCAAAACACGGAAATAAATCAGTCCTTCAGTACACATAGAATCGTTGCCAACAAGGCTTACTCTGACAGTGAAATATATCTACTACAAATACACGCGTAAAGCCTTGAGCAAATGCTTAACAATAACAATGGATTGGTATCAGCCAGATTCCAAGTAACATTGCTATTTTACTACAAATTAAAAATTGGAACGATGAAGGTTACAGAATTTATACTTGATAGAGCGTAATCCCGGTATAAAATTGGATAAAATTTGGACAAATTTGAGGTAGAAATAGTGATGTAAAATAAAAATGAAGAAGAGTTAGGTATAATTCATAGCGCTATTCTATGCTTGTGAACTATGAATTAAGAAAGTTGAATACATATATTTCCACAGGTGATATATAAAATAAGTCTTGTAGGTCAACAAACATTAGGCAATTAAACATTTTACGAATCTTAGTTTCAAAATTCAATGCCATTAAACATATTGCTAATATTAAAACAGCAGTTTAGAAATGTAGAATGAAAAGTATGCGTTTAAAGTAGTTGTGATCTTACCCTTGGGAAACATTGACGTGAAACTTTATCAACCTTAGTGTGACATAATATTCTACTTATTCTTATGCTATATAGTGTTTTCCTTTTATAATGGATTAGAAGCTTAGTAAAATATGATATAAGATTACAATGGTAAAGAGACGGTTTATGAGTGGTGCACATTTAAAAGGAATCTTTCAAAGGAGAAAACTACATGAATAGACCCTGATTATGAAATAGAAATTGTATTGCTTTACAATCTTTATAGCCAACGCATAGATGTATTATTTGTATATAAGTTTAGGAATTGGTTGACCATACTGATTGCATGTTTATTAAATCTATGGATATATATACGGATAAAATACCCAACAAGATTTCGTTCCTGGTATCAGATTCTTTTATTTTTGAACATCATTGTAAACTCATTAGCAATAAAGGTTGTTCAATAAATTATTATAAAGAGCATAGAATTAAACTGTAAATTTATGTCAGGTTTTACCTAGTTATACTCTACTAAAGACTTGATCATATCTTCGACATTTTTTGATAAATAAAATCAAAATTGTGGCCTAAATAGTTCATTTGTTATACACTATACATAGTGCAAAAACTATTTTTTACTAATTATTTTCTTTAGGACACATCTTTGTAAAATGTTAATGTATCTGTATCACATATAAATTGTATTTTTAATTTAATATAAAGAGTTTGTTCTACAACTGATTGTGTTTTCCATAGTTAGTTATACCTTAGAGAAATAAAATTCATAACATCAAGGACGTGGTTAAAAGTTACTTAATTTAATCAATGTATATTTGTGAGCAATATTATAACTGATTGTACCTCACAGGATGATGTGAGGATCACGGCTTTATGTGTGTGAGTAATGATCAGATATGACAAATGATGTGGCAGCGTGTATTTGCTGGACTTCATTAATTTATCCATTTGTCCGGTTCACTAACAAGGTTACGCAAGAAGCCTCGCTTGTTTTATATAAAAATATTGTGATTTTGCAGAAAGCCTGGCCATAAAACCTTTACTAATTAGACTTTGTATTTTTCAAAGTTATATCTGTCTTTAAATACTTTTATAAAGTTAAAGATCGTCTAAATAAATAGTTTTGCATCCACTATATTTCCAACTGTTTTTTTTTAGTCCTGACATATTGAAATATAGATGGGACAAGAGAAGTATAAAATGCACGCCAACTAGTGATGTTAATAAATGTGTATACACAGTTCTACTCGATACAAAAATTGCATCGGATTGTTAAAATAACCACATTGCAATATACAGTGTAATTGGAAACAAAAAGGGGTGGTACACGATTACTGGTTTGATAAGATAGTAAGCATAAATGTACTATGATATTTTTTATTTGGATTTTTTTTATTTTTGTACTTTAAAGTTTTTAATCTGTCATTTTCTTATGGTAATTTTTACTTTGGCTGTGTTTGTAAATAATGCCATGTTTCAGTTACTTTTTTGTGAAGGGATTAGGTTCCAGATTCCAAAGCGTCATAAAAACTTGGTTTTTACTTAACATAATAGTAATGTCTGCGTTGATCTCTTGAGATTTACAGCTTTAAAAATTAACTAAACTACAAACAATAGAAATTATATATTTGCCCATCATAAAGTTGTATGTAAATAGATTTCACAGTTATAAATTCCAGAGATACTGCAAGTTTGGCCTTACAAGTTTTGCACGTTTTGAACAGTTTCAATCGATAGTAAACCAAATATTTGGCAGTTAGGATTATTGGCCCTTAACTTATCGAAAGCAAACAGTGGATAATCTGTTTATTTTGGACTGCCATTGAATAGCTTCGTCCGCTGTTGCGCCACCAAGAATGCAAATATTGTCTAAAGCTCTTTGGCATAAACTTTACTAGCTCTCGGGTCTATGATCCACTTTCCTAAATACATTAACGTATTTTTATATATTTAATTATTTTGATCACTTTTCGCAAAAGATATTGTTATTTATATTAATTAAAACATTACAATAAATTGTATATCTCTATAAAGGTAAACCTAACCTAACCACTTGACCTAAAATAGGTTGCATTAACCCTGAAACTACAAACAGTGGTGACCATCTTTTAAATGAAATTAATATCAGTAATGTAAATATGTATAAGCTTTTTAAATGTCCATTTTAATATGTGTTTTTTGAACTGGATGCAAAAATGATGTTATAAATCACTTTACTACGCTACGAATAATGTTACGTACATGAGAAACAATATACATATATATATATTACTCTGAATTAATTTTTTCCCCAAATAGATTTGTAGGCCTATCATAATAATAAGTCTTAAAGCCATTTATGATTTAATAGTCTGCAGTCGTAAATTTTCTCACAATGGAAACCTAATTTAAAATTATAAAACTGTATTACAGTTTAATATAACCTATTACTGTATGCCAAGTACTCAATGTATAATATGTTTGAGTGTATTTGAATATGTTATTGCAATGTTTGTGATGTCAGGTAATATTTTGTTGTCACGCCTGAGAAGTTAATTTCCTTAAAAAGTGTGGAGTAGTTTAAACACGTAATTACCATGCGTAAGGTATACTTTTACTTAATAAACAAAATTGCTAAGTCTCGTGTCAAAGAGACATTTGAGTTCCCGCGGAAAACAGCGGAAAGAGATAATTGATTGTGTCTCCCTCTTCAACTATTCTTTCTTTGGACGTACTTTTGTTAAATAAGTAATGCATACAAGAACACTAACCTGGACAAGATATGAGTAACTGTAACAGCCCACAACAATTACCAACCTACTAATATGTAATGTTTTAATAGGCTGTCAAATAAAATAATTGCTAAACTTTCAACACAGGCTTCACTGGATAAGTCGTACAGTGGATTCATGATATTCGACCATATCAAATTTTACAAATCTCAATTCTCCGACATTTCGGCCTTGATGTAGGGTGCCATCTTCAGGTTGACTTCATTTACGAACATTTTACATATTGACATGACGCCATGACCCTCTGAATCTGTAGTAATTTTACATAAGCAAAAGTAAGTGTATGACGAATTTTACAAGGTCTTTGCCCGAAAAACTTAAATCTACAATAAGTGAAACACATTTAATATTATTTAATTTATAGATTTTTTAATAATTTTCTAATGGAAAACTTTGATTCAAATTTTCAATTTTTTTACCTAAAATACTTGTTTACCTCTTTTTATATTAAAGCGATTAATTTTCGTTCCCAATATTTTCTGCTCTATACTAGTACATATTTTTGATAAGTACAGTACTGAATACTAAGTATAAAGCTGTAGATATCTAAACAAAATGTGCTTTAACTTCTAGACCTTTGTAGCACTGTGTGAACATGTATCTCTGGGCAGTTTAAAACTATTAACTTGATCTATGTTTCTTATGTCCTACCAGCACTTTCGATTAAAAATTAAATTGCCAAAGAACGCTTACAGACAAAAGGTTTTCTATTTTGTTAACCTATTCCATGTTTTCAATGTTCAACATAAAAAATCAGTTATATAAAAGTCTAAGGATCCTCTTATTTCTGCACACACAGTTTTACACGAGCATTTGTACATATGCAAAGATACTATCCATTTGAGAAAACTATTTTTATGTAGTATTAGCGTGATACTATCTCTATAAATTATTGCTCTGTTGATATAAATTATGGTTCTTTTTATATTTCCAACGGGAAATAAAAGACAAAGGGGTTGGCTTATATCCAAAGAGTCAAACGTTCAGATTCATCATTCTCAACAAAACGATGGTTTTTTGTTTATTTTGGTTTCCAACAATCTTATATTGTATTCCATCGAAATTCTATTTTAAATTAAATAATCACTCAAATGCAGTTAAATGTAATGCACAATGTTATAATTTTATGTTTTTTTAGAAAACTAAAGAAAACTTTGTGATACTAACATTAAACAATATGACAATGGTTCTTTGTCTTCTCAAATATTTTCAATCATCTGGTGCAGTGTGATAGCCACGCACTCTACTCACCAAACATTTACCGTCACAACTCACACACACAACATAAACAAAACTCGGCGAACGATACCAGATTAACTCGACGGCTGGCGTTTCAACCGGTCATAAATTACAAACCCTAATACGTTTTGTACCTAATGCGTTATACAATTTTATTGTAATTTGGTATCTGTTAGCTGTTGAAAAACATTTCTTTTTTGCTGAATATCTAATCTTTCGTCATCCTGCAGCACTAAAACAGCATTACATGCGTTGCGGATGTAAAATAGAATCGTCTGAGTAAAACGTTTTTAGTAAAAATCTGCTGTTTATTTCGATTGTAACAATCGCATGGATCGACATAGTTTTCGATTGACTTATTATGGTTGTAGTTTATTGTTGCATTCTTGTCAATAGTTTGACACATCCTAAAACGTATAATGTACAGTAACACATCCATATTAGACAAAATTATTGAATCACTGACTAAACAGCTGTTTATTTACATCGGCAAAATTGAAAACAAACTGGAAGTCGGTTTGAAAGGTTGAATGAAAAGTGTTTTTTTTTTTTCTAGATTAGTTTGTTAATTTATTCCGCAATAAGACGCTAAATATGGTGCATCACACCTGCAAAAATGTCTTTTCAACCGCATTTCCGACCTGTCCTTCAACTCAATCGTAAAACTTGAGCTCGAACGAAAAGACTCACTTTACGCTCTAGTGATACTTTTGTGCTGATTTCCTTTGTCTGAATGGTAAAAAGTATAAAATATTATTTAAATCATACGATTGTTTCTTTATATTTATACATTACATATTATTATTTAGATTTACCGTACTCAAGATATTTGTTCATCATTGTATTTAAAGTGTGAACAACTTATTTCATGTTGGTTCATGGTTCATTTTTACTTTCTCCCCCTATACCATAGTATATGGAGAAAGTATTGTTTTCGTCAAAATTTTCGAGTTTGAGTTTTGAGTGGATATATTCGTTTTGGGTCCCCCTGGACCCAAAAAAGTGGTTTTCGAAGTGATGTCTGTGTGTGTGTGTGTGTGTGTGTGTGTGTGTCTGTGTGTCTGTGTGTCTGGATGTGTACAGAGCTAGAGACTACACCTGTGGTCCGATTTCGATGAAATTTGGTATGTAGGTTCTAATCTATGGTATCTCCAGGCGTTTTTTTCATTTTTTTGAAATTTTGATTTTTAATGGGGATTTCCCCATAAAAACCCATAAAAAACCGGAAAAATCGCATTTTCTCAAAAATGGCCCGAACGATTTTTATAAAAATTTAGTATGTTGTAGCCCTTTAAATTCTGAACAAAATGGTACAAATCCCATTTCTGTAAAAATTACGGTTCAAAAGTTATGGTAAATTATGTTATTTTCCCATAAAAATCCCATAAAATAAAGAAAAATAGGATTGTAGACAAAAAAAATCCGTTTTTATTTAACATAGTATGTTATGATCCTTACAATTTTGATAGTTTTTCTCATTTCTTAGAAATTTTTATTTTTAATCGGTATTTTCCCATAAAACCCCATAAAATGACGGAAAAAAAGATTTTCCCAAAAATGGCCTGAACGATTTCGATAAAAATTTAGTATGTTATAGTCCTTTATATTCTGAACAAAATGGTACAAATCCCATCTCTGTAAAAATTACGGTTCAAAAGTTATTGTAAATTATGTTATTCCCCCATAAAACCCCATAAAATAACGGAAAATCATATTTTTCCAATATTGGCTCGAACGATTTTGATAAAAATTTAGTATGTTATAGTCCTTTAAATTCTGAAGAAAATCTTATAACTCCCATTTCCGTATATTTACTCTCACCGCTTACACATGATAAAGGTTGTTGACAAACTTATGGGAGAAAGTATGTGTCAGAATACTGATTCCGTTTATTTTACTTAAAACACACGTTATTCTCACTACTAAATATTCTAAGAATGATTCATGCTTAACTTTCATTAGGTGTACAAAATTGTATTTGTAAATTTTTTAACCAATTTTGGACGATGACTTGTTGAATAACCAAATAATAACTAAATAATACTAACTAATAATAACTAAACCTAACAAAAATAACTACGTTATTTAGTTATATAATAATAACTAAATTTTTGATATTGGTAATAGCCAAATATGAGTATGGAGGGATGTATAAGAGGTGTGTTTACGCATTTTACCATCTAAGAAAAGCTTATTAGTTAACCAGAACTCTTGATTGCTAACCCAGTTATTAACAACAGTTACATTCCTCAGGATGGCCCCTAGCATCTTTTGATCATCATACATGGCCTCAGCTAACCAGCGAATTAAAATTATAGTGTGAATACTGTCCGTAAGAAAGTAGTTTGATATTTGTTGTAGCAGTGTACTTATAACCTGTGAATTGCAATTGGATAGAGCTCAGACCTCCAAAAGGGTGAAACAAGATCGTTTTGATTACTATAAGAGACCTGTCCAACCCCTATCAATCCAACCCCTAATTGAGCTAGTAAGTCAGTGGCTCAGTCGGTAGCGTCTCGGACTTCAGGCCCAGGGCAGCTATATCGTGGGTTCGGATCCTGGTCACTGCGGCTACTTTTTATCAGAACAGTTCATCCTTGTACTGTATCGGCTCACCGCTTGCTTTCCTGGATACGTTCCACGCACAGGTCCACAGAACATGTGGACGAGCAGTTGCAAGGTTTAAGGAGGCCACCACCTCTTAAGGAATTTACGTCAAAAAATCATACCACAGGTTGTGTTTCATGTTTTTTTTTTTTATAAGAGTCTTAGGCCCATTGTATCTGAATCATAATCTGTGATCAAATACCCAAAAGAATGTATAGTATCTACCATGAAAACTAATCTTACGGACCTTAATCAAATCACACATTGCCCTTGAAAACAATTCATAGTTGCATTTCTTACATTCACCACGTAAGATTCATAATATTTTATACACTGTTTTCATTCGTACGGTTCGCTGTATAATTCAGTGAAGGAGTTATGTTCAGATTTCAATAAGCAGAGTACAATAAGATTTTCGCGCCGGTAATGGATTTTTAAGTGGGAACGAGACGCTGAGTGTTGAATACCAAACAGCATCGGTTAATTGTTTCTTGCGCTGAGATTCTTCTTGAACCGCTCAAGTTGGAGGTTGGAATAATAACGAAGTAGATTTGAATCTCATACAAGTAAAATGTATTGTTAAACAGTGGCAGGAATGTGTCCACGTTCAAGTCCTACATTATATTGAAAATATTTTAAAACTACACTTTTGAAAAACATATACGTGAGGTTACCGCCATCATCCCCAAATAAAATTCCAGCAATAATTCACATTTTTATCTCATGGACACAGTAATTTGTGATATTTTTTTATTTTCCTAATAAATTAAAAGGCCAAACTTTTGACTAATTTTTTTAAAATTACTTTAACCCAATTACAAAAAGTCATTAAGGACAGTTCTCAGAATTTTCTAAATTGTATGGCTGGCTAAATAATTATAGAGGGATACATAAAACTGTTATCCTAACAATCTATGCTGACATTTTGTTCGATAAATATATCAATAGTCTTTTTGAATTAATTAGCAGAGCTATGATCGCTGACGGAAGTTTCTTAATACACGACATTGCCTTCCTTAATCACGTAGTCTACCGGAGCGAGGTAAATATTTGTATATTTAACATCTTGTCATAAAATACCAATTATAAAATCGCAAATGTTCTACTATATTCAGTTTAATTTAGACTAGCTTCGCTTTTAAAGATTAGTTACAACAAAACACCTTTTTAAATTAATACTTTTTTGTTTTTACTATTTCTCCAGAGAATACTTAAGCCACTGACCCCTAAAATGGATCTATTGACAGATTATTTAGTGTACTTCTGTGTATGCATGAACTATTGATTGTAAATTAATAATGTAAACGTGATCAATAGTTAGACTACGAATATCATAGATATTTTACCATAAAATATAGACTAATTTACATCTTAAATTCCTAGAGATACACTATTCCAACAATGTATTTTCAAGCCCGTTTAATTTCGATATACAAAAATATTGTAACGAAATAGTCGAAATCCGAATTCTTTCCAGATTCTCACTGCGACCCTTTCAGTTTTGGCCAAGCGCCAAGGGAAATATTTTATTTACAAAGAAAGGGAGAGATGACTTGTGATGTTTCTTGAAGTCTCCCCCCGGGAATATCCTTCAGTCGAAAATTTTGGATTGGACCTCTTGCAAACGCGGTCAAGTACGTTCCCATCCACGGATTCTGTGAAAGGTCATACAGATTATATAGCACGTAGAGTTCATCTCATGTATATTTAAAATATCTTTTTCCTACAGTCACCCGTCAAGGGGGCATCCTTAAACAGATTATAGTACAGAAAGCCTTACCAGCAGTATACCAACCAAGCAACACAAAACATCGTGCTTTTATTATACACGTATTCTGTGTACGCTTGAAAATAAGTTGTCTTCACTTGAAGATATTATGACTACAATCAGCTGGTGCAGCGTTACCCATTTCGTTCAATGTTTGGATTTAACTTAAGAGTGTTTGAACAGTGTTGTACAGTGTTTGAAATTATTTATATGATTTATAGTAACTGTATGAAAAATATAATTTGCAACACGAGTGCAAACTGCACTAGTTACACAAATAACTACTTTACTGATAATAAGAGATTTAACCAAGCTTCCTTAAAGCATTAGTGCTAGTATTGATTCAGCCAAAAACAGCGTTGGTGACCATTATTTAGTAACTGTAGGCCTATACACTTTTGTGTAAAGCAAACGATAACTGTGTTTTCTCAAATCTATATCGATGACCAAAAGTATAAACAATAACCTACAACGATCCTTTTAATCCTATATGTGATTAGTACCTCGGCAAAGACAGCGAAACTACTGGGATAAATAATAATATTATATAGTTACATAACACAAAGACGTATTCATAAACTTTATATATGTAATGGGGCAGCAAAGTGTTTTTGACTGTTGTAAGTATTAAACATTTTAACAAAATATGTTATACACTTGCAGGTGAAACCGTTACTTTAATAAGAAACTAAGATTAAGAAACCACAACCCTATGATCTTTTCAAAGTCTTAGCAGAGTTAAGCGAAATGAAAAAAAAAATTGTAATTGTTACTAATCGTTCACAACGTACATTAAGCGAGTTTTCTCCTTGTATTATTTGAAAATTACTTCCCTTTACAGCTTTACCTTATGTAGATTATCTGGTGATAATTTTAAAATTATCTAGCAACCAACAAGAAATGTATTCTTATTTAGTAAGCATAAACGATGAATACATTTTATTAGAGAGTAGTTTTTAGGAAAACTCAAAAAGAAGAACCAATTTTGCAAGAATAATAAAGGAACATCCAATTAATTTTAATGAGGTCATAAATTCACAGTGGTTATCAAAGTCGTGTATGTACAGTTTAATATACAGTGTGTAAATTAAGTATGGAAACAAATCTGTATTTTTTAAACCAAAATAGATAGAAATATTGGGTTTGTGGCATTGACTGTTAACCAAGGTTCCGCAATTTTTTGCATCAGAAAAAATTTTTCACCCCCTCAGGGGGGGTAGGGGTAGGGGGTAACTTAATTTTTTTTAAATAGCAACCCCTATTGAGTGACCTCTCATTTTAAAGGGTTTGTCAAAAGAAATACAATGCCGTAAACCCGAGGTCGATATCTTACCCCTAACCAGAATGGCGGCCATTTTAAATTTCGAGATGGGCAAACGAAATCCAGTGTGGATACCCATAATTTACCTTTTAAATGGGTTACATTGGGTAAGCCGAACTCCAGATACCATTGTTAGATTGAAAAGTGGATGTTTTTATCGTATTCAAAATTTTGCCCCAGCCCCCAAAATAGGGGATTTTGGGGGCAGCCCCAAATTTTTAAACGCAAACCCCTATTGAGTGACCCCTCGTTTTGAAGGGTTTGTCAAGACAAAAGCAGTGGCACAAATCTTAGGTCGATATGTCATCCCTAGACGAAATGGCAGGCATTCAAAAACTTGATTGGGTAAAAAAGCGCCCATTTCACCAATTAAAAATGTTGAATGCCTGTTATAGTAGCCCCTATTGAGTGATCAGTCATTTTATAGCTTTTGTACCGCTAAACCTGTCACAAACGAATTGTTTGAAGTACAGGTAAGACAGGAAATAAATAATCTAGAGCATCTGCCCCCAAAATCCCCTATTTTGGGGGCTGGGGCAAAATTTTGAATACGATAAAAACATCCACTTTTCAATCTAATAATGGTATCTGGAGTTCGGCTTACCCAATGTAACCCATTTAAAAGGTAAATTATGGGTATCCACACTGGATTTCGTTTGCCCATCTCGAAATTTAAAATGGCCGCCATTCTGGTTAGGGGTAAGATATCGACCTCGGGTTTACGGCATTGTATTTCTTTTGACAAACCCTTCAAAATGAGAGGTCACTCAATAGGGGTTGCTATTTAAAAAAATTAAGTTACCCCCTACCCCTACCCCCCCTGAGGGGGTGAAAAATTTTTTCTGATGCAAAAAATTGCGGAACCTTGGTTAACAGTCAATGCCACAAACCAAATATTTCTATCTATTTTGGTTTAAAAAAATACAGATTTGTTTCCATACTTAATTTACACACTGTATGTAACGGTGCGTTTATGCAGTACATTTTTGTTTTACGTTTAAAGAACAACACAAACATTGTAAATATTTAGAAACCGTAGATTGAAGGCCCCTTTTACGTATTAACTCATCTGGGGAGTCGTTAATAAAACCTTTTTCTATGAAATCGGCCAATTCCATTAGGAAGAGTCCACTGATTAGAAAGGAGGACCAAAAGCCAAAACATTGGGTCATAGCCAAGAGAAACCGAACTGTGCCAAGCTTGAAAAACAGATTCCAATTAGATAACCTGAAAACAAACTTTTCTTTTAAAGACTGGGTATTTAACCTGGAAATTATACCTCAAATCAGTAGATTTCTCAAAATTATTTCTTCGTTGATTTGAAGTGTTGTTGTTTATAATAACATTAATACAGTATTCTTATTTCTATCTAGCCAATGGCAGATTTTTTTACATACACCGTGTTCCAAAAACAAATCTATTCTACTGCTTCATATCAGTTGGTCGTACAAAGTCAACTATGGCTAATTTTAAATATGGCATTTTTAAGTTTATTTTTAGTACCCTTCAATGGTAATCAGCTATTCCATAAAAATGTATACGTTTGAAATTTCAAAATATATATTTTTAATATGTAGGTGCAGTTGGAAATAAAGTGTATTGAATTGCTCATAGAGATTAAATCTGTGGTGTTATGTTTTTGTCTGGAATTTGTGAAAGATCTAGTGTACCGCTCACCGATCTTGAATATTGATGAACTAAAAGCAAAGACGAAGCAAAGGGGAGCATTTGGAAAAATGTCGAATTAAATGAACCCCCTAGGTATTGACAGAGCTAGAACCCAGAATTTACTTTCTTCAAGCAAATAACGGAAAAATGTAGAGGTGAGGTGAAACTATGGTAGTAAAAGTTTAAGGAAGTTAAGAAAACAATTATACATAAAGTAGGCTGTTTATCTATAATAATAAAATGTTTATGTTAGTTTACCTTTTACTCATTCTTTTTGGGCCTCCCTAGACTTCAACGCAAAAAAAAATTAATAAGGTTACTTATGATATCAAACGAACCAATGTAAGACCCATTAAATTTTCTGATCAATGGTACAATAAGCCAATTGTTTTAATTTACTCTAAACCCTGGAATCTCTCAAACGTTACTTCAAGTTAATATTCAGTAAATAAACTATTTCAGATAAGAATTGTAATGTAATAGTTTGAAAAAAAAATGAAAAAATTAAAATCTAATTCACAAGGATACCTTCATTTTAGAACTCCTTACGTAGGCCTAAGCCCATTTTTGAACAATCTTTTTGGAAATATCTATAGAAAGAAACACCTAGGCAAGGTGTATTTCTGCTCTTCTTTTCCTAAGATTAATTGTTATTATCAGAAACAAAAGACGGTCGGACTCTTAAGATATTGGATGACTTCCAAGAAAAGAGTAATTTTAAGACAAAAGCAGAAGGAGAATACCCTTAATGACACCTACGTTCTTATATAGATTTATAAATCTGACTATGTGTGTTTGCTGTACAGACATTTTCAGTTATAAAAGCTAAAATTTGGTATATTAAACAATAAACATATTTCTCCTTATTTATTTTATCCTTAGGGCAAGATATAGCTCATATGATCATGTGCGAAATAATCTATATTTTTAAGCAATAAGGACTTTGAAATTTAAAGTATAAAACAATTTAAATGAACATTGTGTGCATTTTAAGAATATAAATAGCTCATTTTATTATTGGTAAGAATATACAGAGTGTTCCGTAAGTAAACCAGTGAACTCCAGGAAATGGGGTTTTTTTTAAAGAACCTCTGTACCATTTCCCGGAGTTTGATTTTTTAATTACAAAACATCCAGTATTCCCTAATCATATTAAGATTATTATTAGCATAACGCTAACTTATTTGATGCATTGCTATATTTATTTTAAATAATATAGTCTTATTTGATTTTTTTTAATGTTCTTAAGTAAAACTGTAAACATATTTTGTCGGTTTGGAATTATTAATACGCATGTTATATAATGTAAAGAATTTAATAAAAGTATTTTAGCCATTATGATGTTTAGTACATTAAGTATACCTCACCTTTAACGTATATTCTGTTTTAAATCGAAATGCACGTAGCTTTTAAATAAGATTGGCTGGGAGCCGGGGCAAAGAATATTTTATTTATAAAGAAAGAAAGACATGACTTGTGATGTTTTATTAAAATCTCTCAATGAAAGGGCCTTACATATTAACTTCTGGATGAGAAAATATATTTATTTGTAGATCAGTCAATTTCCTATATTTCGTATACATATAATTAATTCAATGTTTTACCAATAAAACATTTAATAAATAATAGTATGACTGAATATAGTATTGACCATTATTACGACTTCGTCTATATATTTTTGGTCAAAAGTAAAGGAACTTTACATATTGGTCGATAGACAAACAACCATTGTTGTGTTTTAAATGTTCATTCTAAATAATAAAACCCAAATTTATATGAAAATGTTTGTATTTTCAAATTTTATTGTATGTTAACTTTCAAGTCCTTACCCTATTACATTGGGATAATTGTCTCAGCTAGTTATTTACTTAACCAGTCTATATATAGTTAAAAGTTTGAATAAGTTTCCCAACTTCTACAATTTTTAATTTTTCATACTGCAGTATAATATGGTTATTATTTATCCAACAGATTTTATTCTGTCATGGATTACAAAACATACGTAAGATAACAAAATCTGGAAACTTCTTATTTTAATTCTTATCTGTATCCGATTTTTTCAAGTATAGTGTATTATTTTAGGGATCTTCTAATAATAATTTATTTTAATAACATAATAAACCATGATTTCACACTGAAAAATAATGTATTTTCCTTTCAAGCGCCATATATCTTTCCATAAATTATTTAATCACCCCTTACCTTATGACTTTTTATTCAAGGGTAAATCCTACACGTCCCTAGCCTGGTAATAGAAGCAATTTAGTTGATATTATTAGTTTAATTTGAATTGAATATATTTATTAAGCCCATAAATAGTTTTATAGAAGTAACAGTGTGTTTCTAAATTTGTTTACCAAAATAGTAGAAATTATTGTGTTTGTAGCATTAGTTGGAACAAAAAATCATTCCAAACATTAGGGCTATAAAATAAATAGGCACTCAATTCGGTCTCCTATGACATACCGTAGTAGTGTAGTTAGTGGTGTGGGTGTTTTCTTTCCACATTTAAATCAAATGTGGGAATACCTGCCATTGAATAGGGGTAGAATACCTATCTATTTCGGAAAAAATACAAATTTGTTACCAAACTTAATTATATATTTCTCCTCCAATATCCATCCCCATTGACCAGGTAACACAGCTGACTGTTGTTTGGACACACGCCGTCATTGCAAGCTGGTTACCTCTGCTGTTATTGCCGAACTTTTCTCATAACGATGGTTGCCTGTCACTCTTTCGTTTCGTCGTAATGAGTATAGAAGTGGTGCAATTTCTGTACGTGTCGAAAAAGCAATTCACTTCACAAAGATGAAATTAGTAACTTTTTGACAGTTTTAAACAATTACTGGAAAGAGTATATTTAGTTCAACAGTATTATATTTTCCTGAAAGTTTTGTGATGTTTTGTCCTGATGAGTTTGTAAAATGTTGGATGCACTATTGTTAAGCTACTATTTTGTTATGGCCATCTTTTAATTTTTATGATTGACAATAAAGAAATTTAAAGTACTATTGTTAATTTATATGCAAGTTGTTATTAAATATAGATTTATAGCTAAACTGTTACTTATTAAACGTGTTATCGTACATAAAGGATCATGTTAAAGGTTATTACAAAGGTTTCACTTATTTTTACACACTTCCATCACCCCTATTCGTATGCTGTTTTGATTTATTAACGATTTGTAGAACTTTTTAAAGTTTTAAACTTTACAAAAGCATCTTTCTCTTTCATTACCCGATCCATACCTTCTCACATTTCTGCTTTATGAGAGGTAGTATATACAAGTTTTAATTCTTTGAATACAGAACCTCTTTTTTTTATCATTATATCTCATTTCAAGAAAGGCCCTCCCATCGATAAATATTTTATTGCTACACATTTTAGAACCAATTGACTGATTATTTCGCGTCTTTTGTCTGATAAATAGCCACAAAAAGCGATAGCTACTACATACAAGGTTTCAAAGGTCGTACAATTTGTTATTGAATAGCTCCCCAACATTCCAGCATTTACGTTTCTTCATAAATATCAAATAATAAAACTGTGTAAATCAACAAATTCAATTTACGATAGACTAACTACAATATATATAAAATTAAGACTTGCCACAGCTGCACTTTTACACCATCCCACTTTTATACGTTTGAAAGGACCGACAGCAATGATAATTTAAACTGTGGTCTGAACAAAAACAAGAGTTTTATTCAGAAGATTGTACAACAAAGGATGGGCAGTCATCACGGGCTGTTGACTCCTACATTGTGTGGAGCCATCGCGTATTCATAATCCTAAAACAATGTTTTTCGCTTTCATAAATCTCGCGTCATAAGTTGTCATCTGCTTTTTCAAGCTCGTAATACACAGAGTGTCCTATGAATGGACTGAACATTTTGATTTTATGTTACTTGTTACTAAACATTTAGAAACATATAATATAGTAGTCATAAAATGCTAGGTGTATACCTAGGCGTATACTCTCATAAAGTAGGGGTTTAAAATGTGTTCTTAGCTTTTAAGTTTCCTTATGTGCTACAAAATGGAAATGGCAGCAGATAAAAGGAAACCTTACACAAGTAAAAGAAAATCGTGTTTTTGGTTTTAAATATTTTCATAGTTCTATTTTAGTAAGGGGTTCAAATCAGAAAACATTGCCTATTGGAAAACCTAAATTACAGTCTAAAATAAGTCAAAACGGAACCCATGCGGAGCAACACACTAAAAAAAACGCTCAGCAAATAAATTTAATCATAGTAAGCATTATCATATTAATTCGGTGCCATCCTTTAAGGTGTGGTCATCAATAATTATATTAATCGATTATTATTAATAAATATATATTGTGTACAAATTTGTCACTTTAAGATCCCCCATGAAGAAGAATTATTGGGGTTAAAAGTAGACTCCATATGTTTTACAACTGAATAAGGAAATCAGGTAACAACTTAGAAAACACCCTTTTTTAGGAAGCAAATAAAAAAATCAATAAATTATTTGAAATCTTTTGTCAATGTTTTTGAAACATGCTTTACAAAGAGTGTAGGGTTCCAAATTAATAACCATTGACAAGTAATATAAAATTTGACTTCTCAACTTCTAAATAAGGCAATATCTATATAAAACTGGTATTTAGTGACCCCTAGATATCGGGGTTGCTTTCATAGCATTAACGTTTATGGATAGGACAAAAATGTGGGATTGAACATTTAAGAATAAATATAATGATTCTAGAATCCTCCTATGGAGACGTAAATACGACAAAACAGCTTTAGAGAAAAGTAACAATTCTCGAAAACTATATTTACAATAACAACTGTGTTTATGTATTCTAATTTTAGGCAACCAAGTAAGTGAATAAATATTATTTAGACTTTTTTTGTAATTTTAATTGTTTACTTTAACTTGTAAATATTATAAACCTTTCAATGGAGTATACACTTTACCAACAGAAAAAGACAATGTAAGACTCAGCTCATCTTGTATCAAATGAAAGATGTTTCTTTAAGTCAGTAATGAGAAGGTTGCGTGTACAGGGAATGTTATCTAAAGAAACCTTGGTTGTATTTATCGTATTTATATCGGCAAAATACAATCGATAAGGCATATTCACCTTTCGGCGAATCTCTTGCTAGAGTTTCAAGTAAATTTTAACTTCATTTACAATGATATTACCCTATCATCCTCTTAATGATCTTGGTCCAGTTCAAATTTATTGTAGTTATTTTGTTTTAAAAACATTCATGAACTACAATATTTGCAGACCAAATAAACAACATTTTACGTGTCCTGATGAAAAACTGTGGTTACCTATTTAATCTCATAAAGTTTTGAGTATTAAACTATCCCTGTTTGTAAACAAGGTAAACACATGGGTGAACAATAAACATTTTATATCATGACCACTATACTAAACGACTTAACAAAATGAGAATCATTCATTAGTTCCTTGGTGCGAAAGATGAGAAGGTAATTTCCTTATGGCCAATAAACAAGAAGCTAGAAAGAAACGATTGTAAGAGTAGGCCAACTGCACGAACATTTCAAGTCACAAAATCTACTGTACAGTTGCTATGTGTACGAACTAATTAAAATATATTCGTAGTGAGTATTCAAGGAATGCAGAACCGTTTGTTTATTGTTGCAGGCCGCCGAGCTAGAAGCATCGAGTCGAATGGAATTCCAGCGCCCGTGGAAGAATTCAACAATGGTATGTTCCACCTAATAAAGTTACATTCCCATTTGATGCCACGCTTTATATTTTTTGCGCTCTCTTTATATTCTTCCACAGTTATACCAGACTAGTAAGAGAACTGCAAACGTTGTAATGGTTTTGTTCGAGATGAAAAAATGTAATTGTTTCAAGATAGAAGATACGGGATGTGTATAAGTTATTTTCATTAATTTTGGATTTTAAATGATTATTGGAAATAAAGTTGTGTCATAGTTTTTTTTTTTCAAACAAAACAAGTACTTTGGTCTAGATTAGATTATAAATTAGCTCCACAGACACAAATATTGCTAATTAGTTATTAACTTATGAAACTATGTATAAATATGAATTGGAGGTTCAAATTTTCTTGCAGTTCAAAGGTTGGCCCTGGGTGCCGGGCTTAAATGTTTTAAATTTACAATAGTTTTATCTATGCACTAATAAATGGTGATATTCTTTCCCATTTAACTTGTATATTCTCCTAGTAAGAAACACATTTGATTTTGAAAGTTTGATCCAAAGCAAGGGTAGCATTCTCTGCATATGACCACAAATAAGACAAAATCCATTCAATATTTCCCTAGAACCTGGGAAATTATACAAAAACACTGCCATAATAATTTTACCTCGCAGTAACTGTATTAATAAAATTAAAGTATGAAGACTAATAATAAAATTATCTTTAGTATTAATGCATTTTTAGCATAGTATCTTTCGTGCTAGAACCTTAGGATATACTAAAGTACATTTTAAAATAATAAATTTAATAACCACTGTATCATTTAAATGCTTTAAAGTGAGTTCACTAACGTTTTACGCAATAGTAGAAGAGTAATGGGGGGGTAAGCTATCATCCAGTTTTTTTCACCAATGACCCTAGTTAAAATCCTGACAACACCATTTTGTGAACGTGCCCCAAGTAGTTGCTATTCATATGTAGTCCTCTACACCTTCTATGAACGGTGCCCACTGCTAATTTGGTAGACTTGGACCACATATTGTGAAGGATAACCTTCAATTAACCTTCGATATTTAACCTTTCTGTTGGTGTCCTCGCAAACAATAAAAGTAGTTACTGGTTTACAAGTTAGTTTGAAATGTTGATGTAGCACTTTGGTTGAGAGTTAAGTTTCAACGCACCCCTTTGATCTTATAAACGAATATTGTTTCAAACTGTTAGAGCAGTAATGTACTTGGTCGCTCAAACGTTGTCCCTAAACATTATTATGTTCCTTCAATCTTATATTGACAGTTACAAAGTACGTGACATTGGGAATAATACTACAATATTTTTGAATATTTAAACACTAGTATAGTAGGTATCGTGTTAAATAAACCCCATAGTATTTAAATTATGATTTATGAATAAACTAATAATCATTTCCTTTTCACGCGATAGGGTTTGGCAAAGTAAATAATAACATCTTCTACGTTATAAAATAAAGTTTTTAAATATTTAGCCTCCAACTGCTTTTTTACTAATTCAATTACATCTTATAGAACCTAACTCACTATTGTAAAATATTTAAACTTTACACATAGTTTTTTTAGCCTAAAAACTAAATATGTAGCTAGTGAAAAATCTTTATACATTGTTTTGATTTAGTCAAACCAAGGCAGGTTGTATTCTCAGGTACCTCCTTATTCTCTCTAGTGAGTATCAAGGATTATTTGTAAACCAAATGTTATAACTGCCGCAATTTAATGGTCTCTTCAGTTCCTTGTTATTGTGTTGAGATCGTTAAGAGAAACTCCCCGTGTAAACATTTGTTCAGCGGAACCTCAAGACCCTTAACTTCAAACAGTACAAATAAAACATCAAGTGGATATTGAGCTGTTCTATCAAGACCGTCGTAAATTATATCTTTTATTTTAATGAAGACCAGGTTAAATCACGGTTATAGATTATGTAGAGTATGTATGCATTTTGATATTATATTGAATATACTGAAAATATGTCCTACAGAGGCGCTGTAGTTATAAGTTTATTTACACTTACTAGTCAAGGCAATTTAGTCCAAAAAGAGCTGTAGCTCCTAAAAATTGGGGGAAAGCTGGGTGTTGTTTAATCTAATCTGGAGATCCTAAATAAGTAAAAAATGAGTAAGTGACGGATTCTGAAGTGAGCTAAGTGTATGGGAGGCAAACAACTAGGCTGATGGAGTTCATTTTTTGTTTGTTTTTCCCTCATAACGGTGTATTAAATAACATCCCACAACAAAAGGGTTTACATACGTTTGTTTCTAAAGAACATTAGATCTCGCGTCGAATGACGTTAAAATAATTTAAAAGTTCAGTAATTTTAACATTCTCCTTGACTCCTCATCCTATTCTTGGTTATTTCAGCGTGTTCCGCCAGTTGGCAGTGTATGCTATAGTTTTCGGTTAAAATTACTGAGCTTTGACGATCTGTTGTAGCAGAACAACTAAACAGATTATAATTATTTTAACGTCATTCGACGCGGAATCTAATGTTCCTTAGAATTTAAACCCATATTTTTTTTGGAGGATGCACTGTTTTTTAGTTATAAGCGAAAAATTAAAAAGTAAGCAAAATCTGCCTAGTTTTGCCTCTTATACACTAAGCTCATTTCAGAATCCGTCTCAAACTCATTTTAAACTTATTTAGGGTCTCCAGAACAGATTGAAACCTGCTTTTCCCTAAACTTTAGGAGTTACAAGTCTAATTTGCCTTGGCTATACATATTGTCTGTATTCAAAGGCGCTGTAGTTATAAGTTTACTTACACTTACATATTGACTGTCCTACAGAGGTGTTGTAGTTATATGTCTACTTACCCTTACATGACTGTCCTACAGAGGTGCTGTAGTTATATGTCTACTTACACTTACATATTAACCGTCCTACAAAGGTGCTGTAGTTATAAGTCTACTTACACTTACATATATACTGTCCTACAGAGGTGTTGTAGTTATATGTCTACTAACCCTTACATATTGACTGTCCTACAGAGGTGTTGTAGTTATATGTCTACTTACCCTTATATGACTGTCCTACAGAGGTGCTGTAGTTATATGTCTACTTACACTTACATATATACTGTTCTACAGAGGTGTTGTAGTTATATGTCTACTGACCCTTACATATTGACTGTCCTACAGAGGTGTTGTAGTTATTTGTCTACTAACCCTTACATATTGACTGTCCTACAGAGGTGCTGTAGTTATATGTCTACTTACACTTACATATATACTGTCCTACAGAGGTGTTGTAGTTATATGTCTACTAACCGACTGTCCTACAGAGGTGTTGTAGTTTTATGTTTACTTACACTACATAGAGATTGTTTGTCCTACAGAGGCGCTGTTGCCGAGGTTCGCTGAGCCTATACAGAACGTCACAGTCACCGTAGGTAGAGATGCTCTACTCGCCTGTGTCGTCGACAACCTTAGAGGCTACAAGGTAACTTTGTATTTACCATACTTTACGCAACGTTTATTTAGTAAAGAAGTAACGGCTCAACTGAAAAATTTATCAATACTAGTAGCCAAGAAGGTACATACAGAGTTCCGTATACAAAAGTTGATAAAGGAAAACAGCTGGGCAAAAGGTTATGTGAAGGTTACGTTCACGGTGCGTTTTCCTAATCAATAATTTTTTTTTGAAATGTTTGTTATTCAGTTTTAAATTTAAATAAATGTAAGAATCAGTTTAGTTTAAATGTACATTTTAAACATCCTAACTTAACCCCTAAAAAATCCTCTTCCCTCTTACTTTTATAAAGCGAGACGCTTTTGCAAAGACTTTTTGCGGACATATGTTCTTGAACGACGCTTGCGTACATAAGGTTGATTTATTGGTATGAGTTTGAGTCATCCTTTAAAATCTCATTTCCTTCCATCTCATCATCATCATCGTTACTGAATAGTAATGTGTGTCTGTAGTCAAAGACATAGTCGTACATATTCATGCATACCTAATATAGCTCTATGTAAGTACAACTGCAGTTGAAAAGCTTGCACGAAAACATTCTTGTGCCGTGGTAGTTGGCGTAATCCAACTCCATACCCAGAGTATTATATTTAATAGATTTTAACTTGTCATCCAGAAAACCTAGTCATACATAGATATGGCTACGTAACGTTTAAGGTTCAAATTCAAACTAGAACCAGCATCTTCGTGTTGTAAAATACGGAAAGTGTGTGATTTGACATAGTTGAGAGTTCCTACTCGTACATATTCTAGTAGATTTAGCTGTATAACGTGTAAGGTACAATATATAACGTGCACCAGGACTTGCGTGTGTCCTGGCAGGTGGCGTGGGTGCGAGTCGACACCCAGACTATTCTGTCCATCCATCACAACGTCATCACCCAGAACCCGAGGATCACCCTGAGCTACAACGACCATCGCTCGTGGTACCTCCACATCAAGAATGTCCAGGAGACGGACCGCGGCTGGTACATGTGTCAAGTTAATACTGATCCAATGAGAATGCGGCAGGGTTACCTTCAGGTTGTTGGTAGGTATAAAATGTATATTTTAAATCATATGATTTTGTTGTTAAACTTTTACCAGAATAGTACAACGTAATTTGCCTATCACTGCTAATCACTTAGTTCTCGAGAGACCGCAAAAGATTTTAGGTGGGTTTTCATACTATCAGTGAATTATACACGAACAATCTATGGTATTAAGTTAATGAAATGAGTTATAATCCAAACTCTGGATTTTTGTAATGTTTCTGAGTAAAATTAAACCCAAATATGATTCTAATTGTTTTTGATTAGCTATTGCTTTTTGGTAAAAAAGAAAATTATTTAATCTTTTTTTCACACTCCGTGTACAAAGCTTAGGTGGTTTTAGGTGAAGAAATGCATCCCCTCACTTGATCCTACCTTTAAAACAATTGTTCAACAGCTAAAACAGCTACAACATATCAATTATCTATCAAT
Source organism: Macrosteles quadrilineatus (assembly GCF_028750875.1). Lineage (NCBI taxonomy): Eukaryota > Metazoa > Arthropoda > Insecta > Hemiptera > Cicadellidae > Macrosteles > Macrosteles quadrilineatus. The sequence goes on from NW_026542596.1 coordinate 79,423,370, forward strand.
CAATCATTGAGATGGTGACGCCCCATATGTGAGTTGAGTATACATTACAACAGGTAGTGGGAACTTCCCTTCAAGCCACCTAAACTTTTTGGCACACACTTTTTGGCATATTTAAATCGTCATAGGAGTCTGTTTCCGTTTCACTTTTGTAAATAGCATCATTAATTAATAACTAAATGTCAAAAGCACCTGGGTACAGAATCGCCCCCACTTTAATCAAATTAGATAATACTATTTAAACGGGAAAACTTTGGCCACTTAGTCTGAGTTATACTGCTTTTCTTAAATGCCATATACACAAAGTATTTATCGGTCATATAAAGCTGATGTAATTTTCACAGTGCCACCCAGTATAGTAGACAAGGAGACCTCCACAGACATGGTGGTGAGAGAGTCAGCCAACGTGACTTTGACGTGCAAAGCTGTTGGTTATCCCGAGCCTTACGTCATGTGGCGAAGAGAAGATGGCGAGGATATCAACTACAACGGCGAACCTGGTAATCATCTAGTAAAAAAATGTTTCGGATAAAAAAAACTAATTTTGTTCTTAAAAGATAGAAAACTTTAATAAATTTAAGTTAATACGTTTTAAGATTTTACTTCAGTATAAAAATAACCATTTTAATTTATAACTGATCAGACTGTTTGATCATAAATGATTGAGCTTGAATTGCTTAAAATATTCAATAATACACGTTGAACTATATCAAGTAATAACACTACTGTTCACGGTATGTTAACATTTGTTGATAAACAGCTATATGTTATTTCTGAGTAATATATACTAAAAAGTCAGGGAGTTTTTCGATTGCAATCATACAAATATTCCTAAAGTCGTTTTCTTAATAAATAATTTAATTTATTTCTAGGTCGTAAAATTCAAACAGGTTTTTTTGCATAAGCTATTTTTAGCTAATCATGGATTCAATTTAAACTTCTAATCGTCCTATTTGTTCATGAAATATTATTGTTAGGTTAGTTTTATATTGATATTTCATAAAGAATGTATGTTTTCAGTGAACGTGGTAGATGGAGAGGTTCTTCACATTACCAAGGTCAGCCGACTACACATGGGAGCCTATCTGTGTATAGCCTCTAACGGCGTCCCTCCTTCCATCAGTAAAAGAGTCATGCTCAGAGTACAATGTAAGTAAAACATCTCATGAAATCCAGACTTCCCATAGCACTATCTATCTTTGCTACACTCTTGGGAAGACCCTTAACGATAAAGTTGTTAATGATATTTTATAGCAAACAACATAAAATTATTTTAGTGAAATCTCTTTATTACAGCAAAATTCAAAAAGCTAATAAGTTTTCATTTAATATGGGCTGTATCTAAATTTGAGAGTTGCTAAATCAACTAACTGTTTGAATGAAATTTAAAATGTCTGTAGCTGATTCATAAATGGCCATTGTTTTGGGTTTTTTATTCAATAAACTAGACATATTGTTTGTTTTTAAGCAGCTATTTTGTTATTAATGATCTATAGTGTCATTTCCAATGTTAGTGTTATGTATATTGATTTCAAGAGTAAATATTACTGTTTTATGTGCCAACCACCCCGAAAGCCCTTCCGGCCAATGCAACTGTTTTGTGTTTACTTTGGGGTAACTGGCAATTTATTGTTAAAGCGGCAACTAAGCACTTCTTATTCTTCTATAGCCGATAATATAAACTAAAGGTCGACCAGTGGTCGAAAACTCAACCAAAATATATGAAATGTACAGACTTCTCTATTTTCACCCCACGCTGTAAATAAAACGTGTGATAGGAATTTATTTTATTTATTTTGATTATCTGTTTATATTTTGTTGATATTTCGTCACCAGCATAGCAATCCCTTTAGACCCATCGGTGTTAGTTTTTTTTTTTTTTTAATTAAATTGTTGTGCTTATTTTAGATTTAATTTCAACTTATAAAGGGATTCTGCACATCTACAAGAATAGAATATTTTCCTTACCTAGGGTCTAAAATGAGGTTTTGCCGGATCGAGATCATTTTTAAATTCGAGACGAAGTTGAGAACTTGAAACGATCGAGAGCTACAAAACCCGTTCGGCCCATGGTACGAACACTATTTTTCACCACTCTACAAAATTAAGAAAATACATACGATAAATGTACACTTATAGCCAACACAACAAAAACTTTATGTGAAGAAATACTTAAAGTAATCGGCCGAAATAATAATAAATAGTAGCTACGCAGCAGTGACAATTAAACAAGTCAATCGCAATGCATAATATTATACTGCATTATTATTATTACTGCTCGGTCCCCAAATAACGAAGACACCAGGCATGGCCAGCAATATGTTGTTTTCAGCCTAAAATTAACGTTATCAATCAACGTTATTAAATTATCGTAGTATGGTGAACAATATCTTTCTAGCAGTGTATGTAGATTTTCCTTGTGATGCACATAAGCTGAGAGAAAAGGTTTCAAGAACCATGCTTGCCTATTAATACTATAATATATATTGAATTTCTACCCACGTATTCTGGAATCTAAACTCTGGAAACATATATTTATTCTTATACTGTTTACTCCCAAGACGTTTAATGCGTGTTAAATATAGTTAATGGTGATCAATTTTGATTCGAAAATCCTACACTTATCACACCATATTACACACAATCTCCAGACAATTTATTTATCATTTATTTGTTGTTTAGTTCCACCAATGCTGTCGATCCCTAACCAGCTGGAGGGAGCCTACATTGGTCAAGATGTCCAGCTGGAGTGCCATACTGAGGCCTATCCCACCTCCATCAACTACTGGACTACAGAGAAAGGCGACATGATCGTCTCTGGTAACTACATAATGTTTATTGTAGAGTTTATGGTTAATCATAACAAGTGTAATGTATTTTGTAACAAAGAACCTATACCCATTGGTTGAAGATGCCCGTTGTAAGTATAATTGAGCATAAAAAAACAAAAACAAATGTCTTTACTAAACTTTTCTGTGGAAAACTAGTTTTACTACGTATCCTTTTCTACTAAGCACTAAAAAAAAATATCTTTAAGCCTTAATTTCCTCGAAATGTTTTGCTAGTTGCAACCTTAATTAGTTCCATGATTACCTTCCCTCTCGAAATATATTTTAAAATCTCTGAGAAGAGGAGAATGATATAGTTGTTTATTTGTTTTATGAAGTAAAATAATTATTTTGAAAAGGTGAAGCAATATGCGACAAACACAACATATACAATGTGAGGTTCAAAATTGTTGTTGATATAAAGTTGTAGAAGTCGAAACAAGATGAACATGGTAAAGATAAACGTAGTGAAAGTAAACGATGTATGTATTTTTGTAAATTATTTTAGAAATATTTAACAATTAATTAAGTAGCAATATTGTTTTTCAACTTAACTTACAAAAAACAACTAAAGCAACAAAACCATAAAACATAAGACATAATTATACCTGGCATATATTGTTCAACCAATGATAAATATTTTAAACTATTCTTTAGCTAGATAAACAGGACAAACAAGTCTAATATAAGTGTCATATACATATATAAGGCTTGAAAAAGCCAGGGTAATTAAATAAGGGTTTAAAAGAAACCTACAATACTAAAATTTCAAAAAAAATATTGGTAAAACTGTTAAGACAAATTACGTAAAAACGTGGAAAATTAAGTACGTAAATTAAGTGGTTTGATCTAAAAAATCTCTTGATGGGCTTTAAATAACAATTTATGCTAGTTGATATATAAAATTAGATACTTTTGTTTTTGATTTTATGAATAGATTATTGTATTGTTTTATTTACTTAATTTGACAAAAGTCGTCATGAAAAACAGATCTTGTACTTGCAACAGAGGCTTGAAAATAAAGACCTTATTTATTTATTTATTTATTTAAAATTCATAGATTTGTTGTTTTATTGAATTTTCTATATATAACATAAATAAGATTACTATAATTTCTTTGCGTTTAGTATCCAAACAATTCATTTGAACTTTGAAATCTAAATATAATAAAAATAATATTTTTCATATTAAAAAGGTGAATATAGCGATTTAAATAATAATGATTAATAAATAACACAGAAAGAGGATAATGTAGAGGTTTAGTTGGTGCGAGCTAATGTTGTGTTTCAATTATCCACAACCCTTGATCCTTCGCATTCAATCACCCTGCAACGTCTCTTGGGCCTGTCAAATTCGATAACTTAACTTCCAATATTGTTTACTGATCAAAGTAGGTTTTCTTTTACGATAATTTGATTTGCCGCTTCAATTTCGAGGGATGGATATAAACCGCGGGAAAAGAGTGCAGATGTTTTCAATATATTTTAAGGTTATTTAGAAAACTATTTGAGAATAATTTTGGATTAAATTGATTTTTAAACCTAAGTATATTTATATAAAGATTTCAATATTATTGGCAAATTGAAAGATTCTACATAATTTGCAAATTGAAAGATATTATTACAAGAATCTATTGAGGCTATTTATCATTTTGGAGAACTCTAATTCACTAATATTTTTCTTTTTTTTATCAATTAGAGTGAAAAATAATTTTACTACCATTTCAATTTAAATTTAAAGTATCCCTCTATTAAAGAGAAATTATTGTTCACCAAACTAGGACAGATTGTCTGTTGAACATTTACTATAATTTTTTAGGGTTAAAATATAATTCATTGCTTATCTGACATGGTTAATTTAACCTTATTAGTGAAAAAAATGTACAGATAATTGACGATTTTTCTGGAAGAACTGATCAGTATTTATAGGTTGTAAAAGTCATTATAAATAAATTAGTAAATTGGTAGATTACATCTTAAGGATCTTAAGGAAATTAATTACTGTATTAAATATTTTTTTACAAGTCTGCGGATAAAATTATGATATTGTTTTACTATGGTATAACAACAATATATGTGGGATGCTGAATACAAAAATATTTGGTAATACTATAATAACACATATTTAAAAAATCCAACTACAAACTACATCTGGATTTAGTCCCAACCCTATAACTATGACTACTTAAAAAAACTTTCCAGACCTTTTCATCACTGATGGAATTTATTTATTTATGGCTGAGGAGTTAACTGTGATAGCACACTTGTTGATATTAGTGGTTCGATAAGTCTTCTGTGATATACTGTAGAGCTATGAGCTGAGGAGCTAATGTGTGTAGACTTGCTGGTTGCAGGAGACAAGTACGAGGCTGTGTCTATGGACAACGGCTACAACAAGTACATGATGCTGAAGATACGAGGAGTGACTCGTCAGGACTTCGGCTCGTACCAGTGTGTCGCCAAGAACTCACTGGGGGAGACCGACGGCCTCATCAAACTTGATGGTGAGCCTAAGTTCAAAATTATCAGTACACTGAAGTTAGAATAAATTTTTTTAAATTTTATTTAAGTAGTTTATGCATAAGACTTTATGTTTTTGAAAATTAATATACGTTGCCGATCGATACACACTACGAAGTAAGTGGTGGACCAATGTCAACTATAGTTGATGACTAAACTAATTTTTTAAATACATGATTGAATTCTTCGTCTATATTTCATGTAGAAAAATATTTTTTGATCCTGATTAATCAGAAAGATTTATAGAAAAGATTGGTCTGTAGTTATGTTTAACAAGCTTGGTCCAAAAGGGAAATCTGTCCCTCAGGTTAAGGTAGTAACTTAAAGTCTGGTGTGAACTAAGTTGACGATCGGCAGTGAACGTGTTCATGTAAGCAATTAAGGTACCGTTTGAGTATGGTGGTTTTGTATGCCATATGCCATTTAAGAACTTTTACTCTTTCCTCATATAGTTATGTTAATTATTTAAAATTTAACATTAAATTGCTCTTTCTTTGCCTTTACGTAAAAAGAGTTAGAATGTGTCAATATATGGGGTAAAAGTTCCTAATGTCTTATCTAGTTTACGTATCGACCCCCATGAAAAGATCCTGTCCAGACTGGTCCGTGTGTCTGTGACCAAGTACCCCAATCATTTAATCTCTTTAATCAATTTAATCTCTTAGATGGAGTTTTAGGGTCTATTATGAAATTCGTTTAGAAAATAATGAAGAAAGGAATTTTAAATATGTAAAAAGATTATTCTGTCATAGTATTGGTTCTATTTTACAAGAACTGGGTCGCAGTTAACAATATGGATTATCTTTTGTTACAGAAATACCAGCACCATCAACGACATCTACCTCAACATCAATTACTCCAGTCGTGCCAAATACAAAGAAGAAAATAAAATCAAGTAAATATTTATCTAAGATAAGGTTTTATAGTATAAGAGCATTTTTATTTTGACCCGACATTATTGTTTGTTTAAAATGTACAGATTTCAGTAAGTTTGTGAACTTTTAGACCTTATATAATGGTATTTGATTATTATGAATTCCCTTATGTACGGAAAATATTAAAATAGTTTTGGCTCAAACATGAACACGAAAGATGTTTTGAGCAAAAGAAGAATGTATTTTCTTGCAAAGCAATTTATTATCGATGTAAAAATATGTACACACATTGAATTCCCTATTATTAATATATGTTTTAGAACACATTTAATCTTTTAGTGTCTTACGATGGATTAATTTTGTGTAGACAAAATGAAGAACAAACCTGGAAAGCAGAAGCCAGCAGACAACCAGGTGTTGGGGGACTATGATGGAGGCAGCAATGCTGAGTGGCATGCACCTGGAGGTGATATGTAGCTTCTTCTATTTGTTATCTATTGAATTTAGAAAGTAGTTATTTTCTTGAGTACTGTTGTACGGTTAAAGGTCAACATAGCCTTTTGTGTATAACGAATTACAATCAATAACAACTAATAAGAATTGAATTTCGCTCAACAAATAAGAAATATGTTAACTTCACTATCTCGCGTATACCTATACCTGTAGTCTTGCTATTTTAGAGCTATTTACGTTATATTGGAACGTAAAATACCCGACATGATGGGAAACTAAATTAATGATGTTGAAGGTCAACATTACAGTAAAAAGTGAGTATTCTAAAATGTTACTGAAGGTATTTAAAGTTCCTTGACTAAGAGTAACTGAAAAATCACAAATTTTCTATCTATTTATGTTATGGCTCTAATGTTTTAACTAATAATTAAGTCCTATAGATGTTTAGTGTTAATTTAAACACAGTAAATGGAACTTATCGGTATTATTTTTCTACAAAGACTTACAATTCAGTCTCTTAATATATTTATTATAATTTAAATAGTGCTGAAACTACACAAATTAAATAGACGATTACAGGTACTAATGATTTATTGACAAACCAAAGAAAAAATAATATATTTCAAATTTTTTAAAAGAAGATTTACACACATCTTTGTAAAGTTGTAGGGCTTTAACAATTGTATGGTTTAATATATAAAATAGTCACCCTATGTAAATTTGTTCTAGCTAGAAATAATTTAAATAAAGAAACAAGTTTTTCTAACTATTTTGAAGAGATTCTTTAATAAAAAAATAATTGTTTGACAAACATATAGACCATGTAATCCTCTAAAATCTTGTCAGAACTTCCAAATTAGTGTTAACTGAAGGACTTCATGTTGTGTTTGTGCTTGTAATCAGTTGGTAACTAAAAAACTATCCCATATTTCAGACTATCCTGACGGGCTTTCCTCCAAGGGGCCTCCCATTGGTCTAAACGGAGACGTCTCCCCCCTCCACTCACAACACCTACGTCATCATCTGCTCTACACATGTTTAATGGTGATACTGTTCAGGTGATGGACATACGTGTAGACACTGAATGTTACAATGTGATTACCAGTGTTGTCAACATTACAAAAGTGTTTACAAAACTAAGTTACTAAATTGCTTAGCTACTAAGGTCAAGTATCGTTGTTCTGATTATAAGAAAACAAATTACTATGTAAATAAATTAGTCAAAGTTGCGTGAATTCAAAATATAAGGTAAAATAGTTAAATCAAAACTTGTTTTTGTTTTCAAAAACTGCAATATAAACATTTAGCTTAAACTAATCAAAAGTGGTTAAGCTTAAGTTCAATTTTTAGACTGTATTTATGTACTATAGTAACAAAAATACAGTTTTCTCCAAGCTAAAATGGACTAACCAGAAGAGTGCAATTTAGTAATTTTCCTAATTTAATGCAGGTGAGAATTCAGATTCTTACTCATACGAGCGCTGTCCGTTAATTAAAGTCTCCATAGAACGTAAATAGTACATAGGTAGCTTTGATAGTACATATACAGCAGTAAACATTTTGACGAAGAGACCTGACGCGTGTTCATTAGATTCCATCAGGACAAATATAACGAATGAAGATAAGTTGCGTGCTGATCGGTGTGATTAAAAGTATAAGTCATAACGTTTCCTGTCCCTTAATAAATTCTTTAGAGACATCCTCAATCATATTGAAATTCCTGTTTCACGCCATAATCCGCAAGCTAAGATCTTCAAACATTGGTCTCAATCAAAAATTATGAATACTCACAACTGGTTGCACCACAAACATCGTAAAGGGCGTGCACATGTTAATGAACACTTCAAAACTCATTTTATCACCCAAAAAGATTGTCTACTGCTGCTAGACTTTAAAGGCGTTGACACCGTAGACTTCATACATCCGACCAAAGACACCATTAATTCATGACGGGAGGGTAGAACTCACATTGTTAACAGCATGGCACTATGTCAAGATTAACTGTTATATAGGGGTGGGAAACGGCTCGGATGGTAATGGGAGAACTAACAAAAGTGCAGCTAATCCCAAACTTGAGCTCGCTTTCAATAAATTAAGCTTGTTGTAGGTCTTAATTTTTGGACAGCATTCATATGTATATAAATTGGAAACAGTTTTATTGTCAAGTATCTTTGTTAATTGATTGTGATGTGTATTCTGCAGAATACAACAATGTATAACCAACAATCCTACTAAACCCTGTAAATTTAATTCCTTAGATAATCTTATTTTTCAAACAATAGTTTGATGAATAACTATAATATTTAGAAAGAAAAGCTATGAAAAAAAGTTGGCAAAACTGGACTCACTGTTACAATAGCGCTGTATATACGCGCGGCTTTTGGCGTGTATGTGATATTACGCTGATATTTTTATATGATTAAACTAAGTTACTGTGTTTATGGTGAACGTTTGAGTGAAAGTTTTGTGACATTGTGTTTTTGAAATAGCTAGGCTGCTTTGTACCTCATATTTACTATTTTGTTAGCTACAAGTGTAGTTTATGTAAATAAATAACGTATAATAGTATATTTTATAAGTGGATTGATATTTTAGGAAGAATATATATACACATTATAACAATTACCGATATATTTAAGATTCGTATTGATGTCCTCAACATAAGAATTTCCTATGCTATTATTGTTAGGGAAGAAAACTTTTCAACTAAAATTTAGGTACTAATAAGGACAACTGTTTAATTTTATGAAAAGCTGTTTTCCTTAAAAAAAGTAATGTTGTCTTAAAATAATCAAATACCAAATCTCATATTTGTATAGCATGATAATTAATAATAATTTGAAAATAAATAAAACAAATAATTTTACAAATACTGAAAAAATGTTCCATGAAAGATTTTTTACAAGGCCGTTGCTGATTAGTAACTGATTATGCATTACACTAATATTAATTGTAGCCATAAATTATATACTAGTTTTATTCGATATTTTGGCTTTAAAATTGTTTACCAAAAAAGCCCGTTATACAGTAGAACTGTCCATTAGTAAAAACTAGAAAAATGTTTAATACATATCTTATTAATTAAAATTAATCATTCGATTCCAAACATATCGTCAGCTAAAGTTGTTAATTGAGAAACTATTCATCATGTTAAATCCATTATAATTAACTAAATATTTTAATTGACTAAAAAAAGGTCAATGTGTGTAGTATGAAATAAAAATCCTTGTATAATAAGTATTTATATGATGTAAATTATATGAAATATAATGAAAATTGTACATAGCTATGTATGAATATTTGTTCGTCTTATACATATGTATATTACAGATGAATTTGTATATATCTTAAAATACCCAACTTGCAGTATCGTATAGCAAATATGTATAAAGTTCGTGTTAGACCACCAAGTAGCAGGTTGGTCATATCATTCAGAGACTGAAGTACTGGCTTTTGTCCCACTCAATAAATTGCAATAAATAAAATAATTTGTGTTCCTACTTGATTATTTTTCACTTTGTTCTTTAGCTACATAAGTAAATACCATAAGTAAGTGTACCATAAGTAAGCAAACTACAGGGTATTTTAAAGTTTTTCAAAGCAAGGACTGACTAGGTTGCAATAAGAAATATTTGCAAAACCTCATCTGAACGTTGGGCATTCAAGGGGCGTAGCCCGGGAGGGACTCAGGAAAGTGAGTAGGCCTATGACAATCCTAGATATGTGGACCATAGCTGTGCTTAATTTTGGATGTATCGGTTAAGTATTTTAGTCGTGAGAGCCGCACAGACATACAGGCACCACCTTAATTTTAAAATAGTATAGATAAGTTAGCAGCTTGTTTTATCACTATTACCTCATTTCACCTAATTAGTCGGGTAAATATAGGATATGACCTTAAAAAAATTGCAAGAAAACGTTTTATGGTTTTATTTTGTAGAGTTGGGTTTGCAGAATGACATACTAAAAGTTGCCAAAAATCGGTGCACGAGAAAACCACTAAAATCACAATTTAAAATGGCGGCTTTTTTCAACATTGGACAAATTAAAAAAACATATTTCACATGCATTTGCTATGCACATTTTTCGAGATATTGACTTGGGACCACCGCCTGTATTTATTGAGTGGTTAGTACTTCATTTTGATAGGGAACATGTTTTTGGCCGCCATCTTGGATCCACCATATTGGACATAGATAATTTTTTTTCAATGTAATGATAGTGTTGTGACACATCATTACCAACTACATTTTTACACTGATTTCAATGCCGAAATCCGTTTTTAAATATCTTTATTCATTTAGAAGATATATACAAAAGAAAACTCTGCACCATACATTTCTTATGGACGTTTCGTAGTTTGATATTTTTTTAAAATTATTTTTCTTATATCTCCAGTTCTTATTAACGCTTGTAGTTCGTTCTAGGCTTAAAATATTCAGTAATGTAAGGGCTTTCATTTGAGCTCTTGATCATTAAAATCAGACGAGTTAAAGACCTGCTACGAACCTCAGAACAATATTAAATTTAACTTTTTAGAAATATATTTTTATTAAAAGATTTATAACTCGGGTTGTTAATACGTCACCGAGTTCTTTCTGGTCTCAAATTGCTCAGTAAATGTTTGGCTTTAATTTTATTGATCATTAAACAAAATCTGACAATTTTAAAATGAGCCATGGACCATAATTTAACATTTGAATGTATTTATATTGAAATTTGTCTTTAGTTAAAGACGTATATTCCTAATTCTAAATAACTCCCAAAACTCTTTATAGTCTTAAATAATTCGCCAAAATATTGACTTTTATTTTAGCTATGGATTACTTTCCAGGAGTTATTAGGGTTTGGGATATATGTCCTTAACTAAAGACAAATTTCAAAATAAATACATTTTAATGTTAAATTATGGTCCATGGCTCATTTTAAAATTGTCAGATTTTGTTTAGTGATTAATAAAATCAAAGCTAAACATTCACTGAGTAATTTGAGACAAGAAAGAACTTGGTGACGTATTAACAACCCGAGTTATAAATATTTTAATAAAAATATATTTCTAAAAAGTTAAATTTAATATTGTTCTGAGGTTTGTAGCAGGTCTTTAACTCGTCTGATTTTAATGATCAAGAGCTCAAATGAAAGCCCTTACATTACTGAATATTTTAAGCCTAGAACGAACTACAAGCGTTAATAAGAACTGGAGATATAAGAAAAATAATTTTAAAAAAATATCAAACTACGAAACGTCCATAAGAAATGTATGGTGCAGAGTTTTCTTTTGTATATATCTTCTAAATGAATAAAGATATTTAAAAACGGATTTCGGCATTGAAATCAGTGTAAAAATGTAGTTGGTAATGATGTGTCACAACACTATCATTACATTGAAAAAAAATTATCTATGTCCAATATGGCGGATCCAAGATGGCGGCCAAAAACATGTTCCCTATCAAAATGAAGTACTAACCACTCAATAAATACAGGCGGTGGTCCCAAGTCAATATCTCGAAAAATGTGCATAGCAAATGCATGTGAAATATGTTTTTTTTAATTTGTCCAATGTTGAAAAAAGCCGCCATTTTAAATTGTGATTTTAGTGGTTTTCTCGTGCACCGATTTTTGGCAACTTTTAGTATGTCATTCTGCAAACCCAACTCTACAAAATAAAACCATAAAACGTTTTCTTGCAATTTTTTTAACGGTCCCTATGTAAGTTTGTTTAGTTTGCCTGGACTAAATCTGTTAGGTTTATTTTTTTATGGTAGACATTTCAACAAATGGATTTTTAAAGGTGTAACTGACCTCTCTTCAATTGAAATTCCCACCAAAATGGACCCTTAGCACCATGTCCATCAAGGCAAGTTGTGGTTCTGGAGAGCAATATTGATAATTATGTTGACGTTTTTGAGGTATAACAATATTTATAAGTAACACCAGATCTCAAATTTACAATAACACTTTTATTATTGTGCAGAACATAGCTCTACCTGCTGATCCACCGAATTGCCATATTAAACAGTACGCTCAGTGCTGTAAAACCCCTATGAAATAGGACACTGCTATACACGAACCTTAAACAAACTAAAATGACTACTTAAAGCTGTATGCGTTTTTAAATACCGAGTCTATACATTGTGATTCAAAAATCCAAATACTTATGTGATTGGAATTGTTTTATTACTTCTTTTACTTTAGATGTAAATAGCTAAACCTTCACCATGAAACTCTGGCAAAAATAAAGGAAATAAACTAAATAACTAAAATAAAACATAACCTGGGTAGCCGAATCGTTATAGTGTTTGTCTTCATATTTGAGGGTAAATGGTTATATTCCAACAGAGTTCGATCACACACCCAGATACCATTTATTATTGAGCTATTAATTTGGACCATTTAACCAAAGGGTTTGGTTATAAGGGAATATGGCCAAGAGTTGGAATGTTTTTTTAGAAAAATGCAAAAATGCCTATGGTGAAAAATACGCAGAAATAAAAAAAAATTACAATCTCGCAACAAATGTACACAGTAAAAGTTCCTTTTCATTAAAAACCGTATATTTATGCGTTAATAGGCTGTTTCATGGATGCAAACATTTTATAGACTTGTTTATTTACTGTGCAATAAGTTATATTTTATCACAGATACAGTAAATATCTCATTATCTGGAATAGTAAGTAAACGTTTTGTAAACAGTAACTAAATATTCTGTTCCAAGTAGGAGTTACAAGCTAACATCTCTGTTACATATTGACAGATATTTGGCAGCGTTGCTCGACTGAACGTTTGCCAGACAATGATATATTCCTGCGGAGGAATCGCTTGACGTAGCCCATGACAAACTGAGCAACCAAACGCACATCTTCAGCTTTACTATGCAGTAAAATTTTACTAAGTACACATACATGAAACAATAAGTGCAAAGGTCTACCGGGTAGCTTTAACTAAATATTTAAAATTACTTACTACAGCAGGTATAATAAGTAGGTCGAAAATATTAACATTCCTTCTAACTGAAGTAATTGATAAAGACTGAAAATAAATTTTTAAGTATCGAGAATGACTTGAAATTACACATTTTCAAGTTAAATCAACTACAGGGTAGGTTTACCTGAAAATTCATATCCTTATTGACCTCCAATCCATTCAAAAAGCATATGATTCGTAGCTAGGATGAACTCGAACCCACATAATAGAATAATCACGTGGGGAATCCTTATTATATTTTTGGAATCTCAATGTATTAAAGTAAAAACTAGTAACAAGTTAAAGTTTAAATTTTATACATTTAAGGTGAAATTACAAATGAATCTAGTACATTTTGGTTGTAATTACAACCTGACTGTAAAGATTTTGAAATAGTATAATTTAATATACTATTGAAAATGAATTTAATTTGGCGAAAAAAAAACACGCTGATATAATCCTAATTCTAATGTTAGAAGATTTATGAAGATAAGTTAAATGTACTTTTCACTCAACTATGGCATTGAATTTTATTTTGTGTCCATCTAAGCCAATAAGTTTTGAAAGAGAGCGGTCCAAACCCAGGTCGTGTTCTGTAACATTGACCTTTTGTTAAATATTTAACTGTCAAAATAAATGACAATAGAATATAGCCAGTAAAGATCTTGCTTGAAATTAAATCAGCGATATTGTGTTGATTTTCCTCTTTTACTTACAACATGCCAGTTAATGGAAGGTACATAGGCCTATTGAAAATTTTCACTGCTTCATATTTTATTCACAGTTGAAGTCATACAACATTTTAAGTTGTTTAAAGTTCTGCTTTAGGCCTAATATTTATATAGACAGGTTTTGAAATTTCCCATTAGCATTATTTATCTACGGTCAATAATAAAAAAAATTCAAACCAATAGTTACAAATAACTATTTCATCAAACCACCGACTACCTTCAGAATTTCATGATCACTCCACAAATGACAATTTTACATACTAAATATCTTAAGCCATTGAAGCTTAAATTATTGTTGGTTTGGAGATATGTTTACAACATGTTTTTCAACAAAGGTGCAAGAGGAACCTGCAGTGTTCCACAGTTATTCTCAACGAAGGATTCGCCGCAAATTTATTGCTCTAATTATCTCAGAAGGATTTATTCACACCGCAGACTGATCCCTGTTGTTTCAAAGGGTTAAGATTAGCATTTCATTGTTTTGCAGTCAAAAGATTAGCTTTATATTTATACCAAACACACTTTTTAACTCACATAATATGTAACAGTTTTCATTCGGTGTGTTACAGCAAGTTTTATATAGTTATTTTGTAATAATTATGTAGTTCATACAAATGCATTATTTTAAAAGTTTTTTTTATATAAAAAACTACGGAAATTTTTATTTATAATTTATAAGGTCTTGATAAGTACTTGACCATTCGTAAAATATGTAGCAAGATTTTCTGACAACGATGTTAGCAAATAGTTTTTTGAGTGATGTCATCACATTATTCCACGTTTAGTTAGAAAGGGCTTAAAGTTTTATCAATTATTACCATGTTTCGTTAAAAACAAAGTTCAAGACGTTGTTGGTAATTCATTTTTTATATAAAAATGTTTTTTTAAATAGATATTTTTATTAAATTTTTAATATTTTTTATTTTGACTTTCCAAGAGGTTTAAATTGAAACAAGAGTGTCAGTGTTCATTATTTCAGAAATAGTAAACAATCATTATTTTAAAGGCTTCAAAAAGGTTTGGGCCTAAGTCAAAACTCGTTTTGATATTAACTTGTTTAAAATCAGTAAATAAAATGTGAATTTTCTAATAATTCAAGTTCGGGGCAATATTTTGTTTTACATTTGTTGTAGCTAAAGTATACTGTGCAACAGTTAAACCCTGTTTAAGTTTACAGAAAATCTGCTTTGAATTATAGTACATTGGTGGATAAGTCAATGAAACGAAATCAATTTCGAGTCCTACCATAGTAAGTTGTATCTCGTTGGAAATGCATTTGTTTTAAAGCAGTTTTAATGTATTACCTAACAACATCACATACATTACATTAATACAATCTGCGAAATCTTTAAGTTTCAACATATCTGTTTACCTTTCTTACACACACTTTCCATTTTCTGTTTAAGCAAATAAAAATATCAGCATACAATAAATCTCTAAGGAGAAGCGCGGAATACAACAAGGCATGGTTACGCATTGAGGAGATGATTTATATTGAGTGTTTGTTGAATAAAAGATGAGGGTAACCTCAGACGTAGAGCGGGAACCTCTTGGCGCTTCTTCACATGGGGTGGCTATCTTGTGAAGGGGTGGTTATTGTGTTAGTTCAACATAAATTGTTTACAACCAAGTTTACAGGAAAAAGAGGCTCGCACACATCTTTGAGAATCGTGTTAACTGAAAGTGATGATAAAAATCATTCATCATTTATGTTTTAGGCTATTGTATCGGCCATACAGGTTACTTGCATAACTATGAACATAATGTGAAATTGTCATATTTTAAAAATGAAGTATACGCAGATGATAAATAAATGCCAGACCCTCGGATCATCGAACATTCTATACACCTTTTCTTTGAACCAAAATGTTGGTGTGCTAATTATATAAAACTGAAAGCTTTTAAGACTGTAACTTCTTTTGTGATATATATGTTCATCATCTTAAATTTGTCCAATAATACAGTTTTAATAAAGAAAATATTTATTAACCTTATTAATAATAAGCCATGAATTCATGATATATAGATAAAATAGTCACAGGTGTGTAATTTAAACTTGAATATTTAACAGGTAATCAATTATTTCTTAATTGACAGGACATAATAAATTATGAAGAAAGGATCAACAGATAATAAATGGTAAATCAATAATTACTGATAATAATCTACGGCTAATATTTTGATAACCTGCTTTACTTTTCCAGATGTATAAACAGAAAAAGAAAATATGTTTTTAGGTCAACATAAAAAGTCTGCGCATGTGAAGAGCGTTAATTGCAGATATTAGCATCACCTGATCCTTAGGTTTAAAACCGCATTATATCGCTTCTCTTGGCTCTCGCTTGTTTGTGTTATCAGCTACATAAAACACCTTCTTCGGCGATAAACTTTTTCTTATTTACATTTATTTCAACAATACCCAAGATCTTAGTTGTATCTTTGGCTCGATAGTTTCAATTAAATCACATAGTGGCAGGTTTTTTTTGCGTTTTTATTTTTTATTTGTTGATTGTGTTCACTAATACTGTATTTAATCCCGTAACCCGTAATATTATATACTTAAGTCTTTATGGGTAATAGTCAAATTTATCTAAGAATAATTTAGTGTTACATATATAAATCTCTGAAAATACAAAAATATAAAGTATTACTCATATTATTATCGTTATTCCAACCGACACAGTGTCAAAACAGTAAAGAAATATAATAGCTGATGTGTTGCATCTAATTCAAATTTTAATACAAATTTATTTGATGCTATAGCTTAAGAGTCGAACTCAAGCCACCTTTTAGAAAAAAAACACACAAATTACTATATTGCAATGTGAACTAAAATCTTAAATCCGCCAGGCTTCATCAGAGGAACACATTTATCTTAGAATTTCTGAACATTACTAAATAGTTTAATTTAATTCATTTAACAGATGGCTATTTTAATGTTTCTTCAAAACTGAGTTTTTCGCCAGATATGAAACTCTCAACCGTAACTTCACAATAGAGAAAGGCAGCAATGAAATTCTTTTCAGAACTGATAGTAATAATTCTCTTGTGCATATTGTAGTAATGTTCACATTTTCAGTAATTTAAAGTAAAAAAAAAAAAAACATAAAAGGTAAGTCCCTTTAAACCTAATGCGCACATAAGCCAATTTTTTTAAGGATAATAGCATACAGTGAACGCTCACTGGGATCGTCTAAAGTAAAATGCCTATGCTCATTTTAAACAGGCTGATGCAAATGAATATATCACTTTGGGTATTGAAGTTGTTTTTATTGCAATAAGTTACTTCACTGGCTTTGACTTGTCGTACATACCAGTGCCGGAAATTAAAGGTTAATAATAAAAATGAAAAAAATATAAATACAATTTCAAACAATAATAGCAGGAGCACTTCATAAATTTAATACCTTTAAGACTATGCTGTTACCAAGAAATACGTCTGAGTATAAGGTGAACCTCTTGAAGATTGATCTAGCGGCCGACCTCTGTTTGTTATTTCAAGTGGATTGTTAGAAACACAATTGGATCGGTCGTTAGAGGCTTCCAGCTGCTTTGGACCTCAACGACCAACCTTGGAGCTCTCTACACCTATAAATATACAATGATGAAATATTATTGAAAATTGTATGAGTACTATTGGTTTACACTGTTTTAATTTATATTGTTAGCAGAATATTGTATCAGATTATGCTCCTTCACTAATTGATTAGGTTAAACAAAGAGGTATCGAGGAACACAGATGGGTGCATGGCTTCTGTCCTCAAGGTTAAAATCCTACAAATTACCATTCTCAATACCTATGTGTACAGAGGGTGGCCAAATTATTAGACTAGACGTATGTACTGTAATTTAATGTATTTTTTTTAGAAAACATGTATGACATAAAATAAAACTGGCTAATTTGGTATGGACTACAGTATAAAATCAATTTATATTATGCTTGAATGTTTTTGTATTGTTTTTGTATTGATTCTGATGGTATTGGCAGCATTGAATCACCTGTTGTTTCTTTTACAGTAAAAGAACCAACAGCTGATTCAATGCTGCCAATGACATCAGAATCAATACAAAAACATTTAAGCATAATATAAATTGATTTTATACTGTAGTCCATACCAAATTAGGCAGTTTTATTTTTAGTTTATACATGTTTTCTAACTAAATTTAAAGTTAAGTCAAAAATGCATTAAACTACAGTACATACGTCTAGTCTAATAATTTGGCCACCCTCAAATGATATAAACTAGTGATTCGTGAACCGTAGTGTTTGTGACTAATTAACTAAAACAGAATAGGATATTTTTCTCAGGTAAAGATATCTTTCTCAATTGAATTTGTAATTTTGCAAAAAATAACCCACAATTCACAAAGCAGTATGGTATGTTCCTATGATTATGTTATTGATGATATTAATTTAATTTAACTTAACTAATTTTGACTAATTTACTGAAATTATTTTCAATGGTTTGTAAAGATACATTAAAAAAATAATAAGCGAAACGAATGTATAAGGTTTGACATTTAAATGTTAACCCCACATAAACTTTTCATATTTTATTATCTTTTCGTCATTGAAATTATCATTAGTTGAAACAAAATACATTATTAGGTATTTGAACTTGAACACCAACCATAAAACCCGAAACATTAAAGTGTAGGATCTGTGTTTTTATCTAAATAGTGTTATCTGCTTACCAATGTGTGTTACATGGAGTGTTTTAGATTCCAAAATGGTATTGTTTATCGTGTAAAACACACTAGTCAGGGGGAAACCAGGAATATTTTATCAAAGACTTATAACTATTCCTGTAAGCACATAGTGATAACTCAATATTTAGGTGTACTAAGTAGTTCTGGAATTATATATCATACCGAGAAATTTAACTGATCCCATTAAAGAAAAGGGTAGTCAGTGTTTTTTTTCTATGAAACCTCAAAAATATGTGTTTTTCATGTCAGCTGGTGTTAATAAAAAAATAAATAGTTGTATGAACAACTTGCATGCTACAGATGAATAAAGGAAAGAGAGGAAGGGAAAGAGAGAATAAGAGGAAGGAGAGAACAAGAGAGAGGTGTTAATTACCAGCGTTAACTTCACCTGATCCCTCAGATTAAAACAGCATTATATCACCTCTCTTGACTGCACGTCTACTATTTCAGCTTGTTTCTCTTGAAGTGAGTTTAGAAATATTAGAACGTGAGCTTGAGTGACTTGCTTGTATCTTGCTAATAAGTTACTTTAACTTAAGTTTAGGTATTTTGTTTTATTTCGTTCATATTATTACATGCATGTTGATCTAATAGATTTAACATTACATAAATTTGCTTGAATAAAATGCCATTTAGATTAGTAACTTTAAACTATATTGCATAGGTTTTATGCCATTATAAAAGTCATACAACAAATTACTGTGTTAAATTGAGCTGGAACTTTAGATCTGTTAATTTGAAGAACTCGTTTCCTATGACCTCAGTAGGAATTTTCTTTAAGTATTTCATAAATAGTAGGTATCCAAGAATTTTGGACCTTTTTTAAGTAAATAACGGTTTACCGATGATTTATATCCGTGTTCAAATCTAGATAAGCGTTTTGCATTGTTGCTAATATTAGCAATGTTTTAATATTGAAATTTTTATGTAGGTTTCATGAGTCCAAGAAAGGTGAACCGAGCATATTACTAGTTAAAATCAATAGCAAACAGCGAAAATCAATAATTATTTGCCTAAAAATATTTTTAACTAATTGGTTTCATTGAAAATTTAAAATTTGTACAATAGAAATAAATATGCATCTTAGGAAACAAAAACGATGAATCAGGCTGTTAATGAATTATACAAATTTATTGCACCTAAATATGATGTTAATCAAAATTATATCACGAAAGATTATATGTTAATTCCACAATAAAAAATATGAATTTAATTTCAAATATATAAACAAAATTGTGTGTAAACATTGTTAACGAAACATATTTCCAACAACGCTAATGTACCTTAATCTCTAAACGTATGTAGCCTGGTAATGTCAGGATGAACCTGATAGGAATCTCAACTGCTTCAAATATTATGTGGAAGACGTTAAGATAAGAAAACACGGGTGAAGAGCCAAGCTGTAGCTCTAATCGACAATCTTGTTCACTTAGAAGACCTGATCATTATATGGACTACAAGATTACGTATGTTTACTTGAAACTTTAGCAAGGCTAAGGTTTTCTATCGTTCTAACATTGTTTGTTTATTTTGCCTTAGGCTAAATTTTTTTTAATTTTTTGTGTTGTAACACTAAAAAGTAGCTGCTGTGAATACAGAGGCTAAGACAATACTTTTAATTTAAAGTGCAACAAAGTTGGTGAACTCGAGAACCTTATGATAATATTTTTTTATTTACAAGCTGAATTTCACGAAGAATATAGTTCCCGAAACATTTTACTTTATTGTAGGCCTACTTCATTAGTATTATAGTGAAACTCTAGATTTTAATTAAACTATAAACCCGGATCGAAGTTACATTTTTATCTTTGAAATATTGTGTTATTTCTACAAAAAAATCTTGTTTGGTTTAGTCCCAATGGCTTCATGAATTTAAAATACCATAAAAATAAGATGTATATCAGAGGAAGGGGAGCTGACCAAAATGGTTAGCATGAGTATGTACACTCTAAGTAAAACAAATGGAAATCCAAAACAAATCGAATAACTTAATAATGGCACTTAAAAACAATAATGCGAGGAGATGTGAGGAGACTTACATACTACTTTGTTTACCATCAAATTGCTAGTCATAGTTTCTCTCCCTTAGATTTTCTATAAATTATATAGAATTACAAATATATTTAATAACATTTACTTAAGTATAACAAAAAAATAAACATTTCACACTTGATTCCTGATATTTGTTATAATTTTTTACGATAGTTTAAGTATTTTATATTTAATTATTACCATTATTTGTTTTTCTAAACTATACCCTTGAATCCACTCCCACCTTTTTACCCATACATAATTGAAATAGTTAGCCAATGCCCGCAAATCCCATCCATTTGATAGTTCTATATACTAATTTAAAGGCCTCAGTAAAAACGTGTTATTACAGAATCAACCATGCTCATAAAACATTCTAGCACCAACATACTGGGATTTAAAGAATTCATTGACACACTTTTGATGTCTTGATTAATTATTACAATTTTACCTACTATTTAAATAACTCAAATTAGTAACAAAGCATTAGCCTGTTTTCAACTGCATATCAGTGGCCAAATCGATTTGCCTATAATAGTAATACTTCATTAGCCAATTTACTCCAGGCTAAGCCTATATATTTGTAATAAATCTATCAATTGACAATTCCAGTGCCAATACAAGCTACGTATTCTGACACTGACAGATATCTGTAGTGTTTGTCTGCCAGATGGAAACATAATAGCTTAACGGTGATTATACAGTGTAGCCAATTGTTCTACATTGTACCTCTCACTCAGGCATTGATGAATAGCCTACGGAATCATCGTGATTGGTTGTATGTTTTTTTGTACAATAACGTTTTTACAATCAACACAGCTATTTTTGCATACGTGTGGTTTTAAATGATTAATATGTACATTTAAATGATTTTATGATTTAAAATTAGATTTAATTGATTGTATGAGTTTTATAGGTGGATGTTTTCTTAAGGATAAGCTGTCGTCATAGCTTATTAATTCAATTTTGTTCTGTGCTCTTCACCAGATTACAATATACAGCTACATTGATGATCTTGTGAATTTCACAGTGCTACTCTAGGACAGAAAATTCAAGCACTAGTCAATAATTCTGCTAGGTCCTTTTGTATGTAATAAAGAAATGCGTTAAAGGTATATATATATATACCACTAGAAATAGGGAAAGTAGGTTATAGTGAAGGACATCAAGCGTTTGCATAGCAGAAAAAAGTGAGTAATTGGCTTTACACATGAAATGGACTGGTTTTTCTAACTTCCTTTATAAACGCGATTTTTTTAAATTTTTGATAAAATAACAATATTTTTTTGTAATAACAAGTTCTTGAATCAAGTAGAGCCAAATTAAATAAAACGTTATACGTAATCATAATTATGTGATAAAAAAGCAAAACATGTCCACTAAAGTAAAAAAAAAAAAAACATACTTTGTTATTAGTCAAAATTTTAAAGAATGGATATGATTTTAGGCATATATACATTCATTATGATTCATGATTTTTTTATAAAGATTGTATCCAAAATCTAAACCATATTTTATTTAATAGAACAAGGCATTTGAGAATGCATATCAATTTTAAAAAACTTTAAGAAATATAAACAAACTAAAATAAAAACAATACGCACATTTAAGTCAATTTCTCATTTATATGTTAAACATCCAGCTTTTCCCAGACGCCCTGTTAACTAATGGTCATTATTCTTCCTAATCCCTTCTCAAGGGATTTTACATTGCGCTACTCATTTCATTATTTCATTCCCCATTTTGTAGAGGAACATACTTTTTGTAAAACACGATTTGTAAAATATAATATTGCATTATGAAAGAAAAAAATATTTGGAATAGCATAGGCACTGTAATATCATTTTGGTATTGTGTTTGGAACTGGTCAATTATACTTGAAAACCAAATTAGGGGTGTGACTTTTTAAGCCCATTCCATACCTTTTAACTCAATGTAGGTTTTGTTTCGCTGAAGGATCGGGTTTTCAGAAAACACTTTAGGAAGCAAAATAAATCATGTATTTTCAAAAATAACTAGAAGCCTTACTACCTAGACAGCTCTATGTTCGATATACCAAGTTGTTTGTTAGTAACTTAATTGGCTCGATAATTGAGGGTGAAAGATGTGTAAGTTTATCTTGCCAAATTATAGTTACTTACAGCCTTTGATGTTTGCATATTATAAGCCTATCGCACTATGGTGCTTGAAATCACACTTGTATTGAAATATAAACGCGTAATTAAAATAGTTATCAAACTTACAATGCTTAAATTAATTTTAATTTTTATATTTTACGAATATTCATCATTAATATTACGAACATTGTTATGGTCATGTATAGTTCATCTTTGTCGTTTAAATGCAAATTATTATTCATTGAATATTGATCAAACATAACGTCAACACTTTTGTGGTAACTAGGTAAGTGTGAATATGAGTATAGATATGTGTAAAATAGGTAACTACAATTCGAAAATAATCTATAATTATTGAAAAAAGTTGTTTTGGTAATGTACAATCAAATTTATCCTTGCATTTTGATTAAATAAGCGTTTAACAAGTTTTGGTGTCTAGGTAAGAGATAGTACGAGTGTATAAAAGTTTGTTTTACTGACTAACGCTTGTTTTTTTATAGCCATAATTTGCTACTATTTTAGATAGCACGCCAACCCCTTCACATTACAAAAATAAATTTGCCCATGGTAATATTGTTGTGGGTCGCATAAATAATCCTAGGTAATCTAAAATATACTAGGTGGAAAAATGTCCCGGGACAGTTCAGTATTTCAAAAAAACAATCCAGATTGAGATACAAAACTTGGTACATAATTTAGTTACTGAGCAATAAAATTATTTTGACACATTAGTCAGTGATATGCTACCTCCTCAGGCGACGGCCCGCTAGGAGTCAGAAGAAAATCTTAAATGTAAGCATAGGTTGATATGTAAATCAAATTGAAAGTATTTACAATTAATAAAGCAGCAAATTTGAATTAAAACGGAGAGCCGATTAAAAAAATAGTATCCGTTTAAAAATTTCAAAGATTCAATTTGAATCCTTAAAGAACTGCCATTTTTTTACTAATATGTTCTTTTGAGCTCAAATTTTCGACACTGTATTCTTTTTATAAGGACCTTAAATTTTATGTGCATAATGACCTATGCTTAAGAATATTATTTTCTTCCGGCTTCTAGCAGGCACCCTAAGAGGTAGCGTAGCACTGAATAATGTGTTAAAATTATATTATTGTCTAGGAACCAAGTTTTGAAGCTCTATCTTTAGAATATATAAGTGTGTCATATTTATTAAAGTTCAAATATCTAACTACTCCCTGATGAATAGTACGAAGTTTCTAGGTTTAAAAATTAAGAATATTTCAAAGGCTTACAGAACCTATAGGAACATAAAAAAACTTACATAACTTTAGTATTTATTATTTATTTATCACCCTAGGTATTAAGAACAGACTACTTTTCACAACAGCTTTCTTTGGGCAGGCACCTACATGAATAAATACCTTTCATTTTTACTTTAAGTAAAAAATTACAATGAAACACCTCGTAAACATATTTGGCTTTTTTTTACTATGGGCTTGAAGCTCGCTGAAAAAAGGTACTGTACAAAACCTTAGTAACTCATACGAATGAGCCAAATTGCAATAAAAAACATTATAACAATAAAATTCGTTTTGAGAATATTAACTCAAAATGTGTTGGTGATGCATAATTATAAAAATGAATTTACCTTTAGCATCTGTGATAAAAATTAATTTCCAACAAAATACTAACGTCAATTTACTGGGGTAAATTTGTAGTCTATTTCAAAACATAATTAAAATTGCCCGTAAGATAATTGGAACATTCTCTATATGAGGGCACGAGGGGCTACACATTACTCATAGTTTTACAAACAATCAACTCTAAACTACCAAACAAAGTTTAATTGTAATTTATTGCGTCGAACCAACTTTAGTCCTAAACAATAACAAGCAACTGAAGAGATCATTATTTCTCGGTTGTAGGGCCATGTGGCTTAACACGTTCTACCCTACTGTTCGAACCTCTTGTACGTAATAAACCGTTTCATGTGGTACATATAAATAACAATCGCGACACTTATAGTAAATTCGTTTAAACCAAAAAATTAAAGTAATAGTCTGATAAGTTCCATAAAAAATAATGTCCTAATATTTCTGGAATGTCAACGATTCCAACGAAAGACGAACAAGCAACTGACTATTTTAAAGATAGTGATTTTCACATAAGTGAAAATAGTGCATGTTGGTTGTTTAAAAGCGAAAACACGTGTTATAGTAATGATACGTAAATATCTAAAGAGCTTTGAGAATTGCATTAAGAATTTATAGCTAAGAGACCACATAAAAGTATTATAGCTGTCTAAATAAGAGACTAAATAAACACCAAAGTGGTCAAGATTATTAATTTTGTATAGAGAGTGAGACGTAGACTACCTAAATTGAATAATATTCTATTCTTACTGTTATATTGTAAGAATGGCATTAAATCATGCCTTTGTAAGACGTGTTTTTTTTTCAGTTTGTATTTTAAGTCAGGTCTCAAAGTTTGCTAATGCCAATTATATTATATTTTATTACTTCATGTTATAATTTACATTTTGTGTTAAGCTCCGATAGTATTAGAGGACTGAAAGATCATCTTAATAGATTATTGTAAATATGTTTGTACTTCCAATAGTTAAATCTAATAGTGTGGAACACAAGCAAATAATACCTTGGTTTACATCGTGGTCTCTACACATATTAGCAAAAAACTAGTGCACCTGTTGCTCGAATTCGAGCAATTGAAAAATTTTCCAGGCGTTATTTCAAAACGAATAACAGTCATAGTTTTCAATGACTTAAAAGAGTCAACTCAAATATAAATAATCAATCACTCCACACCAGTTATCGTAACTATAAACGAACTGAACTCATTCTGAAAATGAACGCTCACTCCACTCCAGTTATACAAACTGATAACGAATGCTCTTGTTAGTATCATGTATTTAATATGAACAGCTGTAATTATTACAAATTATTCGTCTGTTTAAGTAAACATAATCTATTCTTCATAAGAAATACACTGGGATTTTGGTGGCTTGTGGGGCAAAGCCCGATGACTTTTATAGCAGAAATTGGTGAAAGGGGGCGTCTACACAAAACTATTTAATTTTGACACATTGTTTGTAAAAATCCGTCCATTGTTAAAGGAGGAGTAGCGTTTCG
Source organism: Macrosteles quadrilineatus (assembly GCF_028750875.1). Lineage (NCBI taxonomy): Eukaryota > Metazoa > Arthropoda > Insecta > Hemiptera > Cicadellidae > Macrosteles > Macrosteles quadrilineatus. Next base: position 79,449,705 of record NW_026542596.1, read on the forward strand.
TAGCAATTGCCTTCACGTATTATATATACAGGGTGGCTGGTCATCAGTGTGACAAAATTTTTTTTTGGCGTAAGTACAAAGTAAATGCAGTATAATGATGCATATAAAAGGTTCCAAGTTCAAAAATTAGCTTCCCAAAGAATTATTTTATGTTTTTAAAAAATAACTATGTTTTTAAACTTAATACAGCTATTTCTCAATTACCTGTAAATTTTGAATAAGAATAATAGAAAATAACGGAGGATCAGTTGTAAAAACTCCATTGTAAATAGATTCAAAGATAAAAATTAAGATGTTTGATACAAATTTAAAAAACATTGGTCTATTGTATTTGTTCACACCCTGTATACAAGAAAGTGTCCGAGTATGTTAAAAACTGCGCCATTTTATAGTCTTTCAAACCATACGCTACACTATTGAGGTTTAAATATTCTGTTGTTTGTTTTAGTATACCAGAAAACAGGGAACTTTTTTACTGTTTTTACTGTTCAAGCTGAAACAAAAATACAACTTTTGCTTAATACATGCCGGCTTTCTATGTTTTAAATGTTAAAGACACCCTGTTTTATGGTATTCAAACCACTAAAACAAACAATGGAATATCTAAACCTCAATAGTGTAGCATAGGGTTGGAAAGCTTATAAAATGGCGCAGTTTTTAACATATTCGGACACTTTCTTGTATACAGGGTGTGAACAAATACAATAGACCAATGTTTTTTTTAAATTTTTATCAAACATCTAAATTTTTATCTTTGAATCTATTTACAATGGAGTATATATAACTGATCCTCCGTCATTTTCTATTATTCTTATTCAAAATTTAATGTAGAACACGAAAATGACATTGTCTACACAAATCCATTTACTTGTAATTGAGAAATAGCTGTATTAAGTTGGAAAACATAGTTATTTTTTAAAACATACAATAATTCTTTGGGAAGCTAATTTTTGGACTTGGAACCTTTTATATGCATCATTACACTGCATTTACTTTGTACTTACGCCAAAAAATGTTTGTCACACTGATGACCAGCCACCCTGTATTAGGAAAGGATATACAGCTAAACTATCAGCTGATTTGTATTATGTATGTAAATGTAAATAATTATATTTGGAACCTTATCGAACTGACGTACAAAAATTGGTTAGTATAAGTTTTTAATGATGCATATACGTTCGTAAGTTTTTTTTGAAATTACTACGAACTAAAAAGGATCACAATTTCAGATAGCAAACAGAACAGATCAACAGAACATGAGCAACATTTTCCTATAAATTCAAATGACATGTTAAAAGTATGTTCAAAATGAATATCTAATTTCAATAAATCGCAAACGAGATCAAAACTAACCAAGCTAGTACATTTAGAAACTCTTCCTCATTTACGAGTTAAATATTCCAGCTTTTCCCCAATGCCCTATTTACTAATGGTCATTATTCTTTCTAATCCCTCTTCGGGGATTGAAACTGTAACGTCTCTTATTTTACACAGACTGATACAAAACAGTTGTTTACCAGTCCTTGTGTAACCAACTATTTTGGTAGTTTGTACAAGAAAATGTAATTGTAATTTATTGATATTATATTATCCCTTAGTTATTCTTTTAAAAACTACGTTCTGGTTTTAAATGTATTGATTTTTTGAAATTTGTATACAAGGGGAGATGTTTAACTTAAAATCCCTTGTCTTTGACTGGTTTATATAAGCTATTTTATAAATTAGCATGAATAGGTTAGAAAGCATGTTTAAGTGTCAGTCTAGTCGTTCTTACATTCAGCTAATGATTAAGTTTAGTTTTCATGACGATTTACTGAGAATTTTGCTATGGCAAACGGTTTATCGAAATATTTAACCACGTCAAACAAAATAAAATGATATAAGGATATTTCTAAATATTTAATGAATAAGAATACTTAAATGTGAGGGTGTAAAACCCTTTTAAATATAGTAGTTATTTTCATTATAGATTTTTATTTTTTGTGTAACTAATTTACCATTCGCCTTTAAAAACAAAATTATATTATCGTTTATCCAAATTAATAGAATATTTATTTATTTTTATTTATTGTTTTTCCAGGAGTGCTCAAGCTTCCCTTTGAAATCCTTCCATGCCCCCCCCCCCTTCACAGTCTGAAAACTACTGCGAATTATAATGATATTTATTCTGTTATACATCAGTTTATGCATAAAGTTTGAACAAAATTTATATTAATATAGTATTCTACTCAATATATGAACAAGTATTAATTTATGTAAACATAAGTGTAGATATAATAAGTTAAAATATTACTAATTGTTAGCATTTGTTACCTAGAAAGGTTAGCTTCCAATAATTGTAAAACGCATGCCCGTTCTTTAACGAGCATACGTTTCAGTTTTGTTATATAAAAAAAAATTAGATGTTGTTTTGAATCGCAAGACTACTAGATAAGACAAATTTATTAGCAAATTGTTCCCAAAATCAGATGGACATTCTTATATATCTCTACCAAACCTTAATACATTTCTAAAATCGCTGATAAAATTTTGAAATTGATTCTTTCATATTTTTTTTCTCTAAGTGACAATGAAAAGTTTCCTTCCGTTTACCCTCGGTGATCCAACCAATTGGTTTGCTAACAATTCCCTTGAAACAACAAACACAGAGAGCCTTTAACAACCAATCCAGCTAAGTTAAGCATGGTTGTGATAATTTATAATATTTTAAGTTTTAATTTTTTTCCTTTCGAAATTCTATTGTCTCATTCTATAGACAAATTTATTTCTTTTGATAATAAATCGTATTGTTCCGAGTATATTATTTGTTTTTTAATAGTTTTAGTGTTACGTCTATGATCATTTTTAGAAATAACAAGATTAACACATGTGTTGCATCCTTAAAATGCTTTACATAATGAAGTTGTTGACTAGAATTGATATGTTATGCGTAGGAATACACATAATCATCTAATATTGTACTTAATATTTAATATGCTCCATACATTCAATTTAAAAAGTAAAATAGTTGACCTCTGCATAAACTGAAAATTTAATTTACTTGATGAAGACTCTATGAGAAAAATGAAATATTACCAACCAAATGCCTACAAGTTAACCAGCAAAACTAGACTTAAGATACGTAAATGTTAACAATTTGAAAGCCTTTTACAATCAATCTTTAACGTTTTATTCCCTTTTAAAAACACATGGTTAAAAGGGAAGAAGCTTCAGGTTTTCGACTAAGATTATCAACCCGAATAAATAATTTCGTTTTATACATCACCTCAAATAATAAAAAAACACCTTACCGTCATTGATCATTAGGTTTAAAGCACCAGCTGATCAGCCATTAACCAAACTACCAAACTAAGTGTGTCAGAATTATAAAAAATTAAATCCAATTTAACCTACACATGAAAATAAATCCACATTACACTTTAAGTTGAAAATTATTACAATATATTTTGGGACTAAAGTAATTATTTCTGGTACTTTGTCGGACCATGAATAATATTTAAATATGCCTCTTTTTGGTTGCAATAATACTTACTCCAAACGTGAATAATTTTTTGAGATTGGATATTAATATGTATATTAATACATCAGTTTCAATTAGGCTAGTTTCAAATATAATAATATAGAAACATAAACCTCGCATCAAATCAAACGTGGTTGCAAACGAGACAGATGTTGGTTAGGTGGATAATGTTGTGTTTCAATTATCCTACGACCCTTGATCCTTCGTATTCAATCATCCTGGAATGTCTCTAGAGCATTCAAACTTGAGGTAGATTATAATCACTCTGTTAATTAAGTAGTTACTGTTAAACATGGATGTCAATAATTGTAGGCGCTGCATAATTAGTAAGTAAAATTGCCTATATGAGAAAACCCAAAATAATGAAGATCTGTAAAAACCATATTTGTAATCAATTGTATAGTAGTATTATGAATGCCTGGATTAGATGGTGAATAAACAATTGATTTGGCCTTGGTAACTTGTGTTTTTTTATTTAAAAGTATATAGGGTAATAATTTATATTTCTTTGTTTCTTTACAGGACTCTTGATAGTAAGGTAACATACGAAAATTATTATTTGTTTATAAGATGTTTAGTCGAATGTTGTACTTAGGCTTTAACTCCTAAAAGATACATTTTTGCTCTTTGAGTCTTAAATATACCAGTTACCAGTTGATAATTGGGAGTTTCTATTGTTTTGAAATTCGTTCGTTTACAAGTTAGACCACCAAACTAGCAAATTTCACAACAAATTAACATGTTTTACAAGGGCTCGATTTATGACAAGTCTATTTAAAATACATATAAATAAATTAAGTTATTAAAATTTTCAACCGAACACTGCCAATTTACCATGAACAATTAGTACGGTATATACAAAAAGAGTTAAACAGAAGTTGTATCTTTAAATTCATCAGACCCTTGCAATAACACATCAACACAAACATCTCCGTCTGGAGGGGGCTGTGGCGCCACAATAAACATTTATAGTCACCATTGTAAAACGGACACTTAGATCTATGTCCCATTTTCCCATTCTTCGAGTATACATCAATCATAAAAATCAATTAATAGCGAGTTTTTCCCAAATATATTAATAGTTAAACTATACAATTTTTGTAGTCTGATTCAAGTAAACAATCTTATTCTTTTGACCATGGTTTCGAAAATCTGCTTCAATACAAGGTAAAGCTATACCATTTAATAGTATGCTAAGATTTCTCTAAGAGGTAATATTATTTATCATTTAGAAGAATATGTTACAAAAACAATCATCGTTATTGAATATATTTTTATAAACTGAAATTATATTCGAATTTCACACAAAAGGTCACATAATATGAAGAGTTTTTAGCTTTTCACTAAACTGTTATGCATATATTTTTTTTTACAAGTTCTTAGTAATTTTGTTTTTTGCAAATTTGCTTGTAAGCTACACACAATCAAAACCTGGCTTAAGGCAAATGCTCATCGGCCTGTTTTGTCATGTATTATTAACAAATAACATTTTAAGGTGATTGTTGTTAGTAGGATTGTTGATCCAATGATTTATTTGACTTTTTATGCATTATATGATAAATTATTCTGTACCTAGGCAAATAGTTTGATGATAATTAGGCGAAAAAAGGTTCACGCATCTCACATTATAGGGCCACACATTCTGCACCCAGCCGTATGAGATTAAATCCTAAGGAGCTATCCTCTTGAGTATAGACTATCAACAAACGTTGAGTGCCTTACGAAATGTTTGGACTTAAATCGTCGTATAGCTTAGACCAAGCAGATTATGTGGATAAAAAAATCAATTTCCGCTTAAGAATTTTTTTAATGTTTATTCCAATAATTTAAGACACTAATTTGTATGGTAGCAGAAGGTAATTGAAAAATTTGAACATTCGTTAAACTAGGTTAAGGATTGCTTGTTCAAAAGACGTAAGCCCAACAATTGCCACAGCTTGAGTTTGTTCTGTTCGTTATTTCAAGGGGATTGTTAGTAGACCTAACACAATTGGCAAGATGGTTAGATCGTCAAGAACAATTCAGTAAAACAAAAAATTCTTACATCATCGTTTTAAAATTTATACAAAGCAACAAAAATTTGGATGATTTGTTATCGACCATCAACATTTTTACTCCATTCTCTTAGCTGACACTAGGTACAGCATTCTCAGCGTAATATCAACAAATAAAAAAAATATTGTTTATCCTATGCATATATAAAAGTACATACCACTCATATCGTAATGTATTGAGGTTATAATGCCAATACTGAAGTTTACTTTATAATTATCTGAAATTCTATAAGAAAAATAGAGCTAAATAATTGTACCAAACATTTTTGGTAAAAAAAATTAATACGAGGAAGTATTGTAAGAGAACGGTGTTAAACGCTAAGTGGTGAAAGCTCACAGATTCTTAAGATTAATGCCTCTCAAGTCTTCCTTTACTTTCAAACTTGAGGCGCTAACAAGACTTTATGACTCACCTACACACCAAATAATTATGTAAAGAGTCTAATAAAAGGAACACAGATTATAATTCTTTTTATTACATGGGAAAATTAATTAGTATTCGTAAAAATATTTGCCCGTGTATATTTTATTTTTATTTTTAATTGTTGACTGTTTTTATGGTTTTAAGTACATAATTGATTTTCTGTACTTTATTTATTACTAATAATGTGTGTTACATAAATTATTGAATTTATAGATAGCGATTAAAGGGTATATTCTGTATGCACAAAATACAAACTATCATAAAAAGTTACGTACTTTGTTGTATGATTCCCGGTTCTCTAAATATTGTCAATTTCAGCTTAATTGGGCTAATTTTATCATTTTTAAAGTTCTTTAAAAACAAAAAGACACGCAACCATTTAATTTTACAATTTAAAATATTTTTTCACTCTTGATAAATCCCAATTGAAGGAATGTATTGCTGTGGATTAAGTCATTATTATATTATTTATTGTGTCATCTACTTGAATATAAGGTGTATTTTACATATACAAATTTGTTTTAATTGTTTACTACTGTTTACTGTACCCTGTTCACTAATGGTCATTATTCTTGGTAAACTATCCCTTGTGATTGCCATTTTACCGTCCATTAGTTTTACAATCTGAGTTTTATTAACAACGGGCAACTGTGATCGGCCGCATAGAAAAATAAATATTTTAGTTTTCAAAGATTTGAGTTGAGATTAAAATTTTATAAAAACTATAAATAAGAGCTTAAGAGCTAGGCGATTCCTTTTTAGTCACAAATGAAATACTTATTTATATTTGTAATAAGGAATTAGTTGATTGCGTTTAAGTAAATTTAAAAGTATTGGTTCATGAGTTTATGCTCTTACTGGTAGAAGGTACTGGTGAGCTATAGTATACACTGAGTAAAAGCATTAACAAGATTGAATCGACAAGAAAGTACGAATTATATTTGATCATTAGAAAACCCAATACTTTAAGTAAAAAAACGTTGTTATGTTAGTAGATAAGAGCACTAGTGATTGCCAATTTCACTGTTAACTAGACTTAATATTTGACATTCTTGTGCGTGATATGAATTATTCCCAAGATTTTATACGATGGACTCACAGTGATTTGGATGTGAACTAAACATAATATTACAAGCGATTTACAGTTTATAATTAGTGGGCAATGAAACAATTTAGAACTATGATGTTGAGTGTGGCAAATAAAAATGTTCTCATACTTATGACAAACCCTACCCACAGACACCATAGTTTCGATTAAAGAGTGTCAAACCCTTGTATCCGTCAAATGTAGGTTATCAACAACAACAAAAAACTATCACCTTTAAAACCGAATGAACTCCAAATACACAAAGTGGAAAAGACAGAGAGACATACAGTATGTTTTACAATTACGGTTGTTATGAATCTTATTTTGTACGTGTAATTATTGATAGTAACAATATTGAAAACTCTTTAGCTATAGTATCATTTTCTTTTATTTATCACAGCTACATTTTCTTCACAGTGTGTGAATAATAGTTTGATATGAGTATTTTAACACGTATTATTAACTACAAATGGTACCGTTTATTTTACCACACAAACGAGGGTTAAGTTGAATGGAAGAGGTGTTTCTGAAGTTAGTAGAGGGTGGGTGATGTAATGCTGATGTAATCTGTGGGATCAGGAAATGTTCAACACCTGTAATTAACACCTCACCCTTCATTTCTACTTTTGTGGTTGGCTGATAAAGGCAAAGAAAAGGAAGCGCCTTTTTGTAGGGAAATTATTCAAATTTGAATCGAGTAGGCTGTATTGTTTTCCACAGCAAATAATAAAGTAAACTTTTTTAAAATTTAAATAAAGGAAATCAAATTAAATGGATGAGATAAAATGAACCAGGCGTAATAAATTAAATGAAAATGTTTCTTTTTTTCAGGTGAACTTAGGACCTCATAGGCCTATTCTTTTTTGTGGATAAAATCTGATATTTTGTTCTTACTCAAAGAATTTCGTATAATTTTTCCATTGTCATGAATCTTTAAGTTTGTTTTCAACTATTTAAGTTCTGAAATTTGGGAATACGGATAGGCCTACTTTTAAATTAGATCCTACACAAATAAATCATATCATACTAATATTATAAATATGAAAGTTTGTGTGTCTGTTTGTTTGAAGGTCAATCACTCATTAACTACTGGTCGGATTGGGTTCAAATTTGGTATTATGATAGCTCACATTCCCTTTTAACATATGGGTGTATACTTATCTTAAAATGTCTTTGGGCTCCGCCCAAGTGGCTCTAGAAAGTCCTATGTTAACCGTATGACTATTCGTATTTAAAAGGAACAAGAATCTTTCCAGCTGTTTCAACTAAACAAGTTGGTTCTATGAATTCAATTGCATATAAAGGGTATAAGGTTTACCACTAACACAAGTTAACAGGGTGCAGTACTATTAATTCTTTTTGCATTTATGGCAATAGCTAATTTGAACCAAGCAACAAGCAAAAACTGTTAGAACTTTACTGTTTTCTAGAACATTATGGCTATGGTATAAAGTAAATTATAGTAAAACAAATTGTCTTATAACTATCTTACGTGTCCTCTTCCATTGCAAACGCAAAGCACGAGTATGACTGCAATAGGATACTCTGCTAGTTACTAATATAGCTAAAAACGTGGTAATAGTAAAATTTCTTTTTACAAGTATACATTCAATCGTAGGAAAAATTGTAAATTATTATGTAAAATTATAGCTTTGTTGTTTAAATCGCATAGTCTAGGCATATTAGGAAAGTTAGGGGAAAGTTTAGGTACAGTCCTAATCATCACTTTTCTTTATGTTTTTTGGGTCGCTGAACACGAATATGAGGTTTGCTGACAGATATTTTGCCCGGAACATTGGTTATTTTGTGAAAAACCATAAAATTTGGGTACTTTTTTTGGTTTTTCGGGCAAATCTCGTTAAGTATTAGTTTTTGAGAAAATCCTTCTACGTAAAATTAAAGATGACAAAATTTACTACAAGTTTCCTATATAATGTTTGTTTCTACGACGAACCGTTTTGCCACTAGAGCACACTAAAAAAAGCCAGAAGTACAACAAATTAAAAACATTGCTGCCATTTTACATTAGGTTTCCAGTGAAACAACCCATGTTACGATAATTTTAACTATTTATTCATGATAACAGACCGAATCACACTTAAAAATACCCCCGCCACAGCAAACCTGCAGACTAAGTGAATTTCCATTTCCCTGATTGGATCTACACTAAAATGTCTCCTTAGAAACATCGCATTTATTCCATATTTAAATAAAAGTTTAACGAGTACCTAGGTTTGCTGCAACAGGGAGGGTAAAAAGGTGTTTTTTGTAAAATGTAACAATTTGGTATGAAATGAATGCATTTTCCAAATTTGATCAAAATATGTTCATAAACAAGCAAACTACAACAGTTTACTTAGTCTCCATAAGAATAAAATGAGCATTTTAAATTTACAGATTTTTGGAATTTTCTCCGTAACCATTAGGCGCATAACAACGCTTTAAAATACTAAATTATTTGTTTTTTAAGCTCTACAAAATGGTATGGAAAGAAATCGCTAAATTTTAAGTTTATAGGGTCAAAAATTGGAAAACCCCATTTTTACCCCATAAATCCCTGTTCCCATAGTCCGATCATGCTGGGCAAAACCAACAATGAAAATAAACCCTAACCGTTTTACAAAGGTTTTACATTGGGTTTCCATGGAAAAAACCCATGTTACGATAGTTAGAACTATTTATTCATGATAATGAACTGAAACACACTTGAAAAATCTATGGGAACAGGGATTTATGGGGTAAAAATGGGGTTTTCCAATTTTTGACCCTATAAACTTAAAATTTAGCGATTTCTTTCCATACCATTTTGTAGAGCTTAAAAAACAAATAATTTTGTATTTTAAAGCGTTGTTATGCGCCTAATGGTTACGGAGAAAATTCCAAAAATCTGTAAATTTAAAATGCTCATTTTATTCTTATGGAGACTAAGTAAACTGTTGTAGTTTGCTTGTTTATGAACATATTTTGATCAAATTTGGAAAATGCATTCATTTCATACCAAATTGTTACATTTTACAAAAAACACCTTTTTACCCTCCCTGTTGCAGCAAACCTAGGTACTCGTTAAACTTTTATTTAAATATGGAATAAATGCGATGTTTCTAAGGAGACATTTTAGTGTAGATCCAATCAGGGAAATGGAAATTCACTTAGTCTGCAGGTTTGCTGTGGCGGGGGTATTTTTAAGTGTGATTCGGTCTGTTATCATGAATAAATAGTTAAAATTATCGTAACATGGGTTGTTTCACTGGAAACCTAATGTAAAACGGCAGCATTTAGCAATGTTTTTAATTTGTTGTACTTCTGGCCTTTTTTAGTGTGCTCTAGTGGCGAAACGGTTCGTCGTAGAAACAAACATTATATAGGAAACTTGTAGTAAATTTTGTCATCTTTAATTTTACAAAGCAGGATTTTCTCAAAACCCCATACTTACCGAGATTTGCCCGAAAAACCAAAAAAAGTGCCCAAATTTTAAGGTTTTTCACAAAATAACCAATGTTCCGGGCAAAATATCTGTCAGCAAACCTCATATTCGTGTTCAGCGACCCAAAAAACATAAAGATAAGTGATGATTAGGACTGTACCTAAACTTTCCGCTAACTGCCACTTATATTCCTAATATGCCTAGCCTAGCAGGCTGTTAATAAAAGTTAAGGATAGATTGGGTTAACAGGAGAGGGTGTTAAGGTGAAGCCCTGTAATTTGTTGGAGCCCTGGGGTGGTCAGACGATCAGTGATTACTCCTACCTTTACAACAGTCACTAATATGAGACTCGACTAGTCAAATTGTGATCCAATAAAATGTGCATAATACACTTTTACTATTATCATTGGTATCAAAATATTTTTTATGTAGGTCAATCAGTGTTCAACATCTATATAAATAATGGAAACCCTAATACCATAGACAAATAGAGTTAATTGTCTATGCTAATAGTAAACCCCTATATAATAATGTTTTTATTTGTTATTATCAACTTTGAAAGTATCGAATTTGGGATCAATGCATGGTGGAAGTAAATAATTTTTTTAAGTTTCATAATTTTTCCTCAATTCTAACAGTTCAAAATGTTGATGTTAATAGAGCAGTGTCACGCCGAGCTATATACGCGCGCGAAGCGGTTTGCCCCCAAGGTGACGTCACGTCGCGATGCGCAGAACGGTCTCAAAATCGTCCGGCTGAGTAGCACACCTTATTTACTTCCACCATTGGATCAATGCCCTTAATTAAGTAAAATACATCAAAGTCAATTTTTATAGAGGAACAGTTTACCTTTAAAAAATATGTTAATCAAAATATTATCTAACTGGTTGTAGAAGATTGCGTTGTTCTATAAGGTTTATTTAAATTATTTTACAATTACCTTACAAACTAAAAACATAACAGTTATCGTCACTATTATTTTATTAGATTATGTAGTTTCTTTTCAAATTTTTATCCATACCTGCATATATACGCTTATTTACGAAAAATTATTGAACATAACAGTAATCTCTTATATGGTATTTCTCTTGGTTTTTAGAAGCAAAAGCTATTTTTCCAATTCATAACTATTATGGAAATTTTAAATTTTTTTTAAAGTGAGCTTTACAAAAGCAGACCAACCCTGTTTCAAAGAGAAAAATGGATCCTCAATACTTTTTACAATCAGTATATCTGAAGTTAGTATGTTAAACCGTTTGATATCTTACATGTACAAACATGTACCACATTAATTTTAAGATACATACAAATATAAATAATTTTAGTTTATTAAAAAAAATTATAATATTTTTCTGCTTAAAAACTTTCTAGTTTTTTTCATATTTTAGTGGTTGTTAGTCTTTTTTTCGTAACTCAGTAAAACATTTGTACTAGTCTTGCATATTTATAGCTTGTATAAAATGTGATATGTGAAGTAAAAGGTATAAAACCCGTTAAATACACATAAAAAAGGCTTAATTCAAGAAACATTTACCTACACAAATTATGTACAGATAAATATATTTCAATGTAAACGTTTAAGACCACAGTTGCACGAAACGTAAAAATAACATACATGAAATATTTTCTTAATCGTACCTAGTTTTAATCATTATTAGTTTTGGATGTGCTAATGATTACTCTCAGGTATTTAGTACAAAAAATATAATCCGACGGGTAGGTTTCATTATTAAAATACAGAATAAATCATATTTATATAACCAACGTATTTGTATTATCACGGTTTTTTTTTTAATATGGAGATTAAATGTTATGTTTTTTCCTTTAAATTCCAGCTGATATAATTTAAAAGGTGAGAAATACTGCAGGAGACGTGAAAAATATCGTTAAGGCTTCAAGTTAGCCGGGAACGCAAGACTTGAAAGGCATAAATCTTAACAATCTGTGAGCCTTCCTCACTTGATGTTAGCTCGCGTATTACCCCTTATCCCTGTCACAACACCTAACTGCCTCTAAATGTTCCTCCCGGCCCACACTAAAACTAATACTGCATATGATGTTCACATCGTCATAATAATAACCCTAGGGATTTAAATCGATAATCATATTTATCTTGGTCAAAGATACTCTTAGGATGAAGGTAAAAGGTAGAGAATACAATGGGGTTCTTCAAAAAAGTAAGTAATAATTCAAACTACTTCCTTACGTGGGTGGAACGATACTTCAAGGTATCAAAAGAGGCTATTTTTAACTCGATTATGATATTATAGCCAGTGTTAACCCAAAACGGAAATATATTATTAAAAACGATTTAGTTATTACAGTTGTAGATTCGTAGGATGGAATTAATCATAACCATAATGTGTAAGACGCTTTATCCATAAACAAACTGTTACGAAGTTTTTCAGTAGGAAAATCAACAGCTCCTTTGTCTGTAGTTACTAATACTACATTCCGTTTTGAAAATCAATGGGTCAGAAGATAATAGGTAGGGAAATATTCGTGTGATTTTGCTTCGACCTTGAACTATTTTTCATCTACTTTTATTCGTCTGACATTCCCAAAACAATCATTCAAAAAGTCTACAAACAAATTTAAACGACAAAGGACGCCAAATAGAATATAGCCTAATTTAATCAACTATTTTATACAACAATTTATATCACAGCATTTACTTACAGCAATTTATTCGTTCTGCAGCTAAAAAAAGTCTCAAATACTTTTGTTGTACAGGATGTTGAAAACTACAAACTGTCTAAATACAATTTTAAACATTATTTATAATTATTGACGATGTGATCTAGCAGAGAACTTGTAAACTTGGTGATGTCATATTGTTGTCATTGGTGTAAAATATAACGTAAATTTAAAAAATCAAATTTTTTCATTAGTATTTTTTGTTTATTAAAAATTTTGAATAAACAAATAAATCCTCACTCACATTATTTTTAAAGTTTGCTATACATTGATAAAGGAAAACGTATACAACGTGAACCAAATCAAAATAAACTGATAAGTTTTGCAGTGATGCCGTAAAACTCGTTTGCTCATTTACATGTTAAATACTCCAGCTTTTCCCAGATGCCTTGTTTACTAATGGGCATTAGTCTTCCTGATCTTTTCTCGAGGGGTTTCGTATCCCTTTTCTAATGATTTATGTACTTTGAAGAGCAACCATTTACTGTTTAACAATTAATAAAATGTATGTGTAAGTTACATTTACATATTTTTGTCCCAGTATATTTACTATTTATATTTACTAGAGGTCATCCAGTGGTAGAAAACTCGACACAAATATGTAATCAACACAATTCTCTATTTGCATCCCACGCTGTAAAAAAATCATGTGTTATTAAGTCACCAGCATCACAACCTGTAAGGCCCACGTTATTTTTTTATTTTAAACTAATTTTGTGCTTATTTTCGAACACATTTTAATTTATAAAGGGATACTGAACATCTACATAAAGAACACTTTCTAAAGGTATGCGTAGACTTTTCCTGTGATGCACACTAGCTGATAAAAAAAGGTTTTAAATAAACATGCTTGCCTAATAATATATAGGAGATTTATCTTTTTTATTAAGTAACCCCTTAGTTTTACAGGCAAAAATTATTTCCAAAAACTATGACCATTTACCTTATAACCATTCTACAATACGTTAGATTAATTACCTTCTACTATTGCCATTATTTTACTCCAGAAAAACAAAACCAGTTTAAGCATTTTACAAAATGATTTTAGTTTGATTTGTTTAACATTTGGCTGTATTAATTCGCTGTTGTAGTGTCGGCCATAAAATAAGGTAAACGTGCAGACCTAACTACAACAAAGGCTACGAGAAGCGGTGTAATTCTGTTGTAATCTGAGGATCAGGAGATGTTCAACGCCTGTAACTAACACCTTTCTCAACAATGGTACTTTAACTAAAACATATTACATAGTTTTTGTTAATGTTATGAAATATATTTTTTTTACTGTATAATTAACTTAGGATTTACGCTGATAAATTTATAAACCATAAAGCACATTTGTTGTACAAATTTCGTAAATATATTTATTTGTCCCGGTTTCATCCCCACCTATATAGGTTATGATATACAACCAATGAGGATCAAGGGTTTTCTGTTATATTTTAACATAGATATATATAATAATATTGTATTTTAGAAACCATTCCTGCAGGTAATATTTAGTATAATTTATTTTAATTGTAAAAGATTAGTGTCTAACATTAAATTAGGTAAACGGCTATTAACAAACGGTTATGACTCCATTTACTTGACCTTACTGGTCAATAAGTATTTAAAATAAAAAAGGATGGATGTTAATAGTTTTATTTTTTTATTATTTTTTTATATTCGGAAATAGGACTATTGACTACTTTTAAAGCAAACATCCAATTTTGTATGTGTTTATATAAGCCTCCTCATGATAGCTCAAATTTTGAAACATTAAAACAAGACCTAAATTAAACCGAAAACTTATGTTAGCATTAACTCTTCATACTGAGTGCCTGACCTAGACAACTAATCAAAATAAAACATACCGCTGATTAAATACACTAACACTAATAACTTTGTTATGATTGAATCGCTTTCAAAAGCTATCCATCCACTTTAAAAATTATTTATAAAAATAACTTTTCTTTATAAAAATAAATAATATCCTATTTCAAAAGCAAATGCTCTTTACTGTCTTACAATAAGGGCAATAACAGCATCTGACGCTTCTGAGGAGGAATCATCTACTCGGAAGAAATGTGATTGCATCACTCAAGTGTGATAATCGAAACGGGACATTAACTGCTCAGTTTCTTATTGTTTCAATCATTGTCTACGACTGAAAATAGAGTATATTATTGTATACTGGGAACGAACTATTAGGTTCAACATTATATTTCCATCCCAAGATCATTACGCTTGTTCTTAATTGGCCTCATAATCAAATTAAATATTTGTGAACAATCGATTTTAGTTTTAATGAAGATTTTACAGTTTCTTTCATAGAAAGCTGATTTTCTAGGCACTTTCTTCAGCTGCAGTTTTCGTAGTTTTAATCACGTGTTCCAAACAAAAGAAACGCTTGTGTTCGTGTAACAAATTACTGATCAACAGCACAGTTAATTTTTCATTTGCTGGAACAAAATAGTATCCTTCATCACTAGGGCGTAAAGTAACTCTTTTCGACACGATCCCCAGCTAAGCGACCGCAGCGAAGCCGAGGCTGGAAAATGAGGTATGTTACCTTTATTTAAGCAAACCAAATAATTACCAAACGAAAATACTTTTCATTTATAGATGACCTTCCTAATGTTCCATCTCTTTTTTACTTCGCTATTTTGAGAAAGCAGATTTTTAGTAAGGTTTTGAAAGATTTCGTTTGTTAAGATATTTTTGCAATGTATACTATTGATGGATATTGACATGTCAAACAGTTAATATATCGTCATTTTTGTTGAGTTGTTTTTTTTAGATTTCAGTACAATTAACTGATTCCCGAGTTCAAAGATATAAGCAAACATTCTTCATCGTATACATTTTGTTGAATTTGACATTTACCAAAAGGTCTCTTTAGGTAGTTGCTGTTTGTGTGTGTTTTTTGTTTAGCCAAGTAAACAGGGTCTGTGGCATCTTTAAAAATTTCCACTATATAAACGCACCCAGATTAAGACAGATTAAACGAGATCAAATCTAATTCAGAGCAAACAGTATCGTGTAGTACCTTGATGTTGTAATTAATACCAAAATATTAATCAATCCTACGGCATTACTAAGATAAATAACATATAATTACAGGTTTTTCAGCTACCATTAGCAGTATGGAAATGCCGCTGAACATTTCTATTTTAATTGTTAAGGGTATACGCACAATAGTATCAGTATAAGTATCTAAGTTTTTGTCACAACTTGTGATTTAGGGTCTTCATGGATTTCTAATTAGCTTAATCCCAGGGTAAGTCATACTAATATGTTATTTTGAGTACCATGGGATAGTCCTTTAGCATCTTTCACATTTATAACTTGTATTGTCATTATTTCGGTCATTATGATAAACGTGAAAAATAATTAAAAATACATAGCCCAAATATTTATGGGATTAATATCATTTTCATGGAACAGCATGTTTTTACTACTGTTGGACAGAATTAATTACTTTAAATTTTTATTTTATTTTGCATATCTCTATGTTTACATGATAGCTAAGCCAGCACTGCATGTTCAATAATGTGAATCGATATTCCTTAAATTGCTTATTAATTATTGACTCAAGGCAACATATTTATTACAGTGTTATTAGTGTATAAATTATTTAAAGTCATTACCATCACCAGTTTAACTTATTTAATCTTTTATAGTTATTATAATGCCTACATAGCCATGCCAAGTGCTTTATTATTTATAAATTTCATGTAATATAACTCTCTTATATGAGCGTAAATGCAATTTATCATGGCATATCTGTTTGGATTTTTACAGTTGTAAATACCTAAACATTTCTATAAAAGTGATTATTTTCTAATTTGGTTAGTGTTTTTATATTAGAGCTTTAGTATTTCCTCCAATTTTACTTGATAACGTAGTTGGTGTTTTTAATTAACAGTTTTATTTAACTTATTGATTGTTCCATATGCTGGGCTTTTTATTTTCCATTAAAATTGAGTTTTATTGAATGGTCTTACCATGGTCACTATTATTCTAAAGTAATGCATTAAATAATAATAATTTTTTGGAACATCCTTCAATTGAATGGTATTTAAATTACATTCATGTTTTTTTATATTATAAGCACGTATTTATTCAATATTTTAAATCAAAACACTTTATTATGATGTATATTTAAACGAATTTATTAAGCCTATAAACTTATTATTTAAGCCTTTATTACGTATGTAAATATCCGTAGCTATTTCAATGTTACTTTTACTTTAGGTACATAAGATGTAGTATTTAGGTTTTGGCTGATGGCAATTCACCAAATGCTGTAAGGCTCTTGAACCCTTTGTGGGTTGAGGATATTTCTGCCCCATTTAATAAATTAAGATATATTGCTGACCAGCCCCTTTTGTTTGGAGTCAGGAAGCAACTGCTATATTTTAGTTGATAATATATTATTCCTACAATAGTAAAAACTGATTTTGTCAATATTAACTCAGTTTAAAATTATGAACTGCTTAAATTTAATTTGGAAAAGAATTCAATATAGTTGCATTATAATACAAAAAATGTTTCGTACAAATTTGAAAGTCTAAATTATCTTTTCTATAAATATTTTAATAAAATGTCTTGTAATGTAATTTTATGATTTAAAATAATATGAAAACATGTCTATTACATCTCGAATAAATAAAGAAAAACAACAATTATTTCTTTTATTTAATATAGATGTTCGCTAGAAGAAATTCATAGGCATAAGTTTTAAAAACATTCCTATGAATGGGACATTTATATACACCAGATTATAGTTATATATTCACATCACAATTTATTGTTTGCTGTAATTGAAAAAAAAAAATATTGATTATTTTATAAGACACTAAATCTTTTTTGTTATAACTTCAAGACTATCGGTAATAAAAGCATGTATTTAAAAAAATATTGAGTGAAATGAACAACCGTAGCCATGATGAGAAAACTTTGCCAATAACTATGGGTGCTATCCAACGAAACGAGCAAACAGTTTGGCAGACTCTATATTTGATAAAACAACATAGAGTATATTTTATAATATCTAATAGACTAGTCGTCTTTATCAAGTGCACATTATTCAAACGCTAATTTATATAAGGTTAATTAAACAAAGGGTTAATATATGGCAGGGATAATGTTAATAGATTCATTGTATGTCAATAACAATACGATTAGGGCACTTTTATAAAGATTTTTCGATTCACATATTTTATTTTTTTATATAAGTTTTGTTTTTGATTGTTAAGAACCTACCGAATAAAATATTTACACTGAAAAGAGTAGACATAATTGGACGGTTTAACGAACGGTGGCCTTTCAAAACAAAATTCACCACTAGATTCTACACATGTTAATGTATTTCCATTTTAATTTATTTGAAAAAGTGGATTTCCAAACTAGGCATGACTAGCATATTTCATCGTGAACATTTTCAATATACACGTACACAAACTTATATTGCTCAAACGACTTGCCCAAAAGATTCCATGGTAAAATGTTTTAATATCTTATTACTATTTTCGAAATACGTTTGATCATACGAAATAAATTTCATTAATATTATATACAAATATTTTAGTAAAATATTAGGATAACACTTTAAAAATTAGTAAATAGTTAATTCATAAAAAATATTTGTATTATTTTTTTAAACTTTAACAAGATTAAGAATAAATGAATCTCCCAAAAGAAAATGTGTGTGTACTTTGAACTACTTCGTGATGTAATCAAACCGTGTACAGAGTGTGTGTAACAATGTTTGAAACTTTGGAGACTTGGTTGATTTAACCAAGTTACTTGAGTCAACAGAGATAGGCAACTCTGCTTTGGAACATCAAAGAGACGGTATCCAAAGCTTAGTGTAACATCCATTATGCCGTTAGATATTAGCATACTCAGTAGTTTTACGCAAAAGTGTTTTCCTGTAAATCAATGTAAGGAACTATATTATTGTGAAGTATTTATTTTTTAGTATTTTTAGGTAAAACTTTATATAATGAGGATATATGGTTTCCACTTTTAGTCCACGTTTAAAATGTTTAAGCTGTCTTAAAAATAAGAGAGAAAACAATCTTGTAATTGGTATTATATAATGTTAAATATTTGGTATTTATAATACTGTATTACACTTTGTATTGTTAAGAACGATCCACAAGGGTTGAGTTTTACACATTATGAAATAAATATAAATAAGGGTTTTGTTTTTACTAACCAAATTTGAATAAATACAATATTAAATCCTGTTAATATGTTTGTTTTCAATGTTGGTGCATTTTAGTACTAATAATTGTATTATTTTCTTTTTAATGGTGTTTTTACTTAAAATAAACTAAACAAATATATATATATATATGTAACTTAATAAACTAATTTTATACGAAACTACGAAAGCCCCAAAAGTTTTGAATCTAGATATAAAACCATTGGTGTCAAATAGAATTGACAACGTACGATGAAAGTTAAGTTATTTGTCTCTTTCGAAGTAAATAAGGTATTTGAACAACTTTAATTAGAAGCCGAACCGTTAATATTTTGTTTCTATTATCGCAATACAGTGATGTCATCGCAGTTTTTTTTTTTTTTTTGAGTTGATCTTAAAAGCTTTTCAATTCAAATATTCTTTATTTATAAAATTGTACAATGGTACAACAAATAATGTCAATGTTTGCAAAAAGAAATAGTAATGACAATAATCCTATACAATTTCGTCTAAATTAAAAGTAAATTAATTAATGTGTATGAAACGTTCATTTTCTTATCAATTGATTTGATTTGTTAGTCATCAATTAATCTAAACTCTGTGGTTTTCGAAACAATTGGTTAGAGAGTATGGGGCTAATTTTGCCAAATATTCCTTTAAGTCATTCTTGCATTTACTTAAGTTTTGTTCACCAAGAAATGGCCTTGGTAAATGAAACAAAAATTTTGTTCCCATATATTTCGTTTTCTTTTTGATAAATTCTAAATCATGTGGTTCTACCGGTCTATTTAATCTTGTGTTGTACGAGTGAAAGTTGTTTACAAAATTTTGTTTCACATACATTACAGTCTCAAAAATGTAGAGAGCTTGACACTGTTATTACCATCATGGTAAAACCATAAAAAACCATGACGGTTGAAAAGAAGATTTTTCTAATGCCATTTGATACAGAATTTGTTTAAGGATTTGCAGGTTGTAAATTTGTGATGAAAACTACTTTTTTAATCGACTACTTTACATTTTATAATTATACTTCATAATTTACTACAATATTTACACTTAAATTAACTACTGAGAGCGAAGACATCTAAAAAGAGAAGAAAAAATCGCCAATACTATATAAGCTCGCTACATATCTTTATAATACTTAACAGAAAAAACGTGAAATATTATGAACATTGGTGTTTCTTCGACAGAAATACTTGCCCATAACATACTGGGTGATTGGCACATAGTGTGACAAAAGTTTTTGGTGTAAGTACAAAGGAAATGCAGTGTAATGATGCATATAAAATGTTACAAGTCTAAAAATTAGCTTCCCAAAAAATAATTTTATGTTTTTTTTAACTTAAAACAGCTATTTCTCAATTACCTGTAAATGGATATGAGTAGAAAATGTCATTTTCTTGTTCTACATTAAATTTTGAATAAGAATAATGGAATATTACGGGGATCAGTTGTAAAAACTGCATTGTAAATAGATTCAAAGATAAAAACTAAGAAGTTTGATAAAAATTAAAAAAAAACTTTGTTCTATTGCATTTGTTCACACCCTATATACAAGAAAGTGTCGGAATATGCTAAAAACTGCGCCATTGTATAAGCTTTCAAACCATGTACAAACAACTTAGTTAGTTCTTTACAGCGTTGTAAACCAGTAGTAACTGAATCATACGTTCTTAAGCAATATTAGTAAGTAGAAAGAGGTTAAAATTAATGAATTAGCATTAGTCATTACAACTAAGATTAAGCTAAAATCTGTCTTAAAATATAGTTATGTAAAGAATTATCTTGCTGTTAAGTATCTTTAATTAAATCAAGCAATGTTTGAAGTATGTATAATTAGTAACTTCGTTGAACTTGCTGTTTTTTGTTTTGTTTTGTTTTTTTTTTTGCTCTGGTACATCAAAGAGATGAGATCCAAAGCTGACAGCAACATTATTGTAATTTTGACACTATTATTTTATAATCGTTTTCAATACAGAAAATAAAGTGACAACATCTTATTTTCAAAATGATTAAATGTATACTACAAATACTACTTAAAACCAATTTTATTAAACGTTACTGCTAATTAATACTTAAATAATATAAAAGAGGCCACTTAGCATTTTAATTAAATCAAACTCTATAACGTTAATAAGAAACTCGTACTTTTGAGAAACCCATAGGCTGATACAATTATTATCATTTATAACTCTTGGGTACATAAGCTATTTAATTTTCGATGTATTTTATATTCGAAAAAAATAGTTTTATTATGCTACAGAGTGGATTGAACCAAACCGAAGTAGATCTGGGAAAACAAATAAATACAATTAATTGAGTTTTCCTCCTATAAGAACGGTCGTTGTAACTGATTTTTCCAGATTTTAATCGCATTATGCTCCTTTCCATCCCCAATCATGTGTAAGGCAATGAGCTAATCTGATGGTTGATTATGGAAATTTATTTATTTTCCAGCTTTATGTGGCATGTTTAATGTCTACGTATTGTTACATAAATCCTGTAAATGGTGGTAGATACATGTAATATTGTTGCATTATTAGTGGTATCATCTTTGAATAGTTTGTACTCAGGGGAAACATATGTATCTTTGTTAAGATTATTTATACTCTCAAATATACTTTAAACATTTACAGGACTATAAAAAGGTTGAAGCAGACCACCCGTGCACATAACCCTGGGGTAAGTTTTAACCTAGAAACACGAAGTAAAATTATTTCCCACTAAATAATATACGAAGAATCCATTTAAAATACTTAGAAAATTACCAAGCACAGGGTGTTCCATAAATGAAAATCACGGATTCGAATCTTGCAACTTCCTTATGTCAACCTATATTACATTGTGCATTTTTGAAAGTCCTTAATTAGAGTAACATTTTGGTTTAAATCACAGCTCAATTCGTTTTAAAATGGCGGAAATTTTTGTGAACTTTTTGCGTATTGACGTAATACCCTGTATTTTTTAAACAACTGAAAATGTTTCGGTTCTAAATGAAAATTCGTAATCCTGGTAAACATATTTTTACAATTATGTTAGTAGCACTGTAAATTTAAAAAATATATCATAAGCAATATATGTTAAATAGCATATCATTTTAAGCGTGCTGTTTAGTTGAAAAAACCTTCCAATTTACACCTACTGTCTATGTCTTCTAGCATTTAAGTAATCAACAAAAATGTAAATTTCCCCATTTAACATGCACATTACTAACAAAAGCCTAAAGCTAAAAATAAAAATATATGTTTTGTAGTGCAAACATGCATTTACAATGGATAACATTTAGATAGTTTGGTTGCTTTAAATTAAATCAATCAATTGAAAAACTAGTAGTTTGAATACTTTAAACGTTTGAACGTTCACTTTACTAAACTTGATTTCGGAGTTAGAGAGGAAGCCAACAATCCGCCTTAAGGCAGCATCGAAATCGCTGACATCCGGTTTTCCACACCATTTAGAGCTTCGTGTACTTCTTACTTGAGTCTCCTCCTGGCTGTCACGTTGAAACTGCAGTGTTCGTGGCAATGCAATTTATCTAAAATAATTAGAAACATTTTAATTTCATAATAGGCAATTTTTTTATACATTTATACATTATTTATCCTTGTAAATTACAATCGGATAAGATAAAACCTAAAGTCAAACAAATATGTTATGAACTACCTATTTAAGACCTTGAGTATACACAAAATGCCTACAATTACTCTCCAATTGTCATTATATTGTCTTTTTGTCTTACTTAGGAGGGTTAATGTAGAGTGATTTTACTATGAATACTACTGAAGCTTATTATTTCAAGTCCCACCATAGCAGTGTATCAAGACAGTGTGTCAATTAAATGTTTTTACTATGATTGTTATTAATTTTAATAATATAATTATTATTTTCTATAATTTCAACACAAAATATATAAACTATATATTTTGATCAAAACAATTAGGAGTCATGCAACAATGCAATTGCATAACATTAAAATCTTTTAGCAAAAATAAAACAATAGAGTATATAATAATAGAGTTCTATTCGACATATGAAACTTAAGATTGCGTGATACAGGCCGTCAGCTGTGCAGAGTTCTACATATCACATTCACATACATGATTAAACTGTTTTTTTTTTCTTACTGAGATATATGACAATTTTCTTAAACATAATCGAAACATTTTGAATGACTTAAATGCAGTTTAAATTGGTGTATCCATTGTAAAAGAGAATTGTATTGAGACATTATCTTAACCAAATTTTATTAACGATTTTTGTGTGTTTACCATTTGAATAAGAGATTTAAACTGTGAAAGATATTTTACTTTTGAACTGATATTGAAAAAAAAGATAAATCACCATATTGCAATGTTTGTACGTTGGCTAAGGCAATTTAATATAAAAATAAATTATATTACAAAATTAATTACTAGAGAGGGTTGTCCGAAATCATTTTGTATAATGATAATGTTAAAACATTTTGATCTGTTTTTGTTTCGTGAAAAGATTGATTTAAAATGGAACTAGAATATAACCATCAATGAAATAGGATAGTGTTTTATTCGCCCTCCAAAATATGAAATGCAAAGTAACAATTGGGCAAGGCAATTTAATGTACGTGGCAACAACGGTTATTCTTTGAAATATACGATTACGTGTTATGGAATAACAGCCCTACAGAACAATCTCCTTCAATGAAAAACCATATTGGAGTAATGAAATGAAATGAAAATCAAATAAATAAGTGCTTTATTCACAACATATTGTTATATACACAGGTTAAAAATTACACTTTATGAAAAAAATGGTTAAATAACCGTCTGTTCGGTTGGCACTTAATTTTAAACTTACACTAGATTAAACCTTCTTTATATACTTTTTAAAAAGAAACATATATATATACAGGGTGACAAAAAAGTCTGGAAACGGTTTAATATCTTTTTAAATTCGTTAGAAAATTCAAACCTTTTACATCAACTTATATGTATGAAAACTACTTTTTGCAATCATTGCCATTATTTGAACTTCACCAGGGGACGGCCCACGAGGAGTAGGTACATAATCTTTAATGTAAGCATAGGTTGATATGCACATCATTTTAAAGGTCTGGTCAAGTGGAGTTCATTGCCAGAAACCGCATCAAAAAAGGTTCATCTGTTACAAAATGGCGGCAGTTCAAAGTTGATGCAGAATATACCTGCAGAGGCCTTAGTATTGGTAAATACTCATAGTCAACATTAGCAGGGAAATCTGAAAACTGAATGTTTAAAACGAGCTTCAAAAGGTAAACTGAAGTAAAGGTAAACTAAACTAAGTTTTTTTTTCTAAACAAACTAAACAAAAGAAAACAGGGACATTTCTATATATATATATATATATATATATATATATATATATATATGTATTAAGTTAAAAAGTTAAATTCTTTAATATAGACTTATCTATACTGCCAGGCTCTTTTCAAATAATCAACCAAGACACGCCAATTCCTCCCATTTAGGTATTCAAAATACTCAATTTCATTGAAGACATTTTTCCCAAAATATTGCTTTCCTAATAGCTTCAAAATAGGACAAACTAACACAAAATGGTAAACTGTTTCGTATTCATTTAAATTACACAAAGAACAATTATGATTTTTGTCATATTTTCATATTGGAGTAATATGAAGGAATAACAGACATCTGTTTATATAACAATGTAAAGTAAATTTGACTTCAATGTTGCAGGATTTTAGCCATGGAGTGTCACAATAAATCAATTCAGCAGCCATGTTCATGTAGTGTTTTATATTTTTTTTATTTAATTTACTTGCTTAGTATTATATTAATGTTATTATATTATATTAACATTTTAAGTAATAGCACGTAATTAACTTTTATATTGCAATACATTTTTCACAATCCACATCTTTCATAAGTCTATTTTTTTTACTGACCAAACTGTTTAAAGCTCCTCATTTTTTAACATTAAAAACTATATATGTTGCTGTTATTCACTTTTACAAATTACCTTGTATAAATTCGTATACTCTTATAAAACATTTGAATAAATATAATAACTACAAAGCCAGTCATTACGTGTGTTGTGTGAATTTAAATTAATAGTTTAATTAAATAAAAGTAATTTTTGCTGGGTATTTTTTCACTTTTTTGCTTATATGTTTTCAATTATTAATTTGCCATCAATGATTTACTAAAACCTTACAGCTTAATTTACCGTATTATAACCATGTGACGAGGTTGGAAAATTATTGTTATGAAAAGAAAAACCTAAATTGTTTCAATAACCACTTGTGCATTTTAGTGTCGAGTCTTGAAGCCAAGTATTCTGTTTCAAAACAGTCAATTGCCACCAACCACCTTAGTACTGTAATTATATTTATTTACTCAAACAGAATTAAAAAAAAAAAACAATGTAATATTAGGGTGTTACGTTAGAATCAATTGGACCTCGACAACAAGCTCTGTAAAGTTAGTTTGGTCAAGCCAATGTCAGTCTATATTTTGAACAAATATATTTATATTTATTTTTAAATTGTATACACACATATACATACATACATTTCAAGGAAAATCAGACATGATTTTTTTACCTATGACCTTTTTTTTAAAGTATTTGTTTTGGTTCAGTTCTTAGAAATGAAAAGTATCACCTAACAGCATTGTTTACTTTCACACCAGCATAGTTTTACTTATAAAGACACGGGAAACGGACCAATGAGGTTGATCGGGAGAGAAGATTGAGAGTGAAGAAGTAAAATTGTTGTAAAATTGCAAAAGATTCCAACTTCAAGTTATCAGCTGTTCAGGCCAATTTAATTGTTTAGTGGTGCAAGTAGTATTTGGGACAATGTTTCGTTGCATCACTGTCAGTGGCAGTGATAGGTTATTAACGAAAACATTACCTCTCTTAGAAGTAGTAGTGATTTTTAATAATTAGAACATGGTCGCAGGTAAAGTAGTGTACGCAAATCGCAGAAGTTGTTTTGTAGAAATTTTCTACTCGTGTCGATAAGACTATCTTCACGCAATCGTTGCGTAAATCACATTAAAAAATAAAAATATTAATACAAATTAAACTGAGCTCTACTTATCATCACTGATGAATTAGGCTAGCCAATTCATTTACATTTGTATTATTTTGTATGGCATTAATTTTTCATTGTATGACATAGTTCGTGTGCCATATGTTGTACTTTTAAAATAATGACTATGTTGGCGCCTATCATATGGGTCATACGACTATGATGAACGTACAGTCCAACATTAACGACCAACCTCTGCGATACAAAACTACATCGGGACTGTGATGGAGCTACAATGGACTGTCATATTGATCATATGGTCACATGATGAGAGAATGTCAGCTGTTCAGAGTTCATGTTTAAACATGGTTTGCATGCATTATTCAATAGGTTTTCATACCAATAAAACTATTGTTGCTTTTTACTCATAAAGACTCTCATTTATTTCTCACTTCTTTAACTTCTTCAACTCACTTATTTCTCTCTAATAACAATAGAAGTAATAACAATTTTATGGATGATATTTTGACTTATGTGTCTCGTTATTTAGGTATGGGATAAAGTTGCTATTTATGAAAATAAAGTTTATATTTTAGTTAAAGAATGGAGTTTAAAAAGCTTCAAATGCTTCAGAGGATCAGGACTAGTAACATTTCGAAAATAGAAAATGTTAATGAAAAGAATAAAAGTAATAGTAAGTGAGTACACTTTTGCAGTGGTCACAAGACAGCATCAACTTTTGTTTTTTTGTTCAATTCAACTTAATGGACATTGCAGTTCATTAAGAAGGGGTCCAAGACCCACTCTTTAACATGATTTAGTGAAAGAAAATCTCCATGGGATATTGCTTTACTAATGCCATATAATTTTAACATATAAATATCAATTTGATTCTAAAGTGAACAATTTATGAATACAAAAATCAAATAATAAACTAATAGCTTTAATTAAAGCAGTTTCTTTCTATTTATAATGCATTATGGAATATAAAAAAACCTTGTTTAATTATTTTTTCAAAGAGAAATATAACTGATGGGTTTTAAACATGTACACAGCATAACCGCTGACTAGAATGGGATTATTAGTACCATTCAATTACAATATTGTAATTCAATTACAAATAAATCATTCTATCCAAAAAAGACGTTACAAACTAAATTATAGTTTTCGTAGGAATCCAAAGAAATTAAACCGACCAAACATATAATGAAGTGTCAAGCTCTTTGTAAATGTAAAATTTTTACTGTTCTTTTTGGGGAAATTTAGTTTATTCATCTATAATCACCTACTTAAAATTATTGATCCAAATAAATAATTATCAAATAACACCAATTCGAATAGCCCAATAAAAAAGATTTCATATTCACGCCAGGAAATATATAAAACCGTAGAAGGAAAAAGAAATAAAAAAGATAGTATCATATTTATTCTCCCATATACCAGTTCTAAACGAGGTGTAAATACAGCCGAATATGAATTAAACAAAAGCTTTTTTTATTGCGCTTTTGATTCATTAGATTTTTCCTGTTTTTTTTTGACAGATCGTATTCATAAGGAAATTATCAGTAAATTAAAGTTATATTTTTTACACAAATATTGTACACACAGTTATCCTATTGTACATTATATTGTCAACGTATTAGCAAACATGTTAATTGAACACAATTTGACAATTAATTTAGCTACAGAAAGTACAACGGCATGGCAAAGGTAAAACTACAAAAGTATAGTTGTAAAAATAAGTTATGAGTGTATTCATAGTTAACGGTTGTGTATGTCTTTAAAGTGCCATAAGAGCAAAATAGAAATTTGATAAAAATGTGTTTTATTGAAAAAAGTTTAAACTATAGTTGTTTGCTTAAAAGATTATCGAGATTGTGTTATAGCCTTCGATTTGTCTTTAATAGCTTAATCAACGTACTTTTTAATTTAGTCCTTAATATCATGAAACATAAAGCTCATAAATAAATCCAAAGAATATCTTTATGCTAACGCCTTTTAAAAATATAACCCAAAAATCTACAAAAAAGGATTGTAATTTGTAAACCAAAAAAGCTTAGTACTAGAAATTTATCTAATAAAACGTCTTGGTTGATACCAAAATAGACATTTGTTACATACAAATAAAAAAAAACTATCCATATTTTACAATATCACAAAATCTAACTGAAGGCAAGGATAATAGTGGGATATTCGTTATTGGTGTACACATATTGATCAGAGGGGAAACAAAATTTAAATGCAAATTTTTCAAATTAGTGCCTAAGTGAAGCCATTTGTTAGAGGTGGAAATTCACAGAGCGGAATCTGGAAGACTGTAAAAGTTTTCTTACCGCGTTTAGCATACCAAGCAGGAGTGTTTACACTTGCAGGGAATCGGCCTGCGTTTCTCAAAAATAAATTCGTAAAAGATCAGTGTTTAGTTTTCAGGCTTATGTTTTTAAACTGTAGTGAACAACGACCAAAAATACATATTCAATTTTAGGCAGACACTTATTCTGTGGGGATATGATTTCAAAATGTAGTTAAATTAATTAGTAACATATGATAAACACACAAAACATAATGGTATACAATTTTATTAGCTCAAAATCTATTTACAAGAAAATTTCTATTGGCTAAACAATTTATTATACTTTACGTTTGAGTAAAGAGCAGATATTTACATTAAAAACAGATAATTTTGAAATTTGTATTAAAATAAAAAATTCACAAAAATAATCGTTGATAAAATGCAATAACATGTGTGTAAGTGTTAGTGAAATGTGGTAAGTATTTTAGGTGATTAAGACAAACTTCTGTTTTTTATTTATTGTTTTATGATTAATTTGTTTCTTGTTCCAAGTATTATTGATGGACTACCATAAGCTATTGTTATTTCATAGAAGGAATATAGATTACCTATGTCTTAATCGATAACCATTACATGTTTTATTCAATATTCAAATGGCTCCGTAGTTTATGCTGGACTCGCAATTGAGAGGCCACCATTTTATCGCTCAAATTTTAAACTTTGATGAGTGTAGGGATTTTATCTTAGGACTTCAGGTAGGTATTTACAACAACTTCATCTGTTACGTCCTTACGGATTATGTATTTTATTTGTTTCCTTACTTAGGTTTGTTATTTAATAAAAAAAAAATTATGATGGCCTAATGTTTAATATAAATGCTCGAAAAACCCTATTATTAATAGCTATTAACTGATAATAGTTTTCAATATCTGCAGTTGATTTTTCTAATTTATAAATAATCAGATTTTTCTAATATGTTACTCAGTTATTCGTACTTGTCTTTATGTGTGTCTAGTAAAAGATAATTCAGTACTAAAGGACAGTAGCAGGAATTATCATTTTTATAGCTTTATGATGTTGGGACAAATATTGGCATTAATTGTTTTGTTTGTTTAAGTGATTTAGATAAGTTATAAAAGCTAACAAGGGTGTTGAAGTAGAAGGGTAAACGGGCTTACGGAATCGTCCAACTCGGTTTCATGTTTTATTCAGTCTCAATTCACGAATCACCAGTTTAGTAAATATTTTATTTCCCCTTAAAATCATTCCCTGGAATATGTTTTTTATTTCTTAACAGAGCAGTCAAAAGATAACGTATTTTATTTATACTCTGAAATCTAATTTTCCATACTTTATTCTGGAAAGTAGTTGTGATTGGGAGCTCACCGTTCAAATATTATTTTACCACGTATTTATAAAAAAAATGTATTTTTTAGGTATTATTCTACCTTAAAAGTTATATTACCTTCTCTGGTTATTATTGCATTGCTAGGTGGGCCTAAAAATAACAAATATATCAAATAAAACTGGTAAATCAAACCTTTTACAGAATACCAACTCCTAGCATTGCCACATTAAGAGTATAGCTAACAATGATTTACTAACACAACTATTGTTAGAAGGTAAGGGGCTGAAAATTGTCTGTTTCTTAAGTAAGAGAACAATTAAATTTTATTGAAATAAGAGGGTAATATGTTTTTGCAATTAAAACAAGGTTTTAATTCCAGTGAGATTATACTATATTGTTATATTAACCACTCACTTAGTATCGTGTTTATTAAGTATAATAATTTATCACCGTTTTGGCAACACTATAGTATTTAACTTGGTTAACTTTAGGCGAGAAACTTAATCAACCCCGTCAAACAAAGTCTTTATTGACACAAGAAGGGCGCCAATGGACATGACAGTGCTTTGTTATTTGTTTCTCTGTGGACTTTCCCTCCCTCCCTTTTGTCCCTTTTGCCAATACCACTTTAATGGCAGTTGGTATTGTCTCAATACTTCTGATGAAAAAAGAATAGTTTAGAGAATTTATTTTACATGACTTTGCCATTTCTTCCTTTAACTTACCTATCATCTATATAAATAATATCATTACAAAGCTATGTTGTTAATTTGTAACGGTATTTTTTTGCAAAGACACGTGACGTGGTGAATTTTAATTTTGGTTCAGTCTTTTATCATAGACTATCCCTATGTTTCCGTTTTAATTACTTTACATAAAAAATGTATTTTATTTAGAACAACTTAAATACATGCATTAATTTGGCCCAAAGATTATTTGTATGATAATAATGGGTTCCAATCTTAATTACGTAGCTCTGGGGAATTTTTAAACCTGTGTGTAAGCTACATATTTTAATGGAATCATCAGAACGAAATCAGCAATAGGTCGTGTGTTTTTAAATGTATTTTATAGTGGCTAAAGCTTACTACAGTATCAGAATACATACTTTGAATCAGATTGTCGAAGCAAGGTGTACAACATAGAATCGCTTAAACAATACAAGCTTGGATTATTGGAACAGTAACCAATCACGTGTCTGCCCCCAAGCCTTTGCAGTTCCAGCTGAACAGTTAGGTATCTGAAGATGTAAGATATTGATGAAGTGTAAACTGTGGAACCCTCTTATATCATCATGTAAAAAAAATCATATGAGAGTTTGAAATTTGTATTTTAATATTTTATCAAGTGTTTTACGTATCCTTTTTGGATTTTACTCTACGCCAAATCTGAGAAAGTCAAAGGTAATTCAAAGTTTTAGAGAGATTCTTAAAGAAATTTTACCCAGGTGATTAGTTATTATTTTCACTATACCAAACTATTCTTGAACCAAACAAAAAACTAAAAGTAACTACTGGAGTATATTTTTGTATTGTATATTGTTGAATTCAATAAATTGTTTTTTAAATTGTTTCCATCTTGTTATGCTGTTAAACCCGTATACTAATATCTGGTAACGGTATCTTGATGCAACATATTCCACCACCACAATAACAATTCAAATTAAAAATACTGATATTTTTTAATTAAAAATTTTCTTAATTTTAAATGTCGACTTTATTGAGAAACCATTTATTTTCGAAAAATCTGCGTTCTAAACTGTGTAACTGATAAGGGTACGAACAGTAAGTTTACCAGTTAGCAATTCCAAATATTCTTCAAACAATTGAAAACTGCTGAAACGTACTGTAAAAGTAATACTAGCCAATCCATATGGTAATTTTGGGATATTACAGTGAAATTTGTATTTTTTGTATACAAAGGAATGCTAACATCTTCTGCTTCAGTTGATTTTCTTTCTGCCTATTGTGAATAAGGAGCTACTTTGGACCCACAACAGGTGTATTAAAAGCTTTCGTTTTTGCCGCTGAATAACGAAAATACTATCAAAGTATTTAAATATAACACTATTACTAACAAATAATAACGTAATACCTTTGACTAAATACAACTTCAGTATCTAATAGTCAATGGTAATACATAAATTACAATATGTAATAATTCCGATTATTATACTAAATGGCTGAATCATTTTTAATGGATGGTAAAAATGTGTGCTAATTCTCCTACAAATATGTTTTGATTTAACTCCAATGTTTAATGTACATGTAGAAGCTATGTAGTATTGAAAAGCTTCTATGAAAATATGGATGCTTAAGCAAAATAGCTAAGTAAGATTTAAGGATTACTTCAGATGATATCTGCAGGTAGTATAGGAATTCTCAAGTTTTATTACAGTTTCAGAAGTGATAATGTTATCTTAGCAACTAATTATTCATTGTTTTTTATATGTATGTTGCATTAGTAATTACTTTGAAGAAAAGTAACGATCGAAACAATTTAACTTGCAATGATTCTACTAGCTAGAAACCCCCAACAGGTAATAAATACTATTTCCAAAGGAAAATAATATTTAAATTCATGGACTAATGAATTTATTGCTTATAACATTCGGCAGTAATAAATAATCATAATGTAGTCGAAAACCTGATTATTCTGATCTATTAATGAAAAAAACATTTTGTTACTCTAAAATATTAAGGCCTAATTTTCTAAAACAATTCCGTAGTAAGATTGATTAGGGTTTTTTTTATCAAAACATCATCTCAAAGAGTAAAAGAAGAACTAATAATATACGTATTTGATTGTTTTCATTAAATTGTATCCTGTTTGTATTTCTTGTTCAAGTGAAATAAATTTAAATTATTGTTGAATTTATTTGCAGATGGCGTTTATGTCTTTAAATAATAATGATAAACAATAATTTTGGGTAAGCCAATCAAAAGCCCGTGTACTTCAGTTTTTTTTTAATTTTATTTTTATTTTATACATATTGTTTCAGCGTACATGTGTTTTTTACTTAATAAACCTTTTATATTTTGAGATTACTGAGTGTTATGATAGAGATATTGTTTAACGTTTGATTTAGACCCTAAGTCCTGATTTTTACATTTTATAAAACAGATAGAAGAATCAAATTCAAGTAAACTGGGCTTAACAACTTCGGGTTTATTTGTTTTAAAGGCAGGGCTTTTCCTCACAAAAGTACTGTTAAATCCAACAAATATATCATCTTTAAGTTCTTTTACAGATGTTTTGGCTCAACAGAAGTTCTTTCCTCTTTACTTCGGAAATTGAAAGTCTTTCTTCGTAGGTTGACACATTTGAAAAATTAGGTAACATAAACTCCTTTCAATTTGAATTCCATCAAATCTGTAGTTGAAGTAAAAGCATTATCAACGATCGGTTATGATAAGAAAATACAATATTTTAAGCTACCATTGCTGTGTTTTTCCTTTATATTATAACATGATTAAGAGGTAACAAACAAGAAATCAAAATTGAAAACTAAACTGTTGAACATTAACTATAACAAATGTCATATTTGTACACATATTTACACATACGCCAGATGAGATGAGTAATTCAAGTATGTTACAAATAAATTAGTTCAACAGAAAAATATTAGTTCATATCAATTACTTGCACTGCGGTATCTAAGTATATTACAGTTTCAAGATGAAATAGGGTTCCCGCCTAAAGTTGACACCTTGGTACAGTCTCAACCACACATCTTCACCAAAGTGACACCACTGGACGTGACTGTACTCAGGATGAGACCTCAGTATTGGTATCACGTTCAACGTGACGTATATTATTATTTATTTGTATAAAGAAGAACTTCGTCTTTTTTCTACGAACGTCAATGATTTACTCAATATTCGTGCAAATGCTCTCTTTTACTTTCCGTACAAAGATATTATTTTGTTTGCAACAACAACTGTACCAATAAGTTTTCAATGAAAACAAATATTGTCTAATATGTTAAACAACAAAATACCTTAACGCTCAAAGTTAGCTTTGTACGCTTAGGACTTAAGTACATCATTGAGTTTAAATATTATTTGTTTACTGGGTTTCCATGAGTAAATGAATAACTTTGGGTAATAAATATCGAAATAAAAACTCGAAATACAATTCAAAATTCTTCTAAACTTATACACAATGCTTTTCATACAAGAAATAATTTACATTTGAGAGTTACAGTTCTTCTACACATCCTCCATATATTAATGGTTGACCATTTACGTAGCTCTGCTGATTTTTAGAACAAAAGAAATCCCTAGGCAAAAATCTAGCAACCTTTAGGGTTACAGGGGATGGAAATGGCTGGGTAATATCACCAACTAACAACCCTATACTCTTTGTGTGGCAAACACTGTGGATCAGAAACCATGCATCTGTAATTCTTAGTTAATTTTTAATGAAAACTACTAATTTTTAGCTATGTTTACTTTCAACACTCATGTTAATACATTTAAAACTGTGTTGGGTATCAATACATTTTTGTCGATAAAAGCAAAACACTTCTAGAAGTGGTGAAGCCTATTATTACAAACTACTCACACAGTTAACCCTCCTCATAACATATTAAAATAGTTCTCTAAAAATAATATATTTATTATAAAATGAATACTTAAGCTAACAACGGAAGATTTAACTGCAGTAATACGAAAGGACCTGATCCTTCAACAAGACAATTCTTTGTTCTCTTTCATTCTTTGTCGCCCAGACCTTATTGGTCTCTATACTTTACTTTGTATCACCTTTCCAATTTATTGCCAACAATATTTACCAATGCAATTTACATTTAGAAGCCTTTAAGACCCTACTTATTTTAACTACAAACAGCCACTAACTTCTGACAGCTACTACTAATCACGAGGGTAAAGATGGCCCCTATACTATTAACCTGTTAACAGTGCTACCACTTCTTTCAAATTTTCCATCCAATTATTATGTGTATTGTAGTTAACATAGGAACGCAATGATTGTAGGAAAAAAAGTCCTCGGAAAAAAGCATTTCCGTTACAATCACTGGCAAAATAATCGTACGGGTACACACATCATGCTCTTGATGCTGTCCAGACAAAAACAAAACTTGATGCTGACTAAAATTTTTAGAGAGGCAGATTACAACAAGACCAACCGTGTCCATCCACAGCTATAGTCTAAGTGAGTCAAACGCTATATCCGATCTGTTGCCATGTGTATTAGTTTACAAATTAAAAAGAGGCACACAAATTAATCAACGATATTTTCTGTGATATAAAATATTAAAGACAATGACACTGATAGTTAATTCTTGTAAGAATAATAAGTTATATTTTGTAATTTATTTTCAACCAATTTCCATTTGGAATTATTTCTACGATTTTATATTAACAAAGCTAAAGAAAAATAACTGTTAGAAAAAAATATTGAATGGTTTATGGAGGGAATATCCGTGATGTAGTTGTTTTTTTTCTGTGGGTTTGTGAAAGCTCAAGTGTATATATCGCTCGCCATCACAAACATAGATTAATTTAAAGCAAATATAAAGGAAACCTTTGAAAAACTATCTATTGAAATGGCTCTAATTTTGTGGTCAGAGCTGGAACACTGACTTTCTTTGGGCAAACACGGAGAACATATCGAGGTTAGGCGATGAAACGATAGTAGAAAAACACTTAAATACAAAGTTATTTTTTAATATTAAATGATTATACATTTATACATTTAATGATTAATTATTTAATAATTATGCCAGATTATTTAAAAATCCGTTGTTTTGGAAAACTCTTTATTTTGTGTATATTAATTACACAAATAGGAAAATATATGCATTAGCTATTGGCTTATTGGTTTACATAAAACAGATAATACAAACTATCAGTTCTCCAAACCGAAGCAATCTACAAATAACCGAATAATAGAGTTATATTCGACATATGAAACGGAAGGTCGCGTGATATAGGCCGTCAGCTGTGCAGAGTTCTACATTTCACATTCACATGCATCATTAAACTGTTTTGTTCCTTACTGAGATGTTTTAAAATGTTCTTCAGTGTAATTACAAATAGCATTATTGTACACATATTTAAAAAAATAAATAAATAGAATATAACATAAGATTTCAGAGTGGATAAATCTTTATAAACACAGAAACGATTTCAAACTAATTATTAAAAGTTTCAAATTATTTTCTTTCGCCCATAATTGCTACATACCATTATTTTCCTTGATGGATTAAAGGAATTATATTTTCGTCTTATTTAACAAAATGACGTTTGCTCACCCTTTCAAGGCATTAACTATGATGAAAAATAATTTAACTATAAGTATAAAATAAACCTTCTGAATACCTTTATTACAATAAACGATGCTATTGTTAGTTTTATACTATTTATTTATTTAATTGGACTATTATTACATGTAAATAAATTACTTGATTTTTCAAATGTTTCGTAATTGTTGCTTTCTTTGTTGGTATGAACAAGGGTGAATGAAGTGTTATATGAATTAGTCGATTGTCATATGAGATGCATGACCGCAAAATATCAGCTGTATAGAGTTCTACGTTTCACAGCTGTTGTCATGAATTATTAAAACGGTTTTGCTTTAACAGAAAAACGTTGATTCAATGCAGGAATTTATTCTCTTTTCAACGTACATTACATCCTTTTTTCAATTATTTACTTATAGAGCAGACCATTTCAAATATAAACAATTTAATGTTACTAAAGGTTTCTTTGTGTTGTTGTTGGTTTTTGTTATATTCAAGATAAACAAATATCATGATTAATTAACAAATCTGTAGATTTAAAAGTAGTCGAAATGACTATAACTAAACTAAAATAGTTCTGCTAGTAAGCTACTAATCAATAATTTTCAGAGGCAAGTTCATATTCTCACTAACCAATTAGGTTGATATATTAACTTATTTTTACGGTCAAAACACAATACTAATTTTCTAGTGATACCTACTGATATTTAGGTGCTAGTCGGATCCTCTTAGATTTAATACTAGTCGACTAGTTAGGCAACTATTTTAACCACTTTGAAACTGAACATTAATTATGTCGGTTAATAAGGCTCTAGAAAGAATAATTGGTTTGTTAAACTATACAAGGAAATTTTTATTCGATTGCACTACTTTTTAAACCACAAAATTATAAAACAAATGGGATGTTCAATTAAGTCTTTAACATACCAGAATAACCGATAAATTTCCTTATTGAAACTAGGACAGTATTATATTTTTTTCTGCGAAACAGAATTTTGGAATTTAACTAAATATTATTTTTGATTCCATTCATCTTTACCAATGGAAATAATGCACTTTATACTAAATAGAAATCATATTGGAACTGACAAAATGTCTTTGAGAGAAGATGTTTCTCTATTGATTTGTAATGCCCCTTTAGTAAATTAAATTAATAAAATGAATCCTTATAAGATAGAATAGATGGACAATAGCGTTAAGAGAAAGAAGAAGAGTGTTCTCAATAGACTAACAAACAATGACGACAAAGTTCTTGGTCATTGTCAGATCAGCATTCTTTGAGGGAACATTTAACGTGTATTGTTTTGTCGTATCAAAAATATTTTTTTTTTACATGTACAAATAAATTAAACATTTATTGTATTACAAACAAATATTCTATACATACAATCTAAAACCAAACATGGTACTTTGTGTATGCGATTTTTGTATTTTAATTGAGTACCATCCCAATAGAAACTGTCCCAGAAGTACATATATATTTTTCCCAGAAGTATTTACTTTCTAATGAAAATTATAAAACACCTCGCCATTGCTGAATACCTAATCAAAATCAATAAAATACAAGTGGTTAGAAAAAATTATATTGTATTATAAAAGCTTTGACAAAATATTATCATGATACTTTTCTTATAAAACTACGTTATGTGTTTTAATTAACATTAAAGAAAGCAGAATTGTGAATTATCACTAACATATTTATGGTGTACAAAAATGTGTTTATGATTATTTTATATTAGTTGTTTGAAAAGAATATTAAGCATTCGTATTTGTAATATCTTGGCTTTGGGAATAAACTAACTCACTGATCTAGAGAGTAAATTAATTGAAATAGATACTTTTTAAAATAGTAGATCTACCAAAGCTAAGTAATTTGTTAAAGATAGAAATTCATCGGTGCAGTCTACAAAAATACAGTAAACGTTTTCTTACCTTGTCTAGCATATTAAACAGTAGTTTTAAAACTTAATTAAGGGAATTCAGTCCCAGTTTATTAAATAGCAATTTGTGATAGATCTGGTCTTAAAAAATAAAGTTTTGTAATGAAAAAATGTTCATAATACTTTTTTATTAGCAACCTGATTATTCCACACCCGAGTTCAAAAACTAATTCGCCATTAAGAATTAAATTAGTTGTACAGTTGTGATGCAGTTGAAGAGCTATAAATTATAAGTAAATCAAACTCTTCAGATGAAACGTTATCTGATACACAAATGGCTCCAAAATTTTAATTTTTTTATCACAAGTTATTTTAATCCAAGATTTTATCAACATCGAAAGTTTTCAAGCTTTTAGTAGAAAAGTTGGGTTAGAATATCCTACGGTTGATAGGTTTTTGTTTAGTCTACGTGAGGTTTCTAAGTGATGTGTTCTAAGTATTTATGACTAAGAACCTCCTCTGTCAAGAGGCTTAACACAATTAAACAAATCTTTTATAGTTAGGGGCCTACATCACACAAATTTAGATGCTGTTTTCTGCAAATTTATTTCGTATAAATGCTAACTTGTTATGCAGCGTAACATTTTAATATCGATTAACTACACAACTGATTGTATAAAATTTAGCTAAGGAGTATTTTGAAATAAACTATGCAAATCATCATCAACGAAACCTTTCAACACTATTATTATTTAACGATACGATTATTTAAAATCAAAATTAATGACATGAAAAACAAATCAAGGAACTGTGTTGACCATCATATGTTTTGACTGATGACTACAAAGCTATTCATAAAAAAAATCATTTACAGCTATAAAATGATCTGTACAGTTTAAAAAGTTCTTAATTCATAGCGATGATGCTAAACAAAGCAGTATATTGTAAAAGTTGTTCTTTTCACTAAAGAAGTAATAACGCTTCAGCCTGCAAAAAGGGGAATAATAACTTTCATCCATGAATAAAACAAAGGAACATACGTCTGAATATTCTTTGATAACGGTAGTCTGTTTTTCAACATATTAAATTATGTCATGATTCATCCAAAGTATTCAGAATCTATTTGCTTGTCTCCTTCCTTTGAAGTAATAGTAATATATTGTGAATACGTGCAAATCAAACATCTTTGTAGTATTAAATTGATCAAATTTATTAGCATATCATAATTATTTTGCTAAAAAAGGCAAAATAACATTTTATAAATGAAATGACCTCCACAGCAATATGTACTGAAACAAGTATATGCATTTAATATGTTTTGTTTTTAAAAACATTATCAGTCAACATACCAAGCTACACTATGCCAAGTATCTAATAATGCCAATCTATAAGGTATTTTTAATTTCATATAAAAAAAATATCAATCCTTAAATTTAATATTGATTAAATGTTTTAAAACTGTTTGGTGAGATTATATTAATCTAGTGTTCGAAAAATTATATTTTAATATCTATAATTATTCAACTTATTAATTGCAGACATCACTTAATAAATGAACGCTGCTATTAGGTAAATAGCTGCTTAAAATTTACTGCAAAACCTACTGTAAAATAAGTAATCTGTATCTCGGATATTAAATGCCTTATAGGTCTCACATTCATGTCTTGGGACTTATCTTATTAGGCTCTATTCTGGAACCGTATTACAGATTAGTTCAGGCTGAGGGACAGCATTATCACTTGTTTAAAATCATTTAGTCATTGGTGGGATTTGAGCCTATGCTCTACCACTAGACCAACTTGCTCCCCTAAATGTATTGCCTGTATGAGTTCTTGTGGTAAAGAAGGCTTCATATTTCTAAAATTTGTTTTAGGAAATGCAAAGTTTGATTTAGACAATACATTATGAGACAAATTAGTGTCGAAAGAACATTTATAATATTTTATTTCTAAAATGGTAAGGTAAAATAAAGAATTAACAAAATATATATTATTTCAGGTTGTATTCCATAAACAACATTACAATGTGCTGTAACAAGCTTGATATTTCGTTCGGTGATTTTAGGAAAATTAACACTGATAAGAATTTAAACAACTTTATAACTACAAAGCCGATTAATGGTTTGATTACAACACAAAAATAAATAAATAGTCTTTATTAGGAATTCAGCAAATAACGCTGTGAAACTTATATTTGGTAACGTTAGACGATAAACTTAATCAACCCCGTCAAACAAAGAGCTTATTGACACAAGAAGGGCGCCAATGGACATGGCAGTGCTTTGTTATTCGTTTCCCTGTGGACTTGGACTTTCCCTTCCTTCCCATTGTTCTTAGCCAACACTGCTTTGATCATGGTTTGTGTGGTTCTTTAAACTTTAGTCAAAGAGAATATTTTAAGCACTTAAAGTTATTTTTAATCAGTACTTATGTTTCTGTGAGCACTTTTGGTTAAAGACATTCATGCAGTTTGGCCTTTATTTTTTACTTTCAATACGTACTACTAGTATATAAAAATGCTACTCTGGTCACCTTAAAAGGTAAGGTAAAATGTAAATGGTCAAAACCTTGAGTAAACTAAACAAATAACTCACAATAATAGCTAGGTTTACCTTATTTTTAAGTTTTTATCTTTTTATATAAGTAACAAACAAAATAGTTACCTGGAATATCCTCATTTGT
Organism: Macrosteles quadrilineatus; assembly: GCF_028750875.1. Lineage (NCBI taxonomy): Eukaryota > Metazoa > Arthropoda > Insecta > Hemiptera > Cicadellidae > Macrosteles > Macrosteles quadrilineatus. Next base: position 79,490,586 of record NW_026542596.1, read on the forward strand.
TGTAAAATATAAGATTCCAACCATAAAAATAAGATATGCTCGAATAATCTTGATGCAAGGTAGGATTTTTATTCTTAAAGAGCATAATCAGCACGTGAATATGTTTGTTTTGCCAAGTCAAAACGTACAGTATATTTAGGTTTTTTATTGGTTTTTTATATACATTTAGGTACATAGTGATCCAGTGTCTCACGGTTTCATTTTCCAGTAAGCTGTTAACCAATGTAACGTTACAGTTACACCTCTTTCCACTTAAATTCGTCTCTGACTGAAATTTAGGGGTTAAATATCCAAGGGCAAGTTTCCCTAACTCTCCCTATATTGGCGAATTTTCCTATCGTGAGTAAGCCGTTAACGAGGTGGAAGGGAAAGACCTGGACCAGTACCGATTTGATTTTTATTTTGATGTCTTCAGAAACCAAAAGGACTATGGGTAAAAATGTGTACGTATAAAGAGCATGTAAAAACCCTTCAGCACTTTAAAATTTGATTTCTAAAATAGTTTTTTACACAAATTTATTTCATTTTTAAAAGTTTAACTGGAAGCTCTTTTCCTTTTAGATAAGCATTATCGATTTATAGTATTGTATTTTGTGACAATCTATTTAAAACACTATAGCTTTTACAAACAGGTAAGTGTAGCATAATTAATATAACATAGACGTATTGTAATTTCTGTAAATTGTAAATTGTGGAATGAATAATTGAATATACGGTACAGTACAGTTTGGATATGAACGTATAATACAGTAGTGGGTTAATGACATAGATCACGTATTTAACTTTATGCTATTTACACGCTTAATTTGAAGTTAAAATGTTATGTGAAGATAAGCTAAAACAAAAACTTTGTCGTCGGTTCTTAAGCAATTAAACTAGTTAGGCAAGATATATGAAAGGCTTTTAATGATAACCTTAGAAATATCGCTTACTCAATCCACATAACTGTTTCAAACGTAATTCCATTATCTTAGCTACTAATAAGCTACTCAAGGTTGTTCATGTGTATGTTGTCGAATACGTCTGATAATAATACAAATTATGGAGTCAGATTAAAATTTAATATCCTTAAAAAATGTAATTTTATTGGAGTCATTTAAGTTTAATTACAAATAATGTGATTGTAGAAAAATGTACTGTGGATAGGTTAAATTATAAATTTTATAGAATTGTGAAATTAAAGAAACATCTTTAAAACTAGACTTGAATAACAAAATGAATATTATAACGAGGTTGAAGTTCAAGTTTTGGATCAAATGAAATGCATGTAATTTAAAATGTTAACCAACAATAAAAACAGAATAGTTTATACTAAAATCCAGTTTTTTTTTACCTGCTCTGTAGATTTGTAAGATGCATTTATATGTTTGCATTTTTGAAATTCTATTTTACTAATGTAGTTTCAATATCTTTAAACAAGATATTTAACACCAGTTATAAAAATTCATAGCCTTAATTTGTTTTATAAAGGCGAACAGGGGAAATAAAAGATAAAATATTATGAATGTTGATTTATTAATCGGTATAAATCTCTAATTATCACTGTAAAAAATCAATTAAAGCTCTTTAGGCATTCCGCAAGACTTAATTTTTTTTAAATTTTTTCCTGCCTTCTTCCTGAATTTATATAATACGTTAATGGTAAGAAGATAATAGTTATAAAAAATAGTATGTAGAAGTTTGAACAAAGCATGAAAATCCCATTACTATCTTTTTATTTGTAATTATTTGTATCTATTCGCAAGTAATACAATTTGCATGAGCATTACAGAAGTAGAACACTAGGCTATAAAGACTATAAAAATACTCTGCATGAAATAACATAAACAATCCTCCATTACAAAGGATATTCTTATTTATTGTCTAACAATAGGGTTAATATCACGATATGAAGTTGCTGAGGCGGAATCGTCGACTTGGAAGAGCTGTGATGGCATCATTGGAGTGTAATAATCGAAACACAACATTAACTGGTCTGCTTCTTATGAAGGTTTGGTTGATCTTATTATCATCAGTGAGTCACGAATCAAGAAATGCAATTTCTTATTAAAGGAAAGCATAAAATGTTCCATTGTAAAATTGTATCCCATGCTAAGTAGATTAGGTGATTACATATGAAGTGGATGAATGAACAAAATGTATTCTTGTAGTGCCTTCAAAATATTTATCTTTTATTAATAAAACTGGTGAAACTGTTTAATAAATTAAAGAATGAATATGAATAGTTTTCATTCATTATATTGAAATATATTTTAGTTTTGCCAATTTAAACATAATTAAATGAGTGTCTTTCCTTTAATATGTGTCTTTCGTTACAATATGCCATATGGACTCCAAAATAGCGAAAGTAATTATAGAATGAAAATATTATTGTTTACACCGGTTGTAACTTAATTTAACAAATACAATTTGGAATATTGTATTTTATTCTCTGGTTCCAAGTCAGTTTATAAGTGTGTTGGGATGTGTATTGTTTGATCATACTGAGTACCACAATATGCAGTTTGTTATAAGCTGTAAACAAATTACAAATTTGTATAGTTAAAATCATAAAACAAGTAAATTTTGAATTTCTTGATGATATGTAATATTTTTTTTGCTGTAAGTCAAACCTACATGTTTTTTTTTATAACACAAGCCAACATATTGTTTACTTCATTAACTTTTCGATTGGGAGACAATATACGTAACCCACAGCAAACCTGAAGAATTTGCGAATTTCCATTAGCCTGATTGGGTTTACACTAAAATGTCTCCTTAAAAATATCAAATGTATTCCCTATTTAAATATCATTAGTTTATATGAGTACTAAGGAATTAGGAAAATTCGCTAAAAATATGTATTATTTTTAGACATATAATATGATGTCATGTAGTCTAATAATGGGGCACCGAACACTGCTCGGTGGTGTTTATAGGTAATATTTATGTTTGAGAAAAAAATAAAATCCTTTCCAAAAAAGGTTTGTTTTCATTACAAAGAACATTACTCTAAACTCTGTCTTAAATATGCAAAAAGTTTTTTTAATATTTAATTTTACTCAAGTATATATAGGATTAAAATAAATTCAAGAGACCAACAAAGTCTCGTCATTAGGCTAAAACTAAGATATTCAAAAATTTTAGAGGATGTCATTAAAACAGTTTTTTTTTAGTCAATGTCCGCGTTTATTATAACAGGTTTGCAATTAAAAACCTTTAATGTGCATGAGACAAGACCACATTTAGAAAAGATCTATTTTTCCTGCATCAGTGAAAAGTAACTACAAATTAGATGAAAAAGGGTGTATTCCCAAAAGAATTACATGATAGAAGCACTATTTTGGCTTACAAATAAACAGCACATTATCTAAATATAGCCGAGTTTTACCAATAATAGTAATAATAAAGAACAGATTCACGCAGAAACAGAAAATAAACAGAGTTGCTTCACATGTTTTGTTAAATAAACAACAATAGTAGCCGTGATGAGAAAACTTTGCCAATAACTATGGGTGTAATCCAACGAAACGAGCAAACCATTTGGCCAACTTCTAATGTTACAGATTGAATCTTATATGACATTGTTAAAATATTTCAACTAATCAGTTTAAAACAGGACACGCTTGGAATATGTTTGAAACTTTTTAAAGTAAGCAATAGCACTTTATACAACTTAAAGTACACCTAATTTAAATAGCATAAGCTACACACAAAATAACAAGTGAGATTCTATAAAAGGACAAAGTTAGTGGGTGTGGAAAAATATCTAATCTTTTAAAAAAATTTGTGATATCAACTTATCAGTTAATAATTCAGTAACATATTGCTTAGTAATAAAAAAAACTTTAAATCTATCAAATCTGCAAACCTGTGTACGTTTAGTTTGGTAACTAACATAATTACCTCAGAAACTTATCTATGTATATTTTGCCTACTAACCGATAAGCTTCAGTCTAGATACACACAAAAAAAAACTATATAATTTATTTAAAGATAAACTAGTAGTATACAAAACAGTTATACTTCTGTTTTAACCAGAATAATCCTTTCATTTCTTTTAGAATATAGTAAATCGAAACCAGTAACTTGAGTCTTTAGAGGCTGGAAACCCTGATTTATTATATCAAGCAGAAAATTTAAACATGTAGTTTACTAGCATTAAAAAAGTATATGTTTAAAGTCTATAGCTAATTTAGGTATGGCTCTTCAGTTTCTCAACTACGCTACGTGATAAAATGTAATTGAATTCGTCAATAATATATTTTGTCTACTCTCCTGTACTATACAACTAAATATTTTATATTTGCATTTCTAGAATATGCACAGTTATACTGCAATGAATGGTACAAAGTACAACTCACTGGAGTTTATCCACTACATGAGTCGTTCCGTCTTACTTAGGAGAGTTAATGTCGAGTTAATTGACTATAAATACTACTGAAGCTTATTATCTTGAGTCCCACCATAGCACTAATGTTAGACAGTTGCTAAATAAAACTAGTAGGTTATGAGCTAATAAAAGCATTACTAAAGTTTGCTAACTTTAGTGCTACTATGGACGGTTAAAAGTCGTAAAGTATATTTAATTAGATTCACAGATTTAGCCTTTCTTGTTTAGAGGATATGTTTTCAAAAGGATGCTGCCAATATTACGATATACAGTGTATTGTATTGTACTAGTCAAATTATTCAAATTTTCCATTTCCTCCATGACCATTGTGAAACCTGCTTGTAACAACCACGCATGAGAAGGGTAGGAGCTCAATAATCGAATACGGAAGAGAATGCAATACTTAATTTATTACGGTGTGTTAAATGAACAAAATGATTTACAATAAGTTACTGGCAATTGACAATTCAGACCATTTAGAAGAAACTATTTGAAAATAACATACTTGGGAAACGGACATACCCACCCCCACGGACACCCGTTGGGGAGGGAAAGACCGCGCGTAACCGCGGCTCACCGACTCTTCGAGCTCGACTCTGACTGTTTACCCCCAGGTTCGGCGGTCCTACACGTAACACAGAATGATGACACCCCAAGTCAGCAAAAAAATCAGGCCATGCATTGCATGCCACGATCCAAATAACCGAACGTGATGTAGCAATTGATGTACTCAATACTTTGTGATACTCAACAAAACCCCAAATAAATTGCAAGACAATGCTGGCTAGCGGAGTTGCGACACGATTGCCAATATTAACGGCAGTACACAAAACTGGGCTTTGGGCTGTTATCCATAATAACACTAAAAATATACGGTCAATAACTGCCTGACCATCATATGCTTAAATGCTTCCTATATTTGAAATGTGAAATGAACTTATATTTATTTGTTGATATGTTGACTTCTGTAGGATTTGTAGATTAATTTGATTTGGATTTGAAAATGTGTCTTTGGACCTGAAACTAGTAATCCTCAGACTACTACTAAAAGACAAAGGTCCATACGTAACCTTTTACATTATTCAAGATTTGAAACCTAGCTTTCACTTTTACATAATTGGTCTTATACAGTTTATACGGTCTATTAAACTTTCAAGTCCTGTAAAAACGATACTCGTATTAAAACTCATAATTTTAATTTATAATAAGTACAATGAGAAAAATGTTGGAATAAAAGAACTTTCAAAATTCTGTTGTATGTCTTAGTAAGAAATTAAATTATCTTTACACCGAGAATTGATAGCTTGGAAATAAGTAAAAATTGTTTATAGCATACAAAACACATTAGTCTGCATAAAATAGAAACAAAACTTTCAGGTTTAATGTCCTAAAACACACATCCATCCTAAAGTTTATTCTATAAAACAATTTTACCTTTCATAGCAAGATTATTTCAAATTGACTAGTTCCAAAAACGCAGGCCTACACAAAAAATCAATAACTAAGGTTTATTATTAAGGAACACATTGATCCTATTGGAACTTTAAATCCATTAGGAACATTTATTTTTGTCTAGGGCTGATAATTTACATTTTGTACGGCCTTCTCAGACAGTTTAGGTTTAACAATATACATTGAAATCTATTGTCTTCCAAATTGACTACAAAATAAATGAATTTGCACGATTTCACATAGTAAATTAAATACGGTTAAAGAAAAAAAAAACTGATTATATAGCTAACAAATTGCCAGTTCTACATATGATTCAGCATAGTCAGTTTCGCCTTCAAAACTCGAGACCCTTAGGATCCAAACATTTTCCGATACCTATGGAGAACTCTCTTCATAGTTTACTTACCACTATCAATTTGTAAAATCATATAAAGTCTTAAGCATGGCAACAATAAATATAAGCAGTAAACAATAAAAATCGAGGTAGACAATGATTATATTAAAACAATATTACAATAGAATTCTATAACTAAGAGTCACAAAATTGAGTAACTTCAAATTTTTATCCAGTATAATATCATTTTTTTAATAGATAAAATAGTACGACTATTAATCACACATAATTTATAATTTTCGGTGTGTCTTAATACTATTTATACATCAAAACCACTACACCAAGGAAGAATTAAAACGTGATATAGTGTTTCCCAACTAAAGTTGACACATTGGTACAGTCTCAGCCACACACATACACCAAAGTGACACCGGCGGACGTGACTGTACTTAAGATGAGACCTCAGTATTGGTTCCACGTATTCCGCGTCCATCGTAATTATTTATTTTGTAAACAGGAGTGTCCCTGGTTTTGATTGCTTTGAGGTAAGAAATATATGTTTAGATTGTTTATTTATTTTAAGACTTGTAATTTTTTCACAGTGGTTAGTATGAGGTATTAAGGTAGTCCATGGATAGGAAAAAGACTTACTGGTCACATATTTGAAAAACTCTACATTTTAAACCACAAATATTGAGTAAAATTTAACGCTATCTTAATGTTGTATGAATATATACATATACAAATAAACTTTATTCGATATATTTTTCTTATACCTCATACTTGGGAAACTAAATTAGGCACTTACTAAAACTTTTTTCTATGAAATTGTAAGCGAACCTAGAGAGGGAGTAAACATATTGTTATTGACAAGGCAACTGACCAACAATGAAGATGAACAAGACCACAGAGACTTATCAAGTGATCAAATCACCGTAAAAGTATATTAAGTCTTGATTAGTCTTAAAATTAGTCTTTATTAGTCTTTACAACTCAATCAAACTGTAAAATTGGTGTAAATCCGTTGGCAAATAATAAATAAAAAGTAAGAAATTGGCCTTAATTATATATATTCCTCACGCCTTTTTTAAATGTCTATTCCTCCATTTTATAAATTCCCCCCTTCATGCACTTCAGCTTCAAAACCCACACTCTTTGCCAATGACACAACCATTTCAGTTTCCGGCTGCGATATCGATCAATTACAGTCGAGTGCCTTTTCTGAGGCAAACAATTTAGTACAACGGTTTGATGACAACTTGTTATCCTTAAATTCCAAAAAAATACCAACTCATCATTTTTTCCATAACAAACAAACACCTAAAGAGTTTATGCCTTTTCATAGATGAAACAGTGTTGCACCCTACTGACAGAGTTAAGTTTTTTATTAACCTTAGACAAAGGTCTTAGTTTCAAGGATCATATAGATAGCATTTCAGGAAAGAACACTCTGGAATATATGTATTAAGTAGCCTGAAAAACACAACAAATTAGGACGTTCTGATTTCAGCATATTATGGCCTCGTCTATCCCCTTTTGGCATATGCTGTACCAATTTGGGGTCATGAGAGGGGAAACACCAAGCTTTTAGTCAAAATTCCAAAAATGGGCAGTGCGAACCTTTTTTCACCACCCACGCACCAATCTTACTTCAAGATTACTTCAAGAAATAAAAAATGTTAAACCCCTGTTTATATATCCTGCAAAAAATAAAGTATACACGCCTCAGAAAAGAAAAGTTTTGCAGCTGAATTGCATGAAGGGAGGGAATTTATAAAAAGGAGGAATAGACACATAAAAAAATGCGAGTATAATTAATTTAACTTTTGTAAAACGGAATTTTTCTTAGTTTTTTTTTTGTCTCAGATAAATCTTTAGCCTGTCCATACCCTCTTCGTAATTCACATGAATTACCTGTTCCAAAATATGCAACCTACTTCTTTAGGAAGCTTACAATCTATAATGGTACTAAATTACACAGCAACCTATCCCGGTCCCTGAAGTTGGAATCAAACCGGTTAAGGGTTCAGAAAAGGCTTACAATATCATCACATTAATTTCTCATGTTATAGTGTCAATGATTTTTTCAATTCGTAATAGAGGCTGATGAGCTTAACTATACTCTCACCTTTTTCTGCTTCACATTCTTCCGTCATACTATGCTCTTAATGATTTTGTATTAGCCCTACCTATTACATGTTATATTTTAGTTATCAAAAGTTTTCTCAGCTAAATTTTATTCAAAACCCGGAATCCCTAAGCACCGTCGACCTACTCTAAACTCAACATTCCATACAGCACTCACAGAAGACATATGACGCAGTAAAAACGACATTAAATCCGACCCCTTTAAATCACTGCTTCTGGTAAAAGCCTTCATACTGCCTTTAGGATGAATTATACCATAAATTTTGTGCCGTAGAAGGATGATTGTCAATTTACCTTGTCACATATAGTATACTTTGTCAAATTTTAAATCTCTTCATTGAAATTATACCTAGAGTTTTAATTGGTATCTACCGAAATATTTTATCAAACAAGTAAAATAATATGAAAATGACTAAATTTGTTCAATAAAGTCATATTTGAATTTAAATGTATAGCGTATCATTTATTTTTATTAATTAGATTAAATACAAATTAGCTTTATACAAATAACGTATGTACGTTGTACACCACTACTTTCAGACTTACAAAATACAAAAATTAGTTAAAGCATTAATTTAATATATTTTAAATTGTATCCTGTTAAAAACAAATATGATGTGGTTTATAAATTTTTTAGATTATCCTGTACGTTTTTGTGTAGGAACATGGTTATGTTTGTGTTTATCCTCCAACATACTATATACTAAATATGTTTTTTGAAGAATTGTTGTCAGAATTTTAGGTTGTAATGGATATAATACCACATTTATTTGTACTTTGGTTCTGTTTGGTCAAATTATTCCTTTATTTGCCTTATCTAAACACTGTCTAAGACTAGAGTCGTAGTGGGACTAAGATAATAAGCTTCAGTAGTATTTATAGTCAATTAACTCAACATCAACTCTCCTAAGTAAGACGGAACGACTCATGTAGTGATGACCACCGAGTTCTTGTACTTAGTTCCAGTCATGTCCTGTAGTGCTTATTTTTTTTAAGAACGATTCTTTCTATACATAATAACAGTTATTCTTGCCTTTAGGACCAATAATTTTGTTAACTTGGTTGATTACCCAAGAGCCCATGGTCCCTATTTAATATTTTGTCCAAAAGTCTTTCAATTATGTACACTTTTTGACGTATTAACGTATTATTTTTTAAAAAATTGGATAAATGTTTGTTTGATTATTCCACCAATTTAAGTCGTGTATTATAAAATATGGCAAAACATTAACTTAATACATGAATGGACATCTTCGGACATCATTGAGGACAAAGTAATACAGGCAAAAATAAAAAAAATGTATCTCCAAAAAAAATAATAAAAAAGGAATGACAACTTCAACCCCTCCTTTTATTTCTAAAATTCCTTACTTCTTTAATTGAATACTCTTTTACTGTCATACTTACCTTGCTTATGGAACTAGAAATATAAAACTAGCTTTATATATAGCCAGCCTACTTATGTTAAAAACTTGTTAAATATCAAAGTACTCGTAAATTGTAACAATAAAACAGTGTCTGTTTTACCCTTGAAAAGTAAACGATAATTGGATTGTAGCATTGTGAGAAGCCGTGTGAGTAAATTAAATAAATAATGTATTAAATCAAACAAAATTAAATATAAAACACGTGGTTGTATCGGTTTGGAAATGTTTAGTATTTACAATCAACAATTTCTAAGTCCTTACGGTGACCTAGGAAAATACATTGCTGAATAAAACACTCATTGCATTTTTATGGTAAAATAATATTAAATACATAAAAATATTAGAAAATATTTCATAGACATTATGATAGAATTGGCCACATTGCAGCAGTTGATAAGGGCTTCATGAAAAATATTCAAGAAACTTTCAATCTTATAATCTTAATCTACAAAAGTAACTATATTATAGTTAGCGTTTCATCCTTGATTGATTATAGAACAATAATTAAAAAACCTGGAAAAGGAGTACCCAAAAATACGAGTATATTGTGTGATTGTCAAAAAATATGTTTTTCTACAGTTACCTAACAATGTACATGTTCTACCACTGATTTGAGAAAGCAAAGTGGCCAATTCGCTCCTCAGTGAGACAAAGTTAACATTGTCTCACTCTAATTTCTTTGTCTCACTCACTCCAGATTTGCAAATAGTAAGCGCCTAACATGCAGACAAGGTCGTATGCGCCCGAAATATGTTGGCAGCACTGGCTGTAAATCAGCTGGTAAGCTGTTGTACTGTTGTATCATTAAATGTAATATTTAAAGTTTACTTCTGTGTAAAAATATGTCACGTTTCATTACCAATTTATTTGTTTTATGGTAATGTTTTATTTGTGTTTTAATATATGATTACAGACATGTATAAATATTTAAAGACACGAAACTTCTTCAATTTTTGGGAATTCTACGTTTTCTACCCTAAACACTTCTTAAACTCTTTCGTTTCATGAATAAAACAAATTCTGGTAACCCTGCGTTTTCTGTTCTCCATATTCATCACTTCTAAATACTTCCTAAATTCGAAATTCCTTTGAGTCAGAGTCTCTTGTTTTCGGTCTTATGAGAGGTTAAGGTTTGTAAATGTCCAAGTTAACTTTTAAATTGTTGTTTAAACAACAAAATTGATGCACTTCAACAAAAGGTTGATGTTAGGTTAGTCTTAAAAGACTAGGGTTTTGACCATTCCCTTGCAGAAAACGTAAAATCAATGCATTAGGCGTAGAAATACACTTAAAAAATCAGGCCGGGCGCGCACTATCCCGACCACGACCACGACCACGACCAAACGCCCGACCAGTGGTTGTCATTCACCATGCGACCAGAGCACGACCCGACCACGACCCGACCAAGGAAACGAATGTTTTACAAACTTCAGTGTCAAGATGATTGTTGAAGAAGTAGTTTTTATGGTGCATTTGTATTATAAGTACGTTAAGCGGAAGAAGAAACTATACTGGGTACATCCAATGTTAACTATCAGGTCTGAAAGGGCATTTTGCAACATTTTATGAAGAGCTACGTCAATATGAAGACAGGTTTTGAAAGTGTCAAAATCCTGCGACATTTTACCAAATGAATCACTTCACAGACCGACGCAAAAAACTAGTGCTCAACGTTTGATTGATCTAGGAATACTGGGGGTTGAGTGTTGTACTGGTCGGGTCGGAGGCAGGTCGGGGGTAGTGCGCGTCGTCCCATTACATTGTGTGCTATTTTTGGCTGCAACGACCAGCGGGTCGGGCCCGACCAAACTGGAAAATTTTGGTCGTGCGACCAGGGCCCGACCAGGGTCCGACCAGTCGACCAGTGCGCGCTGTTCCATTTATTCCTATTATAAAACTGGTCGTATCCGACCAGTCGGAGTCGTGGTCGTGGTCGTGGTCGGGATAGTGCGCGCCAGCCCTTATGCCACTGACGGGACAATATAACTTGAAGCACTTTAATGTACAAGTGAAATTAATCGTATCTGAAACTATTATACATACATCTGTATTCACTACGAGGTTTTAAAATTAAAATGCTCAGATTTTTTATATGAACAGATAATTTGCAAATAATAAATCAAGTGAACAACGGTGGTCGGTGTAATGTTCCATATCAAATAACATTTGAAGAGACCAATATTGCAATTTCACGCTATATGACTCCAATATATCACAAAATGAAGGTTTTACAGTAATCCTGGGTATTTTCCTGCTGTCGAATCATTTCTTTATGTGGTGATCAGTTCCTTAAGTAACACAACCTCAACAACAAAAACTGTAACATCATAATATAGTAAATGATTCTTATAAAAATATATAAAAAGGGTTCAAGGACTGTTGTTTTATAGAATTCATATTATAAATATATCTAATTGTCCAATGGTCATTCCTGTCGTAGTTAAAGTCTAACGCAGATATATTAGGCTATTGGCAGTTAGCCTCTAGACCACAACTTCTATATGTATTTATTACTGTATTCTCGCAATCATAACTAAATATTTAGTTGCAAATGGTTCGTTTTAGGAAAAATGTATACTAAAAAATACAGTTAAGATTGCCAATTTAGTAACAATTGTCAAATTTGTTCATTTTGAAAAAAAAATTCTCGGTTGTTAATGTTTTTACTTATGTTTATAAATGATTTTTTCGCTGTGTATTTTTTGTAGAAGGTTATGTTTTTTAATTTGTAACCGTTTTCCTCTACGGGCTGTGTTTTCATTATGCACCTATACATGGCTAGGCAAAAGTCTGGAACCCCCCCCCAGTTAACTTTTTAACTAGTTGCAGTAAAAATACCAAACTCGGCACATGTTCACAACATAAGAAATTGCACTTTTTAATTGAAAGTTAGAGCTTTCTAATTTAAAGTTAGAGCTTGGGGTATTTTGGGGGCAGACCCAAATTTTGAACTGTAAACACCTATCATATGACCCCTCATTAGAGTTTCTCAAGACAAATTAAATGGCGCAATCTAGAGGTCAATATCGCACCCCTTATCAAAATGGCTGTTATTTTGAAATATTCCCTATTCACTTTTTAATAGGTTATGTCAGGCAAACTAAACTCAGCATACCTTTATAAAAAAAGAACCTTAGGCCAGTATAAAAATATCAAATTCTTTAAGTTAACTAGGGGTGTCAAGACCTTATCTTGCTTGCTCATTTTAAATAATGAAAATGGCTGCCATTTTGATTAGGAATGCGATATTGACCTCTGGTTTGCGCCATTCAATTTATCTTGTTAAAATTTATAAAATTAGGAGTCACATGTTTAAGTTTGAAAATTGGAGCTGCCCCCGAAATGCCCAATTTTGGGGGCTGAGGCAAAGTTGATGAAAAAGTGCAATTCCTTATGTTGTAAATATGTCCCGAGTTTGGTTTTCCTACAGCAACGCAATAAACAATTAACTGGGGGGTTCCAGACTTTTGCCTAACCCTGTATAGAGATAGTACCTGGGATTTTTGCAAGGTTTATAAGTTTTTCAGCTTTGTGAAAACCAACCTTGCTTTATCAAGGAAGATCTAAGGCTGTTATAATGTTTTGAGCTATCAATAATAAAATATAGAAAAGATTAATTAATGGCATACACAAATAAAGGCTGTTATAATTAAAACTACCGCACATTGATCAAAGAAAACAACCGTATAAACAACATATTAAAAACAATAATTTAGGTTGCCCCATCGTTGAATCTAAAATGTAAAAATTAAACTACACCAAGATAAAGATAGACAGAAGGCTGTTAGTATGCTGACAGAGGTTGCCTGGAGTGAAAATACACTGCTTCCTTAGAACTTCCTTGCTCCATTATTGATGAGTAGGCGCCCGTTTTATTTATAACTGGATAAAAGAAAATTCAATGATTTGTAATGGTTAACTTTAAGTAAATTGTGTTTAATTTGTCACTGTAATGTCGAAAGTTTTACATATTTTGTACATACCCGTCCCCATTTACGCTGGGTATTATATTATACTTCTAGATTTTTAAACCTAGTCTTAAATTTTATTCTGGAAATCATTTTCCTCCTCTCCATAGTTTACCAACAGATTATTCCTTTAAATAGGTTCAGCCATAACACTTTTTATATATGTTTTCCGTCAATTAGACATTTTTGTGATGTGGCCAACTTACATCACAAAAACTGTCCACGTTTTGGTGGACATTTTTTTAATATACTGCAACAAGGCAACACGACAATCTTATATTTCGTACCTAGGGCTGAAAGTAGAGGTTTAACTTCGTCTCAAACTTAAAATTCAATCTCGAGCCGGCAAAACCATTTTGGCCCGTTGTACGAACGCTGTTTTCACCACTATTCACTACAATAATAATGTACACTAACAGGCAACACTAACAGACAAGATAGCTACAACTTTAAGGATATGTGAAATGTTTTGAGCAATCAGCAAGAATAACAATAAATAGTTGCCTAGGTAGCGGTTAAAATAAAACAAGTCTATTGCAATGCTATGGATACTGATTGTGTATTACATACGATTAAAGTTTTAAGTAAATAAGCAATCAGCTAGGTTTTTGGCCCCAGGGATGTAAAACCTGCTTAGCCCCCAAATAACGATGACACCTGACATTTTGGCCCTGGACAGAAATACGTAGCTGCCGGCCTCCAATAAACGATTGTAAAATGTCTAAAAACATAGTAGTGTGGTGAAAGAAAAGTTACGTTCATTTCTTGAACTTATAATTCTGATTTATATGTAGGAGCATATAAAATAAATATTAATTTAAACAATACATTGTTTTATACAGATATTTTATATCTTTGCCAACCTCATTTTACGCACTATAAGAGAATAATTTCTTACCAATTTAATTCTTTTCCAAATAAAAACTCCATACTTTTGCTTCCATACTACGTGTTACTATAGTAAAGGGTCCTCGGACATGACACGTAAATCACGTGATCTTTAGGAGATTTATTACAAAGAACTGTCTTCATGCGATGGTCCAGCAAGCCAACTATATCAATCTTGTTGAAGACGATACGTTTCGAATCAATTGTCGTGGCTGTAGACACATTAGACACGTAATTGGACTTATTTAAAAAATTTATTTTTTACAAACAAGCGATATTTTGCATACTTTGTGAAACATATCCTATACTCTAATACGAGCAAAGTTTGCTTGTATGTATGTATGTATGTATGTATGTATGCTTGCACCAAGATCTCGAAAACGGCTCCGACGATTTTCTTCAAATGTTGTATATAGTTTATTTCTGGCCTAAAAACGAGTTTACTGCAATTAGAACTGCCATAAAAAATCTAATTACGTAGAAAAATGAAATTGAAAATCACATTTTTTTAACATTAGTCTTATGGGTTGCTAGGTAACCATGTTGGCTGAAAAAGTAAACAAAAGACTTGTAGCTTGTAATTTGTCTATCCACAGTATACTAGCAAAACAAAATACAGTACAAAAGGAAAAACATCAGTTGTTACTATTGAGCAAAGATTATACTGAAGATTACTAGATTCTGTAGTCAAGGGTAGCAGTGTGGAGTGTGGGATCTGTTTATGACGATTAGATTACGGTATCTGCAATCCTTAAATGCTATGGAAAGGGAGGAAAACAGGTCCACGACATAGGAAGTGGTGAAGGAAGTAGTAAAGGTGAGCAGTCTGGAGTGTGGGAACTGTTTATGACGATTAAATTAAGGTATCTGCAATCCTAAAATGTAATGGGAGGGAGGAAAACAGGTCCATGACGTAGGAAATGGGGAAGGAAGTTGTAAGGCTAGCAGTGCAGAGTGTGGAAACCGTCTGTGGCATTTATGTATCTGCAATTTTAAAATAGTGTAAAGAAGGAGGGCAAACAGGTCTACGACATAGGGAGTGGTGAAGGAAGTAGCATGGGTGAGCAGTCCGGAGTGTGGGAATTGTTAATAACGATTAAAACAAGTTATCTACAATCCTAAAATGCTATGAGAAGGGAGGGAATCAGGTCCGCGACGTAGGAAGTGGTGAAGGAAGTAGTAAAGGCGAGCAGTCTGGAGTGTGAAAACTGTTTATGACGATTAGATTAAGGAATCTACAATCCTAAAATGCAATGGGAGTGGTGGGAAACAGGTCCGCGACGTAGGAAGTGGTGAAGGAAGTAGTAAAGGCGAGCAGTCTGGAGTCTGGGAACTGTTTATGGGAATTACATTAAGATATCTACAATCCTAAAATGCTACGAGAAGGGAGGAAAACAGGTCCATGACGTAGGAAATGGTGTAGGAAGTAGTAATGCTAGCAGTGCAGAGTGTGGGAACCGTCTGTGTGGCATTTATGTATCTGCAATTCTGAAATAGTATAAAGAAGGAGGGCAAACAGGTCTACGACATAGGGAGTGGTGAAGGAAGTAGCAAGGCTGAGCAGTCCGGAGTGTGGGAATTGTTAATAACGATTAAAACAAGTTATCTACTATCATAAAATGCTATGGGAAGGGAGGGAATCAGGTCCGCGACGTAGGAAGTGGTGAAGGAAGTAGTAAAGGCGAGCAGTCTGGAGTGTGGAAACTGTTTAAGACGATTAGAATAAGGAATCTGCAATCCTAAAATCCTATGGGAAGGGATGGAAAGAGGTCCGCGACGTAGGAAGTGGTGAAGGAAGTAGTAAAGGCGAGCAGTCTGGAGTGTGGAAACTGTTTAAGACGATTAGAATAAGGAATCTGCAATCCTAAAATCCTATGGGAAGGGATGGAAAGAGGTCCGCGACGTAGGAAGTGGTGAAGGAAGTAGTAAAGGTAAGCAGTCCGGAGTGTGGGAAATATTTATGACGATTAGATTAAGGTATCTACAATCCTAAAATGCTATGGGAATGGAGGGAAACAGGTCTGCGACGTAGGAAGAGGTGAAGGAAGTAGTAAAGGCGAGCAGTCTGGAGCCTGGGAACTGTTTATGGGAACTACATTAAGGTATCTACAATCCTAAAATGCTACGAGAAGGGAGGAGAGGAAAACAGGTCCATGACGTAGGAAATGGTGTAGGAAGTAGTAATGCTAGCAGTGCAGAGTGTGGCATTTATGTATCTGCAATTCTAAAATGGTATAGGGAAGGAGGGCAAACAGGTCCACGACGTAGGGAGTGGTGAAGTAAGTAGTGAAGGTTAGCAGTGTGGAGATTGGGAGTGGATTAATGTATCTGCAATACTTTTCAGAGTAAAGTAATAATTTTCCCCGAGCAAAGCTCGGTCCCCAGGTACTTGTTTTAATGCCGTTAAGATAAACAATCACCTTTAAAAACAACAGTCAACAGTTGCACAACAATAGAGATCGTTTCATTGACATATTATTTTAAGTGTAGTTTCAACGCAATTTCACTCTTAAAGGCTACATGGTTTGTATATATATACAAAATTTAATATGTTTGACATTATGCCTTCCGAGCTAGATGAATTTCGCTGTACATGATTAAAAGAGTATATTGGTTGGTAGCTCATGAAATTTTTTAATACAAAATTAACGTGTTCTTGAATTACAGAGAAATCTTAATCCTCTCTAAATGAACATTTTTATACATAAGGATTCTTAAGACATTACGTATAGTTCAAGCAACTATGCACATTTGTTATACAACTGTAAAAGTATTTCCCATTTAATTTTGTAACATATAAGGTGTATTAAACAAACATTAAGTTGTTTTATTAGCCAGTTCGTCTATAATCTAGTACTTACATTTTATAGACTATCCATTGGACAATTTCAGGGCTTAAAGTTGATGATATCGGGGATAAATGTACCAATTAAATTAAGTGGCTAACATAACACAGTACGTATACAGTAAAATTTCTCCCTTAATTAAACTCTAAATATATTGGTGATAATTTCAATATTTGGTGTGTGATACAGTTTAATATAAAAAACATGAGTGGTAAGACTTTTTGCTGTAATAAGCTGTTTTCTTTTACTATTATTGGGAAGCGTAAGCAAGGACACTTTTTGAGTCCCACTTGTAGATGTTTAGTTTTGATATTAAAAATTTATTGAATGTTAAGTTTGTTCACAGTATGTTCCCATTACGTTGTGAAATTAAAAAAAAAAAAACATACATACTACTGCAATAGATCTTAACATTATTTTATTTTATTTGGATACATTATTACCATTAATAATTATAGTTAATTACTAACAAATTTAGTAAATGATAGATCCTAAAATTTTACTTTTAGACATTTAAATAAGTTAATCTTGGAAATTATTGTAAGAAAAACAATTAAAAGATTAAAGTAAAAAACATTATTTGTAAGTGTGGTTAAAGTGCCTTTCCTTGTAATATTTAACATTCAATTTTGAACAAAAAACAATACATGAAAGTAAATCGCTTTGAAAATGAATCGAATAATACAGGGAGTACTAAACCACGAACACCATGCATTTTATCTACTACATCGCTTCTGTGAACACCTTTTCATCTCTTTAAAGCACACATTTTGAACAGGACATTAAGCGATCGGTGAAACAGTTCCCAGCACATTTCAAGGAAATTAAATCCAACCAAGTGAAATACAGCGATTGGCATTAAGTGGCCAGTTGTGTGCGGATTTTATTGTGGCTATTGTGTTGTTTTATTTAATTTTATGAAAATACAATTTAGTTTATCTGTAATCCCATACTCCGGTTGCCGTATACAATTTTTTATTTTGTTAAATATGTTGTATGGCTGAATAGCATTAATCTGTTTCGCATGGTGTGTTTCTTCAAATATTGAATAGAAAAAGGAGATATGTTTTATTAGACTATTTTTTCAAGGCCTGATACAATGAGCTAAGGCATGCTCGAATGAGTTTGTATCTAGCTTGGTTGTTATTTCAAGAATGTTGACATATCACTTTCATATCTGCTTTGGTGTAATTATTTGTAGAGGTTGTATGCAATACTATTTGACTAAGCACAGCAAATATTTCTAGCTTACTTAGTAAAGTTATATGTGGATATATTCACTATTATTCGCTCTTTTGAGATCATTAAATTGGTAATCAATTTTCTGCAATCAAAATATGATTTTTAAAATTTTTTTGTTTAATCACAATCGTGACAGCAGAATGATAACTCTCAAATTGAGAAGTGAATGACAAAGATTGTGTTGTAATAACAAGAATTTTCTTTAAACGTTATCGCCAGTTTGGTATTCACATAAGTGGCTAGGGTTTTGGTATGGCCTGGATTTAGTTACCTTGGTGTCGGGGAGAAATAGTATTTACAAACCTGGTAGTTTTTAAACGTGTGAAATATGACTATGTAACAAACACACGATCTTAGTTATACAGGGTATATATAAAGCCCCGCACTGGCCTAATATTTTCTAAACGGCAACAGATAAATCAATAAGATTTGGTACATCAACACCACACCTAAAAATCTACTTTTTCAAGGAACTATGAATTTTCTGTCATATCATGGGGACGTCCCCGAAAGTAGTCAGAAGGAAATCTTAAACAGGAGCATAGGTCAATATGCACATCATTTTAAAGGGCTTAGCTAGCAGAGTTTAATGTAGGGATGGACGAGTCCCGAAATTTCGGGAATTTTTCGGGGAAAAAATATTCCCGATTATCGGGACGGGATTACGTTCGACTCGGGAAATTTTTCGGGACGGGATTTGGTCCGATCGTCGGCGATTTTTCCGCTTCGCGAGTGCCGACAACGCCGTTTTTGCGAGCGATAGGTCCGCGAACGCAGGAGACGAAGTCATACCGACGATCGCGCCGTGACCGCGGAGTCCTACCGACGATCGCGCCGTGACCGCGAGTCATACCGACGATCGCGCCGTGACCGCGAGTCATGATGACGATCGCGCCGTGACCGCGGAGTCATGCTGACGATCCAGCCGTGATCGCGAGTCACACCGATGATCGCGCCGTGACCGCGAGTCATACCGACGATAACCCCGTGACCGCGGAGTCATACCGACGATCACGCCGTGACCGCGAGTCATACCGACGATCATGCCGTGACCGTGAGTCATGACGACGATCGCGCCGTGACCGCGGAGTCATGCTGACGATCGAGCCGTGATTGCGAGTCATACCGACGATCATGCCGTGACCGCGAGTCATACCGACGATAACCCCGTGACCGCGGAGTCACACCGACGATCGCTCCGTGACCGCGAGTCATACCGACGATTACCCCGTGACCGCGGAGTCATACCGACGATCGCGCCGTGACCGCGGAGTCATGCTGACGATCGCGCCGTGACCGCGGAGTCATGCTGACGATCATGCCGTGACCGCGAGTCATACCGACGATAACCCCGTGACCGCGAGTCATACCGACGATAACCCCGTGACCACGGAGTCACACCGACGATCGCATAACCCCGTGACCGCGGAGTCATACCGACGATCGCGCCGTGACCGCGGAGTCATGCTGACGATCTAGCCGTGATTGTGAGTCATACCGACGATCACGCCGTGACCGCGAGTCATGACGACGATAACCCCGTGACCGCGGAGTCACACCAACGAACGCGCCGTGACCGCGAGTCATACCGACGATAACCCCGTGACCGCGGAGTCATAACGACGATCGCGCCGTGACCGCGGAGTCCTACCGACGATCGCGCCGTGACCGCGAGTCATGACGACGATCGCGCCGTGACCACGAGTCATGACGACGATCGCGCCGTGACCGCGAGTCATGACGACGATCGCGCCGTGACCGCGGAGTCATGCTGACGATCGAGCCGTGATCGCGAGTCATACCGACGATAACCCCGTGACCGCGGAGTCATAACGACGATCGCGCCGTGACCGCGGAGTCCTACCGACGATCGCGCCGTGACCGCGAGTCCTACCGACGATCGCACCGTGACCGCGAGTCATGACGACAATCGCGCCGTGACCGCGAGTCATGCTGACGATCGAGCCGTGATCACCAGTCATACCGACGATCATGCCGTGACCGTGAGTCATACAGACGATCACCCCGTGACCCGCGAGTCACAAGTTACTATAGGTACCTGTAAATTGTTACCCATTTTTTGGTTTTTATAGATCAGTGCCTCAAATGGTAAAAATTGATTTTGTATGTCTTTTTTGGTAACTGCAATACAGTACTTTCTTTTTATGCACAGAAAAAAATCCCGTCCCGTCCCGTCCCGAAAATCGGGAAGGAAATAAAAATCCCGTCCCGTCCCGTCCCGACAATCGGGAAGGAAATAAAAATCCCGTCCCGTCCCGTCCCGAACTAAAAATTCAATCCCGTCCATCCCTAGTTTAATGCCACAAATTTGAACTCAAACGGACAACCAAGACAAGAATGACAGTTCTTCAAAGATTCATTTAATTTGCATTGCTATTATACGCCTAATCCTCAGGGGGCACAGACCTAGGAATTGGAAGAAAATTGTTGGCGTAAGCATAGGTCGATATGCACATCAAATTAAAGGTCTTCACTATTAGATTACAATGCCAAAAATTCAAGCTCCAAAGAACACCTGAGTAAAAAATGGCAGTCGTTCAAAGCTTCAAAATGGCAGATTGAAGAAATCTTTTAACAGCTGCCATTTTGTAACGGTTGATCCTTTTGATGCGCGGTTTCCGACATTGAACAGATTGTTTTGTTTTGTTTTGACAGTAGTTTTGTGCATGGTTTGTTTTTGGTTTTGTTTGCTGTGTGATTTTTGCATTTTAGTTTTAATTTTTATGAAAATAGTATATTGTTATTTGTTCTGACGATGCCTATTGCATTTCATGCCTAATGGAAAATAAAGCATTTCATTTCATGAACTCTGCTAGCTAAGCCCTTTAAACTGATGCGCATATTGACCTATGATCCTATTTAAGATTTCCTTCTGACTTCCTTTGGCTCCTATGATATGACAGAAAAATCATAGTTCCTTAAATAGTAGATTTTTAGGTGTGGTGTTGATGTACCAAATCTTATTGATGTATCTGTTGTCGTTTAGAAAATATTAAGCCTGTGGGACTTTATATACACCCTGTATAAAGTATAATTTCAAATTGTATTCACCGAGACAAAAATACAAATACTTCTGCTGGAGATATTTATTTGTTTGATACCTTAAAGATTTGGCACCCTTCATTTAGTAACGTTATACACTTTGGCAAAAAAGTTGTATTTTTAATCATGTTTTTCTACTAAAATATTATTTGTAGATTTGGACAAAGTCAGTTAAAATTTAGTTGTATTATTCTGACGAAGAGCTAAAACACTAAGTCTTCTTGGCTTAACTGCGATTATTGAGATTACCAAGGGATTTAGCTTGTGTAATATTGTCACCCAATATTATCGAATTGCAGTGAGATTTTTATTGTACTCTATAAAATGTAGTCATAAAAAATAAATGAGAAAGCAAAACCAATAATTATTACTAAGCGTGTCGTTGTTCGTTCATGTAATAAATTACTATGGGTTGCTGTACTGATCTTGGTGAATTTCTTCTGTATGCTGTTTCTAGAAATATTACTTTAACAAAAACAGCAATAATTGGAAGTTACAAATTTAAAAAAGGCAATACAGATATACAATTAAAAATTAACTATAAGCTGGATATCAAAGTAAGAAATTGTTTTTAGTGTGAGATTTCTTACGTGTTAAAACTGTACTGTACAGTAGATTGTGCATTTTACTCATATCAAATTGTTAAATTAATGCGATGTCATGCACAAGACTTATGTTTTGGAAACCCAGCTTCAAGACCCGTCAAACATCAATAACATTGAAACCATTTGATAACGCTGCATCCAAGATGATCATTATCTCCTTAAAAATAAAAAAAGGTTCTTACTGGTATTGAAACCCTTTTTGCATCAGAGATTCAATCTTCCTAAGAGACACAGCAGTTTTATTTTAGAGCAGGCCTAGATGTAGAATATATTTAGAAGGTTGCATAGAAACTACAGCTCCTATTTGAAACACCAAGAAAACTAATGTAATATGTTTACTGGGTGAACAATTCGAATATACCGATATTGTAGAATTTAACTTTATTTCTTTTTTTTCAATAGAGGTTTTATTGTTATTAGGAACTTTCAATAATTTATTCTTGAATAGTGTAATTAACATGAATCTCAAGTAAACGTGTAAACTAGGAGTACGCTCCGAAGTCGCGTATGAGAATGAACGAAGACAATTCCATGTACATATAATCTGTCTTTGGCCCCTCACCCTGCCCCTGCGGCGTGGCGCGCCGCAAGTTTGTGCGGCGACAGTGGCCAGACTAACAACGATTTTTTTGTACTATGGGCGTAATGCTCTTTTATTTTAGAAATAATTCTAATGCCACATATATCTATCCAAAATCAAATATAAATAGCATAAGCTCTACTGTTGTCTATCATAAATTATAACATCAGTGTCAGTGGTGTTTGTTATGTTTTTGGCTGGGGATGTTAATCTAAACCTGTTAATTCACATGGCAATAATTTTTAAAACCCCAAAGCAAAAAGCAACTGGGGTCAGTTTGACACTAAAATTTGTCCAACCTAAGTTAGGGCCCGTGTCCCTGGGCATTTGCCCCCTTAGCCCCCCCCCTCAAGGTGGTCCTGTAATCATGTGACAGAGTGATTAAAAATCATGGGCTGAGTATCACTTCTTTTTTAACCTACCGAATTCTATGATGCACAACTAAATTGTGTGTGATACATGGCCAAATAAGTTGAAAGTATTTCAATGTATTACTGTACAGTACCAAAAACATTAATTGAGCGGAGCGAGCGAAGCTCTTATACGTCGACTCTTATGCATTTCGTAATACGCAAACTCTATTCTGCTTAGTAACGGAATTGTATTACTGATGTTGTATTACTAATTACAACGAAACTTTCAGACAATAATACATACGCATACGGATCCGTCCAGACCACGCCATATTATCATCTGAACCGCTAAATGAACCTCAGATTCGTAATTTTAACCTTCTTTTTACAGCCACTTAGGAATCTCACCGACAAAAACCAATTGCATTTTTGGAGTCAGCGTGAAAGAAACTGCAATTAAACATCTATAAAGTACATCATATCGCAATGATGACATACTAAATAATTTCCGTGAAGATTTTCTTTCGGATAAATACTTAACATTACAATATATCGGTATTTATCCGATTTAATTTTGTAATAAAAAATATTCTTTATTTTCCCCCGATGTAGCCTAAACATAAAATTGATTAATGGTTTGTTCGGTTTTTGTTTTTTTTATTTCATAAATTAAACTACTGTCTATGACTATAATAGGCCTAGGCCACCTAATAACTATAATAGGCTATAATAACTATAATATAAGTAAAACAACTATGGATACAAAAATAAAATGCTTCGTTAATGTTTTTTTTATTTTTTTATTTATATCATTTGGTATCTTAAGATTAATTAAAATTTGATACGATAATTAGGTTATTATTGAACCGATTTATAGTTATGTTAAGGTACTTTTTTATAAACTCATGAAAAAGATCAAAGTTAACTTTCCGTAGCCAATGTCTTAAACAAATCATACACAAAAAATTGATGTTGTTTTTTAGAAATGCTACCTTTGTTATTAGGCCTATTATAAACTAAAAAGTAAGCTACACAGTGTAAAGAGTATCCTTAAAAAATATGTTATGCATAAATTGTTCAATATTGAAAGAGACCTAGGCCTACATGATAAATGGATTAAGGTAATTAAGTTGTATCACCTAGAAATGAACTGATTACGATATTTTATAGGCCTAGCCTAAACTTATAGGCTATATCAAACGAATATTTCATCTTATAATATATCGTAGGCTAGGTTCCCTGCGAAACTGTCCCCCTGAAAATGGGTAACTTAACCTAAGTAGGCCTACTAAGAACACAGGTTTATTAGCTAGAAGAAAGTTATACATTACCTTTTTAGGTCTAGGTAGGCTTATTAAGGCCTATTTGCTTTATTGGATTTAAACTAAAATGTCTCCTTAAAAGTATCAAATTTAGGCTAATACGCGCCCTATAAAATCCATTGCTGGCCGTTTTGCGGGAAGATACGGCCGCGTACCATATAACCGATGATGTCACCAGATAGAGGACACTTTAACAGACACGACAGTATCAATATCATGTACCTGGGTGTAAGTTAGGGGGGGGGGGTTAAGTCAGCAATAAGAAGTTAGTGCACCTTATAAAATCTATTGCCGGCCGTTTTGCGGAAAAATACGGCCACGTACCATATTACCGATAATGTCACCAGATAGAGGACACTTTAACGGACACGATAGTATCACTATCATGTAAATGGGGGATAAGTTAGGGGGGGGGGGTAAAGTCAACAATAAGTAGTGTGCATGCCTTATAAAATCTATTGCTGGCCGTTTTGCGGTAAGATACCGTTTTCAGAAGTTTTGCGGTACTGATGATGTCACCAGATAGAGGACACTTTAACGGACACGACAGTATCACTATCATGCACCTGGGGGATAAGTTAGGGGGGGGCTAAGTCAGCAATGAGTCTAAAAAATCTATTGCTGGTCGTTTAGCAGAACATCCGGCCATGATTATTACCGATGATGCCAACAGATAGAGGACACAAAGTTGCGCGTGACCGCGACTGCCAGTCGTTTGAGGAAGCTACAGGTGTGACTGTGGCTGCGCGTAATAAACAGCAACAGCATTTGATAACATGGCCCGCTGGTCGCGTAAGATGGAACCTAGTGGCGAGGGTGCGCGACTGGGGTCAAAACAGCAAAACGGCTAGCAAAAGATTTTATGAAGCGCGCTCACTACTTATTGCTGACTTTACCCCCCCCCCTCTAACTTATCCCCCAGGTACATGATATTGATACTATCGTGCCCATTAAAGTGTCCTTTATCTGCTGGCATTATTGATAAGAAGGTACGCGGCCGTATTTTTCCACAAAACGGCCAGCAATAGATTTTATGAAGCGCGCTCACTACTAATTGCTGACTTTACCCCCCCTTAACTTATTCCCCAGGTACATGATATTGATACTGTCGTGTCCATTAAAGTGTCCTTTATCTGCTGGCATTATCCATAAGAAGGTACGCAGCTGGATTTTCCCGCTAAACGGACAGCAAAAGATTTTTTTATTTATTGCTGACCACACCCCCCCCCCTAAACTTATTCCCCAGAAACATGATATTGATACTTTCGTGTCCTTTATCTGCTGGCATTATATTATAAGGTACGCGGCTGGATTTTTCCGCTTAATGGACAGCGATTGATTTTTTCGATTTATTGCTGGCTTTATCCCCCCTAACTTCTCCCCCAGGTACATGATATTGATACTGTCGTCTCCGTTAAAGTGTCCTCTATCTTGTGACATCATCGGTAATAAGGTACGTGGCCGTATTTTCCCGCAAAACGGCCAGCAATAGATTTTATTATGCGCGCTCACTACTTATTGCTGACTTTACCCTCCCTAACTTATCCCCCAGGTACATGATATTGATACTGTCGTGTCCGTTAAAGTGTCCTCTATCTTGTGACATCATTGGTAATAAGGTACGCGGCCGTATTTCCCCGCAAAACGGCTAGCAATAGATTTTATTAGGCGCGCTCACTACTTATTGCTGACATTTACCCTCCCTAACTTATCCTCCACTTACATGATATTGATACTGTCGTGTCCGTTAAAGTGTCCTCTATCTGTTGACACTATCGGTAATAAAGTACGCGGCCGGATTTTTCCGCTAAACGGCCAGCAATAGATTTTTTCAAATTTTTGATGACTTTACCCCCCTAACTTATCCCCTAGGTACATGATATTGATAGGCCTACTGTCGTGTCCGTTACAGTGTCCTCTATCTGGTCACATCATCGATAATATGGTACGCGGCCGTATTTTCCTGCAAAACGGCCAGCAATAGACATTATAAGGGACGCTCACTTCTTATTGCTGACTTTACCCCCCCCCCCCCCAACTTATCCCCCAGGTACATGATATTGATACTGTCGTGTCCGTTAAAGTATCCTCTATCTGGTGACATCATCGGTAATATGGTACGCAGCCGTATTTTCTCACTAAACGGCCAGCAATAATTTTATAGGGCGTGCGCACTACTTATTGCTGGAGTTATTGCCAGGTTCACACCAATTAAAGCACTTTGATCAATATATGCTCAAAAACAAGCAAACTACAGGTACAACAGTTGAATTAATCTCCATAAGAATAATAGCTACCTATTTAAAATTAAAAATTTTTGGAATTTCCTCCATACAGTAACTATTAGATGTATGATATTGCTTCATTATACTAAATTATTTGGTTTTTAAGCTCTACAAAATGGCTTGGAAAGAAATTGTAAAATTTTGTGTTTGGTCAAAAATGAGAAAATTCTATTTTTACCTCATAAAACCCCCCAAAACTCCCGTTCCTATAGTTAGATCATGCTGGTTTACGAAAATAAATGTAGGCCTAGCCTATGTTTACACGTTTATACCAAATTTCATCAAAATTGGATCTTTTTTGCTTGTTATTGTTTACCGGTAGGGTCTATAGGTTATAGGCTACCTAAGTTTTTAAAATTCATCGAACCGAATCGTAATTGATATAGCTTATTATTAATTTGATAAAATATCGCAGGTTTTAGTGGAACTCCACCCATGCCTAGGCCTACTAACTTAAATGAGAAATTCTTAGGTTAACTGACTTTTAGAACACTCGTTACATAAGTTCAAACTATTTAGAGATTCAGATGAGCTACGAATGCTTTAAACCTAACTTAGGCCTGCATGTAGTAGGCTTTTTATAGAAACTTGACTGCAGACAGATAAGTTAGGTCTACATACCTAACTTAACTCACCCTAGGCCGCCTACTTAACCTGGAGCTGGAGTTTCCTAAGCTAAGTTAGGCACAGAAACGGATTGCAAAACACAGACTCCTCTTGACTTCAGTTAAGTCAAGAGTTATTCATCCTTACACTAATTCGAATGAAAAATATTGATAGGCCTAAGATATCAATTATTCGATTATATCGATTACTGTATTTCATTCGGTTAACGTAAACATAGTTAACTTACCAAACTTGATATATCGAATGGAATAATCGATAAACTTATATTGATGATATATTCATTAGAATGAGTGTGGACGTAAACGAAAGTGAGGCCCTCCTCATGTCTTAGGCATCTTACAGTCATTTAAGTTAATGTTTAGTTAACTGTTTTCCTAGAAGCGCGTCGGAAGACGTTGTTAAATCGCCTTTCCGCACTCTGCGCCAAGGAAAACCCAGCTTATGGCCAGAGATAGGCTAACTTAAGTTAAAGGTTAGAATAAATTGATCTATTAACTTAGGCCTACCCTAGGTCCTTTGATTTAAATTATTAGACTAAAGAAAAGGCCAAGGTAGGCTAGGCCTATTACCTTTGATTACAGGCTACCCTACTTCATAGGGAACACTCTGTCAGTTACACCTGATAGTGTAACCAAGTTAAGTTAAATAGGCCTAGCTTATAACTTACCGGATAACGTTAAGTTATAGGCCTAATATTAAATTAAAAAAAAAACACTTGAAAGATCATATCTCAATAATGACGATTAATTTTTGAAACACTTTTTGAAACATTTTTGACACAGTAATTTAAGTTCCTTCCTTGCTTAGAATCTAATGGTCTCTAACCAATGGCCATGGCTCACTCAGTTCCTAACCTATAGATCTAGTTTTTGCCATTGATAACAGTGACAAAGATAGGTATAAAGTGAATTAACTCTTACACTCTAACTAAAAGGAGTAATATTTGCGGTTTTTTCATTAAAATGATTGTATCAAAATGTCAACTATTTTATTTTACAACCAACATTAACAACAAATACACCCGACAGAAAGCACTAACAAACAACAGACGATAAGAAAAAAGGAAACTATTTAACTTATTAGCCTATATGTTTGAAAAAAAAAATAACTTAAAAAAATCTGATAGGCATAGGCAGAGTGTGCTATAACAATAATATTGAAAATTAACAGTATAAAAAGCTCAAGACAATGTTAAAACCACTTATTTTTAGAAACCCATCATGCCACCCAAGTGATAAAATTCACCCATTATTTTAATTAACAATCATTCCAAGGACTGTGGTCTTACTTAATACAAGCCTAGGCCTACTAAACTAACAACCATAAAAACATGTAAAAAGTTCAAACATGACTACCTAAACATTTTTATCGATTGTAATACATTTCGGTGGATATTTTTATATCCCATATTTATTTCTTCCGATAATTTTTTTTAGAATAATTATAAATTAAAGATTTATTAAGCATAAAACCATTGACTAATATAATATACCTACAGATGTTAAAACTGTTTACTCCATGGATGAAAGAAATAATAGAATTCACTTCGGTCTCTAGAATTCACAACAAAATTGTTGCTTGTAAAATGTAAACAAAAAAAAAAAAGAAGAAGAAGGTAGCTCCTAATGTTATTCTTATGGGGGAAAATTAAAATGGTTTTTTTAGGATTTTATAATTATTACTGAACAAATAATCTCCAATAACGAACTTAACCAAGATAATATGATAAAGAACCTTTGTGCAAAACATCAACTTCATATACGTAGTCATTCTCGAGTTTTTGGATTTACATGAGATGCATTTTACACCAGTATGAGAATTCACTTCGTTCATTCAATAATTAAATATATTTCACCCATATTTTTGATTCTTTCTACTGCTGCCACCTTCGATCGTGTTGTCATTAAATTCTAATTTATTAATTTCCATGCCTCATTTACTTTACCAGTTAAAACTGTATGCTTTGCTTATTTACCATCTGTTACTATAGTTTTCTCAAGTATAAAGAGCCTCGAGTAGTTAACTAATAGAGTTGATTAAGTTACCAGAGTTGTAAGCAGCCCTCGGCGTTACAACGCTGTCAGCATACTAACACCCTCACTGAGGTACTATGGACGAACTGCTATTGATTTTAGCAATATATTTTTTATAGACTTGGTTTTCATTTAATTTCAATTAATGAACACTCGTAAGAAACAAATTTACGAAAACTAGTGGATTGACAAATTTGGAAGTCGTGGAATTAAATAAATCACAGTATAAAATAGTTTTTTGATAAGTTTGATAAATTAAATATTTTTCTGCCAAATACCCAGAAGAAAGTTGTATTGCTAAATAAATATATGTAGGAACAAAATGATTAATGTAATCAAAGAAAGACAATCTTATTCCGTAGGGAAGGAACCTAAAAGGCAAAACATCATTTGAAATCATTTGGAGGTATTACACTAAGCCATGAAGTCATATAAGTATATAAAACTCGGAACTCAGAATGGTTAACTCAGAAATGCTTTGTTATTAAAATTATTTTTTAATAAAATAATTAGAGCCTAAGAACCGTTTAAGCATAATAAAGACAATTAAATAAATGTCTGTTAATATGCGTGAAGAGTACGAACATCGGTTTTTAATAGCAGAGTTGAGATTTGAATGTACCCTAAATTTAAATTTTTCAATTGTAATACTTTCCCCAAAAGAAAGATTTTCCTGTCGTAAATAATAAGAGTGGCTAAAAATGCTAATTTAAGCAAAAGCATAATTAAGTAATGATATGACATTTTTAAGAGGCTTTAAATCCTTAAACCTATTGAATTTGGTAATTTAAATAATCACCATGAATTTTTAATATAATCTATATATAATATATAGCCATATGTATGTCCCTAAACGATTCATTTTTAAGTTGATATTCAAGTTTCTTAACCTACTTTGTTCAGTTCATAGCTGTAACAGTACGTTGGCAAATGCTGCTTACTTCAAATAAGCAAATAATATAAACCTGTTTTATACAACTTAGACTTTAACACCGACTAAAGTTAAAGGATTCAATCAGGACCACTTTAGAGAAGTGTCTGCGTCACCCAGGTTGACGAATGGACCCAGAACACAAGATCTCCCCTGGGCTTCCACCCTCCAACATCTTTAGAAGACTACGAGGGAAACAGGGGTGAATATTTGAACGAGGATATGCTATACTGTAGTGTGAGTGTTTTATTATTTAGTTGCATTGTCATAGAGTAAATTGTAAATGACAAGAAAGTAAACAGAATAAAATGTAGATGACTCCGCTTAAAGAAAAGTTATTATCAAAGGACCTCCATTGAATGCAACGTGAATAAATTTTTCAAAAACACATTTAAACATTATATTAGTAATCCTGAAACCAAATGCATGTTTTCATTCAGTCTATAATGAAAATGAGTTCATCCCATTATGTGGAATCTGGATTAAAAGTAAAACTAATATACAGTGTGTAAAGGGAACTCTAAGTATCCAATTATATTAGTCTTTGGACTTCAAATTCGTATGGTCTTAACAAAAGACATTAAATAATAATGCAATTACAGAGGTTGGTAATGTTTTGCAGAAACTTAGTTTATGGTTGGTTAAAAACTGAATTATTTAGGGCTTTAAAGTGGCAAATTAATTATTCCACTCCTATGAAAAAAAAAACACTTAAACTCCTTAAAACCCCATCTTAAATTTAGGTCACTAAGAGAAAATAACTTTATTTATTTATTTATTGCTTTGAATTATTATTTAAGTAAATTATCCAATTATAAATATTTATTGGTTTTAGTTATCATTCTTAACCACAGCTATTCCTAATTAAACTCCTTCAATATATAAAGTCTGTGTTAAGCTGTTCTCTAATAAGTGACTGAGAGGACGTACGATGCAGGCTGTGTGGCGTCTGTTAGATGTATGACGCAATAAAACCACCATCAAATCACTACTCTCGGGAACTGCAAGTTGCTCCTGCTATTCTGGACCTCGTAATCTTACGAGCTCTTCCCACCCCAGACTACTCATTCAAGAAAAGATTCGATAGTGACATACATAACAATGATCACGTAACTTCAACTCACATTTTACCTTTTTTGGTATTTTATAATACGCGAGTGTTATATACTTCAAGTAAAAGTAAAAAAAATATTGGGGTAAATTTTTTTATGAAATTGAGATTTTTTTTACTGTCAAAGTGAAAACCACCACAGAATATTGAGAATGATTAACAGTCTTAATATTCGGTAAAGAAGTGAAACTTTTTAAACTCACCAACTTTTTTACCTCATGTCGAAGGGATCTCTGCTCTTAGCATTAACTGAGCTGCGACCAGGTTTAAGGTTACTTATAGTACAAAAATGTTTCTCACAATGTGTTAATTCTGGCAAACGTGTCTAAAGAATTGAAAGTTTGACAATTTTTTTCTAATGCGAGTTGACTCTCAAATTAAGACTGATGATATTTTGACTGTCAAATATGTTGTACAAAAAACATGCTAAAGAGCATCATAACTATTGTGTTCATACATTCAGAGGCAATTTTTGATGTAATTTAACTATTTTGTTGCCCATTTGATGTGATTAATTAAGAGCATATATATTTGGCTCATTTAAAAGGAAATATCAACTTCTATTACTTTTGAGTTAGTACTAACACGTGATATTCTTCATACTACGTAAAATAATTGAAATACAATTTATAAATGAACTAAAGACTGAATCAAATAAATATTATACAAACTAGGACTTTGAATTGACTAGAATCTTTAAAAATATCTTACAGTACTTACTGCAAACTTTACGATGTGAATAATACTATGTAACCCGATTTCACGATTTTCGATGCAACTACGATACAACTCAAATGTTTTTTTTTTCAAGAACACAGTCTACTAATGTAGAACAATTATATCTTTGTTTAGCCAAGTCATCTTCCTGGTTAGACCGATGCTAGTAAGGGTTAAAGTCAAGGAAATAATTTTTGGATACAATGTATCCAAATGAAATCCAATGAACTTCATAGTTTATTCTAAAACAACTGAAATATCTAATAAAAATGATTTTCTCTATAGTAATATCTTGTTATTTGGTTTAAAAAAATAAACATCTGATTTATAGAGTCTTACCTCTCTCTGTGGGACATGTGTTACTTGGGGGCAAGCTTCGGAGAACTAAGAACATAAGTGTTGAATTGCGTTAATAAATCAAATATCAGATATCTGTTCAAAAGAAATAAGAGTTTCCCCTTCGGCAAAACACATGTTCCATTGAAACCCCTGATATTACTATTGAGCGTAGTACATAGGTTGAGAGTACAAAAAATAAAAAAAAACTGTAAAGTTAAAAATGTTGATACTTTATCAATCTACTATTATATTAATCTTAAAACACACATGTTTTAGCAGAAACTTGTTTCCTAACGACGTTGTTTGAAATGTAAATTACCTTAAATGAGCAGTACACATTTTATATTTATACACATTTAATTTTATTTTATTTCGAACGGTAAGATTTTGGTATATTATTATTTAAAAAACCAATATAACATTATTTTAAGACTTTAAAACATCGACAATCGTTCACTGACCTGTTATGTTCTACTTTTTTAAAAGGGTGAAGTTTTAAACTGGGCTTATTTATTTTAAATAAACATTGCAGGCTACACAACCACACGAGTCTTTGGGTATCTAAATGTTAAAAAGACATAAACTGATTAACGAAAAAGTTTTTTATAAATTCTTAAAAACTATATTTTAAACGTATAATGCAATCAACAAATAAACCGGTTTGTCCCTGTGCTAGTGCTTTTTATTAAACAACCCTGCATAAATAAGCCGCGCTTGTGATCTTAGCACTAACTATTTGAACGTAGCAGGAATACACCCGTCTAAGAAACATTTGCCATACGAAACATGAAAAATAATCTGATATCATAATAAATTATCAAGTTGAGTATAGCGTGGTGACATTTTAAACTGTAAAATAATTTAACATTTGTATTTATCAGTCGTTTACCTGCTTGCCGAACGAGGGAATCATTTAAAATATTAATTGTAACACCGTTTCTACAAAAAAAGTTAAATGCCATTGCTATTCATTATATTCAATATTCTCGTTTGTAAATTATTTTATACTTCAAGTAACTCTTTGGTAGGGTGAAAACCCACCACTTTCTTTAAAGCTTGATGAAATGGTAGTTATAATAATATCACGTGTAGTGTGAGATCCAACTGTTCGTGAAACAGCTGACAAGTTACAACCCTGATTTATCACGTAATGCAACCATCGTTCTCTGAGCCCCGCGGCTTAAGAGTTTAGGGAATGAGCAATATGAGCGTAGGGGACGAAATTTGGAGGAAATGCCACTATACTATAATAAATTATATGGAATATTACGAGACCATCACTTTATCTATAGTGAATAGGCTGAAAAAACTTTATTATTTTTTTAGTTTTTCGGGGTTTGTTTGAATATAAGAAAAGTTTTTTTATGTCAAACCTTCTTGTCCTGGAATGCTAAGCTCCAGTCTGCCCGAATATGTTTTATCTAAATAGTATATAGGCTATTTGCTAGATTTTGGTGAAATATAGTGAGCTAATATTTTACTTATTCAAATATTTAAAACAATTATAGCTGATAGATATCATAATTATAATATCCAGGCCTTTCGCAGTTTGGACAGTTAACGGTTATATATAAACATTACTAACACCCAAAAAAATATTTAAATATTCTTGTAAAAAATTCAAAAGTCAAAACTTTTTGCTTGTCATTGACCGCTTTTTTCAGCGAAAAATAAGGCTAGAGTTAAAATATTTTCGAATTCATCTTAAAAAAAAAATATTACGGTGTGTTTATTTTCGCCTTACTTATAGAACAATGCATATTTGTGTATATCACTGTATGTATCCAACATTCCATAATAATAGAATCCACCTTTACATCATATTTTCAAAATTAAATATAGATTTTTTTGAAGATTGATGCTAAGTTATGTTTATGTTAACATTACCCAACCTTATCCTAAAATATGTATTGTCAAAAAGAGATGTGCATGTAGATAAGATGTTAACATTTTCTAATTTTTTTAAAGTCTAAGAAAGGCCTTTTGAGAATCTACGAGAACTCTCAGTTTGTAAAACATGGTCTGGAATGAAGTTTGAGGCAGGAAATGGATCGGAAAACCGGATGACAGTGATTCACTTACTTGGGTGAGGGAACAGTTCGTTTATCTTAGTCGCTAGTGAATTTCTCACAAAAAAAAAAATAAAATCAGTAGGAGTAGCTATACTAGCAATTAATTTGGCTTAGATGTACCATTAACCTTTAAACTTTCTTTAATTACTTTCAAACACCCATACTCGTCTTAGTCAATGCTTAGAACAGATTAAATATTACTTTTTTAACTGCGGATAAACAATTTTCTTTCTCATAATCATTTAAGATTTTATTTATTTTTAGCTCTCAATATGTGTATTATAATTACAATATCATTATTGTAGAAAACAATATCAGAAAGAGAAACTATGCTCATCTCCGTCCGGTTTCTCGTAACCGTACAAGACAATAGTGTCTATGATCTCAGTCGTAACCTCATATCTTGACTATCAGTGGTTGTTGAACCATACGGATACCCTAACATCGTCTTGAACGATAGAAAAATATTCATAAAAGGTTGTACTAAAGGAAAAAGCAAGTAGCTCAGGCTTGACCAAATACCTCGCAATTGAACATTATTAACTGTTTGTAAGTGGTTCTAGGCTAAGCACTTTGTCCTAAGAAGGTATCTCATTATTACACCTCATTATTCTTACCTGTCGTCCTCGGTGACGTCAGTCATGAGACTGGACGTTTTGCTGACTTTAACAAACCTTCTGAGAATATAATTATTTCAATTACTGCGGATTATTTACTAAGATTTGGCCATGTTTTGATAACAGTGCTTTTTACGTTACTTTTTACATGAACACTTGGTCTGTAATTGATATAAAAATAATGTCAAGCTGACGTACAATAAAGTTTTTGATTTAATGTTCTAAAATAAACGTATATAAGTTTTTTTAAAGTTTTTTATGTTTAATTCTCTGTTGAATTTGATCGAATATCAAAAGCTTTGGCGAGGTATCAAAAGGATGGATCAGAATACGCGATACATTTCTATATGTATCTACTCACCTACGTTAGAAGGGGGAAAGATATGGTCTAGTGGTTAGAGCGCAGGACTTCGGTCCCTGAGGTCCCGGGCTAGAATCCTGCAAAATCACCAATGGATTTGATCTAAGTGATAATGCCGTAATATCTAGGTCTAGCCTTAAATGGTGTGAAAAACAATACCAGGCTCGTGTCTTACTAATAAGGATGAAAAAACTACGTAAGCCAACAAGAAAACAATAGTTTTAAATTTACTATAGCTCATCATTTATCTTATTTAATCGGGACTCTGCCCCAATACTGCCAATAACTGTGTAACTAACAATACCTGATTTACACACCCCAATCAGAGGAAGATGACCATACATCTTTGTGTCATTCGCCCTTCCAAGTTGGGCTAAATGGTCGCTGGCCCCATTGTTGGTAAATTATTGAGTAACGCTGGGTAAGGGTCGCGAGGTGGGGAGACCTCAGAAGATCCCATTAATTAACTTCACCTCGCAATAAACGAGTGCCCAATATTTTCGTTGCGAGTGCAGGAAAGTGACATACCCTGAAACAAAGATTACTCTTAAAATCTGTTTTGATCCAAACATCCATCCCAAAATCAATAATTATTTCAATATTATGTAGTTCAATAGCCTTTTTTGGAGATTTAAAAATTATTACTATTAACAAATTTACTGTTATTAAAAACCATATATTAACATATTTTTGGATTGTGAATTATTTTAAGATAACTTTGAATCGGTACAGACCACGTCAATTGAAATATCAATAAATGACGTAAAGGCTGATTTCAAACAGGAGCTGTAGATTTATTTATTTTTTTCAGAAATACATTTTTATTCAAATAAATAGAATAAGAAGTAAAGCTGTATAAGACTAAAGCGGTTATATATGAATATTGATTTTAATTTTAATTTAATTAGTAATAGTAAAAAAAATTGAGCTTTAACATGTTTTTCAATCTAAGAAAGTCTAAAAAAAAAATAAAAAAGTATTTTTTTTTAATTTTTCTATAGGTATGTTACAATATAGCTGCACATAATAACATACTTTTAAATGTCAAAAGAACCATACTTATATGTTATAGGTAGGCAGTGTTTAGCTATAAGAACTCTTTAGTATGAATATAAGAATATTAAATTTCTGAAAATTATAACTAAACAATATATGTTTAAGATTTTATGTGAAGAAAATACTAAAAAGTAAAATGAAAATGTATGTGACAATTCACTATGCGTTTATGTGAGTTTTAGTTACATCATAATTCAACTGAGCATTGTTATTGGTATCAGTTCTTGCTTTAAGAGGAAAACGGAAATTAAATTTAAACTTGTAATGGTGTCAAGTTGACAACTGATTGCAAGAGCTGACAATTGAAGTTGAGATGTCACAAACGTCTTTTAACGAGCAGTTCTTAGAAATCTCATCTTTATAATTATTTGAATATTCTGATACTATTAGTATCTAAGGTAGTCAATCTATTTCATATCAATTTAAAGGTATTTATTAGTAGATTACAATATCATTTGAGCTCAAAAGAACATCTGAGTAAAAAAATAGCAAGTGTGTGACTTTATACAGTAGGCTATACACCCTGGATACATGAATACTTTGTTTATAAAATGAATACAAGTGTTTTACCTTTGATTTTTGTATCTAAAAGTGGTTTGGTGATCTTAGTGCATTAATGAGTTATGTGTATTGATCCCTAAGTTCTTTTATGGAGACCCTTTTATTAGTAAAGGTATTGGTCTAATTATTTATACCTATATTCAGGTCATACAATTTCTTATGTTTAATTTAAATGATTTTATCTTAACTTTATATTGACAATGTTGGAATTCTTCATATGTTTAATATAATGATCCATATTTTGTAAATGCTCTGTGGATTGTAAAAACTGTCATCCATTTGGCAAAACCATACGCTTAAAAAGAAACGTCAAACATATATTTTAGAAGAGAATTTGAACTCTCAATTGAACTATATTCTAATAAGAACTCTTATTAAACATATTACAAAAAGATAATATATGATTTATAGGATGATTGGTGTTTTAAAAAGTTGTATTTATGGAATGTAAACAATTTTATTTTGTGATGTGACGGGTGGTTTGTAAACCCCCTTAAATTATGGACGATTTACAGAAAGTTTTCTGCATTAACAAAGTTTCCCTAACACATTTTTGCTGACCTCGACGA
This sequence comes from Macrosteles quadrilineatus, assembly GCF_028750875.1. Taxonomy (NCBI): domain Eukaryota; kingdom Metazoa; phylum Arthropoda; class Insecta; order Hemiptera; family Cicadellidae; genus Macrosteles; species Macrosteles quadrilineatus. The sequence goes on from NW_026542596.1 coordinate 79,528,465, forward strand.
CTTTACCGAAGAAAATTAAACTCTCGTTTGCGACTTGAATAAAGTATCTGAAATCGTTTCCGGCATAAGCGTAAAAATGTGATTTTCTGGCAGTTAAATATAAAACATAAACATACAATTGTACATATCAATTATGAGTATAAAAATATACAAGTTCTTGTTTTCTGATAAAGGAAACTACCATATTATTTTATATTCATCCACATTTTAAGAAACAAAATTTCCACATTTTAGCCACTAATTTGTCAATGCTAAAAGTAGGCACGATACATCGTATCTCAATTAACGTATTTCATAAAAAGAAACTCGTCTTACATTTAACAAACGTTATTTAGATCAGAGGTTTAAAACTAAATATCTGACTAAAACTTAGAAAGGAGTTTAAAAAGGGTTTTAAAATAAATTATTTTGTTTTAGTCATTATTTCTTTTTACAAAAACAACCATTAAAAATGTATCCATCAATGCCTAAGAAGAATATGTAAATTCTACAGATTCCATATTGCATATATATGTTTAATTCTGCATTCTTAAAATAGGCACTGATTTTCTACTTTCACTGAGGTCGTTAATAAGAAATAAAACAGTCTCCTTTTTTTAATATTAAATTAATTTAATCATTATAATTGTATAGAATTTAGTTTTACTCAGCGATATGGATACTAAAGCAAGCAAGGAATAGCTAATTATGATTCCCTCAGCTCAAAACTGTTCAAGGAAGGCTTTGTGTATTTAAAACTACCCCGAAACTGATGATATTTTTACGGGGGGGGGGGGGGGTATTAGGTATAGCCATTAGCAAACTACACAAAGGGTTGTGTAAATACTTCAGATGAAAACCTAAACAGTAGAATACTTTCAAAAATTCTGGAGTAGTTTGATAAAAGAGTTAATGAAGGTTGTCCGAGCTGTTAACAGCTTTCGGCATTACGTTGTTGTCAGCATACAAACACCTTTACTGGTATACACCCAGGACCTATTTACGTTTTCGTTTGATATCTTTATAAGCGATCATTTTGGAGTATAAAAACGGGGTTTTATGGGGTAAAATAAGTTATTGTTCTTAATTTTACTGTTTTTATAAATCCTTGCTACAAACACGTGGTGTTAAGTTGCAGTATTGTACAGTAATTGGCTCGGACTCGTCATGATGCAGTAGGCGTCTGTTAGATGTACGACGTAATAAAACCGCCATCAAATCACAACCCTCAGGACCTAAGAGTCTAGGGGCAACCTACAACCCTCCAACTCATGAATCTCACTTCAGTTTCATGTTTATAAACCCACTCTATCATGAACCTTGTGTGATGAAGATTTCTTAAAATGAATATATTTGCAACATGGTCATGAAAGAAAACAACATACAAACTAAATAAGTGTTTGTTAAGGAATACATCAATAATCTTATAATAATATTCTATGCGATAGTTAAAACCTTATTAATTATTAACATACAATAAATTTAAAGTTAAATCGGCAATTGGTTATAGCACGGGCCAGCTGTACTGTAATTGGTATAACTACATTGCTGCTGGCTTGGTCATTAGAAACTTTAATGGAAACAACAGTAACAAGCCGTAGACCTTCGGCGCTTGGGGTTGTAGGATTGGTTTAGCGTGTATCCTTGTACTTCTGCATGTGTACCATTTGTATTGTACTGTGTATATTTATTTCATTAATCAAAAGCTCTTATACATTTTGCAAATGACCAGGAACAAGGTAACCAAAGCAATTTTCGATCGATTTTGATAATATAGAATGTGTTCACTTATGAAATGTGTTGTGCTGGAATAACTTAAATAGGTTCTCGAACCAGCAGTATTGGGTAGTGAAAAAGAGGTATTATGTGGTTTAATTGTTTGTATTTTTTTCCTTTTAATGTTCGCCTTTTACAAATAAACTCAATTTTTTATCACACCCATTGTGTAGAGCAAAGATATAATCGGACAAATATAATTTCGCTTATACTTCATACCGTCAACGCTTCAGGTTTGTTAAATCTGGGGTAATATGGATCAATACAGATGGAGACTCAAAAGTATTTTTCCCCGTCAACACCAGAGGACTTTTTCAGAGGAGATGAGAGAAAGAGTTTCTGTTCTTTAAACGCTTTTTTGAGAAATTGGTCCGAAACCATTTGTTTTGTGAATGTAACGGTAATCGAACCCCAACCTTCCGTACTGAAGTCCGAGACGAAAACTACTGAAAACTACACACTCTATTTTTATCACTGGGGTCCAAAACTGGAGTCTAAATAATATTACTGTATAAGTAATTAAACCATATAACCAAACTTCTTGCTTATAAACACTCCTTAAACCTATTCCTTCATCCTTAGCAAATCTCAATTTTTCACTCTATACTGAACATTTTTATTACTTTAAAAAACTTTTAAATATACAAGAACATTTGTTTCTATTTTCTTAGAAAGCCCAAACAAAGGCCAGTGCTGATGTTAGAGAAATGAAATGCGCAATGGAAGAACATTGTATTGAATTAAGTGTTAACAATAAACGTGTCTTGAACGTTTGATAAACGTTTTCTGTTCTTCTTCCTCGTATTTTATTGCTATATTATCCTTTACATAAGCGATATCAAAAACGGCTTTAACTTGAATAGTTTAGATTGTACGTAAATACTTTTGATTTATATGTCACGGGTGTTAGATAATTTTTCAGTATGAAATATCAGATTTTCTTGACAAATATGAATGATAAATATACTAATTTGAATCAGCATTTTAAACACATTCCTTGAATGTTTATATTAAGAATGCAGTTTCGTCTTTGCTGAACTATTACAACTATGTTAGAAAGCCAAAGCTCTCAAATAAAATCTAGCTTTTAAAAACAATCCCATTTAATATGCAAATTCCATTCATACAAATTGAGATAAATTATACATCCACACATTATATTATTAATACAAAAAACACTTCCTTTTTTAATATTTAATTGAATTATGATAATCATGTTTTCAAATTCATATCTTAGGTTTAAAAAAGTATTACATATCCAACACCTTATTGCACCAAATTAGTAGAAAAGATAGCTTTATGACTTCTAAAACATTAATGAGACTTTAGAAGAAGCCAGATACTTCACGATATTAACTAAAGCCATCCTTTTATCTTACTTAACTAATTTAATTGCTTTAACACCCATGTTTTCATATTAGCTTATCTAAGACCTAGAAACTTGTGGAACTAACTTTTACTTAAGTATATTTAACTTCCCAGTAAAATCAATACCTGTTTAAGCTAATTAAACCACATGTGACTAATATTTAATTATTTTAATTAGATTAGCCATATTAATTGCACGTTTCTTTTTATGATTTTAAATAGCTTAAATTGAAATAAGTTTTAAGATATTGTTTTTATTATAATAAAATGTACATTCACATACTTTTAAGGTGTGAGTTCTGTTTTTTTTCTGTTATTTGTTTCATAGAGCAAACTAATGTAATTTTAAAAATAAATGAAACACACAAAAAGAAAATAAAAGATGTTTACAACCATCTTAACAAGAGGATATATTACAAAGTGCACAGTATTGGAAATAACTAATAACATACCTAATGCATCAACAATTGTAAAACTTGTAATCCATTTTTATCAATATAAACAATATAACATGCATCTTAAAAGTAACGATTTAACAGACGATGACGATTGATATGAGATTTGAAGACTACATAATGTAAACGTATGCAAATCTTTGTACAGTGTGAAGCTTGATGAAGCTTGTTTATACCTTCAAAACAAAACATTCTTTATACAGGGTGTTCCGAAACTCTCTACCAATATTTAAGGGTATTGTTCCTGAGTAAGAAACATATCTAAATATCATATTTGAATTGCCCGGACGTCCTTAGTTACTCACACAGCCGCCATTACGAAATTATAACTTATACGAAATTTAAACGTTGTACAAACATTGATGACAACTGGACAAGACTACAAACAAGCTATGAAAATTTTTAAAATTCCTTAAAAAAATGGCAGTAATTTAAATTTTTGGTCAAATAAATGGTTATTGAGTTATTTAAGAAACTAAATTTTAAATAGCAACCATTTTGTTTTATAAATTTGAAAAAAATCAATCTTTTTTTGCTTTGTCCACTTGTCATAATTGTTTGTGCAAAGTTTCAATTTCGTATATTTAACCACTTTTTAGAAAAAAATTAATAAGTGAAAAAACAAAATGGTGGCTGTGTGAGTAATTAAGAATTTCCGGATAATTGAAATATGATATTTCAATATGTTTCTTACTCAGGAATAATGCCCTAAAACATTGGTAGAGATTTCAGAGACACCCTGTGTATGCTTTTGATTGCCTCAACCAATGTTGCATACACTTTTTGTGTCTCAAAATAAATATTGTTTTGATAATGATACATCAATTAAACATTAAATTACATACAGTATTTTCGAAAGGGAAAAGGGCTATACACTTGTTACTCAATTAAAAACATTAAAAGTTAGGAACGTTCTGCAATGCCTTATAAATAGACGTTTATGTTAGCTCTCCCCTAACAATCTACCTAGTGCAGTTTGGTGTAAGGGTGTGTCACCGTACCACTTTAGGTAAAGAATAGAGGAAACACTTCCCCTTGGGCATTCTACCCTTGCAATCTGAGTCAGATACGACAGAGTTGAACAGGGGTTGACGTGACATTATGTCAAGGAATAAGGAAAATAGGTAGGGAGGGGTGCGTTGTTGTTCACAGGTATTTATGTAAATTTCTGTATTTAGAGTTATCAGTTCAAACATGAATTTTATGATCTTTTATAATATTTTGAGCTATCATGAGTATTGACTGTAAAAGTGCGATACATTTTATTTCCTTGTATTTTTATTAGGCTAAATCGAATGAAATATTTGTTGCTCTGATCCATGTCAATCTGATAAAAACTTTATATTATTTATTTTCCTTTGATCCAGTGTATTAACAACGAATTATTTAATTTTGTTTATTCAAAGATATGCATGACGTAACAATGTAAAAAAAAATGCTTATAATATTAGCCTTTATAATACAGACTTGTTAAGGTTATGATACGCATGGATGGCAGACCACGGTCTCTCGCTTGCTCTGAGCAAAACCAAGATCGTGATTTTGACAAAAAAACGGATTGACACCATCGTGCCGTTGAGGGTGGGAGCCGTCGAGGTTCAAACTGTTCGTTCTGCCAAGTATCTTGGGGTCATGGTAGACAGCAAGCTTAGCTGGCGGGATCAGATCTTCCGTAAAGCGGACAAGGCCGCTAGGGTGGTTTCTTCTCTTAGCCGGTTGATGGCCAATGTCGGAGGGCCTCGGTCCAGTCGTAGAAGGCTGTTAATGTCTTCGGTCCAGTACGTACTCTTGTACGGTGCGGAGGTGTGGGCAGACGCACTAAATAAGGAGGCATACAGGATGCGGCTCGCCCGAGTGCAGCGTCAGGCAGCACTGATGGTAGCATCTGCCTACCGAACAGTGTCCGAGCCCGCCGTCCTGGTGATTGCTGGAGTCATCCCCGTCAAACTTTTGGCGGCAGAGAGAAAGGCAATTTACCGGCGCCGTGGGGAAGACGAGGCACGAACAGAGGAACGCACCCGCACCTACCAGCTGTGGCAGGAGGGCTGGGAACATGAGACACGGGGACTCTGGACCAGGCGACTGATACAGCAAGTCCAACCTTGGGTTGATCGGCGGTACGGAGAGGTTTGACTTCTACCTCACCCAATTTCTGACGGGACACGGCTTTTTCCGGTCGTACCTGTTCATGATGGGCAAAGCCGTGTCACCCGACTGCATATACTGCCCAGGCATTCTCGATGACGTGGAACACACATTTTTCCACTGCCAGCGCTGGGAAAGGCCCCGCCTGGAGGCTCAGCAGTTAGTAGGACTGCTGTCGGTGGACACGGTCATACCAATTATGACGGAGGGTGAGGACAATTGGACCTGTGTGTCACATTATATCCAGGGTATTCTCAGCGCCAAGAAGATCGACCTTGACTGGGATGTGGTGTAGGTCATTAAGAATCTAAATGACCTGGCTTGAAGTAATGTGACAAAAAATTCCAGGTCTGTGTCCAACAGAGTAGAGGGGGTTTTTTAGTGAGTAGTCTGATAATTTTCAGGAGTCTCACACTACAGCCTGGCTACCCGTGTGCGTAAAAGCATTTTCCCTCCTCTCCCCAAAAAAAGGTTATGATAAATTCAAAACTCTTACAGTGATCAAGTTATATGGTACATTGTACATACATACATGGTACATGGTACATGGTAGTTGGTACATGGTACATGGTAGTTGGTATTTGATACATGGTACATGGTACATGGCACATTACACGGTACGTTTACATTATCTTTATATTTGCAAATAATCTTGGACCTAGATAGGTGTGTATCTCCCACCAAAAGCAACACTGCTGCGGTCAAATAATGCCATATTTTCACTTGTCCCCAAAGTTAAATTTAACTTGTAAGTTTGCCCTCTTCAAAATGTATTCCTTGAATATTGATATTTTATAACTTTAATATACTATTGAATGTCCTTAGTTTTAGAATACATTAGGAACGTAAACAGTTTTTATACTTAGATAAAGAGTATTTCAAATTGCATAGTTTTAGTAACTTTGATTATAAACTTATAATGACGTCCAATTGGAATCAGAAAAGCCGGAGTAAAATTAAGATAAAGAACTTTTGCCAAGCAAGTTTAGCAATCAATGAAACTTAAACGTATCAAATCCTCAAAAATCTTTGTTATTTCAAAGATAACAAGCTAGTTTAAAATATAAATTCCAAATTTAGTTTATATTAGATCAACTATTTTTTTGTTCACGACATGTTTCACCACAAGTATATATAATGACTTAACTCGATAAACGGCTTCAGTAAATGTTGAAGAATTTTAAAATGTTACTTTGTTAAAATCCAAAAGGATAAACCATTATCAAGAAAAAATGGTTACTATATAATATCATTAAAAATATTTGAGTTATAACAGAATTCCCTGTCAATGTTAGTGAAATCCTCTAAACATATTTTCTTAAATTTCATTCTTCATCTTAGAATTATGTTTACGGATAGCACGATCAAACATACTCAGCTAATGTAAACACAGCTATATTTTTACTAAGCTACTTAAGTATAATTACAATTATTCCATGTTTTCAACATTGCAGATTTATTTCCGCTTTGCACAAATCAAGATTCTTTTAAATATTAAGTGTGTTTTAATGAAGGAGAGTTATTTTTTATGTCTTAAAGAACATATGTAGGCTAATCATTATATTCAAAAGTTTTATTTGTATAACTTTATACTAGTGGCCTGCAACCCTTAAAAATAATAACGCTCTTATAAGTGGACGGCCGAAAACCTTGATATTATTACTATACACGTTCGAACTTTCCTTAATAAAAAAAGCACAAAAATTAGCTACTGGGTCCAAAGCGGCCTCAAAAGGGACAGAACTAGTGGCCCTTTAGTTTTAAAACAAATACTACTTTTCTATGTAATTACAAACTATTTGTTGGTGGATGAAAGAGTATTTGGATTATGAATTGACATACATGTTACTATGTAACCCACATGATAAAGATTGAAATTACATTTATTTACAATAAATCCTATTAAATTATGATATATCTTGCCATTTCTAGGCAAAATAACCCATTATGCATGTAATTTTCATAAATTATACTAGTTATAAACCAGATTCACTTATTTTATCGTGATCCATAGATTAGAATCCTTATGTGATTAATTAACGAGATTTTCAGAATGCTAAGGTCTGATTGTTATACAAGCTTGTATAACATAGTTTTACATACATATTTAAAATTAGTAAAGAGAAAACTAAGAAAATATATTTTTTATTTGGGCAAATTTTAATCCGTTAACTATTTTTATTGCAATCTTTAGATCCATGGTTCAATCTTAGTTTCAGCCTACCCAGATGGAATTCGATATTGGGCTGCCAATTAATGATATGTCATAAAAAAAAACCATAACAAAAAGGCCGGAGATTGATGGTAAAAGGTTAAACGTTCTAAAAAAAACGCGAAAAAAATTAAAAGCGGTTGTTTCACAAAACTACTAACACAACAAACGAATGGAAAATAACCTAGAATAGTTACTTGAACGTGTTCTCTTGATGGGTTTAAGGGGCTACGCACAAGTGCATTGAGTCACACATTAGCTGATCCAGGATTGGCACGTTTTCATAATTAACTTGAACAGTTTATTAGTGTGAAGCGACCGCGTTGCCGGCCACCCCAGTCTCTGCAGGGAACTGAGCCCTGCGTTGCTCAATTATTTACCTACAAGAGGGTCAAAAGCAATCTAACAGGACTTGGGGAGATTAACTGTGTCATTCTGATGCATGTCTTGAGCGTCCTGATTGAATTTGGGAGATTTTAGTGCATTAAATAACATATTGAATAATTGAATATATTGTTTCAGCTACGTACTCTAGACATTCCATCTCCATGTTAAGTTTGTAACCAGATGTTTGATCAAAATCGTCGTAGTTGATGTGAGCCACCTACAGACTGCGCTGAATTAAATGACTGAATTATGTCAAATACACAAACCTTTTTATTAAATAAAACTTAGGGAATGACTTATGATGAGTTATAGCAACTGCTATGACCCATCAACCTGGTCAGCAACAAAAAAAGGTATAAAATACAATTTTAGACACTAGCGCATTCTGTGACTGGCTCACACAACAGGCTATGAGGTGGTGGCATGATAGGTGAGTTTTGGTTTTTTTTTTTTTTTTAAATTGGCTAAAGCTGGTCCATATAGATAGGAAGTCTATCATAGATAAAACATACTCCCTTAGTAGGTTTCTCATGATCATGGAACAGCTGAAACCAATGTTATTGTTAGTTCTCTCTGTTTCACTATAGAAGTTGTCTTTTGTTTACAATTTGTTTCTTGTCATTTAAGTCATTTAAAACCTCGTTTTACCAGCTAAAACGATATAATCATAACTAATAACTCGCCTTCTAGTTATATAACCAAGCAGTAAAGCACGGATCATTAAATTAACCATAAAATAATAGAAACAAAATTTCGTCAAAGCGACCAGTGTAACTGAACACGAACTAGACACGAAAAACGGGCTTCAAAATTAAGAAATGTTATAATGGAATGAGAATTATACTTAGTAATTATTAATTAATTATACTACTGTTACTTAGGCTATGGTACTCCGTAAAAAGCTAGTTTAAAATGTATGTGATATATGCAACTTTAATATGTCTCCTCCAAGGCCAGGTAAACATTTATATCATAAAAATCCTTTACGAATTTATTAGTTTATATCGTAAATGCGATTTTTGTCTAACAACTTTTTGATTTTATTTTAATAAGATTATGATACATTGGTAAAGTAAGACCTCACTTATCTGTCATCCGATGGTTCGGTTCTTCCATTTGGAAAATGTTTTTTGCATTCAACACTAGTTTTACTTTCAAGGTAAATTTAAAACCAGGTTTTCGTTTAATATACTGTTTATTTTTCAAGTTTGGGGCCCTTTACATTTCTTAAAATGGATGAAGAAAGAAAGTTAGTACGACACGAGTAGAAAATCCAGGTGCAAGCCTTGGCGAGTGCCTTAAAAACTTCTACGAGTGTCGTTAACACTATTTACGCGGGTTTCGTACACTACCTTACCCACGACAGTGTTTTAATTATTAAAAATCACTTCTAAGAGAGGATGTTCTACCACGACAGTGTTTTAATTATTAAAAATCACTTCTAAGAGAGGATGTTCTAGTTTATAACCTTTCATTGTCAATCACATGATGTAATGAAACATAGTAACAAACACTAATCAATTGCACCATTTAACAATTAAATTGGCCTGAACAGCTGATTAGTTGAAGTTCAAATCATGACAATTTTACTTCTTCTCTCTCAATCCATGAACCTCATTGGTCCGTTACTCATGTTGTTATGAGTAAAACTATGCTGTTATGAAATTTAACAATGCTGTTATGAAAAACTTTTCATTTCTAAGAACTGAACTGAAACGGCTACATTAGAAAACAGTGGTAGGTTAAAGTATTTAACTGTACGTAAGTGTGTAAAGAACTTTCAGAGTGAAAGTAAAAGAAGTATATTCATAAAGACGATATAAAATTATTGGCAGGCGATGCTCTCAACGAGTCTTCTGATGTGTATTTCTTTGTTTTATTCATGAATCTGTGTTATATCTCTCTTTTTATGTAGCTAACTGAAACATTGTTCTTTATGTTTTTTCTTTATGTTACCTAGAAAGCGTGGAATTATCATTCGAATTATCAAAATGCAACTATTTCTATGATGATAACGATTTCAAATATTCATGTGGATACTACAGGTACAATTCTTATAATAAAGTATATAAATAGTTTGATGATAAACAATTATTTCTTCACACTCAAAAAAATTCTAATTAAATTATAAGATTATTTTTATTTAAATAATTCTATAACTAATATTGTCTACATTATTAAAAAAATACAGATTTAATAACTAAAATGTGGTTATTAAAAGATCCCAAGGAAACTTGTTGGTTAAAATAGTTAATATAACACTTTCTTGGACTAAATTTATTGAAAACTCCTTTTAATTTCATAGCGTAGTGGATAAAAATTATAAATAGTGTTAACTTCACCAGTCGTTCGTAGTTTATGTTTGGCAACCCACCTTCGGATATTTATCTATTTCACTACCAATCCCCCACCAGTCGTTATTTGCATATATTTTTTATTACATTTACATGATTTATTTATATTTATATACTTGTTGTAAATCATATAAAACGCAGCACATATAAAAATTGAAACAAGTTTATTAGTTATTAAAATCTCATTTGTCTCTAAGGCTAAATGTGACTTTTTGTATTGTTTCGACTGGACTAGAGATGCAATGTTATGATTAAAATACCCCGCCGCAGCAAACCTGCAGACTAAGCGAATTTCCATTTGACTGATTGGATTTACACTGAAATGTCTACTTAAAAATATAACATTTATTCCCTATTTAAATAGAATTAGTTTAACAAGTACTTAGGTTTGCTGCATCAGGGAGGGTAAAACAGTTTTTTTTTTATGTTAATAGTTAGTAATAAATTAAAACATTTTCCAAATTTGATCAAAATATGTTCATAAACAAGTAAACTACAACAGTTTACTTATTCTCCATAAGAATAACATTGGAATTTAAAATTTACAATTTTTTGGAATTTTCTCCGTAACCATTAGGCGTATAACAACGCTTCAATATACTAAATTATTTGTTTTTTTAAGCTCTACAAAATGATTTGGAATGAAATTGCTAAATTTTATGTTTTTTGGGTCAAAAATGGGAAAAACCTATTTTTACCCCATAAAACCCCCCGTAAACCCCCGTTCCCATGGTCCGTTCATGCTGGATCGCAAACTCGTTCGAATAAACGTAGGTTTACACGTTTGTACCAAATTTCATCAAAATCGGATCATTTTTGCTCGAGTTATCGTGCTAACGGACACACACACACACACACATATATATATCTAGGTGTTTTTGGCCTCTAGGGACCTCAAAACGAAAAAAAATCGGTCCCGCGTCCAGGTCTTACCATGAGTACTACGGTAATAGCTTATTCCCTATATGGGAAATTCGTCAGTTCCTATACTTTATTCTTAAAAGTTTTCAGAAAATCTGTAAATACAAGTGTATTTCAAGTAGATATAATATTAATTTACCACGAAGATTTATGGATTTAATCGCTCACCTATATTTTTAAAGCATATTTACTATGTAACAGTTTAAGGATTATTAAATAGATTTATGAACTTGAAATAGCATTATTTTAAGCAATTATCTAGAGGAAATTAAAAAAATCAATATACTATGAACCCCACTATATTTGTATCATGCACCTAACGTTTTAACTCCTTTTGATCAATTAAGGTGTGTTATTGTAATAGTTAGTTACTAAACTCAATTCTTACACTGAAGATATATCAAATAAATTTGCCCACTAATCGAAGCTAAAAAATTAAATCCCCTTTCTAACAAGAATGTATCTCATGAACCCAATAAGGCTTTAAATTAAGGTGTAGTTAATCCGTTTACAATAGATTGATTTTACCGATAGAGAATGGATGTCCATCGAATCTTGGACAAACCTCATCAATCTTAGAACCTACCTCTTTTAGGGCAATCGTTCTGTTTGTAAAAGCTTCCTGAAAATGTGATTGTTTTATAAGCAGTAGACATATAAAATAGAGCTAAAAAATGGTTAAAATTTGCTTGGTCCGATTAAACTCCAATATGCTCTAATTGCAATTCTAGCATTAAAATAGATTTATGAAAAAAAACTGCTTAAAATGCTTAAATATATTTTATAAATATTCATTAAAAACCTTTGGGAAAATGTCTTTAACTAGCGTATGGTGTATACAATTTTAATTTTAATTTATTGGTAGAGGAAACTGAGTTATTTGTCTAAACAAAAAGATATAGCTATATTTATGAGAAGTAAAGAATCTACCTAGTAAGATTTTACTCACTAAACTAATAAATTATTCATTGGTATTTTCCAAAAAGTATGTAGGGTATTATTGAGCTGTGGACTAAAAACAAATATTCATTTGAGTTTCTAAACTACATATAAATTATTGAATCCTGTTTAGTAAGTGATAATAGTTATAGATTTAAAAAAATAACCTAACTACGCCAGCTTTAAAACGAAAAAGTTGTTATTAGCAACTTCCAATAGTATACGGATAACATACATTAATTAAAGTAGTTAGATCACGGTATTGTAATTTATTTAAAATTGTTGTACATATATTATCTTTCAATATCATAAAGTCTTAAACTATATTATAAACTATTTTGAGGAACAAACAAATTTCTGCTGATAAGAAGAAAGTATAGGAAGTATTTTGAAAGTTTGTTTCCAAAATCAAGCAGAGAAACCTTTCCTCTTAGACAAATGAAGATTAAATTTTCCCTAACAGTAATTGAAAACCAGATAATTCTCTGCGGTCTTGTTCATCTTCATTGTTGGTCAGTTGCCTCGTCAATAACAATCATGTTACTCCCTCTCTAGGTTTGTTCATTATTGTTAGAATGAGTTGAAGTCTACCCAATTCGTTCTGGCTTGGTAAAAAAGTAAAATAATCTGTTTGAAAAGCACACAATAATATTTTTTCCATACATTAATAGTTATTTTAAATGGATAGCTTTAACACCTTTTTAAATGAAAAAGTAATACTCCTTAGGAAAAGCATACAAATGTTGTCAAATGACAAAAAAAAGGTTTTAAAAAAGTTGTTTGTCAATATTGTTTGTCAATATCTGCCCATCAGAAAGCATTATTTAATTTCTCAACGATTATTCCATCGAATTCATTTCTGCTAATGTAATAAAGTAAAAGTGATAAAGAAATGACTCGGCTGGCCTAAAAGACCAAACCTAGATGATCTAGCTACTGTAGATACTATATAATAAAGTATCTGAAGTCGTGGGACTAAATCCTTAGTAACACTTATAACTTTATATAAAATAATATTTCTAACGAGAGATATTGTAAACAAACAATATAAATTATAGTTGTCAAGAATGTGATCATGGCCTCAAAAAATGTTCTTAGTGAACGTTTGTTAGGTAAACGTATGTTATATAAACATTTACCTATTAATTTTATTATTTACTTATTAATCTTACTAATTAAATGCGTATTTATGACTTTCAGATAATTAACTGGCTTGTGGCAACACTAGTGCCATGATCCATCAACAAGTTAGATATTTGAGTCAGCCTAAGAAAAATTGGCTGGGCCAAAGACAGTTCGTTGGGAATTTCGCATAAAACCATGGTATTGATAGCAATAATTACAAACTAAATTTGTAAAAGAAACTTTGTATTTTTGTGTATATTATTTCATCTGACACTAAGAGACTCAACTAAAATCAGAAAATGTTTTGGAGTTGTTATTGTGATTTGAAAACATTTACTAAATGTTTAGGGAAAAGTAACAAGATTTTATGCATACAAGAGAACGTAAAAACTCAATTATTCTAGCTGCATAATAACTGTATGCTTAGTTTTGGATCCGGGAATCAGTTAAAAATATATCAAGCAAAAGGTGAGATGAATATAAATGCAAATTTTTCAAATTAGTGCCAGTGTGAAGGAGCCATTTGTTAAAGAAATTCTCAGGAGCAGAGTAATCTGTAAAGGTTTTTTACTCGTGTTAAGCATATTAAACAGTAGTTGTTACTATTCTTGAAAGGAACTCCATTTAAAATATTTAAATCATTTCTACATAAATTAATAGCATAGATAAGGTAAGTTAGCACCAAGTTTGAAGTATATTAACAAATGACTAAACAATGAAATGGCCAATAAAGTTAAAAGTAAGCAAACGCATGGAACCTTTAGAGTGTAAAGTGACAAACGTAATAATTTATAAAAGGAAAAATATCGAATGTATATCAACTGAATAGTTAGTATTTAAAAATTTGCCATTCAATTTCACTAATACGTGTTTAATATGCGGAGTCATTAACATACGTTTGGCTGACTATACGATGCAAGGTCCAACGATGCAAGGTTCGAATTATTTTATTGAGTTTAAGTTCGTTCCTGAAATGTCTATAATATTTATAAAATGATCTTCAAAAATATTAATAATCAGAAATGGTTTTTAGTCTTTTAATATATGCCTCTTTTATTCAATGGTTAGCCATATGACATAAAACATATGCTATATTCAATGGTTGTTTTATATGAAATATTTAAAATAAATGCAATAGTATAAACATTAAATAATATTAAATACTAAAATACTTCTTAACACACAATGCTCTGAATAATGTCTGTAAATTAGTTCAAATCAGTATTAATAAACCATGATACTACAGTACAACGAAAACAAAGAAATCTGAATTTTTTTCATGCTTACGGCCGTTTGTTTGTATGATAACTTTATCAATGTTAGGAAAACAAACAAGGGTGTTGAAGTAGAAGGGTAAACGAGGTTACAGAATCGTCCAACTCGGTTTAATGTTTTATTCAGTGACGACTCACGAGCGATCAGTTAGGTAAATATATATATTCTAAAGATACAACAATGTACTGAACTAATCTATAATTCTCAAGTCAACCATCATTTTAAAATTTTAATGTTAATATTTATAAAAATAATAAAAATTTTTAAAATTATAAAAATTTGATGGTGTCAACAGGTATTTCATTTCCATAACTTTAGGATACAAAACACACCGGCTTACTGTTATCGTATTGAAATTCAGATTTAATAGGAATGGATTATACATATTTTAATATTTTCTTTTCCAAACAGCTATGAGAAAGTTTTGATCAGCCATACTCAGAAATAAACATTAATTTTAGCTTAATTTATAATATAGGATAGCTATTATTACTTTGCTACTAGAGATTTAGATAAAGTATTTTTAGTGGTGTTATTTAAATAAACTTCTTCACTAAAAATTGGTTTTGGTATCTTTAACTCAGTTATGTTTTGAACGGACTACTTCGACCAGTATATAATCTGCTACTCAAATGAAAATTTTAACGTTTTGAAAGGAAACTGTCCAAACCTTGGTCTTGTTACTAACTAATTCATAGCTCAAGGATGCATGGCAACTGAGACTGGAAACATCTCGCTTGGAATAAAACCAGATTTAAAGGCGAGCGCTGTAACCACTCTAACTAAAAGTTAATGTACAAGGCACTAAAGAAAAATAGAGTTTTAAATAAACGTTTAATTTTTACATTATGTAGTAAATATTTTATTTTATACGATTCTACGTTACTAATATTATAAAAAAAGACAATTAAAATTCAACTATTTATTATTCTTTCTTTTAACGATTTTACAAGTTTTAATGATCTTGGTGATTTAATTTTTTAATTTGATTTTGTTATGTTGAATGTAATTTGATAATGTTTTGACAAAACAGTAAACTGTTAAAGAGTAAAGATTTGTGAGAAATTGATAGTTTCAAGGTTCATTATGCGCCTTGATTGTAAGCAACTCGTTACCTCAATTTTACGTCAAGTTGTCAGTTTTCAATGAGATTTCGTTGTCATTATAAGTTTACTGTTCAGGTTATTGATAAACTGTAATGAAAGCTTAACTTATGATGGAAAATCATTTTTTATAATTTGTATTTAAACTTGAGTTACGGA
The DNA here is from genome assembly GCF_028750875.1 of Macrosteles quadrilineatus. Taxonomy (NCBI): domain Eukaryota; kingdom Metazoa; phylum Arthropoda; class Insecta; order Hemiptera; family Cicadellidae; genus Macrosteles; species Macrosteles quadrilineatus. The sequence goes on from NW_026542596.1 coordinate 79,544,663, forward strand.
ACTGATATGTTTGTATATTATAGAATACTGAATAATGCGTTATTTTGAAACATTTCTAATATATATGAGTAGATATAATATACGGGTTTAAAGTCACTTGGGGCACGTTTTCCCATAAGAAATAACATGGGATCATTTTTTGGCCACTAAAACCAAAAATCCTGATCTTTTGCCTAAATATCCCTATAAAATTGTCAAACCTTATTTCTTACTTATTCCCCATAAATATATTTGATATTAAGCTAAAAAAGCTATTTCTTATATTTATTGACCCTTACAAGTGTAAATGTAGAGTAGAGGCAATATGATGGTTTAACATCACTTTAGGCACGTTTTCCCCATAAGAATAACATGGTGAGCTTTTTTTGACCACTTTTTTAAAAATCCAGCTCTCGGCCAATACAAGCCTATATAAATGTTCAATACCATTGTACAACACTATTACTATTTCAAATCCATATCCATTCACATGTATATTCTCAAAATCATCAACTTGACAGTGCGAGGTTTGTACGCGAACTCGGGCGCGCTCCCGGCTCATGGCGCGCTCCCTTGGACATCCTTAGTGGAAATCCACGAGTTCTGGCTACTTGGGAACCCAAGCCATTTGACATACAATAAATCACCCTTTCTCTTAATTACATTTTCTACTAAATACATGTCGTTATACTTGGTCTTTAACAACTCCTCTGAATAGAATCCTCCTCTGATTATAATACCATTTTCATCTTTCAAGATATAAGTCACAGGCTTTGTATTCTTAACTTCTGCTATTGTAAATAGCTCCCCTGTCCAATTCGGGGGTATATCTTTTACTAAAAATATGTTTATACTTTGAAATTCTCACGCTATCACCTATCTTATATATTGGCTTTTTAACTTGTACTACTTTAGAAGTCAACCTCTCATGCACATATTTACTATTCTTAATATTCACTTGGTTAGGCTTCATACCTTTAGATCTATGCACCTTATTATTATATTTTCGAATTAACTTTGGAAGTAAATCCAACCATTTATAACTCCCCTGAGCACTAAATTTCCTATATAACCAATTCTTTAAAGTTCTCTGAAACCTCTCTACAATTAATTGCAGCCTTAGTTGTAAAAATGTGTGATAGTGATTAATATTTAACTTTTTCATTAGTTTGCTAAAATATTGATTAAAAAATTCTTTTCCATTGTCAGATTGAATGTTTTTAACCCCCTTTGGTAGAATGGTTTTAATGGCTTCTGTAACTACCAACCCTGTCTTATTTTTTAGCGGAGCAGCATAAACTTTTTTAGAAAATGTATCTATTAAAGTTAAAATATATCCATTGCCAGATTTTTTACCACTTTGCTATATCTTAAATAGTTTTCGAGATACAAGTATTTTAAAACAATATTATGGACTTAAAAATGTCAAATGTGCAAAAATGTCAAAAAAGTCTGGACTTTGAAAATTTTCATGATAACTGTTATTTGTACCCATATAAAATAATGTTAAAATTGTTTTTGAATTTTTGATTTTTTTATGTTGTAATATTGTTTGTAATCAAAAGTTGACACCCACTATGTGTGCCAGAATTTCAACCGTTTTGCCGTATCTCAAGCCGTTTTCGAGATATAAGCATTTTAAAACAATATTATGGGCTTAAATAATTTTAGGTGAGTAAACATGTCAAAAACTATGAATAAGAAAGTTCTATCTTTTGATGATGATGAGAGGCTTATTCTGGAAGATGACATTAATACTCTTGCTCTTAGTAATTATAAAATTTATCAAACATAAATCTATAATTGCAATTATTATTTAGCCTTTCAGTAGTGGTAATATGATGGTATGACACCACTTTAGGCGTTTTTCCCCATAAGAATAACATGGGGATTATTTTTTGGCCACCAATTCCAAAAATCCTGATCTTTGCCCACATATCCCTATATAATTGTCAAACCTTATTTCTTACTTATTCCCCATAAATATATTCGATATCAAGCTAAACAGCTATTCCTTACATTTATTGACCATTACAGGTGTAAATGTAAAGTAGTGGCGAACTAGCAAAGAGACCCCACTTTAAGCACGTTGTCTATTATGAAAAAGCCATATTTAGTTTTATCGAAACTTTAGAGGAAGAGATCGCTAAATTGGTTAAATGAAACGTCATTACCAACATGATTGTGATACACATGTTTTAAAACTTAAATCGTCTTGTTTGGATAATATTAGGAAATTTACATTATCACATAAATGTTTGTGTACTTTGCTGCAAGATTTACACAAGTAAAAACAGTCAATATTTTTATGTCGACCTTTTGACAAAAATGGTGTAATATTTGGACTATTCATATCATCAAATACAACAACTAACTGTGACTGTGATGTGAATTTTTGTGTACTTGTGTACTTCATCACACACATTTCATACTAATTTCACAAATTACACATGAATTGTGAATGTCACTGTGACTGTGATGTAAATTCGTGTGTACTTTATCACACACATTTCACACAACTTTTATAAATTTCACACAAATTTTACACAATTTGTGAAACTATGACAAAAATTTCACATGAATTGTGAATTTCACTGTGACTGTGATGTGAATTCGTGTGTACTTTCTCACATATGTTTCACAAAATTTTTATAAATTTGACACAATTTTCACACAATTTGACACGATTTGACACAAATTTTACATTCAGATTTAATAGGAATGGATTATACATATTTTAATATTTTCTTTTCCAAACAGCTATGAGAAAGTTTTGATCAGCCATACTCAGAAATAAACATTAATTTTAGCTTAATTTATAATATAGGATAGCTATTATTACTTTGCTACTAGAGATTTAGATAAAGTATTTTTAGTGGTGTTATTTAAATAAACTTCTTCACTAAAAATTGGTTTTGGTATCTTTAACTCAGTTATGTTTTGAACGGACTACTTCGACCAGTATATAATCTGCTACTCAAATGAAAATTTTAACGTTTTGAAAGGAAACTGTCCAAACCTTGGTCTTGTTACTAACTAATTCATAGCTCAAGGATGCATGGCAACTGAGACTGGAAACATCTCGCTTGGAATAAAACCAGATTTAAAGGCGAGCGCTGTAACCACTCTAACTAAAAGTTAATGTACAAGGCACTAAAGAAAAATAGAGTTTTAAATAAACGTTTAATTTTTACATTATGTAGTAAATATTTTATTTTATACGATTCTACGTTACTAATATTATAAAAAAAGACAATTAAAATTCAACTATTTATTATTCTTTCTTTTAACGATTTTACAAGTTTTAATGATCTTGGTGATTTAATTTTTTAATTTGATTTTGTTATGTTGAATGTAATTTGATAATGTTTTGACAAAACAGTAAACTGTTAAAGAGTAAAGATTTGTGAGAAATTGATAGTTTCAAGGTTCATTATGCGCCTTGATTGTAAGCAACTCGTTACCTCAATTTTACGTCAAGTTGTCAGTTTTCAATGAGATTTCGTTGTCATTATAAGTTTACTGTTCAGGTTATTGATAAACTGTAATGAAAGCTTAACTTATGATGGAAAATCATTTTTTATAATTTGTATTTAAACTTGAGTTACGGAACTGATATGTTTGTATATTATAGAATACTGAATAATGCGTTATTTTGAAACATTTCTAATATATATGAGTAGATATAATATACGGGTTTAAAGTCACTTGGGGCACGTTTTCCCATAAGAAATAACATGGGATCATTTTTTGGCCACTAAAACCAAAAATCCTGATCTTTTGCCTAAATATCCCTATAAAATTGTCAAACCTTATTTCTTACTTATTCCCCATAAATATATTTGATATTAAGCTAAAAAAGCTATTTCTTATATTTATTGACCCTTACAAGTGTAAATGTAGAGTAGAGGCAATATGATGGTTTAACATCACTTTAGGCACGTTTTCCCCATAAGAATAACATGGTGAGCTTTTTTTGACCACTTTTTTAAAAATCCAGCTCTCGGCCAATACAAGCCTATATAAATGTTCAATACCATTGTACAACACTATTACTATTTCAAATCCATATCCATTCACATGTATATTCTCAAAATCATCAACTTGACAGTGCGAGGTTTGTACGCGAACTCGGGCGCGCTCCCGGCTCATGGCGCGCTCCCTTGGACATCCTTAGTGGAAATCCACGAGTTCTGGCTACTTGGGAACCCAAGCCATTTGACATACAATAAATCACCCTTTCTCTTAATTACATTTTCTACTAAATACATGTCGTTATACTTGGTCTTTAACAACTCCTCTGAATAGAATCCTCCTCTGATTATAATACCATTTTCATCTTTCAAGATATAAGTCACAGGCTTTGTATTCTTAACTTCTGCTATTGTAAATAGCTCCCCTGTCCAATTCGGGGGTATATCTTTTACTAAAAATATGTTTATACTTTGAAATTCTCACGCTATCACCTATCTTATATATTGGCTTTTTAACTTGTACTACTTTAGAAGTCAACCTCTCATGCACATATTTACTATTCTTAATATTCACTTGGTTAGGCTTCATACCTTTAGATCTATGCACCTTATTATTATATTTTCGAATTAACTTTGGAAGTAAATCCAACCATTTATAACTCCCCTGAGCACTAAATTTCCTATATAACCAATTCTTTAAAGTTCTCTGAAACCTCTCTACAATTAATTGCAGCCTTAGTTGTAAAAATGTGTGATAGTGATTAATATTTAACTTTTTCATTAGTTTGCTAAAATATTGATTAAAAAATTCTTTTCCATTGTCAGATTGAATGTTTTTAACCCCCTTTGGTAGAATGGTTTTAATGGCTTCTGTAACTACCAACCCTGTCTTATTTTTTAGCGGAGCAGCATAAACTTTTTTAGAAAATGTATCTATTAAAGTTAAAATATATCCATTGCCAGATTTTTTACCACTTTGCTATATCTTAAATAGTTTTCGAGATACAAGTATTTTAAAACAATATTATGGACTTAAAAATGTCAAATGTGCAAAAATGTCAAAAAAGTCTGGACTTTGAAAATTTTCATGATAACTGTTATTTGTACCCATATAAAATAATGTTAAAATTGTTTTTGAATTTTTGATTTTTTTATGTTGTAATATTGTTTGTAATCAAAAGTTGACACCCACTATGTGTGCCAGAATTTCAACCGTTTTGCCGTATCTCAAGCCGTTTTCGAGATATAAGCATTTTAAAACAATATTATGGGCTTAAATAATTTTAGGTGAGTAAACATGTCAAAAACTATGAATAAGAAAGTTCTATCTTTTGATGATGATGAGAGGCTTATTCTGGAAGATGACATTAATACTCTTGCTCTTAGTAATTATAAAATTTATCAAACATAAATCTATAATTGCAATTATTATTTAGCCTTTCAGTAGTGGTAATATGATGGTATGACACCACTTTAGGCGTTTTTCCCCATAAGAATAACATGGGGATTATTTTTTGGCCACCAATTCCAAAAATCCTGATCTTTGCCCACATATCCCTATATAATTGTCAAACCTTATTTCTTACTTATTCCCCATAAATATATTCGATATCAAGCTAAACAGCTATTCCTTACATTTATTGACCATTACAGGTGTAAATGTAAAGTAGTGGCGAACTAGCAAAGAGACCCCACTTTAAGCACGTTGTCTATTATGAAAAAGCCATATTTAGTTTTATCGAAACTTTAGAGGAAGAGATCGCTAAATTGGTTAAATGAAACGTCATTACCAACATGATTGTGATACACATGTTTTAAAACTTAAATCGTCTTGTTTGGATAATATTAGGAAATTTACATTATCACATAAATGTTTGTGTACTTTGCTGCAAGATTTACACAAGTAAAAACAGTCAATATTTTTATGTCGACCTTTTGACAAAAATGGTGTAATATTTGGACTATTCATATCATCAAATACAACAACTAACTGTGACTGTGATGTGAATTTTTGTGTACTTGTGTACTTCATCACACACATTTCATACTAATTTCACAAATTACACATGAATTGTGAATGTCACTGTGACTGTGATGTAAATTCGTGTGTACTTTATCACACACATTTCACACAACTTTTATAAATTTCACACAAATTTTACACAATTTGTGAAACTATGACAAAAATTTCACATGAATTGTGAATTTCACTGTGACTGTGATGTGAATTCGTGTGTACTTTCTCACATATGTTTCACAAAATTTTTATAAATTTGACACAATTTTCACACAATTTGACACGATTTGACACAAATTTTACATAAGTTGTTTATTTTTACATAAAAATTAAGAAGATCACTAAGAGACAGGTTTAAGAAAGAGTATTTGGCTACACTCGTTCACAATGGAAAAAACAAGAGAAGTAGAGAACCCATTATTAAAGAAGTTGTATTGATAGGAGATGATAACACAAAACGAAGTCTTTGATTTCGCTAAGAAGAAAACCAGATGTGGAAGAGAAGTAAAAGTGCCCCAGCGATTTTACTGATTTAAAATTGCACATAATTGTTTAGCAATTTTAAATGGGGGGAGGATGTTGTGAACTTTATTGAATATGTTTTCACTTCATTGATTTTCCTTTTGATCTGACTGTTATATTTTTTCTAAACTACTGTGTTTTGTTTTACCACATGTTAAATATTTTGTATTGAATTAATTTAATTGTTTAAAGGTTGAGTTTAGACTTTGGTATTAATAAAGAAGCTTACTAATCTGCTTGTGAAATAATTATTTTATCATTTCTGGTAATTATTTCAAGATTCAAAAAATATACAACTTATGTAAAATTTGTGTCAAATCGTGTCAAATTGTGTGAAAATTGTGTCAAATTTATAAAAATTTTGTGAAACATGTGTGAGAAAGTACACACGAATTCACATCACAGTCACAGTGAAATTCACAATTCATGTGAAATTTTTGTCATAGTTTCACAAATTGTGTAAAATTTGTGTGAAATTTATAAAAGTTGTGTGAAATGTGTGTGATAAAGTACACACGAATTTACATCACAGTCACAGTGACATTCACAATTCATGTGTAATTTGTGAAATTAGTATGAAATGTGTGTGATGAAGTACACAAGTACACAAAAATTCACATCACAGTCACAGTTAGTTGTTGTATTTGATGATATGAATAGTCCAAATATTACACCATTTTTGTCAAAAGGTCGACATAAAAATATTGACTGTTTTTACTTGTGTAAATCTTGCAGCAAAGTACACAAACATTTATGTGATAATGTAAATTTCCTAATATTATCCAAACAAGACGATTTAAGTTTTAAAACATGTGTATCACAATCATGTTGGTAATGACGTTTCATTTAACCAATTTAGCGATCTCTTCCTCTAAAGTTTCGATAAAACTAAATATGGCTTTTTCATAATAGACAACGTGCTTAAAGTGGGGTCTCTTTGCTAGTTCGCCACTACTTTACATTTACACCTGTAATGGTCAATAAATGTAAGGAATAGCTGTTTAGCTTGATATCGAATATATTTATGGGGAATAAGTAAGAAATAAGGTTTGACAATTATATAGGGATATGTGGGCAAAGATCAGGATTTTTGGAATTGGTGGCCAAAAAATAATCCCCATGTTATTCTTATGGGGAAAAACGCCTAAAGTGGTGTCATACCATCATATTACCACTACTGAAAGGCTAAATAATAATTGCAATTATAGATTTATGTTTGATAAATTTTATAATTACTAAGAGCAAGAGTATTAATGTCATCTTCCAGAATAAGCCTCTCATCATCATCAAAAGATAGAACTTTCTTATTCATAGTTTTTGACATGTTTACTCACCTAAAATTATTTAAGCCCATAATATTGTTTTAAAATGCTTATATCTCGAAAACGGCTTGAGATACGGCAAAACGGTTGAAATTCTGGCACACATAGTGGGTGTCAACTTTTGATTACAAACAATATTACAACATAAAAAAATCAAAAATTCAAAAACAATTTTAACATTATTTTATATGGGTACAAATAACAGTTATCATGAAAATTTTCAAAGTCCAGACTTTTTTGACATTTTTGCACATTTGACATTTTTAAGTCCATAATATTGTTTTAAAATACTTGTATCTCGAAAACTATTTAAGATATAGCAAAGTGGTAAAAAATCTGGCAATGGATATATTTTAACTTTAATAGATACATTTTCTAAAAAAGTTTATGCTGCTCCGCTAAAAAATAAGACAGGGTTGGTAGTTACAGAAGCCATTAAAACCATTCTACCAAAGGGGGTTAAAAACATTCAATCTGACAATGGAAAAGAATTTTTTAATCAATATTTTAGCAAACTAATGAAAAAGTTAAATATTAATCACTATCACACATTTTTACAACTAAGGCTGCAATTAATTGTAGAGAGGTTTCAGAGAACTTTAAAGAATTGGTTATATAGGAAATTTAGTGCTCAGGGGAGTTATAAATGGTTGGATTTACTTCCAAAGTTAATTCGAAAATATAATAATAAGGTGCATAGATCTAAAGGTATGAAGCCTAACCAAGTGAATATTAAGAATAGTAAATATGTGCATGAGAGGTTGACTTCTAAAGTAGTACAAGTTAAAAAGCCAATATATAAGATAGGTGATAGCGTGAGAATTTCAAAGTATAAACATATTTTTAGTAAAAGATATACCCCCGAATTGGACAGGGGAGCTATTTACAATAGCAGAAGTTAAGAATACAAAGCCTGTGACTTATATCTTGAAAGATGAAAATGGTATTATAATCAGAGGAGGATTCTATTCAGAGGAGTTGTTAAAGACCAAGTATAACGACATGTATTTAGTAGAAAATGTAATTAAGAGAAAGGGTGATTTATTGTATGTCAAATGGCTTGGGTTCCCAAGTAGCCAGAACTCGTGGATTTCCACTAAGGATGTCCAAGGGAGCGCGCCATGAGCCGGGAGCGCGCCCGAGTTCGCGTACAAACCTCGCACTGTCAAGTTGATGATTTTGAGAATATACATGTGAATGGATATGGATTTGAAATAGTAATAGTGTTGTACAATGGTATTGAACATTTATATAGGCTTGTATTGGCCGAGAGCTGGATTTTTAAAAAAGTGGTCAAAAAAAGCTCACCATGTTATTCTTATGGGGAAAACGTGCCTAAAGTGATGTTAAACCATCATATTGCCTCTACTCTACATTTACACTTGTAAGGGTCAATAAATATAAGAAATAGCTTTTTTAGCTTAATATCAAATATATTTATGGGGAATAAGTAAGAAATAAGGTTTGACAATTTTATAGGGATATTTAGGCAAAAGATCAGGATTTTTGGTTTTAGTGGCCAAAAAATGATCCCATGTTATTTCTTATGGGAAAACGTGCCCCAAGTGACTTTAAACCCGTATATTATATCTACTTATATGTATATTAAAATCACGTTTACCATTAAATTATATTACTTGTGCATATTTTAACGATATGCGACGATTGCCGCCTATCATATTATAATGTTTTTATGTTTGATTAACCACAGATAAGGGAATACTAACATGATTGAACATGGTTATTTCTGTAAATACCTCATTGACGTATTTATGTTGGAATGACACGTTGCAAACATTAAATAACTATAAAAAACACGAACATATACTTAATTTGCTATCATTGAACTTAAATTAAATATCCACATTGTTTTGTAAGATGCACGAATATTAAAATTGAAGAACTGCAATAAGGGTGAAGTAGACTCACTAGGTAATTAAATAAATATTTGACTTATAATGCGCGTACAAAATGGCAAAGCTTTCCCAAATATTCACAACACAACAACTCACCCCTCCCTTCCTATGTTCCTTTTTCCTTGACATAATGTCACGACAGCCCCTGTTTACCTCGGTTGTATCTGACTCAGATTGAGAGGTTAGAATGCCCAAGGGGAAGTGTTTTCTTTATTCTCTACCCAAAGTGATACGGCGAAACACCCCAACACCAATCTGAAATAAAACGATTGTTGGTAAAAAAGCATAAAGTAATATCAAAAAATATATACATATAAATAAAATTATATCTTTAAACCTCTCGATTACAGAATCGGCCCTATACACTCGTGGCTTGATTGATGAGATTGATTAATTAAACCTACTATTTCATATTTATATGGAGCGAGCTGGTCTAGTGGTTAGAGCGTGGAACGAAGTCCTGGGTTCAAATCCCACCAAATCACTTATTTGATTTGATCTATGCCGCAACCCCTAGTTCTAGCCTGAAGTATTTCGAAAAACAATCCCGAGCTCTTTGCTAGCTTACTTGGACCAAAATCCCTTTATTTATGATAATTTAGATACAAAAATGTTTGCAAGCTTAAATCTTTCGTAAATCTTTAACTTAATATCCTCCTCATCATTTTGTTCCTGTTTTAAAGCTTTCCTTCGTGTAATAGAATAAAAAGTGAGGATTTACTAGTATGGAATCTTTTACTGATTCAAATTACATCTTACTAATATTATAAATGTGAAAGTTTGTGTGTTTGTTTGTTTGTTTGTTTGTTTGTGTGTTTGAATTTCAATCACGCATAAACCACTGGACGGATTGGGCTGAAATTTGGCATGATGATAGCTTACATTCCCGATTAACATATAGGCATATTCTTATCTCAAAAGTCCTTTCGGGCTCCGCCCCAGTGGCTCTGTAATTCCCCATGTTAACCTTATGAGTATTCATATTTAAAGGAAATTAAAGAATTTAGTCATCTGTTTCAACTAAAAAAGTTGGTTATATGATATGGAAAAGCATTAAAAGTTATAAGATTTACCAACAGGGTGCAGCACTATATTTTTTTGCATTTATGAAAACAGCTAATTTGAACTAAGCAGCAACAAAAAACTGTGATTCGCAATGAGAACTGTCAAAGTAGGATAGTTTACAGTTACGTTTATGTTTTTCATTTCATGAATAAATTGTGATATTTTACGAATTGTTGATAATTTATTGTTCTCTATTGTTTAGGTGAAGTGGTAGAACATTATGGCTATGGTAGATGTGTAATACTCTAGAATAATGTAAATTTAAAAAAAAACAAATTTTATCAAACTGTGTTCTCCATTGCAAACGCAAAGCTTGAGTATAACTGCAATAAGCATTTTATACTTATATTCCAACCCCGTACGAAGGACGGGTACTCTGCTAGTTTTAAATATACCTAACGAGAAGTTAGTTCGCCTTGCACAAATTTCTAGGTCTAAGATAAGCTAATACTAAAAGATGGGTGTTGAAGCAATTAAACTAGCTAAGTAAGATATAAGAGTGGCTTCAGTTGATATCGTGAAGTATCTTGCTTCGTTCTAAAGTCACATTAATGTTTTAGAGGAGATCAAGTTATCTTTGTTACTTATTTGTTGAAATGACTTTGGAATGTGTACTAAATTTTCACTGTAGATCTATAACACAAATAACGGTGGAAAACCCCTATTCGTATTCAAATGGCTTATAGATAAAGGTAACAAATAGGGCTAGTAATCGTAAAAAATTCTTTCATCAAGTAATTAATAATAAAATCACTCCTATAAGTTCATGAAACTATTATAAACATCTCATACGGTCATTGAGCTAACTTTTTTTTAATAAATTGGGACTTCATTACGTAATAATTAAAGACTTTGTAAATGTATGCCAGTCATTGGTACCAGTGTGGGTTGAAATTAAATGTCAAGGTGAATTTTATATACGTCTATATCCATTTATATTAACAATTTATTAATTAAATACTAATTTTTTTTATACTTCATATGTTTACTACTCCACAATAAACGTTGTCTCCAATTATATGGAACAAAATAACAATTTACTTCGTAATTAGGTTCTAGAATTGTACATTCCTGCAACCATAATCATATAAGTTTGAGATTAATGTTTTAAAAGAAAGTTTGAACATGTTAACTGTTGAACCATTGTTTTTATATGAAAATTGCCTGATCGCTTAGATAATTCTGATACTTTAGAGACCAATTATCAATGATTAATGTATTCAACTTTGAACTTATTCATTGAAAAACAGCTGCGTCAATTTTTGTATACAAGAGATGTTTTACTCAACAGTGATCAATGTCATAAAACGGAGAACCTTTATTTTATATTAAATAAATCTTTAATATTAAACAAAAGTTTCCAAATTTCGTTCATCTGACAGCAACGTTGTCTCGGTGGGGGTTCTTTGTTTTTGATTCCCTTTTGAAATGGAAAACATTTCGTTGTAAGTAAAAACGTTCGTAACAAATTGGAAGGAAATAAAACATTAAAAATGCATTTACACAATGCTTAATGGGATTTGTTTAGTATTTAATTGGAAACAAGTTTTGTTATGTTTGACTTCTGATGGTTTTACATTAGTAAATGGATGGTTTCTAAGAGTGGCTAACCACTTTATAAAGGATCAATAGAGGGTTTATGAATGAAAGCTTTGAGAAAGATATCATGTTGTATATTGTTTATTGTATGTACCTTTTTTTATGATATTGTGCAGAGTCTTTTAACTTTAATGAAGATATATTCACAAAATAATCAACTCAATTTATTTTATTTCCTCGTAAGATCTATGAAAGCAATATTATGATTAAATTCTCGAATAAAAAACAAAATACATAATGATTTTATTATATAATTAATGAAAACTATAAATGCTTGGACTGGTTAGATATTGTGGATAGATATTGTAGATATTGTGGACTGGATAGGTATTGTGTGTGTAAAGATAAATTTACATCATTATATTTTGGTAAGTTGGCAAAAAAAAATGTCTTGCCATGTAACACTCATTAAAATCGATTGTATATATTTTCTGTAATGGTTTGTTAACATCGTGTTATTGATTCTTAGGCGTTTCTTCAACCATATAAAATGCACATGATGCCAGTTCTTAAGTTGAAAGACAATATTTATCTTGCCTCCTGCCCTTTCAAAAGTCATCCACATATTGCTGTCGCTAAACCCTTAAGCCTTGGACTGCGAATACGGTGGTTGCGTTATCCAATGAATGTGTGATTGAGACGTGCTGGCATTACTCACTTTTAAATATATTGAATCTACCTTCGATCCAAATTTATTACAAAAATGAAGCCACATCCAGTAATTATGTTTAGGGCCATTAAAGTTAAATAAATAGCATACAATTCTCAATATCAGGCTCATAATCATTGATACTGAACAGTATACAGCAAAACTGGTATGTGATAACATTTTGTGTTAATGCCATGAATAAATACTAATGCTCTATTACTCTAAAGCTTCTTTACACAATTATTATGTATCAGACATTTAGGATCTAAGTAAACTTACTTACTACTTTACTTAATAACTATTAATTATCAATAAGCATTCAAGCCAACAGAATTGAAACCTTACATTCCGGGTTCCTTATTCATTTAAAATAAAATATCCCAATTATTAGAGTAATCGTTCTCACGTTAAATAGTTATTTTAAAAATACCTCGTTGGCTTAAAGTTCTTTTAATGGATGAAGTATATTTGCTTCTCAGTCAAGCAGTCAAGGAATGTGTGGAATAGGTTTACCCAATCATGTCTGTATGATAGCAATCAAACTATAGTTTTAAGTTTAAAATCAAAGTTGAAATAACATTTAAAATATGTATTTAATGATTAACTTTATTTTTGACTCTTTGGTCTTTGGCTTAAGTTCTTTCTTTGCCAAACACATAATAAAAGAAGTTTTAGTATTAAGAAGAACTTGTGTTTGATTTTGACGATATTTGAGTAATTAATTGTTGTCGACTGGGAACCATTGCTGGAAAGTGCTTCTTTTTTTATTCGTTCACATACTAACATAGGACTGGGTTTCCTTTATGTATTTGCTATGTACTTATATAGTTCAGTTGACAATGAACCCCGTTTTACTCATAAATCAGTTTCATCAATTCATAACAAAAATGTATTTTGGTCTTAATTTTTTTTCAGTCCAACAATAATGTCTATGCCTAAAATTAAATTTAACTTGAATTTTAGCGTTTTTATTTTCACACTTCTTATCAATAATATGCTAATATGCATGTTCATTATTTTAGTTTAGATTATTGTTTATTGCTATAAATCTACAAATAAATTCCACTAGTAAACACTTTAATCATACAACGCTTTGTTAGATTCAAGAGATGGAGGGTTGGAGGTGGCCCGTTAGACTTGCGGGTCCCGAGGGTTGTGATTTGATGGTGGTTTTATTGCGTCATACATCTAACAGACGCCGCCTGCATACCGACCCATCTGAGTCACTTTATGAGGACTAGAAGTTAACAAACATTAGCTTTTACAGTTGCGAAAAATAAATATGATCAATTGCTATAAAAAACCCCGTAAGTGTGTGTTTATTTATTTATCATGTTCAATGAGGGGTAATTTTCAAATGTAATCAGATTTGATTTTTTCAGTGCTCTTTACAAAAAACATTAACCATGTTTTGTGTAATCTTAACTTAGGAGCACAAGTAAACCAATTAATATGCATATTTTACGACCACACAAAGCATTTCTAGTAGCCTACTCATATTTTTGCTATGTTAGTATAAGTATTCAGCAACATAGATTTTTCTTCTTTTTTTTATTATGTAGGTGTATTAGCAGCATAAGAGCTATGACTATAGTGTAAATATAGCGATTGCTATTTATTCGACAGTAATTGATGTACCAAGGCACATTAATGTTGAAGGTTGTTAGCGCGAAGCGTTCCCTACACTGACATCACTAGCTGTCACCGAGAGTTGTCTTGCTGTCAATCAACCTTAATAAACAAGTTGTATCGAATAGGCTAATGAGAATAAAGGGTGTTTTTATTTTAATAATATAACACATGTACTAGGGTAAGACTTAGTGATTCGATGTACAACGCACAACCAACAAACGTGACACTTTTGTACATGACTTGTAAGTGGAACTTTAAAGTATGTTACTTACCCTTCTGTATTTTATTACCCGTTTACACATCAATCAAACTTGTTGGGTAAATTTATTTTGAACTTGAGGTAAATAGAGAAATATGCAAAATAATAATTTTAATACTGTAATTGAGTTACTTACGGTGTATTCTTAAAAGATTGTTTTTTATTCAAGGTACGACAAAATCGATAATTTCTTTTTCGAAGTTCAATTCTTAATATCTTAGCAATGTATAACTTTCTTTTGCCATTCTTCTCGATACTAGGCTAGTATTCTATTATAAATAATTTACTCGCATATAACACATAACACGAATAAATATATTATGATGATAAGGTGGATTATGAATGGATAAGTTTCCATATTCCTCTATGTAAGTTACTAAATAATGTTTATTTTTATTTTAGAAATTGATTTTGTTGTATGCATTTCTTCCTGAACCACAACTTAACGTATTACGTAAAATATCAGCTTAGCTGCCTTAAGATTAGTAGTATAATGACACCGGATTTCTATAACATATAGGGTAGCAATAAATGATACACATCATCATACAATTTTTTGCTTAACTTTACTAAATCGTCTAAATAGTGTTTATCTACACTACTGTGAAATTACTTGTTTTCGTTGTGTTAGTGATGGGTTAAAACCGAATCTCAAATCTCAAAATCATCAAAACTTGGGAAAGGGTTTGGTTTCGAGATTCGATCGTCAAGTTTCGAGATTCAAAAGTTTCTAAATAAGATATTTGAGTAGGGTAGGTTTTGAAACTGCTAACTTTTATTGGCATCATTATTATTGTTTATACTACTGTTTGCACTCAAGCTGGAAGATATGGAGCAAACGGATCATCAGGGAATTCTGATGAAGCAGGTAATTTATAGTCTGAAGTAATTATCACCTTCAGAAATTCATCATTATTTTTTGTTTACTACGCAAAAAGAATGTTAACTATCTTCTTTTTTAACTATTTTTTTTAATTTTCGACATAAACCAACAAACATGTGTTATTGTTTCATAAACTGTTTCAATTTGCAACAACCAAAACTATTTAGACGATGTAAACTTAAAATAGAATTTCTAACTTCAAAAATGCTATTAATTTTGAAATGTTCGTAATTGTAATAAAGAAATATAAGAATGTATATTTTTAATTATAAAATAATAAGCCTTTGTAGAGAAGCGAATACTTACTTTCAAAACATGAGTGACAGTAGGCCATTACATATTTGAGACAAATTTTACATTTAAAACTGTATGTACTACTTCTAGCTCTCTCCTAATTAGTAGTTATCAAACATAAAACAGTGTAAATTTATTGTAGGTAGAAGAAGGGTTGTTTGTGTGCTGACAACATTCTAGTGGCAAAGTCTCTTTACAACTTAGATAACTGCATTTACTCTACCATCTAACTACTCGGACCTTGTTATGGGCTTTAACAATACAATATGTAACATTAACTATTATTTGCATAAAACGCTTGATACATTTGTTGAAACAGGTGCTGAATATTTTTAAATAGTTTTCTTAATTTTTGTGTTATTTATTTCACAGAAGCTTTATTTTTGATATGTTTTAGCACAAAGAACCATTTTATGTTTGACCTCTGATATTAAAGCCATGTTTGAGCGAATTTAAGGCGTGTGGTTAGTCAAAGTATTATTTATAGTATTAATATAGAACAGAGTCTGTGAGATGTGTAAACTTGATCAATGTTTGCTATAGTAATATTTTTTTTGTCCTAGGACGCTAGGCACGAGCCCGGAATTGTTTTTCACATTACTTCAGGCTAGACCTAGGGGTTACGGCATTATCACTTAAATCCATAGGTGATTTAGCGGGATTCGAACCCGTGACCCCAGGAACCGGAGTCCCGCGCTCTAAGAACTAGACCAGCTCGCTCCCCTACCTTATTTATCGCCTATAATTGTCGATAAAAAACATGATCGTGAATTATTAAAATGGTTCGTCGTTAAGTATTTCCATACATACTTTACAATGTAAAAAGTTTTGTTTCAAATGCAATATAGTATAAATAAATAGTAATATAATAATATAGCAATATTATAATATCATAATATAGTATATTATGTACAAAAATAAATTTGAAATTATTATTTTTCTGTACTCGATTGCTTGCAAAGCACATATTTATGCATCTTACTGGTGAAGTTTCTTTATACTTTATTCAGGTTGCAAACGAGAGTTTAAGTCTCTTTAGTCCGAGATCCACAAAAGTATGCTCAGGAACTTGGTTAATGTAGAATGTACGATTTGCTGGAAAACCCAAACTCAATTTTTACCTCTAATTTATCTTTGGAATACTTTTAAAATACTCATAATTGATGTTATTTAGTAATTTCAAATTTGTGAGCTTTTTGTTGATATCATACGCCATGTAATCATATTTTATAAATATTTTATGACAATTGTATGATTTGCTCAGTTATCAAACGAAAATACTGTAAGTTATAATTATTAATAATTGTAATTATTTTGTTTGCAAAAATGAAACTAAGTAAACGAATACAATGTCAATTAACCCATTAGTGCATAAAGTTTCAACTTTTGAAAAACAACTTTTATTTTCATGAATGTTGTTTATTAGATGCTAAATAACATGTAAAAAATATTCAAAAAAATATCCCATGTAAAATTTGCAAAATAAAGGCCGTCCCATATATGGGACGCTATGCCCAGAGGCTATCCTGATGTCTCTTTGCATTTTGTATCTCTACAGTGCTGTTTACATCTTTATGACAGTTAAGGTAAAAAGAAACATGTAGTAAATTTTTTATCAATATGTTTTGTTTATTTTGTGTTATAAAAATACAAAAACTATTTTACAAAGTAGTTATTTGCCTTTGAAAGCAGCATAAAATGTCTTTATAACATTTAATTTATTTCAAATTTTTGAAAATAGTGAAGTCTATATAGTTAACCAAAAAGTCCTTTATTGTTGAAACCTGAGTTCTTCTGGCTTATGTTTATCCCTGATTGTTTGAGTGGTACTCCATGAAACACTTCGGGTGAAGCCCCACGTTGCACTTTGAACAGACACATTTTGCCTTCTTTTTACAGTTAGCACATCTTCTTTGGGTGGCAATCTCAACAGGCCAGTGGTTCAGGTTATCTCTACGCACATCTTGAAGTGGCTTTGGGTATGATCTTCCCTGGCTTGATGGTGTTCCATACTTCCTTAGAAGCGTCAAAGCCAAATTTCTCCTGAACCTTAAAAGTTGGCCAATAGCAGTGTCAGGGGGAAGAAGTTTTTTATTCAAAATCCAAGCGTTTGACACACTTACGTCAAAAAGGTAGACAAAGATTGGCCACCACCATTTTCTTTGGCGCATTCTAGTTCTGTACGCTGCTACATTTTGATCCATAATGTCAACTCCTCCCATCCCTTTGTTGTACGATGCGAACAAAGTGGGTTGGGGTACTTGGACTCTAGCTTTTTTTTCCCTCGACCATCTTTTAACTGTTCCAACAGACATGTTTTCAAAATTTGTAGCAGCTGTTACTACACTGTTGTCAGCCCACCTAACTAACATGACATTTTCAGCCGTACGAAAATCAAATGATCCTCTACCTTCTTCCTGCAATTCCTTTTGGTTTTTTAAGGGGCAATACTGCACCCGGTCTGATCTCAATGTTCCCGTGGCACAATAACCTTGTTCAGCCAGGTGTCTTATTAGAGGTACCGAAGTGAAAAAGTTGTCAATGAAAATTTTGTAACCATTGTTACTCGGGATTTCAGCCTGTTTGAGTAGCTGTACAACAACATCACCTCCAAGCCCAAACAAATTTTCACGGTCAGGGTTCTTTCCACAGTATATGTCGAAAGAGATGAGGTAACCACTCGAAGAGCATATTGCCCAGTTTTTAAACCCAAAGCGTATTGGTTTGCCCCTAATAAACTGTTTGGCATAGTGTTTCCCATAGTATGGGATCATACTTTCATCGACAGATAGCTTCTCATCTAATCCTCCGTGATTCGCAAAGGATGTGTTTAGTGCATCAATTATGGGCCTCAACTTATAAAGCTTATCATCTGGATTCAAAGTGGTATTGTCATTTAAGTGAATAAAGCGGAGTATTTGTTCAAATCTGTTACAGCGCATGCTCTCAGACAGTAGTTTTGGAACATCATCTTCTCTTGACCAAAACATCCTTTTGTTAGGATATTTTGCATATCCTGACATAAGCATTCCACCAAAAACTACTAATAGTTCCTCTTTTGTTAGATTTAGGTTAACATTTTTTTGTGATGCATACAAGTTGCTTTGCTCACATATAAATTCAATCACTTCATCAGAAAAAAACAACGAAAAAAATTCCAAAGGACTTTCGCATTCCATTGCCTCATCTGAGCATGGCAGTGGTTCACATGTTATGTTTTGCATAAAAGCAGGCTCATCTATTTTCCATTGGTTTACACGAGCCTGCTTTAGTTCTTCAGCCAATTGTTTCTTTGTCTTTTTTTTACCATTCTGTTGGTTTTCATTATTTTTGATCGTGTTGGTGGTTGATGCAGGGACCTTTTTATTTTTTTTTTTGGAGGGCGGTTCAGGGACATAATCAGTATCACTTAGGCCTACCTTTTTATTTTTATTTTTGGGGGGCGGTGCAGGGACATAATCAGTATCACTTAGGCCTACCTTTTTATTTTTATTTTTGGGGGGCGGTGCAGGGTCATCAGGGTCATCATCTGTGTCACTAAACACAATAGGGGGGGTTTTCCTATTGACTTTCCTTCGAAGAGGTCTCAGTGAGATTTTATTGTCTGAACTAGTAATTAAAGTAGACGTACTTGGTTGTGGTTCCTCGGCTTCATCCAAACCTACGACATTACTATCCGTAGGGACAGTCTGAACTTCGTATTGTGGTCCTTTCGCATCCTGCAAACCTGTATCGTTGTCATCTTTAATGGCAGTCTGTACCTCGCAAACACTGTTCAACAGGTTTCGCCCAAGATGGTTAAGGTTTCCTTCGTGTTCATCATCGGACTTGTCACTATCAGCGTCGGTGTCGGCCCCATCATTTGGTGGAACGACGTAGATGAGACGCTGCAAACCATCATTGTAAGCCTCCAACTCTTCTAAGATTTCGTTGACTGAGTACCTGTAAACAAAGTTTTGCTGTAGTAAGGGTATAAAATAAATGGTACCAACATATGGCACAAACTTTCTCCCATGATATTCTTAGTAAAAAAATAAGTTTTTTGATTATAACTCACGAACGGATTAAGTGTTGGGGATGTAACCTAACCCAAACTAACCAAACCTACCCTACCCTACCCTAACATACCCTACCCTAACCTATCTGTCAAAGATCAGACACGTACCTGATGTAGGCCGCATACCATACTGTAGCCGAAATTCTAACGGATAGATTACGTTAGGTTAGGTATTATTAAGTATTTTTAAACACAATCCATTTCCACTCTAGGCCGCATACTATACTGTCCCCCGGAAAGGCATTTATTTGTTTGTTTTTTCGTAAGAAATAAACTTAAAAACTAAGGTCTATTAGCAACACATTGTTGTCTAGGCGCATAGCGTCCCAAATATGGGACGCTTAAGAAAACATGACTATAGAAACTGTTGAAGTTGCTGAAACTACTAAACCAAAGTACAAAAGTAATCAACAACTTGTTTAGAATGTAAAAGCATAGTTTATAACTATTTTTTTACCGCACATAAAACACAATAAAATGTACTTACCCCTCATGCGTAACACGAAAATTAGAGCTTGACATTTTCACATGTGCAGAAGTGAGGTTATGTTAGCAGTGAAGAACAATGTGCTGTCTCCCACCACTAGCACCTACAGGAACAAGTGATGCCAACGTATACCACACCAAACATAAAATATCCCTCCTAGACTTTTTTTTTTCAGCGTCCTTTTTATGGGACGTTATGCACTAATGGGTTAAGCTACAACGTAACATAGTTACCAATTAAAGGCCCATCAGTTTTGTAAAAGTTCGATACTTTTCTTTGGAAGTTATAATATTTGAACCATAGTGATGAATAAGCATGCGACTGAGTAGGCCTACTTTTTAATATCACTTAAATACTAGAAAATCTTGCCTTTTCTGCTTTTTATGGTCTTCAAAGTTAGTATTACACGTTTCTTAGTATTAACTAAGAAAATAGAACTCTTACGTTATTTTATATACAAGAAAACTAGTTAAAATTTATCTTTCACTTAAAAATCTAAAGATTTCTTATTAAAATGATCGGCCATCGGAGTTTAAAAATAATTATGACGATGAGATTTCTAAGAACTGCTCGTTAAAAGACATTTGCAACATCTCAGCTACGATTGTCAGATCTTGCAATCAGTTGTCAACTTGACACCATTACAAGTTTAAATTTAATTTCCGTCTCACTCCTAAAGCCCGAACTGATACCAATAACAATGCTTGGTGTTTAAGTACTCAAATGTACCTTAAGTTCGAAAAAGGTACTCCCTCAATGAAGAGAATATTGTAATTTAAATAAGTATTTAATTTTTGCATGTAGAATTACATAGTAATTAGTATTTACTTCTTGAATTGATTCTTGAATATTTTTTTTAAAATTTCCAAGCTCATGAGTTGTAGTTTTTTAATTTCTAGAAATCTGATGAAGCAGCCCTTGGGTAAAACGATTATTTCTGTTATCCCTCCACCCGAGAGTTACACAACAATTATTGCACTCTTTATATGCCTAGGTATATATACTGTTATAAATTTTCTTATTCAGTACAATCCAGGAAAGAATTTTACAGTATGGTAAATACAATCTTTTTAGGTCGGGTTTTTTTACAAACAGTAAGGTTATTGCTTGTATAAGTTTCCAAAAGTAAGGATATGTAAAAAATTACTTTCAATAGAAATCCAAGATATATGCAGTACTAGATTATTCCCTATATGGGAAATTCGCTAAAATTTTATTATAATTTGTTAAAATATGCTTTGAAAAAAGTCTATAAATAGATCGAATTAAAAATACTGATTAAACAACGATTAAGTATTTTTCTGTACATATTAAATAGTAATAACATTGTTTTCATCAAGTTAGTTACGTAACATTGATTCATTGGCTAGCTGAGTTAAGATTTAAGTGGACGGAAATAATACAATGTAAAAAAATAGTGATATAAACAATGTATTGTTATTATGTACTGCATTCCTAAGTAGACCGTTCAATATAAGGTTAAAGCAGAGAAGAACCCGCTTTGGTACCCCAGTCCAGCGTTATCCAATAATTTACTAACAATAGGGCCAGAGACCATTTAGCTCAACTTGGGAGGGTGAGGAGATTCTGATATATGGTCTTCCTCTACTGATTGAGTTTGGGCGTATAAACTAGCTATTGCTAGTTAAAAGTTATTTGCAGTCTTGGGTTAGAGAATATTATATCGAAGTAATATTTTGAGGTAAAAAAATGTTCCTTTTGCTCTTGTCTTATCTATTTATTTCAGACAACTATGTTAGTAAAAAAATTGTATTAAGAATTTGTAACCAATGATTTAACAAATACTATTTTTTTGTATGTAGGTAACAAAACGATAATATAACATTGACATAACTATAGAAATAAAGAATCAATCCTACTATTATAAATTCAATATATATATATCTATCTATATATATAATACGTGAAGCCGTTTTTTGTTAACGCAACTCCTCCCTTATTTGTGGACCAATTTCAATGTTTAAGGTGCCAAAAGATTCGTCTCAATATGTAGTTTTGCAATTAGGTTTTAGAATTTTAAAGTTCCTACTCGTAAAGGCATGAGACCGTCTCAAAGGTCTGGTTTTCCCCTTAAGAAATACATAGAACAAATTTAAAAACAAAAACAGCTGTTTATAAATAGAAACTCATTAGCTTTAGGGGAGTAAATATTAATGTTTGTAATATTCAGGATGTTACGACCAAGTAGAAAAGTTAATCAGTTTTCGTGGAAGAACAGAAAATGCCTCGATTTCAAAGAAGAAATATTGAATACGGGAGGAGGAGACAATTAATAATAAGAAATATTATGCGTATGAGGACATTAGAAAAAGAGAGGTCTGGTCTAACAGATACCCATTTACTTGGTGAGATGACCAAATCTTGGCGGACCTTATGTTTTTATTGTAAACGTTTGTACTTGCTCTACTTCAGTTGAGAAACACGCAAATGGGTTGTTTATATCTAGGTTATGTTGCCAGTTCCTCTGACAAACTTATACAACGTTTTATGGCTGAATTCACCATCACAATCCAGAAATTTCAAGTAAAAAATAAGCTATTGAAAGATTTAGTGGCAATACTAGACCAAACATAAGTAAAGGAACTAGTGTTTATGTATTCAACGAGTAGTTACGGTCAAGTTTATGTTTATTGTTATGATTCAGGAGAGGCAAATAATATCCGCTGTTCAAAAGAAGAAAATGAAAATTGCCATCCAAATCTTATAGCTACAAGAGTTATCCAACCTATTTCGACAAATTAATCCATACTTTCAAAACTTTTGGACAGGTATTAAGAGAAACTCCACTAAACAGCGTGAGAACGCTCTGATGTGGGTGGAGTATATACTGTGACTGAGAGACAACACGCTAAACTATGTTAACCAACTTTCAATGGTGTTGCTGCTTTAGCCTATTCAAAGCAGATTATGGCTGTCCAGTCGGTAACCCAGAGAGGAGCACATGAAATGGTTGATATCACCCCACTTTTCAGGATTCTCTACCGAGAAAATTCGTTTGATAGGGGGATGTATCAAATCAAAGAATTAAAATGACCCAACTTAAATTACTAAACACAGGTTATCAGTAGGCCTAAGGCAACAGTTTTCTTCAATTCTCAATACTGGAAAATTGTTGCAATATGTTAACTCGAATTGAAGCAGATCGTCAGATCGTTTATCATTCATTAGAAGTTATCAGTTAAAACTGAGAGTAGGAATAATGTAGGTGAACCTTGACGACGTAAATAGAGATATTTAAAATTTCTAACAAGTGTTTAATATTATGTTTGGCAATATTATGACGAAACAATAACATGTGTTTAAACAACTCTAAGATGTAGCTACAATTATTCGAATTTAAGCATAACGTTTTCCTCGGCGTTATGTTTCATACTATGCGGCTCATTGAGCCGCACGGGTTCTCTAGTATATATATAAATATTGTTTCGGCATTTATTGAAAGTTATGAATAGTTTATATTAGGATGACGTGTCTAGTTTGTAAAGTAAATAGCTAAATAAATTGCAGAATAACATTATACATGAATGATTAATATTTAATATTCAGAACTGTCGTAAAAAAAAAAAAAAAACTTTTTGATGTTGAAGGAGGCCGGGAGTAGAATCTTTCAGTATCATATAGCTAAAACTGTCTTATTTATTTGTGTAATCAGGCTAGAAACGTACGAAAGACAGCTTATAAAATACGAAAAAATATAAAATAAATATATTGTCACATACTTCAATATTATTGATATACTAAAACACCGAGGTTGGATAGTGCAAATTTGGACCAATTTCGAAAAAAAAATTAAATGGCTTAGCTGTAGATAAAAAACTATAAATCCCCTTATCATCAAGAATATTTTATTTGTTTATTAAATTTTTAAGGAAATCATAGTATATATTTTCACTGTGTTAATAGCCAAGACTATTGCTATTAACCGGTCTTTTTTAAGTTAATAACCAAACGAAGTTTGTACTATGCAGGATAAACAAATATCAATTACCTGTACGAGCTTGAAATATTTGTTTCATTTCAGAACTATTAAATACAAAAAGCACCCAAAAGCACCTCATACAAATTCATATAAGATCACTCTCTATGTCTCTAAGCTGACTTATTTTACTTAGTTTTTATATGAGGCCTCCAACCTCTAATAAAAAATAACACAAAAAGTGAAAACTAACATAAACTCGTGTTTTATATCGTCTGTATTTAGTAAGCTATCGCACTGTATACATTACCCTGCGACGCAAAGGACAGCTAGGAGTCTTCTTCATCATGGAAACTATGCCCATTGAGCACAACGGACTTGTGCGGCAAAACACAAATGGCTCTCAGAGTATCAAGGCTTAATAGGATCTTTTGTAAACATCGCTGATGATTCTAAATTTAACAAATAATTTACTCTAAAGTCTTTTCAATATGTAACATCAAATATTATTTGCATGAAACGCCTGATAAATTTTTTGAAACAGGTGCTGAATATTTTCAAATAGTTTTCTTATTTTTGTGTTATATTTATTTCACAAAAGTTTTTTAGACCTGTTTTAGCACAAAGTACAATTTTATGTTTGACCTCTGATATTAAAGCCATGTTTGAGTGAATTTAAAGCGTGTGGTTAGTCAAAGTATTATTTATAGTATTAATATAGAACAGAGTCTGTGAGCTGTTTAAACTTGATCAATGTTTGCGATATTAATAGTTTTTTTTTTGTCCTAGGACGCTAGGCACGAGCCCGGGATTGTTTTTCACTTTGCTTCAGGCTAGACCTAGGGGTTACGGCATTATCACTTAAATCCATTGGTGATTTGGCGGGATTTGAACCCGGGACCCCAGGAACCGGAGTCCCGCGCTCTAACAACTAGACCAGCTCGCACCCCTACCTTATATATTGCCTTATTAAAATGGCCTTATTTAAAATTATTAAAATGGTTCGTCGTTAAGGATTTCCATACATACTTTACGATGTAAAAAGTTTTGTTTCAAATGTATTATAGTATAAATAATATTATGTACAAAAATAAATTTGAAGTTATTATTTTTCTGTACTTGATTGCTTGCAAAGCACATATTTATGCTTCTTACTGGTGAAGTTTCTTTATACTTTATTCAGGTTGCAAACGAGAGTTTAAGTCTCTTTAGTCCGAGATACACAAAAGTATGCTCAGGAACTTGGTTAATGCAGAATGTACGATTTGCTGGAAAACCTAAACTCAATTTGTACCTCTAATTTATCTTTGGAATACTTATAAAATACTTATAATTGATGTTATTTAATAATTTCAAAATTATGAGCTTTTTGTTTATATCAAACGCCATGTAATCTTATGACAAATATACGATTTTATCAATCAAATGAAAATGCTGTAAGTTATAGTTATTATTAATTGTAAATATTTTTTTGCATAAATGAAACTGAGTAAACAAATACAATGTCAATTAAGCTACAACGTAACATAGTTAAAGGCCCATTAGTTTTGTAAAAGTTCGATACTTTTCTTTGGAAGTTATAATATTTGAACCATAGTTATGAATAAGCATGCGACTGAGTAGGCCTACTTTGTAATATCACTTAAATACTAGAAAATCTTTCCTACTCTGCCTTTTATGGTTTTCAAAGTTAGTATTGCACGTTTCTTAGTATTAACTAATAAAATAGAACTCTTACGTTATTTTATACACAAGAAAGCTAGTTAAAATTGATCTTTCTCTTAAAAATGTAAAGAGTTCTGATCAAAATGATCGTCCATCAGAGTTTAAAAATAATTATGACGATGAAATTTCTAAGAACTGCTCGTTAAAAGACATTTGCAACATCTCAGCTCCGATTGTCAGATCTTGCAATCAGTTGTCGACTTGACGCCATTACAAGTTTAAATTTAATTTCCGTTCTCACTCCTAAAGCCCGAACTGATACCAATAACAATGCTTGGTGCTAGTACTCAAATGTACCTTCAGTTCGAAAAAGGTACTCCCTCATTGAAAAGAATATTGTAATTTTAATTCGTATTTAATTTTTGCATGTAGAATTACATAGTAATTAGTATTTAGTTCTTGAATTGATTCTTGAATATTTTTTATATTTCGAAGCTCATGAGTTGTAGTATATTTTTAATTTTTAGAAATCTGATGAAGCATCCCTTGGGTAAAACGATTATTTCTGTTATCCCTCCACCCGAGAGTCACACAACAATTATTGCACTCTTATATGCCTAGGTATAAACTATTATAAATTTTCTTATTCAGTACAATTCAGGAAAGAATTTTACAGTATGGTAAATACAATCTTTTTAGGTCGGGGATTTTTTTACAAACAGAAAGGTTATTGCTTGTATAAGTTTCCAAAAGTAAGGATATGTAAAAAATACTTTCAATAGAATTCCAAGATATATGCAATACTAGATTATTCCCTATATGGGAAATTCGCTAAAATTTGTATTATAATTTGTTTAAATATGCTTTGAAAAGTGTCTATAAATAGATCGAATTAAAAATACTGATTAAACAACGATTAAGTATTTTTCTGTATACATATTAAATAGTAATAAATTGATTTCATCAAGTTAGTTACATAACATTGATTCATTGGCTAGCTGAATTAATATTTAAGTGGACGGAAATAATACTATGTAAAAAATTGCGATATAAACAATGTATTGTTATTATGTACTGTATTCCTAAATCATAGTAGACCGTTCAATATAAGGTTAAAGCAGAAGAACCTGCTTTGGTACCCCAGTCCAGCGTTACTCAATAATTTACTAACAATAGGGCCAGAGACCATTTAGCTCAACTTGGGAGGGTGAGGAGATTCTGATATATGGTCCTTTACTGATTGAGTTTGGGTGTATAAACTAGTTATTGCTAGTTGAAAGTTATTTGCAGTCTTGGGTTAGAGAATATTATATCGAAGTAATGTTCTGAGGTGAACAATGTTCCTTTTGCTCTTGTCTTATCTATTTACTTCAGACAACTATGTTAGTAAAACAAATTTGATTAAGAATTTGTAACCGATGATTTAACAAATACTATTTTTTTTATGTAGGTAACAAAACGATAATACAGTATAACTAGACATTGACATAACTATAGTAATAAAGAATCAATCCTACTATTATAAATTCAATATATATATACATATATATATATATATATATATTGTTTCGGCATTTATTGAAAGTTATGAATATTATATCTTAGGATGACGTGTCTAGTTTGTAAAGTAAATAGCTAAATAAATTGCATAATAACATTATACATGAATGATTAATATTTAGTATTCAGAACCGTCGTTTTTGAACAAAAAATACTTTTTGATGTTAAAGGAAACCTGGAGTAAAATCTGTCAGTATCATGTAGCTAAAAATGTCTTATTTGTGTAATTAGGCTAGAAACGTACGAAAGGCAGCTTATAAAATACGAAAAAATATAAAATAAATATATTGTCACATACTTCAATATTATTGATATACCAAAACACCGAGGTTGGATAATACACATTTGGACTAATTTCGAAAAAAAATTCAATGGCTTAGCAGTAGATAAAAAAACTATAAATCTCCTCACCATCATCTATATTGTATTTGTTAGTTTTTTTTTAAATTTTTTAAGAAATCATAGTATATATTTTCACTGTGTTAACAGGTTAGACCATTGCTATTTACCGGTCTTTTTAAGTTAATAACCAAACTAAGTTTTTACTATGCAGGATAAACAAATATCAATAAACTGTTCGAGCTTGAAATTATTAGTTTCGTTTTAGAACAATTGAATACGAAAATCGCCCAAAAGCACCTCATACAAATGCATATAATATCACACTCTATGTCTCTAAGCAGACTTACTTTACTTACTTAAACACAAAATGAAAACGATAATCTCGTTTGTATTTAGTGAGCTATTGCACTGTATGCATGACACAGTGACGCTAAGGACAGCTAGGAGTCTTCTTCATCATGGAACCTATGAACATTGAGCACAACGGACTTGTGTGACCTAACACAAATGGCTCTCACAATACCAAGGCTCAATAGGAACTTTTGTAAATATCACTGATGATTCTAAATGTAAAAAAGATTTTAACCTCAGCAATCAAATCTAAAGTCTCTAAGGCAGAAGAAATGATGTACCAAGACGTTCTCGTTAGATGTTTTGCGGTAATGGATACAATTACATTCGCAGAAGTGTTGGTAAGTCAGCGGAACGTTCAGTCTCATGACTGACGTCATTGAGGTTGACAACGAGAATAACGAGGTGTAATAATGAGATACCTCCTTAGGACAAAGTGCTTAGTCTACAACTGCCTACAGATAATTTAAGTGAAGGTTGAACATAAGGGCTATGATGTAATGTATAGTTCAAACAATGAGTTGTTAGTAATTCCCTTTAACTTTAGGTTTTTATTGGCACATTTAATTTAGTAGTCTTTCAATTAATTAATACAAGTCATATGTGAAGGGAAACATCTTGTACCAGTTTAGCTATAGCTTTTAAAATAGCAAAGTTGTTTTATATTGGATACGGTGTAATATTTCTTTTGAATGTCATAATAGTGGCTAAAAGATATATACAAATAATTATTAAGAAAATTAATGCTTACCAAGCCGATCATAGAAGTGGGCTTGGAAAAAAAACATAATAAACTTACAAAAGAAAAACGGTTCATTTGGATAATTATATGTCTCGTCCTTATTAAATACAATCATCCAAAATATGTGTCACATGTACAAGAAACATGTTCTGGTATAACCACTTTTACAACTATTCTATGGTATGCTTGTATTTATTTTAACGTAAGCAGTTCACTAGTGACGAAGATAAACGAACTGTTCCCCTCACCCAAGTAAGTGAATCACTGTCATCCGTTTTTCCGATCCATTTCCTGCCTCAAACTTCATTCCAGACCATGTTTTACAAACTGATAGTTCTCGAAGATTCTCAAAAGGGCTTTCTTCATACTTTTCAAAAGTTAAATAAGTTTACAGAATCTATTTTCGAATTAAAAACTAATGAACTATTTTTGATTTAAGGTTATTCCAGCTTATTAATTCATCAAATATATTGGTAAAATAATGATTTCGAAATAAACACATATAAAATTAAATCCAAGCAATATAAAAAGTTATTAAAAACTACTTCATTTACACTCTTCCTAAAAAAACACGCTGTTGAAATACTAGAAATTTTAAATCATTATCCAACAGAAATCCCATACTCGTGCTGCGCATTTCTATATTCAACGTATGCCCCTGTTTAAACTTCGCATATGTTTTCTGTAATGGTGAATAAAGCGTGGGTAAAGCGCGATATATTTTGCATACAATTGCTGAAAACAGCTGAGCCCCTCGTAACTTTCACTTTTATCCGATGTGAAAATTCTGTTAACACTCCCCCCAATGCTTGCATATACTTACTTCAATAATTTATTCAGATTTATAAACTTTATAAAACATATATTACAGTTATGGATACTGTGCATTTCAGTCGGATGTTGTTGCAAAATAATCATTCATTTGAGAAAATTTACTTTAAAATATTTATCTTACAATCGAATTATTGAGAACATTGCTTTATATAGGCTACATAAGCGGAAATGCAATGAAAAGTTTAACCTTTGTCAATAAAACTTTACATTGTTGTTTAGTTAAAGCTTTTAATATTTTAGTGAAAAAATCCGTACTTTTGTATTGAGATGGATTAATAGAAACATGCAACTTAGCTTTTTACATTCATAGTACCTGTATATACAGTTAACTGCTAAAATTAAATACAGTATTAAAGTTAGCATTATTGGCTACTTTAATTTAAATGTATTAATTTATACTATATAATACATACTCGTAGGAGAATGATTTTACTGTAAAAAAACATTGAATAGGGAGTTTATAGTGTTGAATTAGATTGCAAATCCAAAAATCTTCTTAACTGCTTTTTAACTTCTATAATATTTGAAAAATAAGTTTTGTACCATAGTATTTTTTTTTTTATTTGTCTCTTTGAAATAGTTTTACATCAAACCTATACACTGGCCTGAGTAAAAACTGCCTTTATTTCTTTACTAACAGAGGACTTCTAATGCAAGTCAGTAATGTTCTGTGTGCTCGGCCCTGTGTCAACCCTACTATTTATCGTTCAATCTAGTACTACATTTAAGACTAATTTATATTTAGTACCTGGGGACCGAGCTTTGCTCGGAGAAAATCATTAGTTCACTCTAAAAGCAGTCTTAGTATTGGAGATACATAAATCCATTCCCAAACTCCACACGGCTCGCATTTACTACGTCCTACACCATTTCCTACGTCATTGACCTGTTTCCCTCCATTCCCATAGCATTTCAGAATTGCAGACACCTTAATCTAATCGTCATAAACAGTTCCCACGCTCCATACTACTCGCCTTTACTACTTCCTTCACCACTTCCTGTGTTGCAAACCTGTTTCCCTCACTTCCCATTGCATTTAAAGATTGCAGATACCTTAATCTAATCGTCATAAACAGTTCCTACACTCCGGACTACTCGCCTTGACTACTTCCTTCACCACTTCCTACGTCGCGGACCTGTTTCCCTCCCTTCCCATAGCTTTTTGGATTAATTTTTTTTTATTTTCTAATTTCGACATCATAAGATGTGGGATTGCCCCTGAACTGGTTATAATAACTAATATAATGGTTTTAAATACCTTCAGTCACCTTCACTCAAAACTGGCCCGCCTGATGATGGTACAACTTCGTGCCGAAACCTAGGTCGCAATAGCCGACTATTTTGAACTGGTGACTGAAGGTATTTAAAACCATTATATTAGTTATTTTTGGATTGCAAATACCTTAATCTAATCGTCATAAACAGTTCCCACACTCAGGACAGCTCGTCTTGACTACTTCCTTTACCACTTCCTACGTCGCGGACCTGTTTTTTTGCGAATTTCCCTATAGGGAAGTAGCTATTACCGTAGGTCTCATGGTAAGACCTAGGCCCGGGACCGATTTACTTTTTCATTTTGATGTCCCCAGAGGCCAAAAACACCATTCGTTCAAATTTATATATATATATATATATATATATATATATATATATATGTGTGTGTGTGTCCATCCGCACGATAACTTGAGTAATTTTTGTCCGATTTCGATAAAATTTGGTTTGAAGGTGTAAGGCGGGATAAACTTGAACGAGTTCGCGAACCAGCATGATCGGACTATGGGAACGGGGGTTTACGGGGGGTTTTATGGGGTAAAAATAGGTTTTTCCCATTTTTGACCCAAAAAACATAAAATTTTGCAAAATCTTTCCAAACCATTTTGTAGAGCTTAAAAAAACAAATAATTTAGTATATTGAAGTGTTACTATGCGCCTAATGGTTACGGAGAAAATTCCAAAAAAATCTAAACTTTAGATTCCCATGTTATTCTTATGGAGAACAAGTAAACTGTTGTAGTTTGCTTGTTTATGAACATATTTTGATCAAATTTGGAAATTGTTTTTATTTCTTACTAACTATTAACATTTTACATAAAAAACACTTTTACCCTCCCTGTTGCAGCAAACCTAAGTATGTTTTAAACTGATTCTATTTAAATAGGAAATAAATGTTAAATTTTTAAGTATACATTTTAGTGTAAATCCAATCAGGCAAATGGAAATTCGCTTAGTCTGCAGGTTTGCTGCGGCGGGGGTATCTCCCTTCCCATAGCATTTTAGGATTGCAGATACCTTAATCTAATCGTCATAAACAGTTCCCACACTCCGGACTACTCGCATTGACTACTTCCTTCACCACTTCCTACGTCACGGACCTGTTTCCCTCCCTTTCCATAGTATTTTAGGATTGCCCATACCCTTAATCTAATCGTCATAAACAGTTCTTACACTCCGGACTACTCGCCTTGACTACTTCCTTCACCACTTTCTACGTCGCGGACCTGTTTCCCTCCCTTCCCATAGCATTTTAGGATTGCAGATACCCTAATCTTATCGTCATAAACAATCCCCACTGTCCGGACTGCTCGCCTTTACTACTTCCTTCATCACTTTCTACGTCACGGACCTGTTTCTCTCTATTCCCATAGCATTTTATGATTGCCTTTACTACTTCCTTCACCACTTCCTATGTCGCGGACCTGTTTCCTTCCCTTCCCATAGCATTATAGGATTGCAGATACCTTAATCTAATCGTCATCAACAGATCCCAGACTTCGCGCTGCTACCCTTGACTACAATGTATCGAGTAATCTTCAGTATAATCTTTGCTAAATATTAACAAGGGATGTTTTTCCTTTTGTACTGTATTTTTAATTTGCTAATATACTGTGGGTAGTTGGCTTATTATGAACACATGCTACAACTTCAAGTCTTTTGTTTACTTTTTCCTTGTTATTTAATTCAGCCAACATGGTTACCTAGCAACCCATAAGACTAATGTTAAAAAAATGTGATTTTCAGTTTCATTTTTCTACGTAATTAGATTTTTGTTGGCAGTTCTAACTGCAGTAAACTCGTTTTTAGGCCAGAAATAAACTATTTACAACATTTGAAGAAAATCGTCGGAGCCGTTTTCGAGATCTTTGTGCAAGCAAGCATACATACATACATACATACATACATACATACAAGCAAATATTTCTCATATTAGAGTATAGGATGGTTACGGAGAAAATTCCAAAAAAATATAAACTTTAGATTCCCATGTTATTCTTATGGAGAACAAGTAAACTGTTGTAGTTTGCTTGTTTATGAACATATTTTGATCAAATTTGGAAATTGTTTTTATTTCTTACTAACTATTAACATTTTACATAAAAAACACTTTTACCCTCCCTGTTGCAGCAAACCTAAGTATGTTTTAAACTGATTCTATTTAAATAGGAAATAAATGTTAAATTTTTAAGTATACATTTTAGTGTAAATCCAATCAGGCAAATGGAAATTCGCTTAGTCTGCAGGTTTGCTGCGGCGGGGGTATCTCCCTTCCCATAGCATTTTAGGATTGCAGATATCTTAATCTAATCGTCATAAACAGTTCCCACACTCCGGACTACTCGCATTGACTACTTCCTTCACCACTTCCTACGTCACGGACCTGTTTCCCTCCCTTTCCATAGTATTTTAGGATTGCCCATACCCTTAATCTAATCGTCATAAACAGTTCTTACACTCCGGACTACTCGCCTTGACTACTTCCTTCACCACTTTCTACGTCGCGGACCTGTTTCCCTCCCTTCCCATAGCATTTTAGGATTGCAGATACCCTAATCTTATCGTCATAAACAATCCCCACTGTCCGGACTGCTCGCCTTTACTACTTCCTTCATCACTTTCTACGTCACGGACCTGTTTCTCTCTATTCCCATAGCATTTTATGATTGCCTTTACTACTTCCTTCACCACTTCCTATGTCGCGGACCTGTTTCCTTCCCTTCCCATAGCATTATAGGATTGCAGATACCTTAATCTAATCGTCATCAACAGATCCCAGACTTCGCGCTGCTACCCTTGACTACAATGTATCGAGTAATCTTCAGTATAATCTTTGCTAAATATTAACAAGGGATGTTTTTCCTTTTGTACTGTATTTTTAATTTGCTAATATACTGTGGGTAGTTGGCTTATTATGAACACATGCTACAACTTCAAGTCTTTTGTTTACTTTTTCCTTGTTATTTAATTCAGCCAACATGGTTACCTAGCAACCCATAAGACTAATGTTAAAAAAATGTGATTTTCAGTTTCATTTTTCTACGTAATTAGATTTTTGTTTGCAGTTCTAACTGCAGTAAACTCGTTTTTAGGCCAGAAATAAACTATTTACAACATTTGAAGAAAATCGTCGGAGCCGTTTTCGAGATCTTTGTGCAAGCAAGCATACATACATACATACATACAAGCAAATATTTCTCATATTAGAGTATAGGATAATAAAAGTACTAATTTTCGACGGGAAAATTTAAGGTTAAAAATGAGCCACCAACCTCCAAAAACATATTTTAAGACCTGTTTCATGCTGTAAGTTTCATGCTGTAAGCATCAGGAATACTTAGTTCCCTAGTTCATAATGGTCCTAAATAGTCTTTTTTTTTACTTTATTGTTTATAAATACAACAATTTGTATGTTATTAAAACATGTTTTAAACTATTTTCCTGAAATTTTAATCTAGAATCAAATTAATTTTCAAAGAGTTATAAACGGAACACAATTAATCAATACAGCATGGTTTTAAGTGTTACGATTTAAAGCTGACTATCATAAATAATTAGTTAAATACGAGGCTGAAAGCTAATTTTTATAGAACAGTAAAATATAATTTACAAATCTGTATGGTGGAAATGTCGTCGAATTAAATATCTATGCACCTAATAACATCCATTTGGACACATTTTTATTTTTCCACCAATTTACAGTAAATAAGAATATTTGGATATACGGAAGGTCCTCAGAGGATACAAGCGGAAGCGTATATCCTGTATCTTTGACTACGTTATTTCTCTAGGGATACATTTTTCAACCCTTTATAAAAAGCATGTACGACTGTCAATATTCCTTAAATGCAAATATATTTGTAGCAGGTATTTTCTTATGTCGATATCCTTTTCAGCATCAGAGCATTTATTAAAGTACAAATGACTTTTGAGAGGTTATAGTTTTTTTGTAGTTTAACTATATTTTCAAAATTACTAATTGACTTATATTATTAACGAAGTGAATTTAAAGGTAAGATATTAATTTTGGATGGCATAGTTTATTTTGAAACCTCCCTAAAAAGATGATTTAAACGCTGGATAATGCTCTTATGTTATCGCTGATGACAGTAATCCCAATGTCATCAACCCGGTCAACGTTAAACTCCGTAAATCGTCTCATAGATTACCTATCAAACTTAATTACCATACATTTCAGTGAATACATATTTTTACATGATATAATTTTTTTTCATCACAGGAAATATTACAAATCAATAAATGTAAGCGATAGTACTTTGTTACGAATATGCTATCCACACGATTGTTCATTTCATGAAAAATTACAAATTATGTTTTATATTCTGAGTCTTATATTATATTATAATATTATTACCTGCCTTTTTAGTAGTTTCATAGTGAGTTTTCTCAATTACCAGTTACCTAAAATGTACAGGAAAGTTTTGACTAGAAGATTATTGAGTATTTATTTCAGCAGTAAGTGATATAGGGTTTATAAACTTTGATTTGGATGCGATTTGAGAGGCTGATGAGAAAACTAATTCAGTATTGTACATATGAACATTTCCCGATACATCCCCCTAATATCGGGTGAATTTTAAAATGAAATCCCATAGCTCAACCATTTAAAAGGGGGTTATCTGTAAGTCTTGTTGAAGATTGATGCAAGCCTCACCCACAAGATTGATGTAGTTGGTTTACTGGACCATCACATGAAGACAGTTCTTTACAATCAATCTCATGTGATTCACAGGTGGTGTCCTATCTCAATTCAATAATAACAGATAGTATTGGTAATAACATATATAAACCTCTTACCTTCTATGACTGGTAACTATTTACCTGGCATAACTATTTACGTGGTCGCCAAGTAGCATTTACTTGTTTATAATTGTACAAGTAGTATACTTTTTCATGACATATATGTCTTTGAGAAACCTTTTCAAAGAGCGTGTGGTTCAGCTATTATTTTTCACTTCTTTATTCAAAGTCTTCAGTGGTATTTTTTCTGAAAACAACTCAAAAGATGATAGGGGAAAACAGTTCACAGTCATAGTTTTTTTTTTTTTTTTTTTTTTTCTGAGGATAAACTAGAGATCGAACCTGTTTTACTTTCATCGGAAATCCACGCACTGGACAGGTAACTAAGTTATCCCTAAGCCAAGGTACTATATCCAAAAACCAGCTATTATTTTGGTTTATACGATGAATCTTTCAAATCATAATATGTCTTAATGATATTTTGTATACACGTATAGATTGAGGGTAAGATGTATATGCTGTAAGTTCTCATAATTTAATAAAATCTATTACTTTGGTCTATGAGCTTAACCATTTTAACCAATTAGTGACTGAATGTTATTTTGTGTAGTCATATTTACCGATTAAGGTAAGGTAGGTACCTAACCTATACTATTTGTGATAAAAATATAGTGTTCAAGTTTACCCAAAAATATTTCCAGTAACAGAAACTGATGAGTTATGGTACCATTTCACTTGGAAACTGCCAATTTTACTGTGTAATGTACTTATACCATACCTAGGTGGCAATTGTAAGTGAGTCGGTGGATCAGTTGGAAACGTCACGGACTTCGGGCCCAAGGCAATGATGTCGTGGGTTTGGATCCTGGTCACTGTCACAAACATTTGATCAGTACATTTCACCTTCTCAGTACTATACCAGCTCACCCCTTCCTTTGTTGGATACGTTACACGCATAAATCTGTAGTCTATGTGAACAGGCAAATGAAAGGTTATAAGAGCCTCCAACCTAAAAAATAATAATAATATAGTAAAATTAATGCATAGGTTTCTCACTATTGTTTAGCTAAATTACAAAATAGGTTTTCAAGCATTAAATATCAATAACCCTTACACTGAAAA
The DNA here is from genome assembly GCF_028750875.1 of Macrosteles quadrilineatus. Taxonomy (NCBI): domain Eukaryota; kingdom Metazoa; phylum Arthropoda; class Insecta; order Hemiptera; family Cicadellidae; genus Macrosteles; species Macrosteles quadrilineatus. Next base: position 79,581,904 of record NW_026542596.1, read on the forward strand.
CAAACTAATTGTGATTATTGTATGTCAATTCGGGAAAAGAAATGTCAATTAAATCGTTGGTAGAAGGCGCAGTAAGAGCCATAAATACAGCTAAATGTTGTGGCTCTGGAAGCTTTCTGTCGAATTACCCAATATATCTGTGGTCTGTCCAAACTGCGGAAGGCCCGGCTATTAATATTCAGTTTATTTATGAGGATTAATGTTTTATTTTCATAAAGAACTCTTTTTAAGCTCGTGATAAAATTCATTGACCGTTTATCTTTTTTACGGATTTCTTTCTTGGTTAAGCTGTATAATTTTTAAATATGTAATAATGTTATTACTGGCTTCAGCGGGTATTTTTAGTAAAGCAGTTTTAAATTAAAGTATCAAACTAAAGCTTTAACAAGTTTAAAGAGAATACTTAAAAAAAAAACACTGGTTTGGCTTAAATAACTTTCGAAATCTTTTTTTACTATAGTACACATACAAATTCACAAAAGTACGTTAGATTCAACTTAGCAATACCCTAGTAAACCTTTGTGATTTGTTAGTCAATTCAAATTTTGATCAATTAATAATATCAGAAGGTGTTACATGGGTCTGATCATAGTCATAAATTTTAATGAAAATTTCTCATTCACCTTATTGGATGAGTTGTAGTCCCCGTTCCCTTTTTTCCCCATCTGTTGTAAAAACGAAAATAAGTAAAAATAGTGTTATTGTTTCAATTTGTAATACTATTAGTGTTTCCCTTCATAGGGCAGGTTACGTTTCGATAGTCGTGCAATATCCAACAACAATTTATTGTAGCCACCCCTTCTTAACGACCCCAACTCATATTGCTCAGTCACTAAACTCTTAAGCCGCGGGGTTCAGAGAACGATGGTTGCGTTACGTGATAAATCAGGGTTGTAACTTGTCAGCTGTCTCACGAATAGTTGGATCTCACACTACACGTGTCATAATTATAACTAACATTTCATTTATATCTGAAACAAGATCATAACTTCATATCAATAGAAAGTACTGTAGTTTTAATCTAAACAATGTTGTACATCGTTCAACGTAAAAGCATTGACTAGGATGTTGTATTAATATTCAAAGGAAATTTCCAATTATGAAATTGAGTCACACTAAATCAATGCAACCACAATTTATTTTCAGTGTAAACATTAAATTCAATATAAGTTGAAGCATAATAATTTAATTTATTGTAAAGTTCATTTCGATACTGTTGGCTCACCCCTACATTTATTTGTTACTTCACATGCACGGGGGACAACATCTTTAGCACGCAATAAGTGACATGTAACTGTAGTCCCAATACTATTTTCCGTGTTTGCATATTACTCCAAGAATCCTCATTGCGATTTAGTGCTACGCACAAATGTTATACATGTCTATGATCGTAATTGCAAATCACACATATTGTTTGACGTATTTTGGTTGTACAAAAGCAAGGATAGAACTAGGGGTTTTCCCTAGCTAAAGTTTCATCATTTCTAAAATAAGTTTTTTCAATAAAAGCTTGTATTTAAACCTCTCAAAATTTGGAATCTATCTTTGGAATTTCTAATTTTCCGTTCAATAAAAGTGTAACTCTAATCCTATCTTCAACATAAATAAAAACATGCACCGTCATATTCACCTTTTTATTTTATCATGATAAATACAACGGTTTGCGAGAAAATTAGCCTTCAGTTTTGTAAAACATTCCTTGATAACACTTCTTGAATATTCAAACGTTATAAATGCATTCATGAGGATAGGTTACGTGGTTTTAAACGTGTTAGTTTTAAATTGTATAACAATACACTTTTTATATAAGCCCGAATATTGATGTATATGTCTTGCCGATGCACTATGGATCCCCTCGTATTTTCTGGACGCCAGATCTCTGAGCCTAGTAGGGTCCTGCTCTACGGACCCCCCGCGGGAACATGTGTTTCCATAAGGGGAAACTGTTGTTTCTTCAAAACGAGTTATATGATTTATCAATCCAATTCAGCACAAAAGTTCTTACTTTTTATAAAATCTCCCAAAATTCTTCTCTCACTGAACGTGCACCAGAGGGTTGAGAACTTAAAACCAGATTTTCATTTTTACAAAAAAAGAACAATGGATGAACAAATAATAACGCAATAATTTTTTGTAATTTGTAAACTACAGTATTTGGTTTTTGACTTTGGTCAATAATGCTTTATCTTAAGACGGTAAGCAAATGATATAACACCAAGGTGTAGCCGTTATCAATAAATTATCCTAAGTTTCACTTCTCAAGGTATGATCCTTTGTGAATGTTTTAATATACTATTTATAATAATTAAAAAATCTTATCTTACATTGTTTTATTTTTGTATTTAGCTTTACACTTGGGGATTCTAATCAATAAACAAGGTTGACCGTGAAATCGGCTTATTCTTTGATAACTTGATGCTAGACGTTTATGTGCTTCTAAATTTTATGCAGTTATGGATGTCAAAACAGGTCGGGACCCAAATATAGGCTGAAGGGTAGTTAATTTTATAAAAACTAGAACTATATATATTATTCTTATAGGTTGTCTCAAGATGGCTATTGATAGTGATAAAAAAATAATATAGTATAACATTCAATAAAAAAAAATGTTTTATGTAGTAATATTATGATAGTTAATAGGTCCACAAATGTCACTATGCTAATATCCTGTCCCAGTTGCATAATGAAGCAGGAAATAAATTAAGATATACAATATCCATGCCATAAAAAATGCTGATATAAAATAATTTAAAGCTTAGGTAATTCTAGCTCAAAATCTAAAAAGTAAATAACATTTTCGTATAGTAAGTTCCTAAAGTTGACTTAAAACTTGGTCGTAGCTCAGTTGAAGCAATGAACAGAAACTCTCCTTGCGTTTGGGACATGAAAGTTTGCGTGTTTAAAAAGTCTCCCTTCTTTACGGAATATTAAACTGTAAATCATTGTAATATTTCTTTAAGATTTCTACAGTTTCCCCTTCGGAAAGAAAAAAAATATTACATTTGTAACGAGTTATTTTTCCTAGGGGGGTAAATATTTGCTATTTGACCGCGCACCTATTGCTAGCATCAGCAAGCGGCGGTGGCGAAGCTAGTGAGCGCCCTTTGACCCGGCTTATCAGTGCCGATAAGCCTGGGATATCCTAGTTTCTCAGGACAGTCTAGGACAGGGACATTCTAATGGTGGATCTCTTAGAGTGAGGAGGCGAGTGTTTGTGTCTAGTGAGACGTCCAGTGGTGTACGTGACAGTGGTGTCGGAGTATGCTGGTGGTGTGATCGCGCCGAGTATAGGTGTAAGTTGGGTACTGACCCACTTGTGGTGAGTGGACGACTTGATATTATTCGTTTGATAATATTAATATCTGGTTTTATTGCGAGAGTTAGAGTTGTAACCGTGCTGGTCAAAGCCTGACGGTAGTTAGGATTTATATTAGTCAGGAATAATATTAAAGTGTATTCCTGACGGTTCTGGGTAGGTGCTAGAGCGCAAATAATATAATTTAATTGACTGTAGTAGATATTATTTTGCGTTGAACCTAGAGTTAGTTATATTACTAATAACTCTGAGGCCCGACAAACCTAGGCTGCACGATTTAGCGTGCGTAGTTGGAAGCACGAGGCCAGTAGGCTAGTAGCTAGTTTTATTAGCCTATTAACAGAAGCCCAGCTAAGTAACATAAAGTTGGTAGCAGTAGTAGGGTTGTTATTGTTTATTCATTTGATTATTTTAATTTAACCTGAACAGCTTGTTTGGTAATCCCACACGTTATCTTGGTAGCTTGGATAGCGGAGTACCGGCTATCAGATAATATATTTATCTAGTGTTTGGAACGTATTTAATATTTATTTATCTGTTACTAAGTAGCTCAATAATTTAATAATAGTGCAATTGCCATTTAGTTTTGCTTGTTTGGCTTGGTATTTATTGAGACCAGCTACTAGTGGCGTAGTCACTCTACCTATAGTGTACTTGTATATTATTATGTGGTACGATTATTGAGTGAACTGTTTGATTCTTAGCTTGGGCATTAGAGTTGTGTATTGGATTATAGTGGCCTAGTAGACCCCGCCTGGTGATAACACGCGTTGTGGTTTTTATTGGCAAGTCGTCGTGTAACTCACCGTGTTTTAGGCACTCTAGGCTTAACTATTGGATAGTTAGGACGAAGCCCGAGTTGCGTAGTCAGCAACGACCCCCTAGGAGTGTGGAGAATCGGCGTAGGCCTGGTAGTGATTATTGCACGTTTGTTTTGGTGACTTGTTTTTGACTTGTTCACAGTGCCCGTGTATGAGCCAGTCCTATACCGGTTAGACCCGGCTTTTGACCTAGTGGTTTCCCTGACCTTATCGCAGACCCTGGAATTTTACCCAGCCATTGTAGGCTGAGCTATCCCCGGCAAACGGTTGCGACTGCTGCATTTTTAATATTATTTTTCCAGTGCAGAACATCTTGCGTCGCACATTAACTGTTTGAAGACGGGAAACATAAAACAACTGCTTTATTTTACATATGTATTATTGGTTGTAGATGTTTTAAAGTAAAAATTTAATGAATTCTCATATTGGGGAAGTAATCTTAAAAGTGAATTTGTAATTTTGTACTTGGTAAAAGCGTTTCCTGGAGTCTGCGAATAATAACGTGGATATAAGAATAGCTCCATAGATCGCAGCGAAGACTACAGAATAAGTTAAGCTCCACTACAAGGCTATTGCGATATAACTAGTGGGGATGTTAGGCCTCTTAGACTTGCAGTTTTCGGGGTTGTGATTTGATGGCAGTTTTACTTCATCTTACATCTAACAGATCCGCCTGTATACTAATTTCTCAAATTGGCTTGTTAAAAAATACCGATGGAACTCAACCAATAATGATATGTCTGGAAAAAACATTCTGACTCTTTGTATAGTAAGAACCCTTCTTGCAAGAAGAAATTAATCAATTAAGCTCAGATTTTTTTATTTATCAATTTCTTAATTTTTTATACGGGACTCATAAGAAATTTACACTATTTGGTAATATCGCGCAGTCAACAGTTAATGGTAATCAAAATAAATGCATATAATATCGCACATAAATGGTGAAGGTGCCCATTGATATTTGATTAAAATGTTGCGCTGGTTAATTTTTTATTTCAGTGAAGATAATTACCTTAAACACTGTTCACATCTCCATTGATCCTCTATAACCTGAAGTTACAATATTGTGAGTAAAATGGGTATAATTTTAGTAGTAAATAAAGGATAATAGTTTTATTTTGAATATGTTTGCTTGACAATTTTTTTCTTTATTAGGTTTTTTATATTTTTTTTCAATTTAAGTTTCAAATTCTGTTCAGCAAGGGATTGAACACATTTTTTTTTAATAAATGATTCCTTAGTATTTGATATCGATGTTGAGTTTGCTAAATATCACAATTCATTTAATATATCTTAGACCTAAATCAATACCAGTTTGCCTATAGTACCCCAGTGAGAGTGTTAGTATGCTGACTGCGATGCAACGCCGAGAGCTGTTTACAACTATGGTAACTTCATCAGCTCTACTAGTTTAACTACTCGAGGCTCTTACTTGTGAAAACAATTTTTAAATAAATCTTAGGCCTAAATAAATACCAGTTCGTCCATAGTACCCCAGTAAGGGTGTTAGTATGCTGACAGCGATTGTAACGGCGAGAGCTGCTTACAACTCTGGTAACTTCATCAACTCTATTAGTTAACTACTCGAGGCTCTTTATACTTGAGAAAATCATTATAAAATTAAGTTTCTTTTAAATTAATTTCCTTTTAAATTTATTATATTTATCGTAGATGAATATTTTTTCACGTAAAGCCACCCTCAATCAATTTCGAAAAAAATCCAAGGTAAAATTGGAATGTTTCCGACGTGTTATTTTTTACAGGATTTTTAAAGTAAACAATGAAAACATCTGAGATAAAACAAACATTGAAAACACTATTTCCGAACTTTTTTCAAGTTTCTTATGTAGTTTTCACCCGTTACGGTTTTAATTATGTTCGTACTTTTGGAAGCCGATTACTGATTTAAATAAATGTGATCTACATTGGGTGACAATATTACAGGAGATAAACCAACCAGTAATCCCAATAATCTCAGCTAAGACAAGAGGACTTAATGTTTCAAGTTGGTCTCTAGAATAACATGACTTAATTGAACGGTCTTGGTTTCCTTACAAAGGATTACTATACATGGGATTATACGGATGTATAGTACATGCTATGAGCTTAGATTTTTAGTTATGATGCTTTTAAGTGCAGATATAATAATTAATTACTGAACAAATACCCCCTAGTCTAAATTAATTCTAGTTAAAATGGTGGAGGAAATAATTAACAAAACGATTTGATATTGTGATTATTTTATTAATATGTATGTAGCCTAAATCCGTTTAAAATAAATGATTATCAATTAAGTTAATTTATTCAATCATTTTCCACAATCCTATTATTATTACTTTTATTTCAATATTTAATTAATAATGAAAATAAATTAAAGAATTAGTTTAAGAGATTTTGCAAAATGCGACATTATTTTAAAGATACGCCTTTTTATTCTGGCTGCTATAACCGCTATGCGTCACAGTCGGAATCTAAAGCGACTCTAAAAGGACTAAAGGGGGGGGGGGTTACACGGGGGGGGGGGGGGGAAGTTACACAAAATGTGTTTTTTAAGCTTAGAATTTATAGTTTGTCACGTGATTGATGCGCGTGTAATGTTAATTTAAAAAATACGAACCTCTTTGAATGACACCTAATTAGGTATTAAGATTTGTCGCAAAATTTTTTATTTTTCATCAAATAAACCCCATTCTAGTATAAGTATGGAAATACCTTTTAAATTATTAGTTTTAAGTATTGAATCTTACTTTTAAAAACAAATATGTGTATTAATAAAACATGAATACTTAATGACATAAATGACCTTTCGCTTCTCATAATTGTTGGACCGTTATAACTAGGCTTCAACAGGATTAGACCCTCAGAAGTTGTGTGATATATTGTCTAATATACCACAGCTCTCAACTCCTAGAGCTAATTGGTCATTATGGAACCATAATGTATTCAGTGTTTCGTTCTACAGCGCATTGATTATTTACTTATTTATAGACTGAATTCAACTCATTCAACGCTTGGGGACGTGAACCAACAGTTCATTGGATTTATTTTTAAATATAAGAAATGTATTTCATTTTAATATATCAATGAAAACCTCACCATGGATTAAGATCTTAGCGTAAACTGCCCTTTAGTTCTCGTATAAAATAATAGTAAAAAATATTAAAACAAATACAAATTATGTGAACCATTCACTATGAACAAGCCCAAATTAAGCTCCCTTTTTAATTTTGCTTGACGACCTTGTAGTTTCCAAATCAAAAACTAGCCCAGCAATTTTTAGCTGCACAAAAAGTACTAAATACATACAATGACGACTAAATATGATGAACAAAATTTAAACCTTGTCTTGTCAAATTATATTTTTCTATTCTTATTGAATCAAATTGGCATATTACTCTTTCAAGAACAAATGTTAGTGAAATCTGTATAGCCCTCGCAACTGGGAAGAAATATAAGCTAACAAGATGAAATTGGCATAAAAATTCAATTGTAAAAAAAAAAGATTAGGTTCTAGCCCTATATCAGATTTGTTTTAAAATACCCCCGCCGCAGCAAACCTGCCGACTAAGCGAATTTCCATTTGTCTGAATTGATTTTTATTAAATATATTTAAATAACATAACGAGTAACTAGGTTTGCTGCTACAAGGAAACTAATAAAGTGTGTGTTTTCAATCAAATACTAATAGCTTAGTGTAAAATAAATTAATTTGCCAAGTTTGATCAAAATATATCCATAAACAAGCCAACTACAACATTTTACAATATTCTCCATAAGAATAGCATGGGAATTTTAAATTAAAATTTTTTTTTTATTTTCTCCGTTACCAATAACTGAACAAAAAAACTTTGATATACTAAATTATTTGTTTTTTTAAGCTCTTTAACAAGATATAAAGAGAAATTGGGAAATTTTTTGTTTTGAGGGTCAAAAGTGAGAAAACCCAATTTTTACCCCATAAAAACCCCCGTAAAACCGCGTTCCCATGGTCCGATCATGCTGGTTCGCGAACTCATTCAATTTTATCCCGCTTTACACCTTTAAACCAAATGTCATCAAAATCGGACAGAAATTACTCAAGTTATCGCGTTCACGCGTTACGTTATTATATCTTGCTTGAAATTTACTTGGAATTATTCAGACAAAATTGTTTCTTTCTTAGATGTTGATATCTTCATTGACAATCAAAAACTTAAAACAAAAATTCATTTAAAAAAAAACTAACAAAATGCAGTACTTACATTATCAAAGTTGTCACCCTATGTATATGAAAAAAATCTATTCCAAAAAGCTTATCAATTCGTGCTAAAACACTCTGCAGTGAAAAATCTGATTTTGAAAAATATATCACTAAATTGAATTCTGCTTTCATTGAAAGAGGCAATCCTCAAAAACTAATATCCAATCAGATCAAAAAACTCAACCAAGATAATAGTTTTTCAAGTGATACTAAATGTATTACTCAATATCCTGGGCTACAAAAGATTAACAGTGTAATGAAAGTAGCATTCAATATTTTGAAATCTTCCCCCAGTACTGAAAATTTATTTTCCGGACCACCACGTGTTATTTTTAAAAGGCAACAAAATTTAAAAAATATGTTGGTGAGACCCAAAATTCGAAATTCTCGGCCTTCAAACAATTCTAAACACGGCTGTGAACCATGTCACAAGCCCCGATGTGGTATTTGCAAAATTATGAGTAATACAACTAAATTTGATAGTAAAGTTACAAACAAGGTTTATCCGATTGTTGGTAGATCAACTTGTGAATCTCACAATGTGATTTATCAACTATCGTGTATACATTGTCCAAAAGATTACATTGGCCAGACTTCAAACTCTTTAAGAGTTCGAATGACAGGCCATCGTTTTGATGTGGTACATGAAGACAAAAGAAAACCAATCTATAATCATGCCGCTCACCACAACCAAAATTTTGAAGGCTGCTATATATAATATAGCACAGTACATTACACAGTATATGTGTAAGTGTATACACTCACAATATTTGTGAGTTTAAGCTAATGGAGGTAATTATTACCTAAAATACACTTAAAGCAAGTAGTTTAAAACAATATGTTATGTAGGCCTATCAGGTGAGATGATGATAGAAATATTATACAAATACAATATTTATAATACACAAATTGAGGATATTTAAAATACCCCTCGTTATTTTAGTTTTTAATCAGTATGCATTTCTTTTTTAACCATACTCATTCTTTCGTTTATGTTCCGTTGCTAAGTGATCTAGCACTCTGTGTTCAAATTTTATGTACTTTTCTATTACAAATTAACGACTTTCCAACACAAAAATTTTAAATAATAATAATAAGTTTTTTAAACTAAAAAAAAATCATGGGTAAATAGATCTTATTCAACTAAATAGTTTAGTCGTTATTCATCACAGTAAGTCACCTCGTATAAAGTATGTTTTATACTAAAAAAAAAAAATATTATCAAAATATTTTGTTTATAATGATTGGATACTTCTAATTATCATACACAAACAATTTTTTTTTATTATTTAATGGAATCTTTTGTCATACTGCAACAAAAACAACCTTTATGCATTGACACATCTCAGGGGGTTTACAGTAGGCCTAGTTATTTTACTGCCTAGGGAGAAAAAGCTCTTTAGTCCCTAAGAGTAGGTCTCATCTTAATTTAATTCTTTAAACAATGATGAATTATTATTTCATCCATTTAATTGTTTAATTGGTTTGCTCTGACAATTAAAACTAACACATTCTTCAGTCACTAAAACATCCGAGTGTTTATTTCAATGTAACTTATTTTCACCATTTAATTTATTTTGTAACTGTTTTATTGCAATCTCTTAGACATACAGGGTTAGTAAAAAGTGTGGAGACCCCCTGTTATTTTTTTAACGGCCCATACTAGAAAAACTAAACTCGGCACACCATTATGACATGTTATGAAGTACTTTTTGGGCATAACCGTCACTTGGCGTACATCCCCAAAATGGAGGATTTTGGGGGAAACTCAAAAATTTCAAACACAAAGACCCATCGGGTAACCCCTCATTTTGAAGGTCCATGTAAAAGAAAATTAACTACGCAAATTAGAGGTCTTTATCTCAATCCAGTAAAAGATGGCAGCCAATTGAAATTCTCAGAAGTTAAATTTAACTTACAGCTTTCCAAGTCCGGAGACCCGCTGTAAGTTTTATAGTGGCTCAGACTAGTATAACTAAACTCTACACACCTTTTTGGCATGTTATGAAGTACTTTTTAAGCCTGATAGCCACTTGCTTACCAAACCCAAAATGGGGGATTTTGGGGGAAACTCAAAAGTTTTAAATGATAAGCCCCATCGAGTGACCCCTAATTTTGAAGGTCCTGGTAAAAGACAACTAACAACGCAAACTACAGGTTTCTATCTCAATCCAGTAAAAAATGGAAGCTGATTGAAATCTTTAGAAATCGGGACTTGCAATTTTATATTCAATTGGCTGCCATATTTTACTGTGTTAAGATAGAGACCTATAGTTTGCGTTGTTCGTTTTATTTTATTATGACCTTCAAAATGAGGGGTCACTCGATGGGGCTTATGATTTAAAATTTTTGAGTTTCCCCAAAATCCCCTATTTTGGGTTTGGGAACTTATGAGAATTTCAATTGGCTGCCATTTTGTACTGAACTGAGATAGAGACCTCTAATTTGCGTTTTTGGTTTTCTTCTACCAGGACCTTCAAAATGAGGGGTCACTCGATGGGTTTTTGTATTTGAAATTTTTTAGTTTCCCCCAAAATCCCCCATTTTGGGGATGTACACCAAATGGCGGTTATGCCCAAAAGTACATCATAACATGCCATAATGGTGTGCCCAGTTTAGTTTTTCTAGTATGGGCCGTTAAAAAAATAACAGGGGGTCTCCACACTTTTTACTAACCCTGTATATTTTACAATTCCACCTATCAGTTTAGCCCACAGAGTGTTGAGGGTTTAACGAAGACCCTGTTTCTTTGACTACGTAATTTCCCCCGGGAAACGTTTCTCAAACCTTCGTAAACGTCTGTAATATCTGCCAATACACTTTCAACGCGTTTATACAATAACTAAATAAAAGTACATTTAATGAAATTTCATCCTACGTGCATTAGTTCTTAACAGTTTATCTTTCATATCGTTCAAGTGGATTAGTTGAGTTTCCTCATGTCCAGAATAGTGTGAAATAAGTAAAAGTATATATAGATTAAATACATGTTTTCTAAAAATCATTCTTGTTCAAATGGCTATGTTTTTGAAATTTATAAAATTTTCCACAACATTGAAACCGTTTGTTGTCCGGAAAGGTTTTATTTATGTTTTGGTTGTTGAGATTTTCTGTATTTTTAATAAGAATTAATATTACGTTCATTTGCAGAGGGTCACGATTAAGACAAATACTAATATGTAAAAATTATGGGTTAAATTTCATACAATTGGTTTATTGGTAAAACAAAATGGATACTCGGTAAGCAGATTTTAAATTGATCTTACAACAAAATTGTATTGGTAGTGCTAAAAATGCGAATACAAAAGAACTCTCAATCTATACCTATTGAAAACTGTTTACTAGTTGATTGCTGGTTTTATTGTTGTCTATTATTTCATTATTTTACTAATCTACATAAAAGATTTTATTTCCATCTTTGCAGTTGAGAGAAATTAATTACTACTGGCTGTGATAGGATCTATTTTTAAATTGGCTAACAGATATGTTATATTACATATCAGGTAGTCTTTTTAGTGTTACGTTCTATATATTTAATATACAAATAAATCCACATTTTCAACCTAAACATATACACCAAATATTTCCAGAGAATGTTTATACCCTTCAATTTTTTTACAAAACCCAAAATATAGATTTAAAAAATATTTAGAGTAGTACACCCACATATAGTATATGAACTATGTTATAGGAATCAGACACATCAATTTGGCACACTCAGAAGTAATAGTGCATAATGTTGAAAGGTGATAGGTTAGGTGTGACCCGTTTATGGGTTATCACTGATTACAGTAATCCCAATGTCATCAACCCAGCCCACATTAAACTCTGCAAATCATCTCACGGGTCACCTATGTTGTAGTTATTAGTAGTAGTTACTAGAATTGCAGCTTAAATTTGATAACAAGGTGCCTCCCTGCTTAATTGTTATATAAATACAGGTAGCTTAAAGGATGGGTTTTTGATTAAAATGTTTAATATTGCTTTTAGAGCTTGGTAATTTGATGAATGTACTTTGTAGTTTTGTTGTTGTTTTTTTTTTGGGGGGGGGGGGTTCCGGCAGTAATAGGTTTCACGGTAAACTAATGTTAAATTTTAAACCACTGACTTAAGCCTTTTTTCTAAATAAAAGTTAAGATGATCGTGAACAAAATGTTTCGTCACATTAACTTTTTATAACTTTTAGAATTTTTGCAAAACATTGAAACAGAAAAATATTACGAGTTTACATTTCTTGATTATTAATGCGTAAAATTCCAATATTTGGTAAACCAATTACCAGTTTAAAAATATATACTAATAAACTATGGTCATTCTTTTACGGGTTTCTTTTTCTAAGAATATTTTAAATGTGTATATTTTTACATATTTAGTTAAAAATATAAAGTTGAGTGTTTGTTTAAAATAATAAAATTATTCTCCTTTAGGTTATCGACTGTAATGCAACCATTGGTTTTACTTATTACATGAAATGAAGAAAGTAAAAGCAACCCATTTGTTATGGAAAGTCCGTATGTACAGTACATTTTACTTAACTAGTAAGTAGACTAGAACAAGAAAGGAATTCCTATTGGGAAGATCTATTTTATTATTCTACAGGAAGTTGAATAGAGTCTACAAAGTAAAATAAATTATTACTTTGGGGAATGTATACGATCAAGTAATAGTCAGTTTGGTCAAATTAAAACTTTTGACCAGGATGTAGCATCCAAGACCTTGGACATAAATAAGTCCAGTAATATATATGTTTTAGTATTTATAACGGGTGTTGCGTGTATAATTTTGTCGTGTATTATGATTTGCTTTGTAAATTCATTGATTTAATTGGTCGTAGTATTTAAACTTTTTAATATTAAGTAAGGGGTATATTTAGTATAACATAGTGGTCATATAACAGATATGTTTTTGTCCGAATTTCCTTTCTTTGTAGGTTTACATTGATTAAACAAGATGTTTCCCGAGCACCATATTTTTATAACTAAAATTAGTTACAAACTTAACGAGAACTGATAACTTTAAAACAAGTATTTACTTATTACAATTATTTTATCTGCCCTTATCAGTGGTAGTACTAAAATATGTTGTAGAGTGACTAGATAAACGCTTTGACGGGGAAATTCCATTAGAGCATTAACTGCTTTTTGTCACACCAACAAGTTAAGCATTGCAAGCTTCATAATCTAAATGGGGTTATAAGAGTTAAACGTTACACACATTTTATTATAAACCTTAAAAACATTTCTCTAGTATGTGGATCAATCTAAAATATATTTAGTGTCTATTTATAGATAAAGGTATTTATAATGATCGTTTTATAATTACAATTATTTTTACTTAGTATTAATACTAAATAGCCAAGAATTCCACAACAGTAAAAATGGAGTAGTAAAAAAAATGTTGTTCGTTGTTTCTCTTCTAAAAATTAACTACAGGATAGTAAGCTTACAAAACCAGATAAAATTCGATGCTGACTAAGACGTTTAAGTAACCCATTGAGAGGTGGAAATATCAAAAATGTATTAGTTAGGGCTAGGATTATTTAGTTAATGGATATTTTTAATGGATATCATTCTGATTATTTTCTTTTATATATTCAATCTTCAAATCAGGTTAATAACATCGTAACTTAATATCTAATAAAACCACAAGTATACAATTTTACAGGATAGTTTACTAAGAAAGCAGGTATGTACTCATTAATAATGTATTAAGAGAGTTCCAGAGAAGGGTGTTTTCGCCACAGGTAGCCGCTGTCAGCATACTAACTCAACCTCTCTGTATGTCTGGATCGTGTATTGTTTTATAGATTGAGTTCTAGAAAACAAGGCAGATACAAATTTGATTGCCTTATTAACTAACACCAACATGAACACCATTTTGGTTCTATTTATTTTGGGATCAAAAAAGAATTCATAGAAAAAATTTGAATGAATTGAAATGGGTTCCTTGTTATTCCATTATATTTTTTAAGATTTTTATTTTCATTTTTTACTCTTCAACTTTGTTTATTATGTTAAAAAAAATGTTTGAGATTAACTATTATAAGACTAAAAAAAAATCAACTCGATATGCGACACACTACAGGTGACCGTGCAATCAAGACATTGTATATCTAAAAACAAAAATATCCTTCCCTAGATTAATCTTTCACTTGCATTTTATCTGACATAGTTTCAAAGACTGTAGTAATACGTCGTAACTTGAACATTTTCTTTTTCAAGCCGATTCCTCACTATGCCAAATGGCACAGATTGGCATTGCCAAGCGAAAAGTGTGAACGGTAAGTGGGAACGCTTACAGGAAGTAAGCTACTGTGGTAGTATCGAGGGTGGAACTCGGATACATTATTGGTGTATGTAGCGGAAAGTGTTATAAGTTAGTAAGTTTAACGTCAATTTTGAAAACTGCCGTACGAACGATAGCTTTTTGGTTTTTATTATGAAGAAAATACAAGTCAAAGGTAATTGAATTTGGTGGCTTTAGAGCCTGAACCATTAGGATATTCAAAGATTTTTTCATTGGTTGGGTTAATGGTAATGCCACCAACCTAAATATGAAAATAATATCAAATTTGATTTCTTATGATTGCCATTACATTATAACTAAGGGATGATTAGCTATAATGTACAATAATGATACTATAACTATGATACTATACCTATAATGATTCTATAAAAGTAATGATTACCCATACCTAAGGGCTTATTTCAAAGTAATAAGCTGGTGCTACTTCACTTATGTGCTTTTAAATATTTTTTTTTCTTTTTACCTAATACAAACAATATAGAAACACATTTATTAACTAACTCAGTACCAATTTCAATATATATATTTGGCTAATTTAAAAACTAAAAAATTGGACCATAATTGAAACTAACACCTAAAAAATGGATTAGACGATTAACATCAATTCTCATCAGATTAAAAGGAAATAGTATATTCAATTAATTGATCCAATATGAACTTGAGTTGCAACTAAATATTCAAAGCTTGATTGTGTATATAAACCTACAGTTTTCTTTTGATTTGCTTAGAATTTAATATAAACCATGAATGTAGCGAGACTTTAGTAATAAATACAGATGTACGTTGTGGTCTGGACGCTTTCTGTCATTGAGCCCAATAAAGCTGTGGTCAGCCTAAATTAGGGAAGGCCGGACTATCAATCATTAGGGATATTTATGTACCAATAACACTATTCTGATAGCCTGGCTAACATTTGAATGTTAGTTCATGTAACAATAACTGTCAATCAATTGTTTTGTTTAAATTAAAATATTGTAAACATTAACTAATTATTTATAAGGTTTTAAAGTTCAAAGTTTCATAAAAAAATTAAATAGTAGAAAAAATTCCCGGGATTACTGTAAAATCCTCATTTTGTGATATATTGGAATCATATAGCGTGAAATTGCAATATTGGTCTCTTCAAATGTTATTTGATATGGAACATTACTCCCTGTGATTGCATTCAGCGAATTTATTATTTGAATGTATGCGTTCTTATCATATTTACTTATACTTTAAACGTGAGAAATGGATTATTTTAAAGTTAAAATAAAATAATTAAATGTTTACAAAATAACTTGAGTTAAGTTAGTTTAGCTTATCCTTTTTATACGTTATTATTATTATTATAATGTTAATTTTTATCATAATTATGTAAACGTACTATTATTATAATTAAGTTAAGTAAGTAAGCGTACTAACCTTATTCGTGTTAAACTTCGTGTTAAGAGAAAATAAAAAAAATAAATGTTTACAAATAACGTGAGTTAAGTTAGTTTAGCTTATCCTTTTTATACGATATTATTATTATTATAATGTTAATTTTTTTCATAATTATGTAAACGTACTATTATTATAATTAAGTTAAGTAAGTAAGCGTACTAACCTTATTCGTGTTAAACTTAATTATAATTTATGTCTAATCAAAACATAATCTGACAAACATATACTGTGTTGAACCATTTAAGTTAATACATCTTAGAACGCTTTTTGTTATTTTCTTTTCCAGAGGAGTTTAATTGAAATTTTAAGGTTTTTTATTTTTATTGGTTGAACATTTTGCATTAAGTATTATATAATGTTGTAACAATTTTGGTTGCAAATGTGACTTTGAGAGTTGTTATGAACAAAATACTGTAGTGCATAGTGATGTATACAATTAAATTTAACTGAAACCAATGTGTCTTAAAGTTTAAAAGTAATTCTATGCACCAACTTATATTTTAATATAGTGTGTAATATTTTATTTAATAGTGTGTATATTTCATAAGCTACGGTAGATGTATGCTAATCAAAATATCATAAACTCATTATCATGAATATAATTTACCGATTTTATTACTTGGGTTTCAATCACTCAAACTGATTGTTGCCAGATGATTATTATATGACTTGTCTGATTGCATGTAACTGCATGTTTAAAAGACCAAATAAAATTCTCATTCTCATTCTCATTCTCATTCTCAAAAATTGTCCATAAGGAACCTCATTTTTTCAAACGTAAACTCATTGAAGCCTCATACATTAAATTAGCAGACCAACCAATCAGTCAGTCATCGGTTGAAATAAGGCCACTTTGGCTACCCATTTTGAACAAGGAACTAAAGGATAGGGAACTTAATTTTTCATTAAATAGGGAAATAACGAGTTCTCCTCAAAATTCGCACGTTATGTTAACTCGTAGTAAAACTCGTGATAGGAATAAACATAATTAACACTTTTTTTCTCCAAGATGGTGGTTTACTATGCGGAGACTCTCATTTGGGCACTACAGTTTTGAACGTTTCTTTTTAACTTACCTCGATTTGCACTATCTCATTTCTACTTCGCTATTTTTCGCAGAAGCCTGTGAGTGAACTCCACTGTGTGTTTTCCAAAATCTACACTTTTTCAATCAACTATCCCTGTTTAATATCTGGCCATATCCCTTGTGACGTCACTAACATTTCTGTCTGATCTGGAAAGTCGTTTCATCAGTCATCTCACGCCAAATTTTTTCTCTGGCCACAGCCCTCTGAATATCAGGTTTGCTAAGCAACAAAATACTATATAAAAGGCAGTCTTCCAGTGGTGAACTGAGTAGCTACTGATTTGTGAGCTGTTTGCCTTCTCGTTGTTGCATTTCACAGAGCATATTTTTGAGATATAAAATACAGTACATTCTATATTATGTCTACTTCCTGTCCTGTTTGTGTAAAGCAAGTCTTAGACACAGAAGATGGCTTGTGCTGTGATGCCGAATGTGAGAGATGGTTCCACAGAGAATGTGTGAAAATGTCTAAATCTGAGTACCAACGATCTAGCAACGACAACAATATAAAATGGTATTGTCATAGAACTGACTGTAAAAAGACGCTGCCAAGCCCAATAGATGCCAAGCTGGATGCCATTCTCTCTAAATTGTCCTCCCTTGCTACTAAAACAGAACTCTCAGAAGGACTACAACTTATAAAACAAGACCTGGAATTAGTGGCCTCCAAATTACAGGAACTTGAGCCTCGTTTGGCCTATGTTGAATCTGAAATAAGCACTATCAAGGATAAACAGGTAGCGGGTAGTGATCAGCTTTTTGAAGATGTCTTATCCGAATGCAACGATCGTAATCGACGTGCCAAAAATGTTATTGTACATAACATCCCCGATTCAAACACAGTCTCAAAAACTGCGGATGCTGTTTTTGTCCAGGATTTTCTATCTCATTTGAAATCTAATGTTCAGTATTCAGATGTTCGTCATTTTAGATTGGGGAAAAAAAGGACAAATCGTCCTCTTATGCTTTGTATGCCGTCTGAAGGCGCTGCTATTTATATTTTCAAAAACTTCAATGAAAATGATGTTCCTAATAGCATGCGGGGAATATCAATCTCTCATGACCGCACTCCTCGAGAGAAGAGACATCTGGAGACTCTTCGTGCCACCTTAAAGTCCAAACAAGATGCCGGTGACACCTCCCTAACGATTAGATATAAGAATGGAACGCCTTCTATTGTGCCAAAAAACGAATAAATTCCAACGGTAAGCAGCAGCAGGTTTCTCTGAATGTTTACTGCCAAAATGTAAATGGTCTTCGTTCGAAGCTCATCGAGTTAAAAAATAATCTATCTGCATGCCTTGATGATGTTATTCTACTATGTGAAACAAATCTCTCTCCTGATATCCCCGACTCCGAAGTTGTTGGCGATACTGACTTCATTGTTCATAGATGTGATAGGTCTGCTGCTACAAGTCACAAAAGTTCTGGTGGAGGAACCCTACTTGCAGTTCGTAAGAAACTTATGTCTAAGCGACTATACTCTGGATTCAACATTGAAAGTGTCTTTGCCCTTGTGAAATTAGGACCTGGTTTTGATCTTCTTCTGGCTTGTGTCTACATTCCTCCTTCAAGTCCTCTTTCTGCTTACCGTGAATTCTGTGATGCAGTTACTGAGACAGTCGAATTGGCAAATTTCCCAAAGAAGACACTCATTTTTGGAGACTTCAACTTGCCTCACTTCGATGTCAACAAACCTGTATCTGGCCTTCCTCAACATTGCAGCGAATACCTCCGTGACATGTCTTCTCTGCTCTCTCTCTTCCAGATAAATCATGTTCAAAACCATAGAGGAGTAACATTGGACTTGGTCTTCCACTCTGATAGTGAAGTGCAAGTTAGCAGGGCTAACGATTGGTTGATTGAACCTGAAATTCATCACCCTCCTCTGTCCCTTACTCTTGAGTGCTATATGCCTTCTACTTGTGACAACAGCTACAGCGGCTACAACTTGGGGAAATGTGACCTCCCAGCTGCTTTTATAGCCCTACAGGAAGCAGATATGGGATTTATTCACCAGCCGATCTCAACTGATGAAAAGTTTGATCTTTTGGAAAGTTCCTTAGAGAAAATCGTCAAAAATGCAAGTCCGTTGAAGAAATTTGGTGTCTCACGCTTCCCTAGGTGGTTTAATGATGACCTAAAAAAATGCATTATTGAAAAGAAAGCTGCGCATGCACGTTTCAAGAGAAGTTTCAATCTTGTCCATTATTATGAATTCTCAAGGCTGAGAGATGCTTGTAGGTCGCTATCTCGTGAATGCCACATTCGATATTTGTCCAATGTTCAATCAAACATATCTTCTAATCCACGAGCTTTCTGGGGACTAGTTAAAGCTCAAAGAAATACTCCTGATATGCCGTCTAGTCTGCATTTGGATGACGAAGTTGCCAGTGACACAACAAGCATATGTCAGCTGTTCTCCAGTTATTTCAACTCGGTCTACTCTCCATCGTCACGAGTTTCACCTAGCTTTAACTATCCCGCCTTCGATTCTCTTTGTGTCATAACAACCTCAACTGAAGAAGTTCTCAGCAAGCTTAAGAATCTGGACACTACAAAGGGAGCTGGAATTGACAATATACCGCCATCTATGCTTCATCACTGCCGATCTCTCTTAGCTGAACCCCTCACAATGTTGTTCAACGAATCACTTAACAAAGGAATCTTCCCTAGCTCTTTAAAGTTGGGCTTCATCATTCCTTTACATAAAGCAAATGATCCCAGCGACATACGGAACTACCGTCCAATCACTATTCTGCCGGCAATTGGCAAAGTTTTTGAAAGTATCGTGGTAGATAGACTGAATCCTTTTCTATCCAAAATAATCCATCCTTCCCAACATGGTTTTATGAAAGGCAAGTCTACTGTCTCCAACCTCCTGCTCTTTCAAGAATATGTCTTGTCTGCCTTTCGCAAGAACTACCAAGTTGATACAGCCTACATCGATATGGCAAAAGCCTTCGACAAGGTCGACCACACAATTCTTGTGTCTAAGTTGCTGGGCTACGGAGTGGCTGAACCTCTTTTGTCATGGATTTCTAGTTATCTTCAAAAACGCTCTCTTGTCGTGAGGATTGGTTCTACCACTTCCACTCAGTTCTCACCTTCTTCAGGAGTTCCACAAGGTTCTTTGCTGGGACCTTGCCTCTTCAATGTTTTTGTCAATGACCTACTGGACAATTTAACTGTAAAGGCCTTACAATTTGCTGACGACCTGAAGATTTTCACTACTGTGTCTACACCAGAAGACTCTCAAGAAATTCAAAATAGCCTTTCTGAAATTGAGGATTGGTGTGTCAGGAATAACATGTCTGTAAATCCCAGTAAGTGCTCTTGTATAACCTATCACCGCATCAAATCCCCAGTCATGTACGTATACTCCATTTCTGGTACATCCATTCCACGGTCCCAGTGTATAAAAGACCTAGGCGTTATATTTGCCAACGACATGGGATTTTCTGGACATATAGATCACATCAGTAACAAAGCAAACAAGATGCTTGGTTTCATATCAAGATTCTCCAGAGGCATCGACAACCCTTCTGCTCTTCGCTCTCTGTATTGTTCCCTTGTGAGACAGCTCGTGGAATATGCAAGTCCCGTGTGGTCGCCTTACACTGTTGGCAGTAGGACGAGACTGGAGGCTCTACAAAGGCGTTTTCTTCGCTTGGTTGGTGTCCGGCTGGGTTTTGCCTATCTTGATGTGCCTGTGGAGGAACTGTCCAGCAATCTGAACTTGTCACCTCTTGCCCTGCGACGTGACGTGGCTGATGTTGTTCTTCTCTGGAAGATAGTGAATGGTCACATGAACTGTCCAGATCTCCTAGCTGAAATCGACCTCAGAGTTCCTACAATCACAAGATCTCGAGATCTGCTGGGTCGAAGATACCACTCAACCAACTTCGACTTCAACAGTCCATTCGCAAGGTTTATTCGCCTGGGAAATCGAGTTGCGTCTGAGTGTGACCTGTTCTTCGATGGACTTCACCAGGTTCGTCGGCAGGCCTCCTCTCTTCTTCTTTCTGGGAAAGACTAGTAGTTAATTATTGTTGTTTGTCAATCTTTATTTTCTGTTGTTGTTATGTTTGAGTAATTATTGTTGTTTGTAATCTTATTTTTTGTTTGTTGTTATGCTTTGGATATTTATGACCTGTTATATCTTTGAAAACTTATATTTATATTATCAAATTTTGTATACCTTTTTTTGTTGTATCGTATTCACCATCATGATTGTCTTTGTAAATTGGCTGCTGCCGTTGGAAATAAAATAAAATAAAATAAAATAAACACCCATCTTGCGGCATCGTACATCGCTCCGCCATTTTGTTGGTTTTACTTTTCCAGGGACCGGAAGCCATTTCTGTTGACTCCGTGTTTTTCCTATTGGTCAGCCATGTTGGTTCAGTCTCATTGGTGGAGTCATAGCGTACGGTGTTGTTAGTGTTCCATTGTGTGAGTTTTTTGTACGTAAACCTTTTATAGATTATAGTGTTTTGTAATTTGTTATTAATTGCATGTTGTATCATGACTTGACTGCTTACAGTGCATATTTTTTTGACTACTACTCTCGGTAGTGTATTCCAACTTAGGTTGGGCGTTTGTGTATTGTTAGTTGTAATGTGTTAGTTAAGTTTTTTCACCTGAAGACGGGATCAGATTCCAGATCCCGAAACGTTGTGTATTGTTTTTTACATTCGTGATGGAAAATGTCCGCAATAAACCTTTGAACAACATAGAACCTAAAGTTAAGAGAAAGGAATTCTACACATCAAAGATTGGTGCTGCTTATAGCAAATATCCTAATACTAGTTTAAGTTCAAACTCTGTATATTTTTCCCATTGAGTTTCTTGATAACTTATGTATAACCTATCCAATTGTTTTCGTTGGTGTAATAAATACAGTTATTTAAATTTTATATGCCTCTCAAAATTTATATTTCGAATATTAAAGTTTTACAAAATCTAAGCACGTATGAACTGATTATTTAAAACTTTTAATACACAAGCGTAATCACAAACAATGCAAATAACTAAAATAAACGTATAAGTGGCCAAAAGCACTTTTGCTTGAAGAACTCGGGAAGTATTTATAAGTGATGAATATGAATAACGGAAAACGCAGAGTAGCCAGAATTTGTTTTATTCATGAAAACAAAAGTTTAAAAAGCGTTAAGGTACTTATGCGTAGGTTTACTCCATAAATCTGTGTTGTTAATCTGTGCATAATAATAATATGTTTTTGAATTATAATTTAAAACTTGAGTAAATAGAAAAATCAAAAGTATTGTATGGATTTATTTCAAAAGAGCTATTGTGTTTCAAACATTCCTTTTGAGGAGCCATATCTATATTACCTTTTAAATCAATGTCACATACAACAAATTCATACTTAAAAAAATCGTACAATCAAAAGATATTTTCTTTTCAAATTAAAGTAAGCTCCAGATACATCATTACTTAAATTGGTGATCTCTTAGATTGCTATGCAGAATGCACCTTTAAAAAAAATACGCAATTATTGTAATCACATTGGTATGTATATTGAACAAGAAGTAATGGTCGAAATCTCGACCAATAATATGTTCAAATTTCTTTATTTCCACACCACGCTGTAAATAAAACATGTGATTAGAATGTATTTCATTAGTTGTGATTTTTTTATATTTCGTTGGCAATCCATAAGTGTGCCATGATAATTCTTTAAATTTTAGGTTCATTTTTGTGTTTAATTTTGAGCCCATTTTCATTCACAAAAGGCATTCTGCACATACACAGGAAAACATCAACTCAACTTTGTATAATTTGCACGTAATTAGCACGACCAAACACCAATCAGACAGATCACTACGAAGAAAATCTTAAAAAAACAATTTAGGTACTAACTTAGAGGTGAGCTTAAGTGCCTTAGGCTTTTATGTCACCCTAAAAGCAGTGTAGGGATTTTACAAGAAGCAGTGATTTAAAGCGGTTGGATAATGGCATTTTTAATGCCTCATATATCTATTTGGAGTGCTGAATTGAGAGCTGACTTTGCATTGGTATTTATATACTTCGGGATACCGAGTATTTATTTAGATTGAATACCTTGTATATTAAATAATAAAATGTACATTAATAACTTTAAAAATTTATAGAAAGGAAAGAATGTAGAAATATCTCTACCCAATTTGGTGCTCGTATGTAATGAGAATTGAATTTGTATAAAGTACTTCAGTAATATATACCTAACATTTAAACACAAGTCAGTTCTATGATATTAAATAGCACTAAAAGGTTAAAAGGTTAACAAACAGGTTGAAGCACTATTAATTTGTTTTGCATTTATGACAACAGAGAATTTAAACCAACTAGCAACAAAAAGCTGTGATATACAATGAGACATTTACTTTTTTATTGTTAAGGTGCAGTGGTAGAACATTATGGCTATGATAGATGTTGTATATCTTCTCCCTTTGCAAACGCAAAGCCAAGTATTACTGCAATAAGCATTTTATACTTATACGTCAATCCCGTACGAAAGTCGGGTATTCTGCTAGTCTATATCTATATCTATATCTTATTTAATACACAAGCAGGTTTTTTGTGACAATTACTCCTCCAAAACTACTAAACCGATTGACATGTTTTTGGTGCCATTGGAAAGAGCGTAACGCAAAGTTGTGCAGGAAACTTTCTTTATAGAGAAATACTTATAGAGTGAGGCCCTGGGGCCCCTTAAAGTTTCGTATTTCTCCATAAGATTAACATGGGAAACAAACATTGTTATGGAAACTCCAGCTGTTGTCAGAAATTCTGTTCTGCTATTTAATTTAGGCTAATTTGTTTACAAGGAGAATTGTTTCTTGGTGCCATGTGGTCAATGAATTATACTTCTGCATATATTTTAAATGCAATACACTATATAAAATGATAGTACTGTAATACATTAAGAGATCTTTATTTAAATAATCATTAAGCACGAGAGCCTTTGCCTATATGTTTCCTGTTCAGTGTGTTGTGAGTGTTTCTTAAAGTACTGTATATTATTGTATCTTAATGTAAAACCGAATTATTCTTTTCTGTATTCTGACCCCGTAGCGAAGCACGGGCATAGCTACTAGTTACTAAATAAATCTCATAATCATTTTTTTTTATTGTACTAACTTTTACACGTAAACTACGCTCAATATTTTTTTCTTTACTTTGGTAAATTGTTGTATTATTATTTTTAAATTGTCCATATTTGCAAAGAGAATACGAATAATTGAATTAAAAAGACAAAAATATATTTCTATAGCAAAAACATCCAATGTATGTAGAGGTAACAATGAAAATAGAAAAAAGATATTTAAATAGTAACCAGTTGTTTCATATACCTTAGAGAACTTAAGACATGACTAATGTGTGAACAAAAATAAGCCACTAGCCATTTAGTCTATATTGTTTTGTTATTTCCCGTGAATAACATATATTTAAAAGAAAAATTAATTAGCTTAAACATAAAAGTTAACGTTAAAATACATTAATTTGTAATTAATGACACCTAAATAAAAAAAAGGAAACGTACCTATTTCATTCGATATTATAAACTCCATTTTTATTTAACTGCGTAAACAATTAATAAATAGATAGTTTATATCTACCACATGATTAAATCCATATAGTTTTCAATATTAGTTATTCGTCCATTTCACTTAATCACGTCTTAAGTTCACCAGACTATTAAGGAACTAGTGGTATCATTACAACAATATTTTAAACTGTGATATTTAATTGCAGTTGTTTATAGAGAGATGGACAACAAGGTTAGTCATTGATTGGTGTTAGCTACTTTCAGGACGACGCTGGACGATTACAAACCAATACAATCAATCTCTTGAGCTATCTTATTTCGTTAACTGTTTCTTTGCACTCTTGGAGTACCCTTATTATACAGATAAGATTAGGTTTAAAAAAATGAGTAAAACAATGAAATAACCTATAATATTCAGGGTATGTAATGGTTGAAAAATTCTGTTCCTGGAAGTTTTGAGGAACCTGTATAAAAAAATTAAAAAAAACCCTCATTACGATTTTTTTGGGGTGTAGTAAGAAACTGTTATAATAAGGTGAAAATGATACACAACAATTTGAGTTGATTTATTTAAAGATACTCATGACTAGTTTATATTTAAGAAATTATACAGTCTATCTTTTTCATACAGTATAAAATTTAGCTAATTAAAGTCATTTTGTAAATTTTTTATCAGTGGTATATGTAAAAGACAAACGTTGATTAAAACAAATTTCATAGTTTAATCAATTTAAGTACAAGCAATCACTATATTTTTTACATTTAAATATCATAGTTTATTTGTTTTTTTGTGGATTAGTAAGGTACTAGATGTTTTAAGATAAGAAATTATTGTTATTGTTTTTATTAATAACAATAACGCTTAATAAAGACATTTTTATTTATTTATTTACTAACATATAATGAAAAGACTGAAACCAATAAACAGTAGAAAAGCAATCAGATCTTCATGCAGATCCCTGAATAAGACATTATGCTGAACTGGACCTCACTAAAGCATAAATAACTATATATCTAGATGTACTAGATGTCTAAACGCATCGACCTGTTTGTAATAATTTACATAAAATAAAACCCCTTTAAATTGTATTAGAATTGTTTGAAGTAATTTTATACTGCATAAAACTATACTACATACACTGCATACAATTTTTATTTCACAGGTAAAACTAATACATTTTTGAATTGAAGTATACATTAAATACGGTTAACTTTGATGTTTAATGCATTAAAAATATTAATGCTGGTAAAAACCACCTTTGTAAGAGACAGTGGTTATCTAAGTATGAATTCAGTAGAGAATGTCAGGTTTCCGTACAAGAGTGGACCTCATCATTGGATATGACAGTCCTTTGTCAACCTCCCTACGGAGTTGGGTACTTACAATCTGACAAAAGAACCTGTGTTTTATCTCTGATGCATAGTATGACTAGAATAAGTGCGAAATATTACATAACACCATTGGAATGTAGTTTTGTTAGTACGCTGATTTGTAGGTTAAAATAGTTTTACACTAGTTTTTAATGGTCTAATGAGTGTGACTTTTTAATTTAGTTAAAAACATATAAACCAAGGTTTTTACTTTTAAAGTTGCATCTCTATAAAACCAAGAATTTTATTTTATGATATCATCCGCTAAAAATATGAATCAAGAAAGAAATTTTTTTTTAATTACAAGTATCTGCATTCTTGTTCTAATTTTTGGTTTAGTTTCTTCACCGATGTCATTCTTATTCATTTGATTTTGGTAATTTTTTGCGACCATTTCAGAAAATATTTTAGATTATTTAATTTCTTGCTACATACATGGAAATGAGTGAGCAAACGGGAACCCTTCAATAAGGCCAGGATAATATTTCTTTTTTTACGAAATGGCAGAATTGGAAAATTGTTATCAGATGATTTAAATTTTTCAAAATGCATAAAATGAAAGTGTAAGGATTGTAACTCTAATTCACTTTCACTTTGGGTTATATTAATCGAGTTGAGTACCTATGACTAGTAGCCAATAGAAATGTCAATACATAAGTATATTTGATGTTTGCAAATGATTCAACAACATTCAATTTACAAAATGAATAGCATCCAGGTATTACAGATAAAGTTATCTTTTTGAGAACATTATTTGTTTCTAATTTTTGTGGATTTCTGCTAAACTTTTTGACTGTATTATTTTTTTAAATTGTACATTATAATTAGGCTATATAACTACTAAGATGTACAGAAACCAATTTTAAAGCTATTTTTAAGCGAAAGTATTGTCAAACTAATAATACTTTTCTAAACATATATGTTTTAGAATAATGTGATAAAGATCTCCTAAAAACACTGCGGGAGTAATATTCTTCTAGTATTGATGCCGACTTTACGCCTTATGAATCCAATACTCCACTTGCTGATACAACTATAAGAGGAAAACATCATCTACATCTTATAAGATCATCCTATATCTCTGCTCTATATTATTGTATTGTTGACTGTTCCAACAAGATATTAAAATATTTGCAGAATCCCATTTGGATGAAAAGTGCTGCATATTCGCTTGAACGCCTTAATTCGCTAATGGTTTCCACTTTGCTTACGTAATCACTAGACCACTTATATGAACAATTAATTTTATACTCAAATAAAACCAAGGACGAATGACAACTGATCAAAAAATCATTCTGTGTACTGCTATGAGGAAGTCATCAGGTTTTATTTTATCAAAATGTTAAAGCAGTTGACGAAATATGTTTTGAAATTCTATGAAAGCAATTGACTTAAAGCAATAACTTTAAAAGTGCACTTTAAATTTATCAATAATTACTAGGCCTGGTAAAAATTTTTATTGCTGTTTCAAGCTGAAATTAGTGTAAAAATGTTGCCAACATATTATATTTGTATTTAAAAAAAAATCCCTTGAATTTTTAATGATTTAACTGTTTTATAAACCGACATGTAGTCTTACATGTAAGATAACAATTTATTACAAATCAAACTATTCAAGAGTTATAATCTACGAATGTCCAGATTAAGAGTAAAGTGGTACAAAATCGATACACTTCATACTTTTAAATTCAAAATGTAAATAACATTTTGTTTAATTATACCACATCAACTAGTAATATCATGATCCTTATTACCTCGTATTTTCATCACATCATCTTATATACTTTAAACAAATTTATTTTTCTTTTCCGAGTTCGTTTGGCTCTTCTATCCGACCTATTTTCATGATTGAGGTCTCAAATTGAAGGTGTGCAGGCACAGATGTCACTACAAGCATCGGCATATATTAATCTACAGTCCCACTCGGCTTATACGTACTGTAAACAAAATTTACTCCCCATGTATTTCTTAAGGGAGTTAAATTTGTTATTTCTTTTCCGAGTCCGTTTGGCTTTTTTACCTGCCCGATTTTCATGATTGAGTTCTCAAATTGATGGTACGCACGCACAGATTCCGTATCAAGCATCTGTATATTTTTTTACTGTATTACTCGACAGAAAAATATATATTTGTTTTATTTTCGAAAACTTACTTCAGTTTAGGATGTATTTCGCTAGTTATAATTATATAATCCTATATATTTTAATCTTAGAATCTTCAGTGGAACACCGTCTTTCATTTAAGCTATAATTTAATCAAATCAGACAAGTTTCAAGCAAATGCATTGTGAACAACCAACAAAAAAATATTTGTCAAAAGGTTTTTATATGATCACAAATTAATAGCTCCAGTATTGTTTATTTTATTTCATATTTTTGGACTCAAAAATCATTAAATTATAGGCTTTAATTTTAGCTATTTATAGTTTGAATCAGTTAAGTTCAAGGTACTCTATTACTCAATCAAATAACATAAATTTGATTATTTTAGGATATGATATTTATTTCAACACTGCGGAGCAGCATGGGTCCTCTAGTAATTTTTTAATACACATACAACAGGTGTAGTTCATTAGGTTACAACTACTTAATACACAAATTATTAATTAAGGTGCTACTTATCATGTTTAACTAGAACATTTCTTATACCTAGCTTCAATTTACAATTCTATAACGTATTAATTAAGTATGTCATGTCTTCTCTGATTGCGTATTTCCACTGATTCGACAGTAATTGATGTACCGAGGCACATTAATGTTGAAGGTTGTTAGCGCGAAGTGTTCCCTACACTGACATCACTACCTGTCACCCAGAGTTGTCTTGCTGTCAATCAACTTAAATGAACTAGTTGAAACAACTACTTAATTTATCATCATCAGAAGTTTGTGGGTGAAAATTGATGGAATTCGATACAATAAACACCATTTACTTGGGTTTGTTTGATTGAAATCACAGTCGGACATTTAACGTTAGAAATGTAATAATTTTACATCACCATTTATAGGTTTAGCTATAGTTTATATTCAATGAAATTGTTTAGATTGTACTAAATTTCAAACAAATTAAATCTAAGAAAATACTAAACTTATTAAATTGTTTATGAACCTCATCAATTACCTCTTAGAGTCGTTAAAACTTTCAGGGATTTCTAGATGGCAACCCAATTTTTTTTTCTTGTTATGTACATAAAATCCCCGCACTTGGCCACTAAAGTTGTTGAAAACGTCTACCACTACCACAGCCAGCAAGGTTGTTTATATGCTGAAAACGAAGCAAGTGCCGAGGGCTACTTACAACTCTGGTAGCTTCATCAACTCTATTAACTAACTACTCGGGGCTTTATACTTTTCAACTGTCCTGAGTCAATTATTGGTCTTAACTACCTCTGATTTAGATAAATTGATTTTTAATGTAGTACTTTTAAATTAAAATAAAACCAAAAATTATTGAACATTGGGTACTTTAATAATACGAGTACGATAATAATGAATGTTCCCTTTAACAGGAAAGTACCGAACATTGTATTTAATTATAATTTACTGTAATGATTTTATCCCTTACAGTGACAAAGTGATTGAGTTGAATTAGACACATATTGGTAGAAACAAATGTATTATTTTTACCGTTTGATTGAGGTAATAGCAATTTTCCCGTCATTGTTAAAACAATAACCACCTTCCTATAATTTCGGAGGGAAGCGAGCTGGTCTAGTGGTTAGAGCGCCGAATTCCGCTCCTAGATGTCCCGGGATCAAACTCCGCCATATCACCAATATATTTTTGGACCAATGGAAGTGATAATGTTGCACCCTCTAAAGCTATCCCGAAGTAATATGAAAATCAATCCCGGGTTTGTGCCTAGCGGTCTAGGACAAAATACCCCCGCCGCAGCAAACCTGCCGACTAAGCGAATTTCCATTTGTCTGAATTGATTTTCAGTCAAATATATTTTAATAACATTAGGTTTAACGATTACCTAGGTTTGCTGCTACAAGGAAACTAATAAAGTGTGTTTTTGAGTAAAATATTGATAGCTTAGTACAAAATAAATAAATTTGCCAAGTTTGATCAAAATATATCCATAATTAAGCAAACTACAACATTTAACAATATTCTCCATAAGAATAACATGGGAATTTTAAATTTTCTCCGTTACTAATAACTGAACAAAAATACTTTTATATACTAAATTATTTGTTTTTTTAAGCTCTTTAAAAAGGTCTAAAGAGAAATTGGGAAATTTTGTGTTTTGAGGGTCAAAAGTGAGAAAAACCAATTTTTACCCCATAAAACCCCCCGTAAAGCCCCATTCCCATGGTCCGATCATGCTGGTTCGCGAACTCATTCAAGTTTATCCCGCTTTACACCTTTAAACCAAATTTCATCAAAATCGGACAAAAATTACTCAAGTTATCGCGTTCACGGACGTATATATATATATATATAAATCTATATATATATATATATACATATATAAAAATTTGAACGAATGGTGTTTTTGGCCTCTGGGGACATCAAAATGAAAAAGTAAATCGGTCCCGGGTCTAGGTCTTACCGTGCCACCTACGGTAATAGCTACTTCCCTATAGGGAAATTCGCTAAAACCTTCACAACTTTTCGGTAAGACTAAGGTCAGGGATTGTATATTTTTAGGCTACTGAATATACAGGATTTTAACCCTAAACGTAATTCGATTCATTTTCAAAGTTATTATATCAGTTTTTATATATTATATCATATTCATTTATATTTTAAACTATTTTATAATTTTGTATCGCTTTTGTCTTACATCATTGCCGATTGGCCGATACACAGTGTTGCAAGGAAATTGTCTTCTAGGTTCACGTTTATCAGGAAAGTGTTTGTAACATCAACATAGTGTTTTCGAAAGCCCGAAGAGTATGTATACTGCAAGAAAACATTAAAAGTAATTCGTTGGCTTCAATTCGATTGACTTAAAGATTAACACAGACTTGTAACATTTTACGGAAACTGGCTGAACATTGTAAGTACAATATATTTGTTAGACATGTGATTTCATGAATATGATTAATGAGTTTGTTCATAAATATTTACTTACATGTCATATTAGTTTCTTATTTCGATGTCATAAACAAAATAATATCCTTCGGTGTTTGCAAACAGAACCCGTTACTTTGACTTTGTTATTTCTCCAGGGAAACATTCGTCAAACCTTTATAAAATGACGATATTCCTGCCAAATACACTTGGGTTGGGTCTTTTCACTTTGTTTCGCTGCAAAAGGATTTTGTTTACTTTGAATCGTTTCCTACATATAAGAAATGAACAAATTTTGTAAGTTATATGTATTAAACAACTTTTCTGCTATAATATATGCCAAGATATATTATTTTGTATTTTTAAAACATAAATGTTTATTAAGGACTAATTTTAAAAATGTGACTTGATCTGTCATTATAATCTAGATTAATTCCTTTATTTCATTGCTACGATGAAATTTCAAAATCAAGAGAGTTTAACTCGAAGGTTTTCTATAATTATCTTGCCCTAGTTTCATAATGTCTTGCAATAATGGAAGAAATGATTTTTTGACACCTCGATGGGTTGGTGATCACAATTGTTTATGTGTTGGAGAAAAATTATACTTTGACATAAAAGTGGTCTCCAGCAGCAGTTTTATTTTAGGTTCCAGCCTCATCAGGATTGCAATGGTATGTCCTGTATTTCATTGATGGATGGTAGAAGAATGACCCGGGAGTGGAGTACAGTAAACTACCCTTCGTTGACATCCATGACGTCGTTGTATGACATCGGCCATTTTCCAGGCATATCGTGTTTATAGGGGGAAGGGGGCTGATTTCCTAATAGCAGTACAATAAAATAAGGGAAGACAACTGAGCTACTGGTCATGGGGAGATTGTTGCCTTAATTTTAACTGATTTATTTACTGAAGGTTTTCAGTAGGTGTCTGGATAATGTAAGGTCCTCAAGGTTTCATTGAAGGTCTTGTAGTACGAAATAGAGGTACTTTCCTAGATCTAAAATATTTACTTAGTTTTAGCCGATGATTCCACAGGATCATTTTACTTCTTAATTGTTTTACATATGCATTTTTGATTGTCACTTAAACTTTCTCGTGTGACTCCAATGAAAATAATATAGTTATATACTGAGGGTGTGATTACATACAACGTAATTAGATACATTATATGATCAAATGGCTCCTAATCATTACAAATCAATCATTTCAGCAAATTTGTAGCATATTGTTATTCAACATCTGTACCGTAAATACATTAAATTTAAATATAAAATATTTACTATATTTTGAACATAGTTTTTGTGGTAACTTACAAGTAAATATACCATGACTTAATAGACTTATGTAAACTCTTAGCTAAGTTATAAATGCGCAAAGTTTTGTATAATGAGTTCGCACTTCTTGAGCTTAAGTTTGCAGACAATTTAAACACGTTAAGAGGGTATCAAATCTGAGTTCGTTTACAAATACCGGTCTTTTTAGCAAAATGTAAATGTTATTTGTTCCTCACATTGCATAGCAGTGTCAAATATAATGGTCCTTTATAAGGTGATCCTTTTAACCTCTACACTTAATAAAAAATAGATTATTCCCTAGGTAAAATATCTCCCTTAAAACTGAGAGCTCTGGCAATAAACAGTTTTAAATCATTTGATAAATCATTTACTGCTTGTTTAGGCTACAGTTAAATAAAATCTGCACAGCATAACAGAATAAGAGATTTAATTGTTTTTGTTGATCACCGGTAATTAAAATCATTCAGCTTTACCCCTGATTAAAGGTTGTACCAACCATTGTAACAATTTCATAATATATATATATTATAGCTTTGTTCGCTGTACCATGCATTTAAACTTTTTTTTATGTGCCCCTTTAATCCATGCATGTTCCTGGTGCCAAGTGCCCCTTTAATCCATGCATGCGTGCAAAACTGAAAAAGCCACTTCATCTTCAGGAAGGTCTTGACATACCTTTTTACAAGGTAGCAGCAGCCATAGCCGATTTCGATAGTGAAAATTGGTACATTCTATTAAACACCATCCCTTTATTTCATTGCTATTGTCGGTAATCAATTTTATGGCACAGACGGATCAGGAACACACTTTCTCATGTTATCGTGTTATTTGCATGATGCCATCACAACACCAAAGTACAAACACGTATAAACACGTATACATATTTATAAACCCGTCTTAGTTATACAGAACTTGGACATTAAAATATATTAATAATCTTTCTAGCACCTTAGCCGTCACTCTTCTTGCTATTGCTAGAGTAAATAGCTTGGTAATTATATCTGTATAGTAAAATATGTTCGTTTTCGACAGTAGCGTTCGTAAAAAAATGGTTTATTAGTGGCTGTTAAAGACTGAAAATTAAAATAACGCTACGTAACTGAGAGGTTATGGTACTCTCCAAATGATCAAAAGGTCACTGCAAGCTCGATATGGTACCCTTTTTAATCATTTAAAACTGTGCCCAGCTGCTTGCTCTTGGTCTTTGGGATTTTAGTCAACCTTACTGTCTAAGGAAACAGCTGGGTTTTTAAGTAACAAAGCTACATATTACGTAACACATCTATAACTCATATTTTGGTTAAAATACGCACCTATGATGCGTCCAAACCTCAAATTGGTAATAGTATAGACAGAACGCCGCCCACACTAACTTATTCTCTTTATAAGCGTTCAATTTGGTTATCATATAGTCTCGATGGTAGTATGCTTACAGCCTCCAAAAGATGATCATCATCAGTCACAGTCCAATGCGAAGGTCCGCAGTCAACGGTAAAGTTATAAAACGTTCCCGTCACGATCGTGGGCCCAACACCTTGACTTTATATCTACCTTCAAGATTGTTTCCTTTCTTATGAAACAATATCAACTCAGAACCCCAATTTTAAAAAGCTGACAGTCTGACGCACTT
Organism: Macrosteles quadrilineatus; assembly: GCF_028750875.1. Taxonomy (NCBI): domain Eukaryota; kingdom Metazoa; phylum Arthropoda; class Insecta; order Hemiptera; family Cicadellidae; genus Macrosteles; species Macrosteles quadrilineatus. Next base: position 79,615,972 of record NW_026542596.1, read on the forward strand.
ATGAAAGCACTTATTAGATTCATTCAAAGCAAGGTTTGTTAACCGTCGCATCAGTTGAAATTTACCTATGCAATATTATTTTTTATTAAAGAAGTCTTAAGTGTAAAATTTCTATTTCAGTCAACCACAATGTATACATTCTGTTTTTTTTTGGGTCATAATGGGAATTCTAATATTTTTAATTGTGTTTTTCTTAACATAAAAAATTAAGCATAGTAAATACTCTTAGTCTATCAAATAAATAATATCATTACACCTAAATAATAATGAAATTCTATCTAAGAAATCTGAATAGACGTTCCCTACATAGCCATTTAACTTCTCGTCTCTTTCAATCGTTTGATAGCTTGATGTCATTATGCCCTATAAGTTTAAATCTGATTTCCGTTCATTTTCCTAAAGATTACGTCGTTTTACCGTAGGTCTCATGGTAAGACCTAGACCCGGGACCGATTTACTTTTTCGTTTTGAGGTCCCCAGAGGCCAAAAACACCATCCGTTCAAATTCATATATATATATATATATATATATATATATATATATATATATATATATGTGTCCGTTAGCGCGATAACTCGAGCAAAATTGATCCGATTTTGATGAAATTTGGTACAAACATGTAAACCTACATTTATTCGAACGAGTTCGCGAACCAGCATAATCGGACCATGGGATCAGGGGTTTATGGGGGTTTTTATGGGGTAAAAATGGGTTTTTCTCATTTTTGACCCTAAAAACTTTAAATTTCTAAATTTCTCTCTAGACCATTTTGAAGAGCTTAAAAAACAAATAATTTAGTATATTGAAGTTTTTTTTTAATGTTCATTGACTACGGAGAAAATTTAAAAAATTGTAAATTTAAAATTCCCATGTTATTCTTATGGAGAATAAATAAACTGTTCTAGTTTGCTTGTTTATGGATATATTTTAATCAAATTTGGCAATTTGGCTTATTTCATACTAAGCTATCAATATTTCAATTAAAAAAAAAAACACAACTCAACATCTTCCCCGTAGCAGCAAACCTAACTATTCACTAAAATTAATGTTATTTAAATAGGAAATAAATCTGAAAATTTATAGGGAATATTTTAGTAGAAATCAAGCCGGGTAAATGGAAATTCGCTTAGTATGCAGGGTTTGCTGCGACGGGGGTATTTAGTCTTGATAGCAATTTTGTTTCTTACAGAATGTTAAAATTTAATGGAATATTAACTCAAAAGTAAACATATAGTTATTACAGTATCAACTTCACTGGACCAGTACTTGTACCTACTTGAATTTAGATTTTTTAAAGGTGAGTGAAATTTTTAACTTCCGTGCTAGCTTTAGACCTGTGTTCGGAGTTTATCAGGAAGGCTTAGAGAAAATATGGTACAATACGTGAACTAAAAGTATAAATAGATATACGCATTGGGATGAGAACCACCTACATCTCTAAAAATAATTCAAAATACGTCATAGTTCCAACTTAGTCACCGATTCAAAAAATTTTGATTTTTTATTCATGAATCTCAATAGGAACAAAAAAGATAATTAACTACTTAAAAGTATGTTTTCAGTTTTGTTAATATGCGGTGTACTACCATATTACGATAAATTCGAACCCCTTAAAAATTTATCAAATCTATGTAAATACAAGAAATATAGAGAACGATTAATTATTTGTGATACGCTACTATGGTTGTTTCCTACAAGTGGTAGAACAAAGTCCTTGAGTTACGTCTGCGTAGATGACTAAGACGAGAATCACCAATCAATTAGTTTGGTAGTCCTAAGAAAACTCACATCGTTTACAACCATTATCTGCATTTTAATAGACAAGCATGTTTCTTTAAAACCTTTTATTCAACTGGTGTGCATCGCAGGGAAAATCCACGCATGCTGTAGAAAGATACATCCTGTAGATGTGCAGAATCTCTTTATAAATCAAAATAGGCTTAATAATAAGCACAAAAAATGAATTTTAAAACTTGAAAAATTAGCATGGGCCAAATAGATTGCCACGATGGCGATGAAATAACAGCGAAATATAAACAGAAGATCTAAACAAATTCCAATCACATGTTTTATTTGCATGTAGGGTGAAAATAGGGAATTCTGTACTTGTATTATTTTTGGTCGAGTTTTTGACCACTGGACGACCCCTAGTATCTATTTAAATTAAAGATCACCTTTACATTATGAAAATATACAGACATTTACCAGAACAATGTCATAAAGTGTCTTTAATAATTGGTCAATTTAATTGGCCATTGAACCAGAACTCTCTGCCACAGTTTTAGAGGGAACCTCGTGTAATTTATTACCCCTTTGGCAGTAATTGTCCCTAAATATGCTGGAAACTGCTTGACCGTCGGTTTAATGTCTCTTTCTAAATTTACATAGTGTTGGCATAGAGAGTGATTGTTAGTTATTTTGCAGGCAAAGTATATAATCAGGGATTGAATAGAATTACTATGCATTCAATTTAAATCCATGTCTGTAGCCCCTGAGCTGTTGGACATAATGTAAGACTAAATTACCCACGTAATTTAGAATAACTGAATAGACATATTATTTTATTGAGCTTTGACGGGAATTACGTAAGTAATTTAGTCTTACATTACTATGAATTCTATACAATGCCTAAAATGAACCAGGCGAAGTATGCAATAGAACTCATTATATACTTTATCTAAACTTTCTTTGGAATGCCTTTTGGCACTGTAGGCAAAGTATTAAATACGCTGTTGTAAGACACTATTCTTAGACTTTTCTACCCTCGTTTGGCATTAATGCATCTAATCAAAAGTAAACGAGCCTAACCAAACCTAAACTTACCATATACACAATATTTCATTATTCTAAGGGATTTTTAAAACTTTTGATTCTTATTTTTGGGGTATGCCAATCTAATCCAATATTATTATTATTGAATCGTTTAACTTTCCAATCAAGGCATTAAGATTACTAACACAAACTTTAGAGTATTTAATATTTAACAATTAGGTAATTTGGTATTCTTGTGCCAAATTTAAGAAGTAAAAAAGGAGGAAAGTATATGAATGTCATACAGAAAAAAACGTAAGCTAAATAATAAAACTTAAGTCCTAATTGTCCCCATATATCATGGTAGCTGGGCTGTTTATATAGCTCTTAAAATATTAAATCAGATTAACCAACCCAAACTAACCATACACAAAATAAATTAATCCATTTAAATAAAAAATGTTAAAAAATATCTGCCTAAAACACCTATGGCCATTCTATAGAGTTCCTAGGCATTATACACAATGCCTAGTAAAAGTGTATCCTTTCATTATCATTATATTTCATAATTTGCCTAAAAGCTTTATGCATTATATAAAATGCCTAGTCATTCTTGTCCTTGAAAGCCTGCATTACATACTTTGTCTGTAACGGATACATGAACACAGCTTAACGCTGTACAGTAGATGAAAATAAAATACACAATAAAAAAAAAAAAATGCTCATTTAGACATTTGAATGGAGGTAGTTTTTTTTTATATTTCCTGTGTCAAGACAGTATTAGAATGTTGGATCCTTGTTAGTTAATTTTCCCAATTTAATAACTAAAAACTATTCATCGCTAATGTGAAGAAATTTATTTTTTGTACTCGTATATTACCTTTTTTCAAGGCTCGTCAATATTCCAATAAAATTATTTCCCCAAACAAATATGAGTGGCATCATCAAGTCATTTATTCAAACAGCAAATGGAACGCATGAGGTTTGGACAGTTATTTCATGAATAACTCTCTTTTATTATCTCCACTCTGTTATACCCTTGAAATGATATACACATTTATAACAGTTCTGTTCTGCATTAAAATACAGTGTGTTTTATAAAAAATAATAAAATTGTAAAACCATTTACATTTTTACAAATAAATGTAATCATCGTGCGGTTTGAGTTATGATAATCTACAAATAATCTACAAAATCTTTAGCATACGATGCAATTATACTTCTTGTTATATTTTAATCATTTAGTTTCAACACAAAAAACCATTTGACAAGCGGTATTTAGACAGGTTACTTGGAAAATTGTTTAACATACAAATGTTTAACAATGGTTGTTTTGGAATAACACAAGTAACGATATACGTAGAAGGACCACAAAATAAACACACTAAAAGTGAAACTCCATTAGAGGATTAGCCACCTTTTATTACATCATGTAGTGATGTGTTATACGTATGTAATAAATATTTAATTTTGAAAGTGGACTTTCAATTATTAAAACCAACCAATTAATTATTACGCCTTAGCATTGGAGAGATTCTCAAAAAATCTTTGTGCACTTAGGCCTGTAGTGTGAGACTAAAATGCCCAATAATTCTTCTATAGTCTTCGGGAACTAGCCAGGGTACAAGAGGTTCATGAGAACTTAGCCAAGTTTGACTACACTTAGAGGTGTCTCCTTCAGTTTAGTTTTATTACGAGTTTAATGTTAGTCCTTATTATATATGACGTAACTTGCCTCCTGACCCTTCCTTACACTTGTCTTTACACATTAAATTTGATGTTCTCATCTACCACCTCTAAATGTATACCTGAAAATAGTATGACGATTTTTGCAGTATTTTAAAACTGTTGTACAATGTTACAAAATGAGTTTAAATGAGCGATAAAAATGAGTATATAAAACGAGTTTATCAGCAAGTCAAACAATATACTGAGTAAGTGATAAACTACTTGTTGGGAGTGGAGTCACGATAAGAGATGTACGTGACCTCCCGTGATATGTGGTACAGTGACATCACACAGTCTATAACTTATGTTGACAATACCAGCATTTACTATAGTAACATCACAAACTCCTAGCCTATTGTAAAAGTAGTTTTTCTTCTATAAACGAACCAAATAAAAAATAGCATTATGTTGATTTTACTTGCAAACATTTAAATAATAATGCACGAATTATACATTTTGAAAGGGCTCAATAGGTACTCAATTCCAAGGTCAAAATAATAATGCAATACCCTTTCACTCTTCAAGAATTTAGAAGTTAGAATTTATCTACACCATTAAGACTGAAGAGTGATTTGACTACCTCAAACATGTTGCAGTTAAAAAAAGGTAGCCTATATCAGAACATTTTTGTTTGTAAAGAGCGAATAGCATATAAGTATCGAATAGCTTTTTAATGTCAGATACTATAAGAGTGAAATTAATGAAACAGCAACGAACATGCAAAAGTTGACACAAAGCATAGTAGTATATCTAAAGCCGAGTTTATTAAACACATAACGTTAACCCAATCAGGCGGTGCGTTACCAATAATGTGGTTAGCGGTGGCGAGACATCAAAGGCTTTGAGTGAAATCTGGAATCAATAATCAATGGAGCTTAGCATTAACTTTGTGGTGCGTGGCCACTTTACCACCTGTGTCAAAACATCATCTTTGTATACGATGTTTATTAGGAATATATACACAAAAATAAGTCACTTTTAAAATATCTATGATACTAACGTTTTAAAATAAGTGTTTTTTTTTTTCAATATCCATTTAACATATTATTGGGGATATTTTCCATCCCAATAAGTAAAACATTTTTTTTTACCAAATTACAAAGATCTGCATAGTGTTGCTTCTGAGAGTGAGCTAATATAATATAAGTGAGCTAAATATATGATAAAATCTTAGATGAACTGATTACAAGAAAATATTTTTTAACAAAGACTGTTATTATTATTTTAATTGTACGTTTAGTATGCATTCATCTGCAAAGAAGGGGACTGGTTTTTAACTATACAATTTTGAAGTAACACAGATCATTGTTGCTATTTTTCTTGATAAATTTATATCAAACAGCTATGAGCGAGTATACGAAATTTCAACATTCGGAGATTTTTAAAACAACGAATATAAACGACGACCTATGATTTAAAGGCCCAGTCCCTTACTTAAAGATGACTTCGTGGGTTTATTGTGATTAGATAATTTTAGAATATTTAGTTTGAAGTTTTCAAGTGACTTTCCACCGTACTTTGCGATTTCTTTGTCCTTTTGTACTTTTCATGTTTGTCTCAGAATTATCAAAGAAATCTCCCTAGGAATTTAAATTATTTAATATCTTTATAGTGTTGTACTTAGCTATAAAAGCTTAAAAATTACCTTCCAACTTATCACTGCCAAAACTACATTTAGGCCTACGTCATTGATAAATCTACCTAATTGCTACATTTTCAATGGTTTTTGTATATAAACATTTCAGTCGTGTCATCCAAAAGGTTTTGCTTTGAGCGGTTGATTAAAAAGAACGAAATAAAGCGCTGTGGGAATCTGGATTTTTTAAGAGCTTACTTATCAAAATATTTTAAAATAACATATATGAGATGGGCGTGTTAAAAAATATTAGGTGGTCCGACTTGTATCCATATGTTATAGTATGGTCAGATATCAATGATTTTTAATACACATTGTAAAAACGCTAATAAATATCAATTTTTATCAGATTTTTTTTTCATTGCAAATTAATTGGTTGTAGTTTAAATAATTGAGAATTAATTATTCGTGGACTATAATTTATATAATTCACTTGGTGCGTCCTCTTATATTTTGATTACGTACATGTATAAAATGCAAAAAAATTGTAATAGCCTTACAATGTTTTACTAGTTCTTTAAACTCATAGTTTTTCCTAATAATCATTTATCATGATTTATTCAATTAGAGAGCCTAAAATATTAATACAAACTTTTGTGTTTCAATACATTGTTTAATCGTTAATTTTGAATTCCAAACCCACCCAATACCGTCATCAAAGCAGAGTTTTATACGAACAATAGGAATGAGGAAAGTTCTAAGTCTACAGGGAATAAAATAACAAAGCACTGTCATGTCCTATGAAGCCCTTTGTTGGGTCAATAAAAACTCTGTTTTGTGTAATTCTTAAGTACGAGTTAAAAATGTAAGTTTACATATAATGAATGCATACATATGTTCCTTCACTGTCATAAATTTGCTGACATACATGTTCATAAACTAGCCACCGTATTGTACGTACAAGTGTCATAATGTACATTTTTTATGGAGTGACGGATACAATCGTATGTAACAGCTCAGTGTTAAAACGTAACAGAAAAAAAATTACTATAATGTTTTCTTTTCATAAATAAACTTACAGCTTATAAAATTATATCAGTGTTAAATGTAGAAAAGGTTTACTATCATACCGTATTTTCTCCAAACATTTCATAGATTTCCTAAACCATCAAGTGTGGTGGTTTGGTGTTAATATTAGCTATTTATAAACATTGTTTAGAACATTTAAGCTGAAACTACTGTTAAAATTAACTTACTTTCTAGGTTTTAGATTAAATATTATGGTTCGAATTTCGTAAAAACCTGTTATATAAGCATTTTCTACGTTCGACAAAAAGCCACAGTATCTTTACTCAGGAGGCCAGGGAAATATATATAGTATGGATAAAAACCACCTTGAAAACCGGGATAGTTTTCATCCATCTATAAGATTTTTTTCTTGTTTAAATATTCAGCGTAGAACACGGGCGTGATATAATGGTGAATATAGTCTGCTGTCTTTTTTAGCCAATACAATTATTTAACTAATTTATTTACTAAACTACTTTGGCTCAAAGTATTATTATTAAATTTATTAATCAGAAATGTTTTAAGTGATACTATTCAACACGTCAGAAATAATGGGTTTTTTTCCCAACATATGAGAAAGATTAATCATTTCCGACATGTATTAAATTTTGGCGAAAGAATACATATCGAAATGTTGAATTGTATTAATACAAAAAAAGACAGCCCTACTTTATTAATGTAATTGCGTATATGTTTAAATATAACTGTGAAAGATCTGACAAACACTTAAATCATATGTAATTCCACAGCACGACTAATTTTATATGGTGTTTCATCATCTTGCCTATGTTGGTAAAACAGATTACAGTTAACTAGCTTGAAACCAATTTGTTACAGCTGTTGTTTCTACAGCCAAAAGGGTAGAATTAATCTAAATGAAAGGTACGTTAGGTACGTGTTTTAAAGGTATCACTATGGGTTTTCTTTCCTAAAACCAGTTTCATCGACTTTTTCCAAAACGTCGTCCTCGCTTTTCGTGTGAATAGGTATTTATTATTTGAGAGAAACAATGAAATAAATAATAATAAATATGTAAATAAATAAGCGTAATATGTGTGCAGCCACGAATTACAAATACAATTTACAAATGATTTCTACTATTTGCTAAGACTCTTTATAACTAAGGCTCTTTATAACTACAGATTTTGGTTGTAAAAATAAATATCCACTTTATATCAATCTTTTTAGGCTGCAATTTCACAGCAGTACAAAAAATAAACACTTAAAATTAATAATTGAATCCGACTCGTAGCGATGAAAGAATAATATTTGTATGAATAAAAGACACTGAATATTTCAGCTTTTATGAAGATATGAAAAGACAAACACTCTTTTGTTTTCCAAGCATCTTGAGATACTTTCCGCTTTGTCTTGTTATTGGTGTATTTAATTATTTTAAACTCAGTACAAAAATCGAATCTGCAACTGAAGATGTTTTAGATATGAAAAGTGTGAGAAGTAATGCTTTGACTATTAGCATGGCTGTGTTTAATTAATTTCTTGATTTGCTGTATTATAAATCGCTTATAAAATGAAAACTGCAATAAATAAACTAATTTAAGCCGTACCATTTTTGTACATATTTAAAAGGTCAATAAATCATTAAAGGTTTCACAGTTCAACACAGATGCCGGTCTCACGTAGTAATAATACTTTATCAAACATTAATACCATTTTACCATAGTCATAATTATAAGCTACGGTTTTTATAAAAACCCGAAATATACCAATTTTTTTAATTGTGTATAATTTAGTGATGATTGACCTACAAACAAAGAATGATAGGGATCATAAGATTTATTCAGCTAGCAAAAGGCTTCCCTTTTACTTGACAAACAATTTGTGTATTGATGATAAATAAAACATTATGCATTAGTCCACTTTTCCTGTAGCTCTATTAAATAAAGTTACATTACCATTCTGAAATCGTATGAATGCTATCTAATGGATTGTAGATTCCATAGAAAATTGTATTGAATTACAGTTAATGATTCTAAAAATACTATCTAATCTACTTGAAAACGGTCATGTGAATCACAAACGTTATTCTTTTCCCAAAAGGGGGGAAGGGGGAAAACTGTCCAAAAGAGACGAAATAAAGGCGTTTATAGAGCAGCACAACTCTGAGTCATGTTTTATTCAGTAGTCTTCATGAAGAGCGATCAGTTGTCTTCTCTTTTGTTTCACCACAGTTGACGTTTTTAAAGGCAAATCCAGTTTAATTTTTGGTAAATAAATGTTTGACTATTGGTTATATTGTATCAAACAATCATGCTTAACAAATAAACACCATGCCCCATTTAAAAATTACTTTTCCTTAAACTATATGTTTTAATGCATGGGGTTTTTGCAGGTCTGAAAAAACTCTTTTCTCCCCAATGCGAAAAAATAATCAGCTGTAGTTGATGGTATCAGATGCACATTTTTCAAATTTGGAAATTCGTCCGCTAGTTTGTCTAAGGAAAACGTCGCATATGATAAAATTATTATTAATCCATAATTTTTGTTTGGAAACGTGCCTCGATTTAAGTTTTAACACCCTTGGTACCTAGCATTGACATTTGTACAGATTGTAATACATATATTTCAGGAGGCTAAAAGCTAAGTTGGTTATTCTCTTAGAAAAATAATGCCTCATGCATCTAGACAACGTTAACAGCTGTTCAACTTTGAAGCCATTTTGTGACACGATTAAGTAAAGAATGTAAGATTTTTTCAGAGCAGCTAGGCCATCAGATCAAATCAAATGTGTAGTATAGTGAGAAAATATTTCACAATTCGTGCCTAAAGTGTATTCTAGATTTTTGCTCATTAACTTCGCCTCAGTCGTTACAAAAGAACGTTCGTAACGATAGAGACACTTGAGGCCCCAGTGATTTATACCAAATCTTCACCAAACGTTTGGTTCATATTAAAAACATGTTAATAACAATTATAACGTAAATAATAAAATCAATGCAAGCAAAGCCAACTGAAATAACTTGTCTGGATTTGAAGACTGGAAAGCTGTGTCAAAGCAAAAGTAGTCTTGAGCATGTTCTTTGGGGTAAAAAGTACAGAGTCTGATGAATGAGATTGCTTGCCAACAATGAAAACAAACAAGTCCCGAAAGGCTGATCTCGTGTTCATTCTTTGTTAATCAGCAAACAATGACTTATTTCTTATGGACCTTCAATCGAGTAAAGCTATATTTGTAAGATATTGGGTATGACAGTAGGCTACTCAATGATAAAAGAGGGAAAACTGCAAACATTATACTACAGTAGTAATGTAAATCTAAACATTGAAGGATTTGTTTTACCTTGAAGTCGTATCCATATAATATATGGAATTACTTATAATGAGGAATAGAAAATATATCAATATCGTTGTTTAGTGCAAATTTTTTTGCTAAGAAAAAGGCCAAGAAACACTTACTTTTATCATCTCTCGTAAAAATCTGCTAGTAATAACAAACATGCATTTAGAGGACGCCTATCTAAGGAAATTACAAAAAAGAACAATTTCTGCCTTATTCGGTAAAGGGTTTTCAGACTCTTGTCATCAACCCAAATATACTTTGTTCAACATCGTTGCTTTATTGAATTTTTAATCACTCAAAGAATATATTTTTCCTACAGTTACCAAACAATGTACATGTTCTCTCACAGATTTGAGAAAGCAAAGTGGCCAATTCGCTCATCAGTGAAACAATGTTAACACTGTCTCACTCTAAATTACTTTGTCTCACTCACTCCAGATTTGCAACGTGAAGGCACGAAATAGTCGAAAGGTCTTATGCGCTCGAAATACGTTGGCAGCACTGATTGTAAATCAGCTGGTCAGCTGGTTGTACTGTGTCATTAAATGTAATATTAAAAGTTCACTTTTGTGTCAAAAATATTTCACGTTTCTTTACCAATTTATTTGTTTTATGGTAACTGTACGAAAAATATAATGTGCAACTCGAGTGCAAAGTGCAATTGACTCACTCGAGAGAAATACTTACTCACGAGCCGTAGGCGAGTGAGGAATAACTTCTCTCGAGTGAGTCAATTGCTCCCTTTGCTCACTAGTAGCACAAATAACTATTTCATTACTGACCAATATGTGTTACTCTCTCAGTTATAATATTGACTCCACATGTAATACACACTTTTGCAAAATGAAAATGAGGGAAAGTGTTTTGAACTAAATTGTAAGGTTTAGTCCTGGGTAAGTGTGCTTTACTTGTCATATATGAAAATAATAATGCACCTAATATACTTGAATGCCTCTAAACTCTGTTATAGAAATGTTTATATGCAAATCTAGGGCAACAACCAGTCAAAGTGGATAAAACAAGGATATGAATAATGCTTGTTTTGTTTGTAGTCACTGACACCTAATAGTTTTTCTTAGTCAATTAATTTTATTTTACAGTATGTAGCTACTACGAAGATAGAAGATACATGGTACCCCATCAATACCCATCACTTGACGAGGCTGTTGTACGTAATGGAGTTCCTCAGTCAGTTTGCTTATCCTCCACTCTGAGATCTGGTTACAGATTGTTTATCTAAGTGACAATCTTGCCTTTGTTGCTAATTTTTTTAAAGATAAATATACAATACAGTTTTTGCACTTATGTTACACTTCATTTTCGTCTTAAAATGTCAAGTTAAATATTTCTTATCGTAAAAGTTAGGAGTAATAAACAATAATATCCTTTAACTGCTTAACCGAGATTGAAAGATGTTTCGACTACCTAGGTTAAGATATTTTGAGATCGGGTGACAAGTATACTATAAAAACTGCAGATTAAGATACTAAAACTCGTATTTTGCAAGTGCATTTTACAAGAACGTGGGATTTTACAAGGATGCTGTTTATATAAAACAAATATTGGTTACTGCATACATTTAATTAAATAATTGATTAATGGTTTTAGTTATTAAATAATACCAACGTTTTTTTCTGTTTAATTAAGATGTATTACAAAATGGTCGGTTTGCAAGGACTTTATTTAGCTTTAGGAATTCAATACACCTCTCAGTAGGTGTATCTGGCTGTAAAAGACCCTTAAGTATAACCTTTTAAAATCACAGCTCAGAAGCAAAGAGGAAAATTCCTTTTCCCCCAATTTATATGCATTTTCCAATAAAGATGTTAATACACTTACAATACAAAAAAAATCATCCCTTGTCATATTTTTTTAGTATAAAACTATGAATTGTGTATTTTTACCATCTATTTTGTAATGTATGCTATGTGTAACCCATACAATTTAACATTAAATAAATTAGATTGATTAATGAATCTAGTTTCAGCAGTGAAAAGAGTTACTAGGTCCAGTACTATCCATATAAAGAAAATATAAAGAATTTATCATTTATTAACACATTAATTAAAATAGTTCAATAATATCAATTCATAAGGCTATTTTTATATATTTTTAAATGACCCACTTACTTTTAAGGTTCCAAGATCTCAAAACATTACCAGAAAAGATACAGCCGTAAAGGATACGAAACCAGAGACAATGACTCAGTTGTTGCCGCCCTTGGTGGATCTTTCCATTTTGTCTGTTTCCGTCCCCAACATATTCAAATACTTTCTGTGTACCTTGTCCTCATTATTTCAGTTTATATACGTGCCTAAACGTTTCTACAAACAGGTTACTACACACTTTCAATTCATCTTTTAATTCGAGGTGAACAAGCTGTAGTAGCCATGTGTATTTATCTGTCATGTTAGTTAATTTACTATTTCTAACCGACAAATCTTACCTGAAAATTGAATTGGAGCATTGTATTGCATACTGTTTCTATTCTCCCATACACCAAAAAAATATGCTTTTACATCAATAGATTTAAAAATAATGTTTTTAACTTTTCTTTAAATTTCAAAATAAAAATTTTCATTTTACAAATACATTGAGTGTCTTATTTACATTAAGTTCAATGCATCAGAGTAAGTCTGGCGTTAAACTCCCATTTAAGCAGTTTCGTTGGATAAAATTTGCAAATCAAATTGGTTAGAGTTATTCCCAGAAATTCACAGCAATAACAGTCACTTGGTAATATAAGACTGCTGGTTACCAAGATCTTCTAAACATTCCTTTTTATTCATTACACCTACATAAAGGTTTGAGGGTTATTAAGAGTGCCTTGGTTGGCAAGTACATTTATGCTGACTAAAGTATCACAAAAATAGTATTCTAAACAAGTAGTAAGTCTCGGATATGAGGCTATTGCGAACCAAATTAATTGCTTGCAAATTTTTTTAAGTTACTATATCTTTGTCATATTAAAGTGATTATTTCAAGTTTTTAAAATGCCTCGTTAAAATTTTAAAAAAGGTGAACTGGCAAATATTCAATATTAAAACTGTTGACCTTTCAAATTTTTACTGTGTAATCTTTATAGGGTTGTACTTCTTATTTGAATGTATTCATTTAAAGATTTTTGACTCCACTAAAATTGCGAGAAAAATGTGAACTTTGTGTACGGTAGTGAATAATAAATCCAGAAAGTTGGGGTTTAACGAGTTCACACTGCTTGAACACAAGTTTGCCAACAATTTAAACACGTTCAAGAAACGAGCAGAACTTGATTTAAAACTTTCCCCACTTTTCATACCAAATAATATATTCGTTATATAATGATATGCATTCCTCGAGATTATAATAGAAAAAAATTACTACATTTTATCTTTTACATATCAATAGTATGCATTATTGTATAATTTTTAAGGATATTATATTTTACAGGTCAGAGAGAGTTAAAAAGTGTATTTAACACTTTTTGAATATATGTTACAATAAGGTATGTAGTGTTTGTTATTTAGCTTCTTGAAGTTTATTGATAAAATATCGGATTATAATAGCTAGTTTTTAAGAAAAATAATTAACAAATCATCAAACACGTATGTCTAAACTATTTCGTGAAAGTATTGACTTTGGAGGCTACGAGGAGAATTCTCAATTCACTGTAAAATATGCAGATTTGTTTTAGTGTGATTTTAATGTTCTTTAATGTATGTTGATTACAGTGTGCATTTTATATTGTTTTTATTAGGAGAACTATCAGAAGCTTACTCATTAGTTGTATTTTGTTGAAATGGAGTTAGTAAAATAAAATGCAATGAAGATGCATAGTATTCCTAGATAATTCACAAAACTAAATTGAAACAACATGATAGATTCGTTTGGTTGTATTGTGGATTATTAGTTAGTTATTACACGTCTTGCTACCGAACGGTGTAAAGATATATAATATGAGATCAAATTAAACTTACAAAAGTTGTTTTAATAAAATGTATTTCCATTCAACTGTTTGACAGCATAATTCTTTTTGCAGCCATCTAGTAAAATCGTCAAAGAATCACCATCAGTTTATTATTATCATCAGTATAGAACAATTGAACATTGACATAGAAATATAAAAAAAAGTTAAATAACCACCTAATAATAGATGCAGCTCACTGACATTTTGAAATGATATTTAAGAAGACAATATCAAACATTATATTCCACATGACAGAAATAATGCTGTATAAGATGCAATTTAATCTCAAAGTTTGGGTTTGCGAATCTGATTAAACTGGCCAGGGATTTATATGGACAAGGCTTGGCCAATAATCCTCTTAGTTTACATGACGAGAACTAATGTATCGCTCTCAGATATACAGGGTTATTACAAATGATGTTCCTGATTTTGATTATAAATATTACTGAGTTAATTTGTTTCAAGACTATTTTAATTGGTACCATTGGAAAGAAAAACTCATAAAGTTTCATTTACATTGGTTTGGGTGCATATCAGCTGTTTGTCAAGTCAATTGTTGTAAGTGTTGTGTAAAGGCTGAATTTGAAGGCAGGAAAGCTTTTTGCCGGTTGGAATATTACATTAACCAATATGTTATTAGTGTGCAACGACACTTAAGAACCAGGTTTAACGATTATCCTCCTAGTAACCACTATATTGGCAAGTGTCACTTGAAATTTAAGAGAAATGGCTGCATTTGAATGTTACCTGTAGTAGGGTTGAACTTAACAATGTGCTGCCTGAGATATGGAACGAGCTCGGTGGACCGAATAATGACACACCCCTGAACTGGCCTACAAGATCTCCGGACATCACCCCCTGATTTTTTTCTTGTGGGGATACATCAAAGATAAGGCGTACACATCACCATTATCAAGCATACTTGAGATCCAGCAACGAATTACCAAAGCTATCGAAACAATAGACCAAGACACACTTTTCAAAGTCTAGCAAGAGCTTGACTACATTATTGACATCTGTCGTACCACAAGGGGTTTCCGTATCGAGCGTTTACAGTTCTGTATATCTGTGTCAAAACTTTTTGAGTTTTTCAAAAGTTGTAACCATTTTATTTCTTTCTATAACAAATAAAACTATATTTCGTGTATGTATGAAATCATGAACATCATTTGTAATAACCCTGTATAAGACAACGTAAATATATTCTTTACTTATCCCTCTGAATAGAATTAATTATTTATTAGTTTGAAATATTTATCAACTTGATTGTAAGCATTGGAACATGCTTGGTAATTTACAAATCTACAATATATATACAAAGCCTATAAAAGTAAAGGTATATTTAACCAAGGCCCCCCGGTTCACTGGGTGATTGTGAAGCTTTTTCACCAGAAAAGTCATAAATCAAATTCGTTAAACGTATGAACAACAGCAGTTGGTCTTTTTTAGTAACAAAGTTACTCGTATAATCTTCCTCCATTCTACACCCACCCTTCAATCTTATTCAGATTGAAATACACACCAAATCGTGCATTTGTGCACGGTTTTTAATAACTTAATTTAATTGAAAAATAATCTATTACCAAAGTGCTTAATTAATAAGGATTGTTAGTATTATTTTTTGAATAATTCCCACCCATCAACTCTTATGAAAATCCACGCTAAACGTTATTTATAATCATAATATTTGAACCCCAATATATAAATTAAATTTAGAAACAAATTACTACTGTATTATGTTTTGTTTATATTTATAGTATAATATGGTGATATTTAAAAAATTAGCATTAAAATCTAAGTTTTTTTCGTGTTATAAGAAGAATTGAGTTACAATGCACTGAATACGCAAATGATATCATTGTTCTATATATAATGAAAAATAGTCTTTACAAAATATTCTTACATTTTTAAAACTGATATTGCTTAACGTGAATTAGTGTTCGTACAGACCATATTTTTCTGCAGACTAACAATTCCAAAATACACTCACCAGTTAATAATAGTTGTCTGAATAAGGAAGTTTATTCTAAGTTACTTCTGTCTTATAATGTCAAATATTTATCTTCTTTTATACTGAGTTTATTAATTGAAAGGTATCCATCCGATGACCATCATCAGTCCGAGTCCAATATGAAGGTTGAAGGTCCACAGTCCAGTGTAAAGTTTACAACTCGCCCCTCGCTTCACCATGTGTTGCACAACACCTGCTCCTTATATCTACCTTCAGGTTGCACGGTTCGTTTTCTTTTATATAAAAGAAAGTTGAAATTAAGGAAAATGTTTTTCAAATACAGTATATTGTCGAGCGTTTCAATGCACTTGAGATAGCCTACTATGGCAATGAGATATATGTGTGAATAGGCCTATGCCTTCATCATGATTTAATGATTTAGAGTTAAAAAATAACTTTGATGGATCTTTAAGAAAAGTTTTAATTAAAAATCATTCAAATGCATTCTCGTTCTACATTATTTGCCTAACACTTATAGATCAAGTTAAAGAACCCATCAGGCTATCGCTTGAAAATATTAAAATACATGCACTTGTGTTTATTTCATTATCTCAGTTTCAAACTACATAGATAATTTGGTGCTATAGTGATAGAAAAGAAGTTTCACCAACTTTAACTTTTACATGATTTCTTCCTTTTTATGTAAACGTTAATACTAATTTGTCAATCTAGAATTTAAAAAATTAAAATGAGTATTTTTAATTCACCTACATGTTTCATGCTATTTCTTGTTGAAGGTCAACCAATGAGGGCTACAATTTACTTATACTGTACTTTCAATTGTAATAAAATGAAATATTCAATCAATTCAGTAGAATCAAAGAATCTTAGACCTTCCATTTCCCAATACTCGAAACCATCTGACAGCAGAAACGAAGTATACGAGTGAGCTAATTAGCTATTAATCTTAACAAAGTTTCTTTGTGTAACTACCAACACATTTTGAATTAAATGCTGCTCTAACAAACATTCAGGTAGTTTATCTTAGTCTTTGTGCAGGATTGTCTTTTCAAGATCGACTACAAATTTGGCCTTAGAACCCTATTTGGCTAAATGAGATATCTAGATTATATTTACATGTAACCAATTGTGAAAATACAGTTATTCATTATTGTTTAAGGCTTTTAATTATAACAATTTATAGTTAGTTCCATCGTTTTTAATACTATTTAGGCTATTTTAGTTATACTATTATATAATGCAGTATATGACCTACAACAGTATGGCTTTCAACGCTGTTCTATATTTACAATTAAGCTGTTACAAATAAAAAAATTAATAAAAAATATATACAATGGCACTAGTCACGATAGTCATCGTCACGCAAATTTTAATTTGTAGAAAATTAAAATTCATGAATTCAAATTCTCACAAACTATAGTTATGTATGAAAATGATTATGTATATTAATTAAAATGTAACCGTGACATTTATTGAACAGTTACGAGTTTTAACATTTCTCAATGGAACTTATTCACAATAAAGTTTTCTGACACTCCCCTTGCGGGCTAAAGCAGAATTAAAGTTTCTTTGAATAAGTTCCTGGGGTCCTAAAAAGTGCATTAATGTTTTGCATGCAATTTTCCAAAGCTATTTATTTAATTACGACAAAGTTAAGTGGTTTTAAATCTAAATTGATTTTTTATGGTAATTAAGATTAATATGACTTTTTGGATCTTTGCTCTTCTTTTCTTCCGTTTGCATAAGTATCTAATGTCCGTGTCAGACTTTAGGTTAGTTCTTAACATTCATTCCAACCTTACAACATAAAGGTTAAAGCATATCCTTCCAAATAAATTATCATGCACATAGTTACTGTACGAATGGAAAGTAGGTTTAAAAAAAACCACAGTTTAATAATTTTGGCATCGCAGCATTATTGAATTCACCTCATAATATATTTATCCAAGGAAATAGTAGTGACGCAGTTAATGTTTTCCCCCTCGTGTATCGTTGAGAGAGTATGTCTTCCTACGTTCAACACCACCCTCCCAATATACTACTCAATTTTGAGGTAAACACACGTCTCACTCCTACAAATTGACCTCCCCAAGTAGTTTTCTCAAATTAAAATCGATTGTAGTCCATTAGTTTAACGTTTATGAGAGTGTGGTTAGAAGTCGTGGCTCAGATTGTTAGCATCAATTGTTAACTTAATTGTGTAGTATGAGTGTTAGATAAGAATTAACTGGTACGCTTAAACAATGTGTGGATAAAACAATAATAAATACAATTTTAAAAATCCTTATTTTTGTTACCTTCTTATGCGTAAACTATAAATAATAACATGAGTTGTTATTAGTTACTGATAAGGTCTTATTTTTGGGCATTAAAGCAATATTTGAACCGCTATTTCATTTTCAATGTCCTAGAAAGTTTTAAAATAGGTTCATTGCTGCAAACCCATACTTGAAATGAATTTTCTTCAGCAGTAATTAAACACATTTTTAACCAAGAGCAATAAACCTAACTAATACAGTAGTTATTTGTATAAAAGATGTATTTTTTGTGGAATAGTAAAAGGGAGTTTTAAAATTTAAATATTTAAATTAATGAATTAAATTTAAGATTTTTTATCAATATGTTGTTTCTAGGAAAGAAACCATAGAGAATTTCACTAGTTTTAAACAATAAAAAATATTAAGTTAAAGCCCTACGAAACTTAATAAAACTTAAAAATGTCTGTGGTGATCCTGTGTAAATATTGTCTTGGTGCAAAATTCTTTCTAGCTTGTGACAATGTTCTTTGCATTCTTTACCAAAGATTAAACCATTCGAGGGATCACAGGTAAGATCTTCTTCCTGACCAGGCCTACGCTCCTTCTCTCCATGTTGTGAATAATAAATCACTCAAGCTGGGGTCCTAATCTGGAACAATACGAGACTCTCACATTATTTATTTATTTACTATGTGAAGCTTCTCTTAATCAAAAAACCTTGGTAAACTATGACAATTAATTGTAAATTTCAAACTGATTCAAAATGTAATTTTTTCATTAAAACATAATTATACTTTGGATTTAATATAACCTTGGGTGGTATAGAATTTAGCTCATTATGATTTTGTGATAGTCTATGTAGCCTAACCTCAGGCTAAGCACCATAAAAAAATAGTTTATAATTTTGATTAAAATTTTGAATAGATAAAATAGAGTGTTATAGATTATATTTTTATTTCTAAGAATGATAGCTACATAAGGTACCGGTATTCAAAACTATTATATAGTGATCTTGTCTCAAAGCAAAAAAAGACAAGAAAATTAAAACATGTTAAATGTGCGCCCAGTAGGGTTGGAGCCCATAGACCGGTAGGTGTGGTAGGTGCATAGTATTGTATTAGTAGTATATGTTGCAAGTGATTGGTGTGAAAAAGTGTTCTTAATCCAAAACTAAATCGCCATTCTTTACTAGCAGCAAAAACATAATTTTGTAAATATAACTTTACTACTTAAAAAACCCCTACATCAAACCATGTTTAACACTTGGTTTGCACAATTTTACTCAATAAAAATAGGTTTTCTGGAGAGGCTGAAAATAAGAGAGAACACACTTGACACCCTAACTGGAAAGTCTTGAACAGCCTGCAGTGCGAAGTGTCCTTAAAGTTTTCTGGTCAAAAGAAATTGGCATTTACAAAACCGTACAGATATAGGTAATAATATGACCGGTGATTAGGTATGAGAGTATATATTATTCCTACAAAAGGCTACTGTCATAGAAGTGATAACATTTTGATAAATCTAAATACAAATTTAAACCCTGTGTGGTAAGAAAACATTTTAATGATTACAGTTGGTTAATAGAGGAGTGAGAACGTTTCGTTACGAATCCGGAATGGATGTTTTAGCAGTTGTAATCACGACTGCTACGTTACAAGTGGTTTAGGGAGTCTTTCTATCACACAATGCCGTGACTTCTTAGACAATCTTAGGAAAGTTCTTAGGAAAAAATTGCGAAACATACTTTAACAAGGAATACCGAGTTAGCAATATCGTTTGTGTGTTCTTGTATATCAGCTATTTTGGAAAACACGATTTTATGGTATTTTATTCCCGGTGCATGTAAACTTGTTTTACATTTTTACTATTTAAGTCCAGTTATTTTACTAACTCTAAAACTGTTCAGGTAGATACAAATATATTTTGAACTACTGTTTAAATTCGGCTAACTATTACCATATGTTAGAATTCCACATCATCAAATTTACCCAGTTACAAGAATAACCCTTTTTCTGGCATTCGTGCACTCAAATGTAACAGAAATTGACACAAATATGAAATAAGGCTTCGTATATTACAATTTAATGATATTTAAAAATTATTGTAAAGTTTTACCTGGGCACATATAAAACAATACAGGTTTAAGAAATGTTTTTTTAACAAAAAGTCTACTTATTTTATCACTTATGTTTAAAATATCTGGAAAAAATTTAAAACGATATTTTATAGAAATAATATGTTTACTTTTCGAAATAGAACACAATTTTTAATACTAACTTCTACTGTATATTCAGAGGCAATATCACACCAGTTAAATCTCAGCGGTCTCAATAATCGCAGTTAAGCCTCGTGGAATTAATGTTTCAAGTCGTCGCTAGAATAATATAACTTAATTGAACAACCTAAATCCTGTTAAACTATGCCTTTATAAACTACAACTGACTATTCGATTTTTGAATTAACTGTTATTAGAAGAAATTAAAATCAAGATAAGAATACTTGTTTAAAGAATGAATGTAGAAGTTTAACAATTATCTTGTTAGTAAAAAGATCAATATTTTACAGAGTATCACTCGGTTCTGTTGTTACGATATGGTCTGGTCTAGGTCAATTAACTTCTCAATTAAAAGATCTACGAATCTTAAAATATAAATATCACAGATAGATTGAAAATAAAGAAAATGCATGGTATTAATAATTGTGTTAGTTGTAACGCTCAGAGCTATTGCCATGCTAAAGTATTAAAGAGATAAACCTTATTGTTTAAGCATTTCTCAAAAACACTACTACGACCGCAAAACTGCAGTAAAACTTTAATAGGCATTATAAATACCTAATTAAACTTCAAACTCCAAAATTACCAATACAACTATTATCATCTTATAACGTTATACAAAATCATTTAAATCTAACGTTACTGCTTTCAATTGAATTGGTTTTTATAATTTAATATACATTTTTTTTAATCAACATCGTCCTGTCAAATATGATAAAAACGAGGACTCGCAGGTCATGATGATTAAATTATGATAGTAGAACTGGTAATATTTTCCATGATAAAAGCAAATCTACTTTGGCAGATATATTACATTGTTTCAAGGTATGATGGATACTTTTCTTGAGGGGTATTGTAGTAAAGAAGTAATATATGCCTTTTTGAATTGTTTAAACCTAAAAGAAAATGACAGTGAAACGTCCTAAACGAATGTAAACGTCCAGTGTTTCGATGGCAATATAAATTAAGCAATAATACTCGTGTTCACATTTCTAGATATTGAATCACTCATGTTTTCCCTAATGATGTGTTTGCTATTGCATGACGTTTAAAGTGATCAACCACTCACAAGCTTTTTTGTATTTAAATATTCAGCTACAGTCCATGACATCTGTTTTATATTTACATTTCTTTAAGGTTTGACTGCTGGTTTTATTGAAGGAAATAGGTCACTTAAACGAAACTACAATCCAATCGTTTTTGAACATGTTTGAATTTATTGTTGTGTAGTGGTATGTATTTCACAAAAATATATTGTATAAAATATTATATAATATATATACATATTTTATGACGAATCGATGTGCAGATGAATTCCAGGAATAATATATGAATGTATTATTGGGTTGGTGGGTGATACATATAAGAGTTATCGAAATAACGGTAATAGAACGGTTATAGTGAAACAAGAAAGAAAATATTTTGAGAGCTAATCAATAAAGGTGGAGAGTGCTTGAAATTCAAAAATTTAGAAGAAGAATAATGCAGTATGACAAAAATACAGCTCGGACCACAATTTTAGGCCTACTTCCAGCTTTCGCTTGTAACGAAAGTCACTTTAGGCATTCTTGAATGTGAATGCTCAGTATATCCTTTAATATTCATTGAATATACCATTATTTAACGTGTAAAATTAATAGAAAATATATCGATTACTGTCCTTATTTTATTTGCAAATGTGTAATGAATTAGGATAGAACAAGCCAATAACAGGTTTTCTTCAATTGTTGCTATAGGTTTATTGTATATTAAAATGTGCCGAGAGTGGTTCTGGACTTACGTTAGTTTTTACGGATTTACGTATGGTGCTGGATGATAAAATAAAGAAAATACCACTTCACAAACCTACCGATATTTAGAACACCAAAACGCTAGGTGATACAAGAAAATATTCTAAACACTAGTGTAAATCCATTTAATAACACACTTACTTTACAAAACAATGATTCAACTTGAAAAATGAAAGTTCCAAAACAATTTACATCTTATACTCGAAAAAAATTGCCTTAAATTACACAGCTAAATAATTAGCAGTTAAATTATATTGACACAGCTAATTAAATTACATTTTTTTCTTTGTGGATATAATATTTGCTATAGAGAGTTTGTAAAAATTGTAATCCTAACCCCAGCAAGTGTCATGGCCCTTGTAGGGTTACAGAATAATTCAACAATAAATATCTTCTCTGTAGATGACGGGGACTTGCCGCGCTGCTTCAGTGGTTGACCATTCATCAAGAATATATCATAACAATATTCACTTAAATATTAGTTGAAAAAATTATATACAAAATCCTAAAAAAGTGCTGTAATTTAATACGTAGCTAATAAGTTGTTGGGTCCAACTTCAAAAAGACTTTATCGAGATAGAACACTATTGTTGAGTTTTTATTATGAAACCTTTAGGATTATTTGTGATTATTTATTTTATTTTATTATTTCGTATTATTTAAGACTTTTGGGCCGAAGACGTGTATAGTTATGTCAAATAATATACGTAAATTTCTGTAGAATAACACATAACATTATTCGTCGAAAATAAAATTCGGATACAGGTTAAGTAAGATTTTGATTGAGTTATGGGGTTTTCTTTTTGTATAACTGTATTTTGACTAACATTTTTGGGAGAACACTTACATTGTAAAAACCCACCCTTAGATAGAGATAAAATAAATCAATTATTTTATTTATTTGTACTAATTAAAGCCCCCATGTCTATGTTTGAATATAATGGTTCAAATCGTTCTTTAGGACTCGACATTTAAAAATGATACTTTTTACACTTCACCTGCTTATCTAAAATGAATTACCACAACTAAAGAGTTTTTTTAAGTTGACTAACTTGTTTATTATTAACCTATAAATGGTATTTTATAATATTTAAACTAAATGCAATACATCCACAACGTTGTTCAAAGTAGAGGAAACGTGTATACAAATGTTGTTTCTCATTTTATAAGAGTATAGGTTGAAAGGAAATTTAACAAGTATTTTTTTTTTATTAATCATAATGGCTTATTTACTTTGCTAGGGACAATGCATTTATCTAACCATTTGCCTAATTTAAAACAGTGAATCTAAATTCAATTATTTTACAAATAGGTTGGTGTGTATCATTTGAAGGTAGGCTTGATGTGACCCGTTTATGTGTTATCGCTGATTACAGTAATCGCAATGTCATCAACCCAGCTTACATTAAACCCTACAAATCATCTCACGGGTATCTATCACACGGTATTATTTTGTTCTGTATAAAAATGTGCAAACAATTTTGCTAAAAATGTATGGAACCTAGTGGAAGGTGTAATACCGTAGGTTAAATAAATAGAGTAAATATACAATCCATGGTAATACTTAACACTTATACATTGGTACAGGAAGTGAGCTAATATAGTTGGAAGGCGCAGTACTTTGGTCCCCAAGGTCCCGGGTTCACATCCCGTCATAAGCAATGAATTTTTAGGATAACTCCGCTACCCTCTTAGACCTAGCCTGAAGTAATGTGGAAAACTACTCCGCACTGAAACCTAAAGGAAGAAACAAAACTCATATATTACGTTTCTGTAAATACAGGGTGTCCCCGAACTATTAAAGAAAAAAATCTGAATACAACGTTAACAAATAAAAAATAGTTTTGTGAAAATACAAAATGGCTGCTGCAGGGATTACTTTTGGCTTTGTTAATTTTTAACAATTACTTGGGTTTTTCTTGGTCCAGGAGTGATGTCTTAGACCATAGCCATGTCTAGTATACTATAATAGAATACAAAATTTTAGAGACGGTTATGCTTATATTAGATTCTTAGAGATTTCGGCGACATATTTAAGTAAAATTCTACGGTTTAAAAGTCTTTAATTATTTAAATGTTCTGCTAAATAGTCGTTGCATTTAAATTTTTTTTGTCTACATGCAATCAAATACACAGACTAAGAAGAAGGAAACAACGAGGACAAAGCTGGTCCATACCAGAGCCTTCTGGCCTGAAGTCATAGGTTCAAACATAACCAACCACCACTTCGTTGTAACCGGTTTGAAATTTACCTCAAGAATAAAGACATCGTTTGCAAGGAACACTACATAGTATGTATTAAGACCAGACGAATTTTCTTGTTTTAGAAAGATCCTCTTCTTTAATACATTCGATAAGCTTAAAAATATGTCTCAAATTAATTTCTATTAAATAAATGTACCCTGTATGTATGTTTGCGCCAACTGTATGAGTTTACTAATTACAACCTAACTTTTTGTATATCCATAAATTAAAGTATAAAGTTTATACATAACTCATTTCACCTTTAGAAAACCATTATTATTCAAATTCTATTGTAATACTCTATTATAATAGAAGGAAAACACTAATATAAGTACATATTACAAGACTAATAATTCTTTACGTTTTGTTTATTTTTTTATTGTAAAACGAACAGTAGAAAAAACTCTTTATGGGCTACAATATAATTGAATACAGTAAAGTGATTTTCGGACAAAAAATTTCAACTAAAATATATTTCTATTTCAGTTGTAAGAAATTTAAATAGTTTATTGGTTCAAAAAGTAATGCAAGATAAATTATGAGTCAACACACGGAATCAAAAGTTTACACGTTGGAATTCTCCAGACTTAGTGAGGATTATTTCTCCTTGGAGTTTCCTCTAATACAAGGGTTTAACTCAAACTGTTTTGTTTATTCTTGTCATACTTCTTGTTGAGATATGTAGGATTAAGTTGGAACAAGTTGGGATAATTTTCCTCCTCGGATATCTCCGAGTAGAAGTTGTATCAAACTATGTTAAATCAATTGAAGTTAATATACTCGTATTTTAAAAATCACTTATAATATTTTCGATATTTTTTGCCTGGAAAGGCATATTTATACTTATATCAAGGGACCTTGATCTTTAAGAAGTAACTAGGTTCCAAACAACAACAAATAGGCGTTGAAGTCTTGACCTTTGACTAGCTGATACAATTTTGTTTCTAACGTAAAACTGGAATCGCTGTTTTTAAGAAAACTAATTTAGATTATTTAGTCTACAGTTGTCTCCTCACACACAAAATCTTAAATTTTTAATTAATCTATATATAAATTAGACAAACGATAAACAAAAAATCAACTCCCACAGGAGTTTCCCTTTTAGTATTCCTCAAGGAAGTTCTACAGTTGCTCAACCACAAAGTCATTTGAATGATTTCCTACGGGAATCGTTCTGCTGAATAGAGTATAAAAGTAGTTATATTAAGTCAACTGCCCAGTATAAAATGTGAATTTAGTATTTCAAGCTAAACCTAACAGAATGAAACGAT
Source organism: Macrosteles quadrilineatus (assembly GCF_028750875.1). Taxonomy (NCBI): domain Eukaryota; kingdom Metazoa; phylum Arthropoda; class Insecta; order Hemiptera; family Cicadellidae; genus Macrosteles; species Macrosteles quadrilineatus. Next base: position 79,642,153 of record NW_026542596.1, read on the forward strand.
ATAGTTTCAGATAAGGCTAATTTTATTTTCATTTAAAGCACTACTACTACTAAGGGTATGTGATGGTAAACTAAACCAGAATGTTTAAGTAATTCCTATTACAAACCAGAACGATTTAAAATGTTTGAAACTATTGCATATCCTTGGTTTGTAAACCAGTCCCGAACTATCGTATGATTAATACTACAGTACGCTATTCTCGCTGCTTGCATAAAAGTACAAATTTACCATTTAAAGAGTAAAAGAGCATTTTTTCTTGAGATGTACCCGAAAATTATAAAATTAGTATTGTTTTTTCAGGAATGTAGGTTAATGCAATTAATTGATACTTTCTTTGGCATATATTTGCAAAGCACTGACATCCCTCATGACAAAAGAACACATTTTAAAATGAACGTGTAAATACGGTTTGCTGTATAACAATTAGTTGTGTGTGTGTTCGTATTTTTTAAACTTTAAGTTATAAGAAACCTAGGAGTATAAATACAAAATGGGGCTAAAGTGGCTAAACGTTACGAAACGATTGGTGAGTAACTTTAGTAAAAAGTTGTAACTGAAATTGTGTTGTTCCTGAACTGTTTAATTAGACTATTATTTTTAGTATACAGCGTGTCTCAGACCACCCGGCCGGCTCTATAGCTCCAATATGAAAGCAAATAGAAACCTAATTGCAATAGGAACCCCCTATTTTGACCCCAAGGATTTCAGCTAAATTATTTTCCAATCTAAAAAAGCACCCCAAAGGGCATATTTTGGGGGGTGGGGGTGGTTTTTGGGAAGTTTTCAAATGTAAAGGGTGGTCGTGTTATAACTCATTTTAAAAATCCTTGAGTCTTGAGTATTTTAGTGGAAAAAGTTTTTAATTATTTTCATCCCTATTTACAGGCTAGAATTAAATTGAATCAATTTGTCCGCAATGGTAAAACTTTACTGTAAAGGCGTTAGTACTAGCATTAATAATAATTAATTAGTCTTCATGGATAATGAGCACAACTTGTTTGGAGTAAGCCATCTTTAATACAGAGACCGATTGGGGTCACCGACTTGGTGACATCATCATGAGCATAGAGGATTTACATAAGTGGTATGACAATATTATATAACTATATGACATCTCCCTTCTTTACAAAAGATATTTTATTTAACACAGAATATTCAAGAAAAAGTTCAGTTGAATTGAAATATAAAAATGACAGACAAGTTATGAAATATAAAAATGACAAACAAGTTATTCAGCAGTTGGTGGTTGATCAGACATAAGAACATAATAACTTAACCTAACAAAAATACAAAAGAGTCACTGATATGAGATACAATAAAGGATGAAGGAAAGCTTTCATGAAGTACAAAGTGATATTACAAGTTGAGACATTGATAATGAAATACAAAGTGATATTACAAGTTAAGACATTGATTATGAAATACAAAGTGAATGATAAATGAGCTTACATAAAATACAAAGTGATGTTACATAAAATTGATGTTACAAGTTCATAAATTCATAATGACATATAAAATGGGTGATAAGTTACATTGGGTTAATTAAAAATGTAAATGTGTTCTTGGAATATTCAATGCTAAATAAGATAATAATAAAACAAAATTTAAATTGACAATATTTCTTTATGGCTTACCTCCAATTTTTTTTTTCATTTACCTTATAAACAAACATTGGCCTAATAAAACAAACTCAATACCGTCACTGGAATTACTGCTTAAAATAAAATACACTTTGAAATCAGTTTTCCATAAAACATTTCAGATAGCACGAGAAAAATAAATCATCATTAGGCCTACATAAGAGAATAATAAAAGGATAACTAAAAAATACAAATTCACTGTAGTAAAACTAAAATAAAAATTCACTGTGAAGGGAATACAGTACACATGAGATTACAAGTTCATTTTGATTGGCCTATTAACATTTCTGCCAAACCTAGTTGTATAGGGCCTACTCCCGGGACTTACATGATGGTGGGGGGTAGGTACTGGTACAACGGTTGGTTGGGTTTTTTAGGACACAATCATCTTTCTTTGGTGTTCTTCTTGGGGATTTACATGGGCTAGGCCTACTAACTTTTGTGTCATAACCTTCATCAAATTCAAATGATACATTACAATTAGAGTCATTGACAAGATTACCTTGTTTTTTGTGCACTGGTTTCAAATGAAACCTGTTACGAACATACGTCTTACCATTTTCAGTATTAACATGGTAGGACCTAGGACTAACCTTTGATTTTTGTATTTTACCTTTTTTCCCAAGAGGAACAATTCGATTTACGTACAAACACACTTTCATTGTTAGCAAGATTACGCATAGGGCGTGTTTTCCTATCATAATAGAATTTTTGCTGTTTCTGTCTAAGAGATAGGTTATGTTTCACATTCTTTGTGATTCTTGGTTTAAATTACAAGTTCTGAGTGGAAAAATACCTCTTATTTTCCTGCTGAACAAGATTTCAGCTGGTGATGGGAGGCCTGAGCTGATTGGAGTATTCCGATACTCTAGCAAAACTAAGTAGGGGTCGGTACCCTCTAGGCTTGACTTTTTTAACAAATTCTTTATTGTTTGTACGTTACGCTCAACCATACCATTAGATTGTGAAAAGTAAGGGCTGGTTCTTGTGTGTTTAAAATTCCAGCTACAAGAAAATTCTTCAAACGAATGTGAAATAAACTGTACATCGTTACCTGTGATAACTTCCTCAGGTATCCCATGCCGGCTGAATACTTGTTTCAATACATTTATTACATAATCAGAAGTAGTGCTAGGCAGGTGGATCACCTCTGGATATTTTGAAAAATAGTCTACGATCAGTAGATACATCTTTTGATTTAACTGAAATAGATCAATACCTATCTTCTCCCATGGAACATCTGGAATAGAATGTTGCATTAATGGTTCCTCACGATTACTGTTAGAGTAAGTCAGACATGTGTCACAAGTATTTACCATATTTACAATCTGTGAATACATATTTGGCCAATACACACAGTCTTTTGCTTTCAACAAGGTCTTATTTACGCCAAGATGAGTTAGGTGTAATCTAAAAAGCATTTCCTTTCTCAAACATTTTGGAATGACTATTGCATTGTCTTTCAAAATCAAATTCTTAGCTTTACAGTAAGACAAACTGTCTTTAACACTCCAATATTGTCTTATAACCTCAGGAAGATTTTTTTTGTTTTGATGCCATTTACTTAACAAAAAATGTTTAAGATGTTTCAACTCTACATCTGAATCAGTTAGTTGAGAAAGCTTACACAGTTTGACATCAGAAATATTAATACTATTGATTACAGCACATACCTGAGCTTCAATGCTTTCGTCCACGCACAAATCATCTGATTTTGTTGACATTAGACATGACCTTGATAAGGTGTCCGATACATACATCAACTCACCTTTCTTATAGATCAAAGTGAAGTCAAATTTTTGTAGCCTAAGTAACATTCGCTGTAAGCGAGGAGGACAATTAACAAGGTTTTTCTTAACAATAGAGATCAATGGTTTGTGGTCGATTTCAACCACAAAATGTTTACCATATACATACTGGTAGAACTTTTCACAACCAAAAAGTACAGCAAGCATCTCTTTTTCAATTTGACTATACGATTGTTGCACATCACTTAACGCTTTAGAGGCGTATGCCACTGGGAGATCATTTTGCAAAATTGCTGCACCTAGGCCATAAGAGCTAGCATCCACAGAGATGACAATAGGTTTGTTTATGTCAAAAAACTGTAAAATAGGACTGCTAGATACTAACGACTTTAAATCATTAAAAGCCTTCTCATGTTCTGGAGACCAAATAAAATCAGAATCTTTTTTAATTAGTGTGACATCTGAGAGATTGGGTAGAAATTTGCCTACATAGTTAACCAATCCCAGAAATCTTTCAAGTTCTTTCTTGTCTGTGGGTGCTGGCATCAAAGTTATGGCTTTAACTTTCTCATCATCAGGGGTAATACCAGCCTTACTTATCTTGTGACCAAGATAATTTAACTCAGTAATTGCAAATTTACACTTACTTTGATTTAATTTTACATTTTCAGCTCTGAGTTTCAAAAGAACATCTCTCAGGCGCTGATCGTGCTGTTTACGATCAGAACCATACACCAGAATGTCATCGACATATACACTTACTCCTTCCAAGTCCTGTAAGAGGAAAGACATTTTTTCCTGAAATACCTCACTTGATACATTTAAACCATACGGTAACCTCAAAAATTTGTACCGTCCAAAGGGTGTATTAAATACACAAAGATCAGAACTTGGTTTGCACAACTTAACATGTAAAAAAAGCATCTTTCGTATCCAATATGCTAAAAACCGTAGCTCCTGAGAGCCTAGAACTAATATCTTCAAACGTTGGCATTTGAAAATGTTGCCTTTTGATTGCTGCATTTATATCTTTAGGGTCGAGACACAATCGTAAATCACCATTTTTTTTATGTACAATTGTCAAAGAATTTACCCAATCAGTAGGATAATCTACCTTACAAACAATACCAGATTTTTCTAGTTGAGTTAGCTTAGCTTTGAGCTTGGCCTGCAAGGCCAATGGAACTTTGCGCGGTGGATGTATCGTAGGACTAACATTGTCCTTCAATACAATAGTATATTCACCTTTAAGACAACCTATGCCTTCAAATACATCAGAAAATTCTTTAAAAATTGAGTTACTATTTACACTATTTACATTATCTAGGCCTACATGACTTGAGCCTAATTGATCCACTCTTCGAATAAGGTCGAGCTTTGTACTCGCTTGGAGGCCTAAAAGACAAGGACTATTGCCTTTAGTGACAAAAAACTGTACATCATGATTATTACCTTTGTAATTACATTTGAGTGTGCACTTACCTAATATGTTAAGCTTTTGACCTGTATAAGAGGTGAGACTAGTACCAGTAGGTATTAAATTATGTTTATCAATACCTAACATTTCAACTACATCAGTGTTTATGAGATTAGCCTGTGCACCACTATCAATCTTAAATCTAGCGTTAACAAAATCATTGAGAGTTAGGTCTACTAACCGTTCTTTGTCGTCATTACTGGGCTTCTTCTGGTCGATAGCATTTATACAACCTAAAACTAGTTCAGTTTCATTCTCGTCAACTGCATGCACACCTTTACTAAAACACTGAGAGGCATAATGCCCTATTTTGTGACATTTTGTACACTTTTTCCGTAGGCTGAACACTGACCAAGGCTGAACACTGACCAAGTTTGTGGAAGTAGCCACATTTTGAACAGGGTGAATTAGATCTTTTACCTTGGGATGTCTTCTTAAATCGATTCCAGCCGCTCGCAGCGTTGTTAGGCCTACCTCGGTTGCCGTCACTATTAGGAGTCGAGTTGGATGTAAATGCAGGAGCATTTTTAGAATGTTGTTGATTGCGACTAGATGTCTTATTTTTAACCTTAATCTTGTTAACTTCTAGGCCTATATTTTCAGCGTTGTTACAAATACCAGCAAGTTGAACTTTACTTTGCTCATAGGCCCTACAAACTTCAAGTGCTTTAACTAAATCAAGATCTTTGATTCTTAGGAGTCGATCCTTTAAGACAGTGTCTTTTATACCTAGGATTACTTGATCCTTGATAAGGCTATCATTGAGTGAACTAAACTCACAACTTGAACTAAGGTCTATTAATTCTGTGACATAATTATCAATAGTCTCTCCGTCCCGTTGGTGTCTAAGAAAGAATTTATGCCTTTCATATGTTACATTTTTCTCAGGCATAAAATAGTCATCAAATTGTTTTAAGACTTTTTCAAAACTATTCCTGTCAGTTTCTGGTGAAAAAACGAAATTGTTAAAAACCTTAAGAGCCCTATCACCTATGACACTGAGCAAAAGTGATACTTGATATTCTGAATCTTCTAGATTGTTCTTAGAAGCTTTAAGATAGATACCAAACTTTTGTTTAAAAAATTTCCAATTATCCGACATGTTACCTGTCCACTGCAGGTCGGAGGGCATACGTACAAAGGCATTTTGTAGCAGTTTTACCTTTTCTTCATTAGGTTTTTCTTCAAGATCTTTCCCCATTGCGAAAATTCATTTCAATAATTCCGTAGGTTAATTTAGAGAACTGCGCCATGTAAAGGCGTTAGTACTAGCATTAATAATAATTAATTAGTCTTCATGGATAATGAGCACAACTTGTTTGGAGTAAGCCATCTTTAATACAGAGACCGATTGGGGTCACCGACTTGGTGACATCATCATGAGCATAGAGGATTTACATAAGTGGTATGACAATATTGTATAACTACTAGCTGACCCGGCGAACTTCGTATCGCCTAAGTTATAGGTTTCCCCTAAGACAGACCGATGGAAAGAAAGTACCGTTACGTTTAATTTTCAAGATGATCTCGTTCGCATCGCTCAATCACGTCCTGGTTGGAGTTCGTTCGCTACGCTCACTCACCTTTGGGTTGAAGCTCGTTCGCTACGCTCACTCACCTTTAGGTTGGAGCTCGTTCGCTGCGCTCACTTGCCTTCAGGTTAGCTCGTTCGCTACGCTAACTCGCCTCCAGGTTGAAGTTCGTTCGGTACGCTCACTCACCTTTTGGTTGCAAATTAGCTGTTGCCATAAATGTAAAAGAAATAATAGTGCTGCACCCTGTTGGTAATCCTTGTAACTTTAATGCTATTGAACATCATAGAACAGAACCAACTTGTTTAATTGAAACAGCTGTTAAGATTCATTAATTCCATTTCTCATAAGGTTAACATGGGAAACTCCAGAGCCACTGGGGCGGAGCCCTTTTAAGAATTTCGAAACGGGAAATAGTTTACGTCCGATTCGCATACCTACAGAATTTACACACCAAATTTCATAACGATCGGTGAAGTCGTTCCGGAGGAGTTTGCAGACAAACACTGTGACACGAGAATTTTATATATTAGATATGACATTTACATTACAAGAATCGCCTGTAAAATACATTATTAGTTTAATGCATTGCATTTCCGTTATTTGAGAATTGAATAGTTAAATATATACAAAGCTGGTCCATACCAGCATGGCTTAGCAGTTTAGATATTGGTAATGGTCAGATAGGCCTCCATTATACTGTATAACAACAGCACTCCAAGATACTGTAAATGACTAAATTGTGCTTCAAATGGTTACGTTGATGTCCTGCTATCGAGCATTAACCGTTATTACCCGTTGCGTCTGTGTCCTTGTAATATTTTGTATTTGAATTACTGTTAAGTGGGCTAGGCCTATTTAACAGCATTTGTAAAACTTACCCTATAGGGTACACGATTAATAAATATACATAGGGATACTTATTGTTTTACAAGCTTTGTCCTTGTTAAGCATACTTATTACAATACTATTTTGTCCTTAAAAAATAATACAAAAAAATTTTTTGTATACTGGGAAATAATAACTAATTTATCATGGTTCATCACAATGAAAGTTGTACATTTAATTTTATATCGTACGCATTACTACTTTAAGAATTATCAAGTGATATTTACTGAGTCCTCTAGTTATTTGTGTTAGAAGATTTTAGTAAAACTTACTTCTTTTATTAGTCATAAGATATTGCTTTAGTTTATTTTATTTTCCAAATAGGTCCTAAAATTGATAAGCAATAAGAGATGCATCATAAGGTCAATGGATGCATTAATCATCAATCATAACGTTTAAATGCAGATAACACCAGAAACTGTTTAAAGTTTGTCGTATATTTCCATAGAAGCCTGGAAAATCTATTGCTATGTGCTCACTGGTCTTAATGGCCTATCTTAATGTCCCTGCATTCGTTCGTAGTAAGTTTTTAGGTATATTTAACATGCTATTTCTCTTTTTGTTAATTATTACTCTTCCGAAACTACTGGCTATGAGGGGTTATAACCTTAAATGTTATATTAAATATTATATCTTAAATGGTATACCATTAACAATATGTCAATGTACGATAGCAAATCTTCAAAAGTTTTAATTATTCTATATGCAATTAAGGCTGCATCTCAAGTTTTACAATCTATTTTTTTAATATTTTAGTTTTTCCTAGCATTTAGTCGTTGTTACAATTCACAACTTTCAGTATATAAACTTGCTCACCCTTGTGCAGTATTCAGTGCTTTCTCGTACTTATATTTTACTCCCAGTGTTATTATCAGAACACCTAAAATTATAAATGATATTTTAATAACACAGACTGTGTATAACCATTGTATATAAAACCAAACCTATGAATATGTATGGTTTAGTAATATATTTTAAGAATGTATTTGAACATATTTTGAGTGTGTTAGGAGCCTTAATTTACCACCAATACTTAAATATAGCAGTCAAAAGAATGTGAAAAAATTAAAAAACTAGCCAAGTAAAGGAAAGAAAAGCGTAGAGGACGCGATACAAGCTGACTGCCATTGCTTTGTTATTTATCTCCCTGTGGACGGGAATCGTCCCTAATTTTTCATTGTTCTTGGGTAATATTCCGTTTAAACCCCACAAAGGTTTTTGATTGCATTCACGTAAAATAATGTAGACCTTTTGACAATGAATTGATCTCGTAAAAGTAAGAAATAATTAACACATAATGCAACAGAAATTGAAACATTTCCACTATTTTTGATACAATTATAATCATTTAAATATTATTGCATTTCGATCTTACATATATGCAATTACAACTCTTCAACAAATATTTAACACGAAATAAATTGTATGTAAAACCTATACAAATCTATTTAATATCAACCTACCTTGGCTTACATCTTCAACTTTATCTCCTACTTTACTACAATAATATTAAAAATATTATCAGGTAGAAACAATGTATTGTCTGTAACTTGGTGAATAACAATATATATCAAATTAAGTGGACAGAATACAACCAAGAGGTTAAAAAGTAGGTTAAGAATTCGGCGACATGCGGTATTCCACATAATTAAAAGACCCCTTTTCCTTCTTAAAATATTCAGGACTCTTCAAATACTAATATTTTTCCTTTTTACTCAATTAATAGCTTGATCAGTAATCAATCTCATTAAGCAATCTTGTGAAGTAAAATGGTCAGGTATTTTTTCTTATAACTTGTGAGGTAAACTTTTTGTAAGTTTTAGATCTTTTTTGTAGTAGTAATAATAAATATATTGTATGTGCAAAATGCAACGCGACGTATGATAAATATTTAACTTATATTAACCCACAATATAATTTAAATGCAATATGTAAAACCCTTGCTTATAGCTTAGAGCTTCAAAGTTTTAAATAGTAGTTTACGCAACGATTGCGTAAAAAATAGTCGGAAAGTAAATAAAAGAAACGTCTTATAACACTTAAAACATATATTTACGCTTATACTGTTACTCACAAGACGGTAAATATACAAAACAGATGGTAAGTGGTGATCGATTTTGATTGGACACTCCAATCATCATCAGACCCAATAGGCGAATGTCTGTCGGTCTAAAAAATAGTGTTAACGACAAGAATAGAAAATTTTAATTACGAACTTTGGCGAGTGCCTAAACATCTTCTACGAGTGTCGTTAACACTATTTACGTGAGTTGCGTACACTTATTTACCTGCGAGAGTTTTTTAATACAAAAAATCACTACTCATAACTAAGAGAGGTTATGTTTTCGTTTATAACCTCTCATTACCACTGACAGTGATGCAACAAAACATTGTACCAAAAACATATTATTGCACTACTCAACAATTAAATTGACCTGAACGGCTGATTAGTTAAAGTTCGAATCATTAAAATAATTTTACTTCTTTTCTCTCAATCCTTGAACCTCATTTCAGTTCTCAGTTCACGAGTGCTTATCATTGAATCACGTCCTGTAGAGTTTGTTGATGTTTTATTTTACAGGCTGGAGTTGTCATAAATCGTTTGAAGATTAGAAAATTCTCTAATTCTGCAAACATGTTTAAGTGACAACAGGTCAACAAATTAATATTTTTTACCTAATACTAGTATGTTTACATGTGCCTTGCAGCACGACGTTGTAAGAATAAGTCCTTAAAAGAAATAATTTACGATTTATTATAGAAATATTGTGTTTTTTCTATAAGCGATACATCACCATGGCACACATATTCTTACTAAACAAATCGAAAAGCATTCTATTTAATTTTATTCAAAGCTAACACTTTTTCAACTATATAAGGAGGATATAGGAACAATAAATATAAATATTGTACTATTTCCGGTACTATAGTCTATAGTTGGTAACCATGTTTTAGATTCGGATCATAACCATCTGATATTGACTTTACAAGTTTCAGCAGCTTTAAAACAAGTTCCCGAGAAACTTAAACACACATTTAGAACTCAACCGGTATTTACTCCCGGAATGTTTTCGTCTTTATTCCATTCCAAGTTTACCATCTCTTGACTCTAATTTGCCGCTTAACGAATGCAAATACAAAGTTTTATCCACTTTGATGACTAAGCTTTTAATATTTGAACACTGTAAGATTAAGATGGGTTACGACTACTGAAAGAAACGTTATGGAAAAGGACTTTATATTCCCTGTAAAGTATGCCACATTGTTATATAGGCTACATGTTCTGAGAAAAAAGTGACTGTTCTTTTACAACAGCAAACATTTCTTAGGTATCCAAATGGCAGTAATGCTCACCTTCAAATATTAACACCGCTGGTTCGATTCCAAGCGAGATCGTATCCTGAGCATTTTGCGCAGATTCCATTTGTCATTGAGCAATCAACCTATGATTGCTATTTATCTTTAAAGTCGGCGTTAGATAGTAAAAATACCAGGGTTTAGACCGTTCTCTAAAAAAAAATATATATAAAATTCTAAAACTTAAATATAGGCGTACACAATATTTAGAAATCTATACAGGGGGACAACAAGTCTGGAAACGGCTTAATATTTTTTTAACTAAATCCGTCAGAAAATTCAAACCTTTCACATAAATGTATGAAAACTACCTTTTGCAAGCATTGCCATTTTTTGACTTTCACCAGGGGACGGCCCATGAGGAGTAGGTACATAATCTTAAATGTTAGCATAGGTTGATATGCACATAACTTTAAAGGGCTGGTCAGGTGGAGTTCATTGCTTGAAACCACGTCTCAAAAGGTTCATCCGTTACGAAATGGTGGATGACCAAAGTTCTGCGGAAAATACCTGTACAAGCCTTAGTATTAGGGTATTAGTAAATACTCATAGTCAACATTAGCCGGGGAAGCTGAAACCCGGTTAAATTTCTTTTTAAGATTGAATAAAATTAGTCTATGAGCTAGTTGACTTTAAAATGAATAAATGAATGAATAAATAAAGTGTTTTATTTTTATTGCAGTATTTGACTTTAAAATACAATTTCAGCTCTCAAGCTAATGTTGAATACGATTATTTACCAATACTAAGGCCTGTGCAGGTATATTCTATAAGAGCTTTGGACATCTGCCATTTTGTAACGGATGAGACGCGGTTTTCGGCAATGAACTCCACTTAACTAGCCCTTTAAAATGATACGCATATCAACCTGTGCTTATATTAAAGATTAAGTACCTACTCATCATGGGTCGTCCTATAATGAAGGTCAAAAAACGCTATTGCTTGGAAAAGGTAGTTTTCATACATATAAGTTTATGTGAAAGGTTTGAATTTTATAACGGATTTAGTTAAAAAGATATTAAGCCGTTTCCAGAATTTTTGTCACCCTGTATATATTATTCATTGTGACCCTTGGTTGGAATAACTTTTTTATAAATTAAAATTATTACCTTATCCAACTACAGTTGTTGGGATGATGACTAGCTTTGTTTATTAGAACTTTGTCAGGTCATTTTGTATGCAATCATTCAACCACATTATCAATGTATTTATACATTGTGGCATGTCAGTAGATTCTTTTAAAGAACGTTCCAATAACAATGATTAAAACTTGTCATGTTGATAAAATTATTAAAATGGAATTAAAATTCATGAACAGAATTAAACTGTACAGGCTGGCCAGCACTTTCTCATCACTGCCACTTACTAAATAAAACTCTAATAAAACTAAAATAAAAATTGGTTGCATATAAAATTACCAAACGATGTTCTAAGGAACGAAAATAGTCGTCACACCAAAAACTGTGGTTTGATAAGGTAATAATTTTATTTTTTCATTCAGAAAGTGCTTCATTGTACTACATTATTTGGTTTTCAAGCTCTTCAAAATAGTATACAAAGGTATTACGAAATTTTATGCTTAAAGGGACTAAAAGGAAAAAAATAATTGTAAAACTATTAAACCCCGTTCCAATAGTCCGGCTATGATAGTTCGCGAACTCATTTTAATAAACGAGGGCTTACACGTTCGCGCAAAATTTCTTCAACGTTTGCTTCTCGTTATGGAAAATTCGAAGAGCATTATTCGTTAGGGGACAGTTATATTAAGCGTAGTTTTTGCACGGGTCTAATCATGAATTCTTAAATTCAAAATTATTCTCACCAACTGTTCTTATAGAATAGTATCAGTGCTAAAAGTAAATCGTAGCAACTAGTTTACATTTCAACAATATTCCTTTTTTAAACGTGTTAACTAAATGAACACCCATGAAAGTGCTTGAAGATTGATGCAGCCTCCGAAATAAGATTGATGTAGCTGGTTTACTGGACGATCACAAAAAGACAGTCCTTTACAATCCATCTTCTAAAGATAGCGTGATTGTCAGAAGATACACAAATATATTCTGTATAGTGCAAATTGCAATTCTTTTGAATGAAATAAATTCCCATTGAATTAATCAGTGTACGCAGTACCTGATGAAGCTGTCAGGTAGAAATTGTAAAACATCATACGGTTAAAAATAAAATTGTATAATTTTGTAAGCTGCAATTAAACATAATTTGTATCAGTGTGTTTCAAAACCCCTTACGAAACATATAATCAATATTTAACCAATAAGTAACGATAGTAAAATCAAATAATGATATGTTGAAAACCTCAAGAATATAGAATGAATACGAAAATATAAAATAAAGAGAAACTTTGGTGGAGTACCTAGTTGATAGAGTTGCTTTAGGGACGCTTGAACATGAATAATGCAAGATAGGAAATAAATCACTACCCAATGCTACCACAGTGGTTTGTCAATCGTTTTCTGGGTCGTAGAGGTCTATATACAAATATTACAGAAAATAAACACATTCTTACCAATAAAATGTCTATTTAAAATGTATATGTAAATAACATTAATGTTTGTAAGTAAATAAAGAAGAGAACATAGATGTCTTGGTATTGAACAAAATAACACTAAAATATTTCAAACTTATCTTTGCTAAAATAACCTTTATTTTCTTCGGTGTACATTGACAGGCGGTGACCAATTACATTATGTTACAGTAGACATACTGAAATCTGCTGTTGTGTACTGTACAGCATTACTTTCATTATCAAATACTAACACTCAGTTGAATGATTAACATAGACTGTTACACAGGGAGGAGACCAATATGCTAACGAAATTAAATAGCCACTTACACATTATTTTGACTAGTCGATTTCAAAACTCTGTATCGTAAACTGATAAAGGCCTCCACACTTTTGTACAGATCACTTCAAACGCATCATTGTATAATTTTTATTTATTTTTAGGCAAAAGTGTGGACACCCCCATTTAAGTTATTTTTTTAGTACGTTTTTTTAGTTGTTAGTTTTTTTTTTTTTTTTAGTTTGTTAAGTAATTTTTTTATATTTATAGTTTATTAGGATTAAGGACAAGAGTTGTTTTGAGAAACAGAATTTATTATTCTGAAAAACACTTACTAATAAAAACCTTTTTATTTATTTATTTAAATTTTTAACACATCGCAGAACTAAAACCAAAGTCGACACATGTTTACAACATAAAAAATTCACGTTTTTGTTAAAGTCACAACTCTTCCCCGGCTACCAAATGTAAACCCCTATCGAGTGACCCCTCATTTTAAAGGGTCTCTCAAGAGAAACTTAATTATGCAAACCGGAGGTTGATATCACAGCCCTAACCAAAGTGGCATCCCTTTTTAAATTTGAAATGGGTTGGTTGTCATTCATTAACATTAAATTGGAACTATTTTTGGAATTATTTTTTTATTTGATCCATCTGGTTTATATCAGGTGTTCGAAGTGTTCTCCCTGGACAGTCTCTGGACAAGTTACATTCATTAAAGCGTAACATTTAAAAGAACCATAACAAAAACATTGAGGCTATTCACATGCTGGTTTAACTCACGAGTTAAAGCAACATAATACTTGTAGGTTAAAATATTTTAACTCACTGTCTTCTACTGAGAGATGTAAAACTACAGTATGATAAAACAAACAAATAAATTAATTTTGAATCTCAAACTGAATAAATAACAAAAGTATTCAAAGTATTATACAAGTTATAGTATTAGCTTGACCTCAAGAACAATAAGAATGAAGTGTTTTGAACGCCAACAATGAAAACAGCTGATATGTAAATAATTCCATGATTAACGTGCAGTAAGGAGGCTACCTGAAACGTGGAAGTCAGCTGTTTTTTATTCAACCGATCCTGAGTCGATTGTTGAAATGAGAAATCGAATACTTGTTGAACTCGAAAGAGTTACAAAAGAGAGAACTTAAGATCAGAATGTGTATCGCAAATTTTTATACAAGAATGGGGCTTGTCCATACGGTCCAGAGAGAACACTTCGAGCACCTGTTGTAAAAAGGTAGGTTTCATTTTCTTTTTGATTGTTAACTTACATGCTTAATTTTATTTATCAGATAGCTATTTTCCGTTTTAATTTTAATACATGTCAATCCTCCCATTTCAAATTTTAAAATGGCTGCCATTTTGGTTGAGATATAAACTTCCGGTTTTCACCATTTTATTTCTATTTATAGACTATTTAAAATGAGAGGCAAATCGATAGGTATTTATATTTGAAAATATGTTTTTTATGTTGTAAACATGTGCCGAGTTTAGTTTTCCTACTGCAACGCGTTAAACAATTAACTACGGGTGTCCAGACTTTTGCCTAATCCTGTATACTTAATTCAAATGTGAGTATTAATTTTCTGGCACTTCAAATTTTTACCCAAGAGTGGTAAAGAACGTAGCAGTCACGGATAATGGAATTATAATGTAATAAAATGTAACGAAATTAATGTTTCTTAGAATATTTTTTTACTCTAAGTATTATAAACTTATCTTTTGGAAGAAGGTAGTCTAAATATTACCAATTGACGTACTCATAGCCTGAGATTTAAATAACAAAAACACCTTAACTCTATGACAGCTCTATACTTTATAGCAACATTTGTTTATTTATTCTGATCAATGTGTTCTGCAATGGCAGCTTTATAAAAGAAAGAATTTAGAAAACAAGATGTTTTAAATGTCTTCTAAGGAAAAAGGTTTACAAAGGTTAATTAAAAAACATTGCCCCTAAAACTTTATTCAGTCTGTGTGACAATTGTTGTAAATCATGCAACATTGCTCTAAATGTGATTAAGTGTAAGTCCTAGATATTTAAATTTATTACATCATTTAACTTAACAACAAGATGTTTAAATTTTTTAGTTTTTTTTTATTATTTTGCTTGAAACTTGAAATAGTTTGGTTGTAGTTGGATATAGTAGTAAACAAAGAGGTCTAACAATTTTACTCTGTTAGTTTTTAACTATTCAAATAGTCTATATGTGCATACAGTAGTAGTAGTATAAATGTATTAGTGATAGACAAAACGATCTTCCTCAATGTAACTAGGATTAATACAATTTTCCTCCAAGACAAATGAAGATTAAATCTACTGTAACTGTAATTGAAAACCAGATAAGTCTCTGTGGTCTTGTTCATCTTCATTGTTGGTCCGTTGCCTCGTCAATAACAATCATGTTACTGTCCCTCATTGCTAGTAATCACTTTTCTGTAACGTTAACAGTGATTCGTTTACTTTTATGGAAACCTATTAGCAAATAACATTTGTTTTTGTTTTTTACCAATAACCAACTTCGTGATGTACAATTTTGATGTTTTAGGTAATTAGGTAGCTATTGTTGACCATAGGTATTATATACAAGAAGAGAATGTATAGCTAAAGTGTTATACTGTATATGAGTTCATAATGTAAGTTTAAGAAGGTTCTTGTCCAAACAAACGATTCACAAAACAGCAATGAATCCAGAATATGAAGAATGGATTATGTCTTCAATTGTTAATATAAACATCAATTTATTCAATTCAATTAATTTGTATACGTTTAGTTCATTTAAAGGCAATTGCTTTTAGGTTGGTGAGTGTTGGAAAATACCTGCATTGGTATATTAAAGTTTTTATTTCAGATGTGAACTGATTATGAAATAATTCAATGTGCAATAGTAAGATTATTATAGTTCTTTAACTTGATATGTCTATTTAGTATTAATTAGAATTTCTGCGTTTAAAGTGCTCTTACAACGGCAGTTTATATCCTGGTGATATCTGCATGAATGTTTCGTGTGCATGCTTTTTGAAAATCAGCTGACAACAAGCACAAGCAATACGTTGTTGCAATTGTTGTTGTTGTTGCAACACCACTAATACTATAGGACCTATAGAAGCTTATGAGTAAACGGTTCCCATAGATGATGAGATATCTTACTTAATTTTGAAAAATAATTGATTTGTTTGATTTGAGTCAGGTTTGTAAATAAATGGTTGGTTTATATTAATATCAAAATTAAGAGAATTGCGTGTTTTCCTTTGGTTTCCTGTAAGATCAATATCGTTGAACTAGATAATCACTTGATACATACAAGACTTATAGCTCAAAGTTGTATGCCTATGAATAATTAATATTTTGCATTAGAATGATAATTTATTAGCTAAATATACTCATGACTCCATTCTCAAATCGCTTTAGATAATTGAAATGAAAGCATTGTAGCAGCAAAGCATGTTTTCGATTCGGTCAGCAGTAATGTTTCCGTTTCTGCATTTTCAGCTTTACCATTAATCTAAACCAGTAAAAGTAATTACTGTATTACTCTGATTAATTTAAACAGCTTTTATCTCTTTCACCAATGAAATTAAGAAATAAATATATTAATTTATTATTAATACTTGAGGTTAAATCCGACTAATCTTAAACGACTTATTCAAAATTATGCATTAATAAAAACTTTTACTCCCTCCCCCAATACATGCTATATGGAAAAGTATTGTTTTCGTGAACATTTTTGGGTTTATGTTTCAGGTGAATATATTAGTTTTGGGTCCTCCTGACCCCACAAAAGTTGTTTTTGAAGTGATGCCTGTGCGTGTGTGTATTAATTGTGTATGTGTAAAAGAATACGACACCTGTGGATCAATTTTGATGAAATTTTGTATGTGGGTACTAATTCATAGTATCTCCAGGCACTTATTTAATTTTAATTTTTTTATGATTTTTAATAAATATAAACATTTCATTTTCTAAAAAAAATTTTCTAAATAATTTTGATAAAAGATTAGTAAGCTATATTCTTTTTAGCCCTGAAAAAATTGTACAACATAATTGCAGTAAATTACGGTTCAACAGTATATTTCAACTTTTGTGATTTTACCCATAAAATACCATGCTTTCTCACACCACTTGCTCATGATAAGGGTTAATGACAAGCTAATGGAGGAAAGTATGTGTCAGATTGCTGATACCGTTTATTGATACATAACATGTATTCTCGGGTGATTACAAACTGAACTCTTTACTTTGACTGTGTTATTTCTCCAAGGAAACATTCGGCACACCTTTATAAAAAGACGATATTCCTGCCAAATACACTTTTCTTTATTCTTTGTTGATGTTAGATTTTTGGATTTTTAAAGAATTTTATATAAGTTGAACTGCTTTCTATAGCCATAAAAACGGTTATTTGAATACATGGCTTTTCAAGAATTAATTTAGATGAAAGTACATAGTAACTTTTGTAAAATGTATTTTTGGTTGCACATAGTATACAGGAAAACTTATTTATTAAGTTATCTTTCTATACACACACTATTTAATTAATAAACCAGGCATTGCAGATGATTTTTATGTATTAGTTTTAGCTTTCCACAATGTTTTTAGGGTGTAAAGAGCATTGAAATATAAAAATGTATTTTTTGGTACCAAATTTCTATTTTGTATTACGTAAACTTTTCACTGCATTTTCCATGCCTATTAACATCATTACTTAAACTAAAAGCCTTTTTAGAACATATTCTTCAACTTTTTATTTATAGATTGCTTACAATTCAACAGGCTAACTCTTAAGGAAGTATTTAAAATGTTTTATTGCCATTTAAATTCAGTGAGTCTTGTAGTGCTGAATATGGAACAGACCAGGCTTAAAGCGACTAAGAACTGTTTTATTCATGAAACCAATGAGCTCAACCATTTGAGGGGAAATTTATAAGACAATACCAGTCAATTGAATAGTGATTGCTTCTAAGTTCTAAAAACGATTTAAATAATATAGAATAAATTTCAATTTGGACCCTATTTGTATTTATTTTAAGGAATGGTGAAATATATATATTTTCGCTTTATGATTTCAAATCATTGATTTTATATATTGATTTCAAGCATTGAAGTGAAAAATACTAGATTAATGTTCATTTAGGGAATTTTTCTTTCCTGGGAATCTTTGTTTGATAAGATAAATCACTCCTAACAAACTGCAAATTTGATTTATGAATAAAATGTGCAACACACTGTCAAGACTATTTACTCCTTTTGGTGAAATTTCTTTAAGTATTCAGCTAGAATTTAATAGGAATATTATATTTCGTCAACTTACCTAAAATTAATAACAATGAAGCTGCTTAGTAACCTTTAACTCCTGAATGAAATTATCAAATCTGTAAACAAAATGTTACAGTTTAAAACCATGCAAAATATACGTTATATTTGGATAATCGAATCGTTCATGGAAAATAATCTAACATATCATTAGAAATCACATCCTTGATTAGTCTTTTTGTGGCCTCATTTTAGGCAAACTTTTTTTTATTTTATCCACTATCTGCAATTTCAGTTGAAGAACCAAGTAATAAATAACCTCCAAAGATTGCATGGACTGTTAAAAAAAGTCAATGTAGAGCGTTGTACTATGTAGCCTATGTGCATTCCAATCCCACATGGGATTTATTTTTAGGTTTTGGCGCTACCTAATTATCGTTGTATTGAGTTTTGTATTAGTTAAATGCATAAATCATAGTTAAGTTGGCTAGTTAGTTTGATTCATAGTAATCAAACTTTTGAAGAATGGTAGAAACTAACTAAGTATGTAATACCAGAGAAGTACAAGGTTGGGTAATTTATTACAGAGATTCTTTTAACGGCTGCAATGTGCTCACCGATCTCGATGCTATTTTTAATGTCCTCGAAACCATTTTCCTTGATTTACTGAGTCGCATCTTCCCCTCGTTAAAGTGCCACTGAATACTTTATTATCTGATAATTTCAGCAATTATGATCATTTAACGTATTTACTGTTTTATTTTCCAACAGTTTTGAGTTTTATTTTCCAACTATTCATACATAATTTTCCTTACGCTTATGGTATTAATAATAATATACAATAGAGGCTCTTCCCTGAAAAAAAAAATTAAGGAGTTGAAGTCGGAACTCAACTATATGCTTTCAACCACAAACAACTATATCCCCCTTACGAGAAATCAAGAAACATTTGTGACAGCAATATTTGGTTTATGGCAATACTGGAATATCTAAAACCTAAGATAACACAAAAGATAATTAATTTAATGTTGTGTTTACTAAATACACAATGACATAAGTACTTAATCAAGTGTTTGGTAAATGCAAAACATCAAAGGTTTAAGGTGTTTTTAGCTTAGGAAGTTTTTTCTATAAAACCTTACGCAAAAAAAAATACGACGCAAACTGTTAGGTCCAGTTGTACACAGAGGTTGAAAACTGTAGATTGGTTTTGTAATTTGAAGATGCTTTGACGTGCAGAATAACGTTTCAAATCTTGATTTTATTGTTCTCGTTATCAAGGAAATGTTTATAACTTCTTAATACTTTTTTTGAAATAAGAAATGTGAAATAAGAAAATAAGTAACGTCTTAAAATTTGATAAAAAAAAAACTAAAAATGAAATAAAGGTTACATGATATAGCATTTAAATGTAACGATGCCCTTCATAGACCTTTATCTGAATGAGTATTGATTTTACCACCAACTATTTGACCACACATTTCAGTCGTGTCGTCCAAGAGGTTTATTTGCTAGTCGCTTTGAGCCGATGATTAAAAACGACCAAATGAAGCGCAGCTGCGGTAATCCGGATTTTACAGAGCTTTCGTTTCAAAAGTGTTGATATTGAAATGGGACATATTTCATAGGGCGGGGCTTTTCAAAAGAAAATTGGAGATTTAACATGAATAAGCGTTTATCTAAACGAAATATAAAGTTTATTGGTGATAATGAATACAAATTCAAAGTAGTATTTCTTAGATGTGCATTTCAAATTCATTTTTCAATATTAAAATATTATTTGAGATAAATAATAACTACTTCAGGCTTCAATTAATGTACGGATTGTTTTTCAAATTAGGTTAAGAAAATTATATATAAATTGACTTGCTTTACTCAATACAAAAATATTTTTTTTTATCCTTCACGGATGTACCTACCCTACTACAAATACTTAGTTTAATCTTTATCAGTTTAAAACTGATTGTCGAAAATGTATTTTCCAGTTTTTTAGTGATAATATGATATCCAGTATATTTAAAACTGTTTTAATTGCTTAATTAAACTAATACTTAATCTGATTTAACAATCACTGCTAACCTTTTAGGTTAAGACATTGTAAAATACAGAGCGTTTCAAAATCACCTTTATAAGAAAGACGTTTTCTACGTAATACAAACACTGGGACTTCGTCAATATTACATTGATTAGTATTGTGAAAGCTTTGAAAAGTGTATCATAAGGACACGAACTGCTAAATGGTGTGGGAAACCGGACAATGTTGAATTCGTTGCTGCCTTCAGGCGAAATTGTTACTTCCTATTCATCTTCTTGGATCCTAAACTTTGTAATCTAGGTTATACTATAGCCAACTTTATAATGATTACCTATCCTTATAAATCAAAGTTTTATAATGGATAAGCTAGATAAAAAAATGTTAGATTAAACATTAAGTATCCTTAAAATACACCTTTATTTTTGTGCTCATAGATTTCAGCAAAGTGTTTTGAAACAAATATAGACAAATAATGGTTAAACATACCTCGTCAGACAATCCTGAACGTGTAGGTGTCGAAAATGCTAAAAATGTTCTGGCAGCTATTTAAGCATCTCCGCCATCCTCATGCAAACAAAAGGATCCACTTGATGTGTCGTCAGAATAAATAGAACACACATTTTACACAAAACATAAAAAAAATAGTGTGCCTATCAACTACACGAACTGCCGTGGACATGTCAGGAAGCAGAACAAATATAGAGAACGATAATAGTAAACATAGAAATTCTGTCTTCAGTAACATATTGTAGAAAAGATATGTTACTAGATGACGTAGGGGATCTTATTTTATCTTGATGAGGTTTTTGTTCCATTTTTTGTAATCATTTGTTTTTAACAAATGCTCAGCATAGTTTGATATAGTACATATTCAGTTTCTGGTTGTATATGCCCGTACGTTCCTAAGATCAATATTTTACGTTTCTGTTTTGCTAATGTAATACTTAACACAATTAATTCTACCGTGATATTGACTAACCAAATACAGTTTTGCACTATCTGACTTAATATCGTTTGGTTTAGAATGTACTTCTTTTAAATGTAGATTCTGTAAACCTTTATATACACATTAGTTGATTTTTAACACAATACTGAATTACTAGGTCATGTCATATGATACTAAAAAACATAATTAAGATAAACGCTTACAGCTCATTCAAGAGATTTCAATTATCGACCTTATTAACCCAGTCATAACAAAAAGTTGATTATCATTACAAAAAATGGTTAAGAATATAATGATGTAAGATTTAATATAGAATAGGTATGCTGTTTATAAGTAGTATTTAGATATTATAAGTGTTATGAATATTATTAGGTTTTATGTTGTGACATATCTATGGTAATAGCACAGGATTTACATAGGACATTTTTGTATTTAGTATAATCAAAATGTCAATTACAATGAATCTAATATATGTTATTCTAGAAAAAAGGCTTTTCGATATTTTGGTCTCTAGGAAGAAAAGGGGTTTGAATTGTTCAAAAACAGCATAGGCTCTAACAACCCCACACCCCTCTGAAGCAAGTGATGTTAATCAGACACCTGTCACTAGGAATTCATTTGTTATTTTAAATATGCCCGTATAATTCAGATTGGTTTATTTTTACATGAAAACAATTAATTTTTGTAAGAGTACAAAGATTTTTACACAAGTATCAACAAACAATGTAATAGAATGATAAATTAAATTTTATTGTGAAAAAAACATGTTTATTTGACATGAATATTATTTATTATTATATTTTACAGAATAGGAGATTTACAAAAGGTTACTCTAAGATGTATAAAACTGTTTCTCCAAGACTAATGAAGACTTCATTAACTCTAACTGTAATTGAAAACCAGATAAGTCTCTGTGGTCTTGTTCATCTTCATTGTTGGTCAGTTGCCTCGTCAATAACAATCATATTTCTTTCAATTATGATCAGTATTCGGCTAAATTCAACAGATTGTTAACTTTAAATAAAAATATTTTGTTTCAATTCTACATCTATCAAATTATTTACAAAATGTAATAAGCTCGGAGTTTGGTAAGTTCAGTGTTTTTATTATGTTAAAAGTTAATTTACAAAAAAGCTGTAAAATATCACTGTAAACCTGTATTTACCTGTGATTACCTAATTCTTCTACATATTCTATCAGGTAATTATAAAATAACACTGCTTATAATGTTCTCTTTCTTTGCGGAGATCCTAACAAACGTGGATTATTTACTTTATTACTATTAACCATTTACTGTAGTTCCTAATTAGCTTAACAAATCTGATTATTTATCTGAATGTTGATAACTTCAGAGATGAACAATAGTACATTAGTTACCACATTTATATATTTTATATTAACTTAGGTTTGGTGAAAATTTAGGATAAATAACAATTGGACAATAGTTAAGTTTCACTAGTTGTGTACGTGAAACTTTTAGTAGAATTCAAAATTTGTAAGTTGAAAGTACTCTCACAAAGACAGATCATATCATATGCTGGTAAATTTGTATTTTAGTATTTTGTACAAGATTGTTTCGTGTTGCATGAGTAGCATGTTGAATATCAGCTGACAACACATGCAATATGTTGAAAGAGACAGACGTTTATTATTTTCATATACTTGTGCATTTTTTTTTTACTTCAATTGTGACTAGCGCATCAGGAAAGAAAATTCCTTCCTACAACATAAAGACTAGGCGTTAGTATGTCTGTCTTTAAATCACACTATTGAGCAAACTACCACAGGATATAAAAAAAATCTGTGTGGGGATAATAAAGAAACCCTTAGATCATTATTAAATTGTAATTCGCTCTACGAGTCATAAACAGAGGAGACTCTTAGTGCAAAATTTCAGCAATTTTTTTAAAGTGATTTTAGTGTGATTTAAAGACAGACATACTAACACCTAGTATTTATGTTGTTAGAAGGAATTTTCTTTCCTAATGCGCTAGTCACGAGCCAGGGATTGCTCTTCACATTACTTCATGAAAAGTGGTTGCAACATTTTCACTTAAATAAAATCCATAGGTGATTTGGCAGGATTTGAACCCGGGACCTCAGGGACTGCAGTCCTCTTACTACTAGACCATCTCGCTCCCTCGTTAGAAGGAGTATAGAATTAAAATAACCTGGCAAGGAATAATTGTAGATTTGTATATGTAAAGTTCTGTATATATCTTGTTTACAATATGCTACTGGATAGTACTAGTGTTATATTCTGAGTGTTAAAGAATCTACTCTACAAAACTTTGCTGTCAAACGAATAAAATAACAATGCTATTTTACAAATTACATGATTCTAATGGTATGACAACACCAAATTACCCCGCTAGAGTACAAATTAAATTAGAATAGTTAAAGATAACTTCAACTAAATTATACTGTAATTATGTTTTGTACGAGTTGAGAATACCACAAATAAAATAAAATTATAATAAACTATTAATTATTTATTTAATCCAGCAAAGTAAGACCACATAATATGTCCTGAGTCGGCATAGGCCTCAAACATCAATTTAAATAATATATCATATGAATATATGTCATATCAATATTATATAAAGGGTGTTATATATATGTTATATAATATTATACAAAGGGGATAACATGTTCAAATATTAGCCCTATATTTCTATTTAATATATATTATTAAATTACTAAAGTAAAGTTTGATGACAAGACATTATGTAAGCACATAGACCAATATAACCATTTTGATTAGTGTGTGTTATTTTACTTACTTCAATAATATTTGACGGATATATGAGAGAAATCCATCTAATTAATGTTGAATATCTGTTTAGATTTGTGCAAGTAATCAATATTAGGATCTTTTAATAGAGACGAGAGATAAGTTGTATTTTTTTATTGATTTGTTTTCATTTTGAACCATTTTTTACATGGCAACAAATAGTAAACATTGATCAACCAATGGTGAGAAAAGATTAAGAATATATTGATTGAAATTGCATTATACAAAATGTATTGACATTGGTTATGTACAAGCAAAAAGCAGTGCGTTTACAAACAAGTTTACATAACCATTTACAGTACAAAGGAGAAACATCAAATTGATTACTTGGATGACAAGTTTATGGAGATAATAAGAAACCTTTCAAAATATTGCATTCCTAATGTATTGGGTGTTTCAATTATTCAGAAGCTTTATTGCCTCTCTTGAAATAGAGTCATAACAAAATACATAATAATAAATACATGAATAATTAATATGTCATCAAATACTTTATGCTTTGTAGAATGATAACAAAGGTGTATTATAATTGACGTTTAAGGGACAGAACATGTCACAAAAAATCTATCTACAGGTTTTAGTGTTAAAGTATTGCCAAAGATTGTACCTCTTATGAACTCAACGTACTAAATGATGACAAAATTATAAGAGACATTTCATATCTTCTTGTCATTACAATATCATTCTTTGTTAAGACATAACATCGCAATACTTGCTGTTTTGCTTAATGTTTGCAGTAGATCTGTTATAGAACTATATTATATACTCATCCAGATAGTTTGATTTCACTTAAAGTAGTAAATAAATTACGTTCAGTAATCAATACAAAGCAGTCACCTATTGAGTTGCATTTAAGTCATCATGTTGAATATTCTTCTTTATTTCATAGAGAATCTTACAAACAATTGATATCCAACACAGTTACTTTGAACAGCAATTTACTTTCCAAAATTGCAATTTCTTACACATTGTCATTGGTTTTCATAATTTAAAGAATTTTGAGATTTGTGTTAATTATACCTTGTGAAACATTGACTTTTAACATTTACTTTCTGGTCCATGTACATTTCATGTACAATATACATTGGACCAGGTCTATATACATGCTTTTACACCAAATGTTGATGGATAATTGATTCCACTGATTCGACAGTAATTGATGTACTGAGGCACATTAATGTTGAAGGTTTGTTAGCGCGAAGTGCTCCCTACACTGACATCGCTACCTGTCACCGAGATTTGTCTTGCTGTCAATCAACCTTAATGAACACGTTGAAACTACGATTGATTATATCATTAGATAAATCACTTTTACTTAATTGAAATCAGTGTGTCATTGAATAAAGTACCTAAGGTACGCTTATAATTTCATTTAACTAAAACATTCATTTTCAGAAATGCGTTATGTTTTAATACAGTCAGCGGAAATATTACCACTTCCGCTGATTCAGCATTATTGCAAATTCAAACCTGCAAAATTAGTTTCGTTATAGGCGAAGCTTCTGACTTATTCACTAATTAAATTGTTAACAACAAGGCTAATTTTTAATCATTGTGCAAAAATCAATTCCATGACAGATACAAATACATTTTCGGGTGTTTGCAAACAGAACCCGTTACTTTGACTTGTTATTTCTCCAGGGAAACATTCGTCAAACCTTTATAAAATGACGATATTCCTGCCAAATACACTTGCGTTGTTCTTTGTCACTTTATGTTTTGAGCAGGGGTTGTTTATAATCTGTATTGTTTCCCTTGACCCTAGGGAATTGAGCTTAAAACCGGTATTTAGTAAGAAACAGGTATTTACAACAAATTTTATATATTCAACATAATCTGGAGGCTAACATCAAAAACGGTATTTAAAATCAAAATCCTTTTTTAAAACGTTTTGACCCATCTTGTAAACACGGTTCAAGATAATTTACTTTTTTGCACCAAGGATATCGGGATGATGAGACCTTTGAGTTGAAGTATCGCACAATCCATGTTTACTTATGAAGATTTCTCAAAATGTACCCCTACCCCACAGATTGGGCACTTTTGGGGCATTTTTCGAAATTGAAAATAATTTTATTTCATTAGGCAATTATGTGTAAATGACAACGACCAAGTGTTTAAAGCCTTACCTTTGTACACAACACATATGGAAAGCTTCAAATGAACACCCTGTATAGTCTCTTTAATTCTTTGTGAGCTTTATGTCAGTGATTCAACTATACCTACAGGACAGGTGGTCATGGAAAAGTACAGAGTTTAATTTATAATGATTGTTGTAACATTTGACTTTGAAACATTCATAAATGACCTAGAAATAACAAGTGTACAGGTTATTTTTAGAATGTTTTGCTCTAAATTATAAAAGTTATGAGCACAAATTTAACACACACCATAACCTATAATATTTAACTTTGTGTGACACCACTACTTAAAAATTGTAGAAAGATTATACAAGCTACTAATAAAGTGATAAGCACTTTCCACAAACTTACATTTGAGAATTAATTTTGTCGTAACTTTTGAGTCCTCAATACGGTGAAACAAGTATTCAATGAATACAGTACTTATAATCAATATGGAATTATGAGTCAGGTGAAATATATGTTAGTATATTGAGTCAATAAGGATTATACCTATATATCCTTATTCCCCTTTGAAGTATATTTTTGAATGTTTAAAACACTTGTAGACATGTGAATATAATTCAAATTTATTGGATGTATTAATAGCAACATACTACAGCATCCATACATAGCTTGTATAGTACTTTAAAACGATAGATGAATTTGTATAAAGAAATATTTTAACAAAGGTCACAAAACCCCTCTGAATAAAATGTAAGTTTGTCACATTAGAAAGATTTGTGTCAGGAAGTATAAAATGTGTTGATACAACTCCAGTAACGGGATATGTGGAAGGGTCGCAAAATAAACACATTGACGGGTAACTCCATTAGAGCACTAACAGCTTTTGCCACACCGACGAGTTTAAATAAGGACTTTTGACACAAAATTATATTTTCTTCTTAGAAAATGGTAGTTAGCAAGTATAATAAAAATATTTAAACCTTATCGGCTTAATTATGGCCACCTTTATCAAAAAGGAAATAGCTTGTCTCATTTACAATATTTTTTTTCCTTAGAAACTTAAATATCATGTAGAATTTCTAATAAGTACAAAGAATCACTATAAAAAAGGCTTTGCAATGCGAAGGTATAATGGAAGTTTGTAAAATATAATTATCATCAGGAAAGATGCTGCGAATGAGCAGATTGTTGTGAGTAAGGTCACGTAAAGATATGTGCTACGTGATATATGATACAGAGATATCACAAAGTCTTAGACTTGTGTTGACATCACAAACCGATACTGTATTATTAACATCACAAACTCTGCAAGAGGAGTATTTCCTCCTGCAAAGTAGTTTTAATTTACCAGTTACGTTGGAATCATCATTTCATAATTTCATACTTTAAATGTCTTCAAAAAAATTGTGTTTTGTTAGAATTATCATCTTGTAATAGTTTAATTTTTTGATATTTTTACAGTCGTGATTTTAAATGGAGAACTTTTTTGTTTGTTTTTTTTTATTGAAGGCTTAAGCTCGAATCACCTATAAAAGATTAGTTGTAATTATAACAGTTTTAGCCCATAATAAAAAAAAAATTATAACCCATTAGTAGTTTCGCAGATATTTCTTTAAACAGTTACTCAGATACCTTCCTTCGTGTCCTTCGATTCCTTCGTAGTGCTGAATATGGAGAAGGACAAGACTTTAAATTACTAAAAACTGTTTTATTCATGGAACCGATGAGTTTGACGATTTAAAGGGAAATTTATAAGTCCAATTTAGCTCATTTTTTATAGGGTTCACATACTAATTTTCTTATAGGATTCTGATGAAAAAATCATGCATATTTAACCTATTAGACTAAGTGATGAAAACATCCAAATATTCACTTAGTCAAATAAATGAAAATTCTAAAGTGACCTCGTCTGAAACAGCAATTTTCCTCAACTGACCAATAATAAAATCTTATTGATACTTGAAACAAATTTTAATGATTCATTTTATCACTAACCAAACGTATCAAAACCAAAAAAGGTCAAAATAAAAAAATAACGTAAGACCATGGTAAGACCAGAAAAGTACAAGGTTCGGTCATTTATTACAAAAATCCTTTAACGGCAGCTGCAATGTGCTCACCGGTCTTAATGTTATTTTTAATGTCTTTAGAACCATTTCTCTTGATTTACAGAGTCGCATCTTCCACTCGTTAAAGTACTTCTAAATGTTTTATCATCTGATAATTTTGTTTGTTAGTTGGTATTTTTGTAAACAATGTATTCTTACAGTCTTGGTGATGTACGATTAAGTAAAGCCCAAATAAATTAATTCGAAAATGTATAAATTATTATATCGGTAATAAGTGCCTTAATTTGATTCCTAAAAGACTAAATTTGAAAAAAACCCCAAATTCTGCTGCAATTTACTCTGTCTTAGTGTAATGCTTCCCAAAAACCACTTTAGTGATGATGAATATGTAAACATATAGACCTACCAATTTATACCTATATTAACAATAAAACAATTAAACAACTATATCTAGTTATTAGGTGGAACTAACCGAAATGGTTTGTGAATTTTTTATGGTTAATCTGCTGTTAAAACATAAATAAATATATGTGAATTGAATATTATCTAAAAAGAATCTGGGGTATTAAAAACAAAAAATAACTAAGAGATATATGCTATACAGATGATAGTTTTAGCAATTATTAAGAGTCGAAGACTGCGGTGGGCTGGGCAACGAAGACTAGCAAAATCAACAATCAAAGCATTGTGGGTGGGACAGCCAGAGGGAAGAAGGCCGCTGGGAAGGCCAAGAATGATATGGTTTTACCAGGTTCGGAAAGATCTGCTAAAGATGGGAACATCAATTGAGTAGCAGAGAACCAGGACGACTGGAAGCAGACTCTTGTCGAGGCTAAACACCTTCTAAGGTTTCAATGGCCAAGGAGGTATGGTAATGTGAATCGAATATGTTGAAGGAAATTTAGATTGTATGCATTTAAAAGAAATATGAGGATTTTTTAACGCCAAGAATATTTGTTGTATTTTAGATGTTTTAGAATAGTATAAACGCTAAAACCTCCGATAGTTCGTTGTTTGGTTAAGTTTTATATGTTACCAATAGTATTATATGAATTTTATTAATGCGTATTAATATTATAATTATAATAGGCTAGTGCATATTCAAAAACTTCTCCATCTAACATATACTTTTGCCTATACATATAATAACAAGATGTCTATTAACCATAAAAACCCTAATTCTTACTCTTCCCGTAGGTAATCGATTCTCTGCCACTACTGCAACTACTTAAAAGTAATTCTTATATATTTTTTAAAAATATTATGTTAACTACACTTTGCGAGTGAAAGAACCTATGCAGCAAACAACCTAATAAGTTAACCCAAATTGTCGTTCTTATAAAATACTCCATTTATGGATCATCCATTTAGGTGGTATGCTACTAATAATGTGATTAGTGGCTGCAGAACATCAAAAGCTTTGAGTAATATCAAAAATCTATAATCAATTGAGCAAATATTAACTTTGATGTAACAAACGTCACGTTTGTACACGTCTTTTGTGTCGTAATACAGGTTCAAAAGTTACTTTTTCTATGATATTAAAACCTTGAAAATAAAATACTTTATATATTAATTTCCTCAAGCTTTGTGTGTCGAACATGAGAGGCACGAATATTAGTTTCACCCTTTATGCTCTCTTCTGATAGGTATATCAACCTATGTAAACTATTAAGATACCTCATGCAAGGAGAAGCTTACTAGAAATCTTTCAGCACTAAAATCCATACGAAATTGTAAGGAAGGATAAGAGATTCTTAGACAATGTACGGATAGACTCACGCCCAATCTTAGGTGGAACTGTGGCTTGGCGAGGACAACTACTCTAGCAGTTCTTGTCAGGTCACGGCTATTTTCATTCGTAACTGCATTTGATGCCCAAGTCGAATCCACCTGACTTTTATCACTGCACGGGCATTCCCGACGACGCAGAACACACGTTCTTCTGCTGTCCATGTTGGGATACGTTCCACCGGAAGGCATTTTAAAATCTTTGGGTGATGTCGGTTGAATTTTTTTATGAGATCATGGTAGAGGGTGAACACAACTGGAACTGGTTGCTTATATTCGGAACATTATCTTAGTAAATAAGAACCACCTAGATCGGATTGCAGCTCTGATAAAGTGCGACAAGGCTAGTGTCCGAAGTATAGCAGATTATTACTATGTAATGTTTGAGTATAGGCCCATTGGAGTCTCACACTACAAGCTGGCCACCTGGGTATGTAGGCGCATTTTCCCACCTCTCTGTCAAAAGAAAAACGTACTATAAACACTATTATTTGAAACCCCTTTAAAAAAAAAAGCATACTGTACAAGCTTCAACGTAAAAAATAAATTTTTAAACGGCCCTTTTACAAAAACATATTGATCTCTAAAAGCGAAATTCAATATTAAAATTAATTTAAACCATTTTTTCTTCTTATATAAAGGAATATGATTTGCATCATTAACAATATATTAAACCCTGGAACTGTTGTGGTATAGTAAAAACGTAAAATGTAAGCTTATAAAACCTAAATTTAACACGCCTGCAATTGCTTGATATTGTTATAAACTATTTTGGCTCTGATGTTTGATACAGTATACATCATATAAGGACGTTGCTTCCACTGATAAAGTATGCACATATCATTTACCAATTTCGATCGAATGGGCAACATATTTAACTAATCCTACTGAAACTACGACTCATCGAAACCTATATAATCTTTGATGCCATATCCAACTATCAAAGAATAAAAAAAATACGGAAGAAATATCGTAGAACTTCAACTAAAGAGCTCTCTGTGAGTGGCACATTTAAGTTATACTTTATAAAAATGGCTGCGCTACAGCTGGTACGTTTCAATGAGACGACTACTTCAGTAATTAAATGTAATTACTTCAGCTACACAAAAAATGTTCACCACACATTTCAGTCGTGTCGTCCATGAGGTTTATTTGCTAGTCACTTTGAGCCGATGGTAAAATCCGGATTTTACAGAGCTTTCGTTTCAAAAGAGTTGATATTGATATGGGTCTTTTATTGCGGTGAGTTGTATTGCTAAAAAAAGGGCTTGAAGCAACGCGAAAATTGGTCTGATTGGAATATTGTAGTTTATTGTCTACATATTATATCAGTTCTAAGTCAAACAGTGTTCAATAAGTTGAAACCCCCTTTATAGTGAGGTTTGGTGTTATTTCCCTATACAAAGAAACTACAGATTTTTGAGCAGGTTTACAAATTAGTGTATGTAAAAAAAACATGAACCTTTATGCTTTGTAGAGGTTTTCTCTATCCTAAACTGAAATACCTTGACATTAAACTTTAAAGACCACAAATTGAAATACCATGTTGAAAATAATTATACGACAAACA
Source organism: Macrosteles quadrilineatus (assembly GCF_028750875.1). Classification (NCBI taxonomy): domain Eukaryota; kingdom Metazoa; phylum Arthropoda; class Insecta; order Hemiptera; family Cicadellidae; genus Macrosteles; species Macrosteles quadrilineatus. The sequence continues at coordinate 79,674,157 of NW_026542596.1, forward strand.
AATTTTAAAACCCCATATATGTCCCTGAAATACCTTAACATTAAATTTTAAAGACCACAAGTAAAACAATAAGAACGGTGTGATGTACAATGTAAATCTTTTTGGATCAACACAGGATTTCCAATACAATAGGCCTACAATATTAAGTAACTGTTGCTATAACGGAAAGGTGTAGATATAAAATAGATTGTTATAATAATACATGCTTGTATCTCAAATACAAGTTAAAATATGAAATCTTGTAAAATGTGGGGAATTAAGTTTGATAGCACAGCCTAATTTAGTATGGGAGTATAGTTTATGTAAGAAACTTCTATGTAAGAAACTTTTAATTTTAAAATCGTGGGTTGAGGATGTGAACAAACCTTTGCATAAAGAATATTGCTATGATAAACATTTTCTTAAATTTGATGACAAAAAATTGTAAAAACCCATTTATATCTCTCCACCATTTCTAATCAATACCATTACTAAAAATTGTTCATTGCAATAAAAACTAAAAATATGAATTTAAAAAAATCTTTGTTGAAAATATCTTGAATTATATTACTATGGAGTGTTTATAGTTTAATTACAAACGGCGTTATCGAAGCTATGAGCTTGACGATGTTACTGTCAGCCTAAGTCAATCGTCAATTGTGGATTTTCTAAACCTTTTGAAGCGTTGCAGTGATGCGTTTGATGCGTCCTTAATATGTTTAAAATATATTTTATTGTAAGAAATTTACCTCAAATCACCTCATTCGACCTATTTTTTTTATTAGTCATGATAATAAAAAAGAATTTTGTCAGATATTTAAGGTCTAATGTGCTATCAACTTAAAGATTTTGACTTACATTTCATTTTGAATCACTTTGTAAAGACCTTCGTAGCGCAATAGATTGAAAATCCGACAGCCGCAGTAACAGATACTTAGGGGGCCTGGGGACATGAATAATGTATTATATGGATAAATCAATGTATAAAACTGGCAAACCTCTCCATCAACCTTTAGCTAGGGAACTGTAAAGATGTGTGAAATAATATAAATAAATGCTTGTTCATCAGATACTAATAAGAATTACTTTTATAATGGATACATATTTTTAATTTACTAACTAATAAAAATGCAGCTATTCTGACACATTATACCAAATAAACCTTCGATATGATAAAGGTAAAAGCTTCTTAACACATTAAAATCTACTTTCGTTTTTTTCGAAATTCACAAAAAAAATATAGTACACATAACAAGGATCATCAAAGGTTAAAATAAATTGGTTTGGAGCTTCGTGTGGATCTAAATAGACCAGAAAAGCACACTAACATTGAAATCAAACAAATAAAAAAGACTAATTGATTTTGGTCAAAAGAAACAAATAAACAGAAATCTATACTGACATATATCACAAAATTTCAGAATAATTATAAAAAATAAAAAAAAGGATAGAACAAATCTTGTTGAAATTGCATACAAATCTTATAAATAGCAATGTCAAACTAATATTTTAATTTAACTAAATTTGTCAATGAGATATACATCTTTCGACAATCTGAAACGTAAGGCCAATAAGATATTTAATAATAAATCCTCTATTATTTCAGGAAAATTAATTTTAATCAGTATTTTCAGGGTACAAGATACCAAGTAAAATAGCTACAACAACAATGGAACAGAAACACGGTTCATAAGTTTTGTTTGACTTCATTGTGTCCGATTTCAATGATAACAATCCTATTTATTCAGAGTCTTAATGTATTGTCTGTTAATCTTAAGATCCATCAAATAAATTGGATTTCATTGATCTTAAAATGCTAGGAGGTTTTCAAAGATATTCTTATAGATACAGGGTGGAACGAAGTTAGTGTTAAACAATTTTATGTGTTAAACTACTAAGTATTGGTGACAAAATGGCACCAATTTAAGTTTCCATACCCTCACAGGTAGGGAATAACGGACAATTTAAGATTTTTTCAAAATATTTGTATTTGCTTACATAAAATGGCCATAAGTGCACTAAATATTGTTTTTATTCCAAATTCATAGTCATTTTTAGAATCCTCGTTAAGTTTCCAATATTAATGTTACAAATTCATTGAGATGAAACATCTGCATAAGCCCTTATTTGGCATTGGAAGTTTGAATTTGTGACTTTTTAGAAAAAAGTAATAACTTTTTCCAAAATGTTTCCATACTACACTGGACTCTAGAGAGTGTCAAATATTACTAAAAACTTCTGCAGGTAATAACCTTTAAAATGATGTATAAACATCTACTGTTCGTTTGATTTGTCGCTCTCAAATTTAAGAATTTCTCTTGAAAAACATGGAACGGCTAATGTTTAATTTCCTGTGAAAAACATGACTGTATTGGCTTCAAAGATATGGCAGCAGCTGCTTTAAAAATCATGTTTAAATGGGTATTATTGCAATTTTCAGAATCCTTGTAAAATTCCTAATATATTGAGGAATTGTTAGGATTAACACTTTATGAACCTATGTTTTGTGATGTATCTTTATTTAGGGGTTTTTTCTTATTTATTGGCATAGCTTGAATATCGTTTACGGTGTTAGTTCTATGGTACATTCAACCGATGTGCGAGATTGACTTAATGCAAAATACACAACTTAAATGATAACAATGATAAAGAAGAGTCATATGGTGTGGCTTGTTGGCATGCCAGGTCGCCAGACCTAAAGTCCACTAGACTTGTTTTGTGTGGCTATGTGGAGTACTTGGTCATTTTTAGTGGAAGATAATAAGGAAATTTACAACTGGATAATGAATGCACATCTGCTAGTCAGAGGAACGTTGTATTTTAATGTTACTGTTGGTGCCGCTTGCAAAAAAACTTGGCTGTATATCAGGGAAAATAAAGGAGATTTTGAAAAAAAAACTCAAGTAGTTGGCATCATATAGAAGGCAACTATTAAAACATTAAGGAAGTAAGGAACCGTTATTTAAGTTTCGAATATTGTGTGTTTTAGAATTAGCTTTTATATTTTGTGTAAATAAGTTAAACTACGTATTTCTGAGGTTTTAACAATTATTTTAGTAAAGAAATATATCACTCGGCTGAGTTATTTCCATTAGCATGTGTCTAAGAACTACAATCAATTAATTGCTATACTTTACTTAGGCTAATTTTGGGTTTTCAGTGAACATATTGACAACATTGTAAAGTGTAGTATCTACATAATTTTAGAGGTTACTCCATTGGAAGTATTTGTTTATGCTTAGAACAAAATCTTAAGTTAAATGTACCGTGTGTAACTTTAAACAATATTCAATGTATTCAAAATATAAAAAATAAACTAGTTTAACACGATTTCACAAAACACCCGTTTTTATGGATGTTAAACCCAATAGATCTTTATTATTCTTATAATAAACCTCACAAGGATTCTAAAAATTACAATAAACCCTATTCAAATATAATTGCTATTGCAGCTATTGCCATATTATTTAAGCAAATACATGTGTTAATTTAAAGGGAGGCGATTTTGGCCATTCCGTGTTTTTAAAGAGAAACTCTTACATTTGAGAACGACAAATCAAACGAACAGTAGATGTTTATACATCATTTTAAAGGTTATTACCTGCAGAAGTTTTTAGTAATATTTGACACTCTCTAGAGTCCAGTGTAGTATGGAAACATTTTGGAAAAAGTTATTACTTTTTTCTAAAAAATCACAAATTCAAACTTCCAATGCCAAATAAGGGCTTATGCAGATGTTTCATCTCAATGAATTTGTAACATTAATATTGGAAATTTAACGAGGATTCTAAAAATGACAATGAATTCGGAATAAAAACAATTTTTAGTGCACTTATGGCCATTTTATGTCAGCAAATACAAATATTTTGAAAAAATCTTAAATTGTCCGTTATTCCCTACCTGTGAGGGTATGGAAACTTAAATTGGTGCCATTTTGTCACCAATACTTAGTAGTTTAACACATAAAATTGTTTAACACTAACTTCGTTCTACCCTGTATATATATATACTGTTTAATTCTTTTGTAAAATGTTTCATTATTTACTGACTAATTTTGACATATTTAAGTACGGGCATTAGATTCTGAATTAGACATCTAATCCACTATTTAGAGAAGATGTAACCCACTTAAAAAAACATCGTATTGGTGTGCTACTATTTTGAAGTTATAGTATCTTCCTTCAGTATAGATCTTCCTTTTCGATTGTTTGTAGTAAGATGGACAAAGAGGAACATTTCAGAGAATATAAGTTAACAATAAATTTCCATTTTACCTTTGCACGGTTGATTACAAATTTTACCTAATATACAACAGATACAATGTATGATGCTGAAACTAATTTCCAAGTGCAGTTTGAATGCATAAATTAGGGTTATTTACTTGACCAAATCAGTCCGAAACAGCCTAAATGCTTTAAGCCCACTTGAGTTTCAGTGGTCGCATTTGCTGCATTTGATAAATTTTATTTGTAAACTTTAAGTCTCACATGAGTTAAAACATAACTTAAATACAAATAGATTGGGGATGAAAAAGGTTTGACGTGATTTAGGCCCTACGAACCTGATAATGTTGAATAACAATAAATTGGATCTTTGATTCAATATTGGATATTTCTTGTCAACTCAGTTTTAAAGTTTTAAGATCGTAGAACATCGCCGGGAGAGGGACAGTATCCGCAAATGGATCGGAGACCAGAGACAGTGATTCTGTTACCGCCCTGGGCGGATCTTTGAATTTGTCACTTTCCTACTGTCTAATGATGTTGCCGTAAATTTTTTTTCCAGAAAATTAAATAAATCAGGTTGCAGTACGTTTGCTTACTTTCAAACACTAATTCACTTTACATAGAACTTTCGGTTCAAAGTTGAATGGTAATTTTAAGTTTTGCCTTAGATAAGTAAACTATAAAGAACCGCTTTTCAATAGTTAGTAGCTCAATAATATTTACCATAAGTACACTTATTGTTTACTAACTAACCATTCTTCACAATAGGAATAGGAAGCTAAAGAGATAATGCGGTCCTTTTGATCTAAAGTATGAAATAACTTGGGAGAAAAATGTTTTCTCTAATTCAAGAAATCGTCCTAGTGCATGCCTATTACTATTAAGGTGATATGCAACGTTTATATGTGTTACTAACAACTGTTAATAAAGTCTTTACAATATGATGACATTTTAAAATATAAACTTTAAAAAAAGAGTACACCTGCTTACTTTTATACCCCTACCCCTTATGTATGACGTTAATTAATCCTAGTTATTTAGTTAATTAAAATTCTAACAACATGAATTAGTGTAGCAATATTAAGACCTGATATTTTTTTCATAAATTTAAAATGTTTTACTCTATTCATATTTCTTAAATTTTGGTCAAGTCCCTTTACATGTAGCTCAATATATATATGTCACAGATCACTTCGAGTATAAGAAAAATTTTACAAAACGTTTGCAATCTTTCTTTCTTTAACTTAACATAACCCACTTACAAACAAAATGACATATTTGCCAAGGTTTTAATAAAACACTAACAAACACGTGTTTACTGATGGTTGATAACTAGTAGTGTACCTAATATTAAGGTTATTCATAAGAATAACCTGGAAAATTTGAAAGCCAGTGGATCGGAGCTCCAGGAGTTTCAAAAAAAAAATAAGCCTACGTCCATCGGTGGTATTATTGGCTGTAATTCTGCAAAGTTTCAGCTAAATTTGTACATTATTTTTACGTGATTGACCATTAAATACTCACCAATAACCTAATTTAGTACGTATAACTTTCGCAATAAAATTATTAAGATAAATAATGTGTCGATACAAAGTTAATAGATTTAAATTTTAAGAAATGTCTAATTGCTATAACTAAAGTCCAAGCACATCGATACACAACTATTATATATGCAAGTATTTCCTCTCCTCATCCAACTTCTGACTAAGACTAGAGTCGTAGTGGGACTCGAGATAATAAGCTTCAGTAGTATTTATAGTCAATTAACTCGACATCAACTCTCCTAAGTAAGACGGAACGACTCAAGTACTGATAAACACGACAAGTTCTTGTATGTTTTACAATTGATTTTGCAATTATACAGTTTGTTTAATACTTCCTATAAGACGATCCCTATTTGGGTGGCTTATAAACAGTTACTTAAACCATTTTAAATAGTACTTACCAGTTCAGATGCACACTAAAGTGATATGTACACTAAAGTGATAATTAGTTATGTTTTTATTTATTCATTAAGTTGTATATTGTATAATATAGCACAAAACCTTTCTAAATAATCTCCAGATATTTGATTTGTTATTTTTGACATTTTTTCAATTGTAGTTTTAGCATGGAAGCCCATAATCGGAGAAATCAGCTCAAACTATTTTGATACAATTTTGTATGTTATAGTTGTTATAGTGTTTAACTCTAAACGAAATATTGCTAACGTCAATGCTGTAAAAACTATGGTGCATAAAGTTACTGTGCAACTTGACTGATTTCCCCCTTGAAAATCTCACAGTTAATTCCACCCCATGATAAGGGTTACTTACAAGCTATTGGCAGAAAGAACGTATCAGAGTTTTCATTCTGTTTACTCTAAATAATGGATTCAACAAACTCCAAAGTGTGAAGATATTTTAAAAATAAACATAACAATTTAAAAGCTGTCAAAATCAATTGGGCCTATCAATGTAAGTCGTTGAATCATTAAGAAAGATCTTAACTGTTTAACACTGTTTAATACATTTATAAATTGGATTTCAAAATAAATTTTTAAACTTTTTTAAACTCGATAGTTTATTCAACTTACATGTTGAATAAAATACCCTGAACCCACCTCTAAAGAACCTTTCCAGCATACGAAAAACCCACTTAGAAGTTTTGGTGATTGGTTCAAGTTGGGGGAACTAGGGAGATTACAGAGGGGGGGGGGAGAATGGAGAAAGAATAATTGAGTCCAACCATGTTGGAAAGTTTGTTGATTTGCTGTGATGTGTTCCTCGTATGTATTTATAACTAACGTATCCAGTTAAACTTGCATACTTTGCTAGTTTTCAGTTTGAATATCTTGACTGACTAGCCAGGTCTAAGATGTATAACTATGATATTTGTAATTCTCTGTAATTTTTACGGAGGAAAACTCTGCTCTTCAGCTTACTTAAGTAAAAAAATGATTTATTAGAGATGGTGGACGACAGGAACTATAGCTTTTTTAATGTCTAGTATACGACAACAGAGATTGTTGCAAGGATGGATGTATATGACGCTATTATACTAGCAATGGAGCAGTATACTGCTCAATATTATATGTGTGTCTATGATGTGAGTGACGTTTTTTACTTGCAGACCATCGTATCGTTCTCGGCGTATTCCAAAATTCAGTTTTAGGACGCAGCTAATAAACCATCCATGAAACCACCAAAAAAGGTAGTGACAACCATCGTGACAACTAATGGCGACCGTAAGCTTATTGGATGTGCAATCCATGCAAGAAAGGGGATACCACAAGACAAATAGTTGACATTCTCTAAATATCACATTGTAAGTGTGGCCAACTATTTTAGAAAGTAGAGTATATCCTAAATGGAAAGAGTTTAGAAGCGTTTTATAACTTATGTTATAATTTACACAAAAACAATTAGTAATATTTTTTTACCATAACCAGTGCCCCAAGTATTTGTTTAAGGGTGATAAGATTTATTTGTGAATTAATGAACCATGGTGTGCGTTATAATATAAAACTGTAATATTCAACTTAAAATTTAAGCTGCGTAATAGCTATTAGGATGAAGCAAACGGAGAGAGCTTTATTATATGAAGTATAGCATATCAAAACTCCTTTAACACTATAAACACATATGATTTAGGGCTCCAATGGAGGTACCGGGCTCAAATCCCGCCAATCAGCAATAGATTTTATCTTTGTGATGATGCCGCAACCCTCTAGGAATAGCCTGAAGTAATGTGTAAAACAGTACCTGGCTGGAGCTAGCATCCTAGGATGTGAAGATGGGATATATAAAAATATATATAGCAATATAAAACAAGCACTTAAAACAATACTAGACTCAAGTCGGAGTCTAGACTCAACTTCCGTGTCGCCCGCCGCTCCACCGATCGGTACCATAATAGTTATTGGCCATTTTTCGTGTTTTGTGTTTTTGTGTTTTAAATGTTAAAAACTGTTTACTCAATGTTTTTTTTAAAAACGACGTGTTCGCAAGAACGAAAAGACGATGACGACGTCCGCCTGAAGATGATCCCGTGAGGATCGAAACCGGTCGACTTTCAAGGTCAAAAGGATCACTTGACAGCAGGTAATTTCACCAGTACACGAAAACAATACTTTAGGTCATTGACCTAAATACATATAATATATACTTTTACTAATAATATAACACTTAAACTAATCTATAAACCCTTCAGGATATTTAAAATTTGTAACTTTTATTTCAACTATTTCTTATGACACACCATTGTTAAAAACCCGTAAGTACTTTTTAAGACTACAATATATTCATAATGTAAACAAACACTTTTCGGCAGGCAGTAATGTTGATTCAAATTCAAAATTTAAAAGCACCAGCAGAAGGGTAATAACAGTTATGGTCGGTGGGAGGACATTAACGTAACCATTTGAAGCACATTTACAGTCGTTTGCAGTATCTTCGATGGCTGGTAATGGATATACAGTATTATTGAGGCCTATCTGACCATTTCTGTTATCTGAACTGTTTAGTATTGGGGGAAAATACTAACATGATGATAGACGAGAAAATCTTCTTTTGCTTATTGTGATGAATCATTTATTTATTCATGGGGTTTTTAGGTTTTAGGAAATTATCAGTATTCGCACGGTTAAACACAACTTACCGCGCTAGTAACGTAATATACTATTACTATAGTGTAGGCTATTATGTCTTATTTATTAAGATCAATCTCACTTCAAATAACGGTGCAGATTTATTGTATTTTTTAAGACTTATCTCCATCAGAGTGTTTTTAAATAGCTATACGTAGTATTTAAATAATAACACTGAGATTAGTATGTGTGTGGATCTGTTATAAATACTTAGACCATAAGAATCTGATGTTGAATTATCAAGCTTAAGCTCAAAAACGAGTTAAAAAAAAAAAAACTTAAGACACACGTGTTAAAGGGATTAAGGATTGCATGTTACCTTTAGTACAGTAATAATAAGTGAAAAATCCCATGAACCTAAAAGAATTTGCACAAGCAAGTAATTTCATACAGATGTTGGAGTACCTTCCTTTTGAACATACTAAAGGTTTCCTAAAATTGAAGCTGTGCTACAGTAGAATAACCGCACCGCAGCAAACATGCAGACTCGGTAAATTCCATTTGACTATTTGGATGTTTAATTAAATCTATTTAAATAAAATTAGGTTTAACAAGTACAGTACCAAGGTTTGCTGCTACAGGAAGGTTATTATAGCGTGTTTTTATAGTAAATATAGCTTAGTTTAAAATAACTCATTTTCAAAGTTTGACCAAAATAAATCTATAAACAAGCAAACTACAACAGTTAGTTTATGTATTCCATAAGAGTAGCGTGGGAATTTTAAATTTTTAAAAATATGGGGCGGGCTGTTTTTAAATCCTTTTTCACACATAATTGGGTGAACAAAGTTGCTCACATATCTTTTTAAGTGTTGATTTCCACGCAATCGTGATGAGCAATTGTAAACTTGGTAAACTGAAGCATAAAATAATGAGTAAATCGGTATAACTAATTTCTCAATATTGTATTGTATTTTCAATGATTCTATTTTTTTGCATAGGAATATTAACATAGAATATTCAAACTGGATAGTTTATGTAACAGACCTAAGAAACATAGAATATATATAAATAGTTAAATGTTATGGACTTTTGCAGCTAAAAAGTATTGACATTTTTGTGATTGTGAAATAAAACATCTAGCAAACATATAAATAAATAAACCTTAGCCTAATCCACAGGCTATAAAAATAGAGTGACCAATTGCACATTAGTTCGTATATTTAAATGATAAAGTCGTAGACTTTTCATAAATTAATAGATTATGTAAAAGTCTTAGCAATGCTAATATGAAGGTTATATAAACGTCAAAAGTCTCTTTAACACGGAATTAAAGATCACACAGATCGTGGTTCAAGCTAAAAAAAGGTTTGAAAGTTTATATTCGCTTATAAATTCTACAACTGTCGTAATATGATTTTCTCTTTCATCCACTGATTTCTAAAGAGGTAGGTAAAAGGATCTTGAAGTATATCTTCGATTGATTCAATTTGCAGTATGATTCCAATCAAAAACTAATATAATCAATCTTCTAACTCTAACTGTTACTGGACAATCGCTTTTTGTAATCGTAGTTAAACTGTGTTCGGGTGGATAAAAAATGGAAAACTATTTTTTATTAAGAATTAAATGCACCCTGATTAGTTACATCGTGCCGACTCTAGGAGATCATATTTATTCATTAAACATTTTTGTATACCCCAACTTCACTTGGACTAGAGTGCTAGGTTATAGCCCGGAACTGTTTGACACATTATTTCAGGCTATTCCTAGAGGGTCGTGGCATTATCACATGGATAAAATCCGTTGGTGATTGGCCAGATTTGAACCGAGGACCACGGGCTCTGATGCTCTACCACTAGTCCAGTTTGCTCCCCTATCCATTAAACATTAATAAAAAACGAGGTTGAATGGAGGGAGAGGGGGGGACGAAAAGGAAAATTTTGAAAGGCTCACTGACTTTTCATTGTGCAAAACACATTCATGCCAACGGAAGTTGACACTGAATAAGACAGAAAATTTTCTGAAAAATACCAGGGTAAAAAAAATAAAACATTAGATCTCAGATATTATGTTGGCATGATCGAACTTAAAAAAACTTACATACATTTGCTTTGTAGTTTTTGAATATTGACTTAGTGTTTGAGAAGAATAAACACCAGAATCTAGGGATACAAGAGAGGGTGGTTAATAAATAGAAACGACTCTCACAACCCTACTTACCCCCCGCCCCCCCCCCTTATGACAGTCAACAGCTGTAAAGCAGACACTCGCCAGGGATTTATTAAGTCAGCTAAATTATTCTAAGTGATGGTACAATTAATATTCTCTATAAAACCATCCTTTAACTGTAATAGTAGTTTTTGGAAGTAATATTGAATTTTACATCCTAAAGAAATTTCATTTGCTAATTTTATAACGCGTTTACCCCTTTTATAGTTAGGAAAAATTCCAAAATGTCTTTTAAATTTTGACAATTAGTTTTGTTTTAGTTCTTATAATTTTACGACAGAAAATTCCTATTTTGTACTGACATGCAAGTTCAAAAATTAACAAAACTGTAAAAATGTTTTTTAATATATTTAAAATGTAAACGTGTCTTTATTCTTACATAAAGGTGTTTATTTGACTATGCCACATGTAAGTGTAGTAATCCAATGTCTATCAAATTTAGCCGCACATTTTGCCACAACAAAATTCTGTCTTGATTGTGCATTTTGATTTATATAAGAAGTGGTTGAGATGAGATGGGAATTTCTATCCAAACAATCCTTGATAATAAATAAAACTATTTTTTTTCAATTTCAGGGTGTAATCGATTTTTTAAGTACATCAATGAACCAGCCACCAAGTAATTCTAAGAATTCAGTTCAAAGAGCCCCTTCAAAAACTAAAGATAACCTTTCTAGTCCATTGGACATCAAACAAATCTACTCATTTCACCTGATGGACTAAGAGATTAAATAAACAGACAACGCAGTAAACACAAAGAATAGTGCGATTGTTATCAATGATCCGACAAACAATAGAGTCAAACAAGAAAGAATGTTTGCTGGATCCGCTATTTTTAAGAACTGTTTTACTTTATTTGACAGGGGTGGTCAAAGTATTATCTCCATTGTATTTTTTATCTAATAGACTTTAAGATAAGTACGTTAAATACATGGATTTGTTTTGTTAAATTTAATTAATCGAATATTCTATTTAGGTCACTAACTCACACGTATTGAAATGTAATCTATATAAATAAAATTAGAGTTTTGTCTGTACATTGCTCAGAATTATATACTTTTAGGTTATTTTTACGTTTTATACATTAAAGAAGCAGAAACGAGTCTTATCTCAATTTCTGTCTGTCTGTCTGTCTGTCTGTCTGTCTGTCTGTCTGTCCCTTTGTCTGTAACACTCAAGATGGCATTTTACGCAATCTTCTCCGTGAAAACCAGAGTACATATCAAGATCCAAGTCATTTTAATGTATTCACTTTATTGGCGAGAGTGTTTTTAGTGATTTAAATATAGCCTCACTACTTTGTAAATAAAATTACGGACGTTCAAAAATGCAGTTTTGTGCGATTTTTGTCAAGTTTTCGTTCAATTTTTATCACATAATCGTCTATGAAATAACGAACAGCTGTTCGGATCAAGATTATTTTTTCTAGCTGTCATGTTTACAAATGTTGTTTACAAATACCGCACCTATTTCGAATCACGTTTTGAAAGCAAATCACAACCAAGTGAGATTAAAAACGTTTTTATTACATAATAACGGATTTAATTACTCGCAAGTGCAATAATATAGTCTAATAGTGTAACCGTAAATGAAATTAAATAACTAGACATCGTCCAAATCGGAACCAGAAATTCTTTGAGTATAAAATGTTTCTTGAGTTTTGACAACCAGAAAGAAGAAGACCTTGAATCAGTGTTGTATAGGGCTGTGACACTGAAATGATCGTCGCCAATAGCTTACAAAAAAGGTTTCCACTCATTGACGGCGCTTCAATGGCGGTTGTGTAAAGTGTAAAGTAAAAAATCACAACTGCAGTGGGTGATTGTAACAGAGGTTTAACAGAGGAAGTGCTAAACTCGCTCTTCCAATGTGTCACTTTCTGTTTCTACTCACCGTGTGATGCAATCGCTGGACCATACAGCCAATAGGCCCATAGCTCATATCTTGGGTACGTAAGCCTCTACATATTTATTCATAACAACCTTTTTGATGACAATCCTTGATACCGGTACTTTTCTATAGAATACATGGCCTATACCTACTTAAAAAATAAAATTACAAATGACCAAAACCCCAACATTGTGTGATTTTCGTCACATTTCCTTCTAATGTTAATAGATATACTAATCATTGTTTAGAGAATGCGTAATCTATTAAATAACAAAAAGTTGTTTGGGTAAGGTTGCTTTTTTTTTCAAACTGACACCGATAAGTTTACGCTATAACTTTTTACGAGAAAATCCAAAAGCAAGAGATCAATAACCTCGGGACTAGATATTAATGTATTTAATTGGTCCGATTTACTATAGTTCTTAGGTAGGTTCTTACGTAGGTACTGGTTCTTTTCCTTAGAACCGGTAGTTTACAAATTTGATATCGTTGGTGTTGCACCTTATTTATTAGAGCCGTCCGTATTCAATTTAAGTGATGTCTTAACTCTGTTTTGCTTTTTCTGTCTGGATTCCAAATCTTAGCTTACCCGGTATGCTAAGAAAATGATAACCTATTTGAGTAAAACATTTGTTGGGCAAACCATCATGAATTGTTTACGCCTTTAGATTGTTTATGTATCAATAGTTCGTGGCCTTTGTTGGATTGTTGTATTGTGTTGTTTTGTTGTATGTTGGTAAGGCATTAATGTCCTTATTTCTCAGTGTTTCACGGAATGGACAAGAGCACCTTTGATACTGAAAATGTCAACCGGAATAAAGTGTTAAATGGTGAGGTTGAGGTAGTACTTTAAATACGTTTAAGTTAACCGATGTGGAAAGTAACTTTCAATTATAGGCCTACTTTAGGGCTACGCTTCATGGATCTATAAAACATTTTTTAGTTTAATCATTGGACATATGGACCAACACGATCCGGGTGACATTTAATTGTGAAGCATTTATTTTGGCTTGAACTGTCAGATACTGTATTTGCGAAGGTTTATATATAATAGTTTTGCCAGCATATCTGCAAATATACAAACTAATTGCTGTTCTTAATCTTAATATAAGAAGGTTTCAACTGACTACTATAAGATCCCCGTGCGTAGAACGGGCACACAGCTAGTTTTAAATAAAAAAAGAACATTTATTTGTCGAATACATAAAAAAACACATAAACTTATTAGATGAATCAGCGATTTGTGTTTTGTTGTCATTGTTTTTACACTGTTTAAATACATCTGTTAGTAATAAATGTTTAATTGGTCTGTTTTTTTTTTCTTTTAAGTAAACTTGAATCCGGGCAATCGATTATCAAGTGAATAGTTTGCATAATGGTAAAGCCATTTGTTACAGGTGAAAATTCTAGAGAGCGGGGTGGACTGGAAAAGATTGTAAAAGTTTTCTTGTCGTGTTTAGCATATTAATCAGGAAGGTTTACACTCCTTGGGAGTGTTCGCTTACAAAAATCCTTTCGGAAGATAGATTCTTTTATATGTGTATAAGATATAATTCAACAGCTGCAATTGCTTTGATTAAAATCTTATCCAGAATTAAATTTTTTGGCACACAAGTTTTATGATTTTACCCATCCATGTTTTGAACAATTAATTATTGAAATATTAATGGATTAAAAAAGACTGAATATGATGTATGTTGTATAGATGTTTTGGCTTTTCAAGGTAGTTTTATGGTGGACATTGCGTTAAAATCCACCAATAAATTAAACCATTTGAAACCCATATTATTCTTACTTTAAGAAATCATTTATTGTTGTTCTTATAATGTTACATTGATATTAGCTATGAACAAATACGAAATCAAGTTTAAAAAATGTGCATATTGCTTACAACCACATGACGTGTCAATACGAACGATGCTGTTTCCTTTTAAAGTTAATATCCAAAATTGTGGAGTTTAATTTTAGATATACCTTGTAAAACTAAAATTATTCCGGCCTTTTCTTGAGATAATTTTTTTTTTTTTATTCCTAGTTGACATTTATTTATGTAATATTTGATTGAAAATTGTATAGTTAAATTGAATATAAATTATATACTATACCTAAAAAAAAAAAATAAATCCCTAAAAAACTTAGTACACATGGTATTTATTTGCCATTCGATGCATGTTGTGGGGTCATATATTGGAGAAGCGATATTTTACTAATTACGTCATACACTAAATATCAAAACAGTATTAAATATAAGGATTTATAACTATTTAACTATTTGTGGGGAACTGAGTGTTAACTGTTTATTCGTTAATGACACTAGCGGATAATTTCATGCTTAGAGATGTAATCCAGACCCACTATATGACTAAAACATGTATTGTAACAACATCCAGAACTTTTCAACTAGATTATGTAGATCAATGTTAATTTTGTCCTTTTAAGTAAAATATTTTGCATTTATGAAATATAACAGAGATATATGCAAGTTATCTGGATCATAACTAAAAGTATCACTAGTAATTCAAAACTGTACTACATTGACGAATCTGCACCGTATCATGTACAATTTTCTCAGTTATTTTGCTAAAAAGTGATTATAGTTAATACTATAATTCAGGCTGCCTTTCATACTGGTTTACTACTATAATATGTTATTCCTGTCCCTGAATCCTCTAATGTATCCGTTACTGTCACAAAACGTCTTCGGTGTGTTCAACAGTGAATAACCAGTCTTTCCTTAAATTTAGTCGTATTTTATTTTGGAGGCTGCAAATTAATTGATATTATAAAGCCTTACCTTAGCAATCCTGTTTTTTTGATCCGAAATTAATTTCGGGCCCGAAGGTCCATCATCAGTCGGAATCTAGTAGACAAACCTTTATCTATAATAGAATCATTTAAGGTGAGGCCTTATAATACCAATTAATATGTAAGCAATCCAGATGACTTACGTGATTGATTGATGCAGTCAAATACTTGTTTGAAATAGTATAGTTTAAATAGTTTTAAAATGTATAAAATAGAACGGTAACGTTTTAGCCTTGATACGACCGAAAAAGTCTTCTATCTATATTCTATCTAAAATACAGCTATTCAATTTTAATATATTACTAGCTAATGTTAAATAAAAATACGTTTTAAAGCTCCGGTACAAAAATTAGTGAAAATGAAACTAAGGCCCAAGTATTTTTCAATAAATACATATGAACCTTCACAAACATGAAATTGATTATTTTATATTGAACCGCACCCCATCAAATATTTCCGCTTCTCTATAAACTCTTTTGAAACGAAAGCTCTGTAAAATCCGGATTACCACAGTCGCGCATCATTTAGTCGTTTTTAATCATCGGCTCAAAGTGAATGGCAAATATAACTTCTATGAAACGATTCTAGGTGGTAAATTTGTGGCATAAAAATATTATTATTTAAAAATGTTATTTTAGTATTTCGTTCAACTGTAATTGGAAGAAGGGCACCCTTCTTTGCACTAAATTTATATGGTATAGTATTGTGTTAATTTTACATCACTTGAATGTTAATAAACCACCGTTATGTTTGTATAACTTCACTCATGTATGAGTAGAGTTTTCAATTTTAAAATTATTTAGTTTTTCTGAAATAGAGATAAATGGTAGAGATGAATAAGAGAGAAATTGTTGCTTAAAATTAACTTAAATATGTACAGAAATGTACAAAAATTACTCAGAACATTTCAAACATGTAAATACAACATCAATCATCTCGCCTACACACGGTGGGGTTTGGTTCATACAAAAGGTTGGTTGTCAACTACCTTGTTGATCTATATTGTAGTGAATTTAAACATGTTAATATACTAACAATTCGTTGAAGTCACGCAGGGATTGAGCAAGGGAGTGTGTGGGAAACCGTAAAATCGTCTGGTATCTCTAGAGCTACCAAACTCAGATTGTAGTCCTTTTTTAGCATCGTTCCCTTAAAAAGTACCTTCCCTTAAGAAGTACGTGGGAAGGATGCCTTCCCTTAAAGAGATTTTTATCAAGGTACCACCGGCCTCTTAAATAGTAGTTTGCTGTGTCATAATGGAATCTTCTATATAATCTTAACCTTTAAAAGATTTTTATCAACGTACCACCGGCGTCTAAAAAAGTAGTTTGCTGTGCCATAATAGAATCTTATATATAAGTTTCTTTATTAATAATGCATTATTTTTGGTGAGCATAAAATTATGTATATTGTATTCTTATGAGTCTATAACCCTAGGCCCGTTCATATCAGCTGTATTTTAAAGAGAACCATTAAGATATTAATATAAGGCACATGATTTACTATACCTTAAAACTTTTGAAATATGTTTCATAAAAGCTTTAAAACCCCGACTTGTCTGATACTTGTAATTTTGCAACTTTACCGAACATTAAAACTGTAGTGAAAAATGTATAGGTGGAGTACAAATTTTAAAATTAATGTTGAGGCTACAATATTTTTAGCTAGGTACACAAATCTATTGAATACAACAAAGTATAGGCAAACTAAAGGGTTTTTTGTTATTTTTGTATTAAAAAAAAACAATTTATTAATCACGAGTTTTGTTTGTGCACAGTTTATCAAAAGCGTTAAGTATTTAAAATATTATTATAACTCAGGTAGTAAAAAGGCTACGCGAAATTAAGTTAACACTTCCTCTATTGATTATTGATTTTAGATTTACCTCAAAGCCTTTGATAATTTGCAGGCAACAACCACATTCTTGGTTAACGCTACTTGATTGGCTTACCATTATAGATTCAATAAAAACGTTTAAAGCAAATGTAATATTTTGTAATTTACACGTTTGAGCTTTATGACTGTCATTATTTGGATTTTTTTTTGTAAGATTTGATAAAATAAAGTATAAAATTTCGATAAATCTTTTACTGACAGCCTATAACTAAATGCCAGTTATTTGGTAACAAACATACTCAAACTATCAGACGTAAAAAAATAAGGTTTTTTTGTATTTTATTGAGAATATTTGTCAAAATCCACCACAAGAAGGAAATTATAGGAACTAATTAACCTTACATATTTATAAACTGGAAAACAAATGGCTGAATCTATCAAAGGATGATATATTTTTCTCCTTTAACGAAGGTTATATGTGACTCGTAAATCATGGAAATGCTCCTGAGAAAATTTAACCGCTGCCTTTAGATGGTCTTCGAAAATAATTAACAGCCTTGTACATTTTTGCAGCTTTTCAACATTTTTTTTATTAACTTTCTTATCCTGGTAACCCTGAATTCAAATATATCCAAACCACCTTATCTTGACCTTATCTGTATCTTGACCACCTTTTTTTAACAGCCTAACCTTACATGGGTAAGGGATGGATCGCTTTTTATTCACATGACGCTCATATTATAATGTGGTTAGAAGAAAATAAAGTATTAATTCATTACACCTCAAATAGTTTCATTAAAAATATGTTTAAGGGTCTTAGAAATTAATTATTACTAGAAAAGAATTCGGGCTACTCTTTAGTTCGTCACCTTTATTTTTTCGCATAAATGGGTACTGTATCTACTTTTCGAAATTAGTTTGAAGATATAGTACATCTTTTAGGATTTTAAGTACAATAATTCCCATTTATAATTTTATTTTAATGAAAAATTCTGTAGTAATAGTTTGATGCTTTTCCTTTCAATACACATAGAAGACCTGAAATTTCTAACATACTTAAATACTTAAAATAGTTTGTACGTGAAAGAAATGCAATAATAGTGTACTGAATTTTTTACACCAAAGTATACTGATTTAAAAAAACACAAATTCTATTCAAACAAAACATACACTACAAATTGACTTATTGAAATAGATTAAATTAAATTAAATTGCAAATCGAGAAATAATTTTAAACATTATTTGTTTATATATTCAAAAATCCTGAGTGAGGTTTATATAAAGTAACAAGTAATAAGTAAACATGTCATTTACCAAGAAAAGTTTGCATCGATTATTGTTGAGGTGTGTGGTCTTATAAATAATAATTTTTGTTTACCATTTTTTGTCTATAATATAGTTTATTGGCCTTTCAACAAGGTTTTTTAGCCCAAACAAATACGAAGGTCATCAAGTCATTTATTCAAGCAACAAATGGAACGCACGAGGTTTGGACAGTTATTTCATGAATAACTCTGTTTTATTTTCTCTCTTCTCTCACATGCCGTTTACTTTTGAAACTATTTATATATTTAATGTAAAGTTTTATTATCAAATGTAAAATACTACCGTACTTATCGTATAGATTTTTCCCATCGCGTATTCGCGAATACTTTTAGGGACGAATATTTCCCTATTCGTATTAACATTGTCCATGATAATTTTGACTCTAATTTTGGTAATGGGGATCCATAAACTGGTTACCACCTAATTGGTACTGTAGTTAGAATAATAAGCTCACATAATACCAAGAAGATGAATTAAATAAATTTTTCGGTCTTCTAATTGTTTAAAAATGTATCTTTAAATTCAATACGCATCCCGTAACTAGTCGTTTATATAGTAAACAAAAATATCTAAGATCTTTATACATATGTTTGCCTTGTTGCCTTTAAGGTTATAAAAAGGAAAAGGGACTATTGTCCTTTGAGAAGATCTCACTTGCTATTCCACAAGGATGTTCAACAATGACTCTGCCACAAAGCCATTTGAATTATTTCCAATGGGAATCGTTCACCTGAATTGATTCAAAACGTAGCTTTTATAGTACAACTTGTATGTTCAAAGTATACGCTACTGATAAATAACTAAAAAAATGCAGTCCATCCCATAAAAAAAACTATGAATTTACCAGACAAAATTGGAATTAGGCTTGACAATGTTTAACTTACAGGCTGGTTTAGGGATTTATGCTACAAAATACCTGTCCTAGAGGTTTGAATTCAATTATTTCCTGGTTTTTAGTTGCATGGTAATGTTTTCACTGTTAGTATTTAATAGTTGTATAAAATAAACTGTACTGGATTTATGGAAGAGGATATTCTAAAATATAGAGGTTCATTTGATTTATCAAAGATTCAAAAACAAACATTTTGTGTGTATTTTTTGTCCCAAAATATGCAATTTATTATTATGTCAATCGGTTAACCAATATATAATTTTCACAAAAATAGTTATGTTCTCAAGGACTTGATTTCGGTTTTAAAACCGACCCTTGTATGTTGTTACAAAAAGCTGTTAATTCTCTAATGGAGTTACACAGCCAATGTGTTACTCTTACGACCCTTCCACGTATCTGGTTACCCACGTTAAATCAAAGCACATTCTTGAAAATAGGTTTGTTTTACAACAGATTTAAGTCGTTTAGTTTTTTATTCGATGAGCTGTTTGTCGTGTAGCATAATGTCAACAAAACGTGGGAAACATAAAGTATTTTTGGTATTTTCATGTAGTTATTAATATTTCAAGATATTTAATGAATTAATGATCGATTCGCACCTTAATATACCCACTTAAAACTTACCTTCTTAATCTTAAAATATACTACTTGAAAATCTAAACAAAAATCCTGAAAACAAATAAATACTGTACAGCTTGGGCACTAACATCAGTTTCTGGTGCCCCATTAGTAAATCTCCTCTTTTTACATGAACTTAAATTGAGGTGAAATTTGAAAAGCTATACTTAAAACCATCCCCGAATATAACCTTGAACATTGCCGAAAATATTAATTTTTTGTTGCCACCAAAATTGGTTATTTTAATGCATTAAGGAAATAGAGCTGTAAACTTATTTCACCCGACTTTCAGAAATTGTAAAATACATATTTTTAATAATTGATATTTTTTAGTTTTTATAACACTACGAAACTACACTGGTTGCCAACATAAAATTTCATTTTATGATAATTTTTAAATACTCAACATCGTTATTTCCACTTCCAAAACACCTAAGAAATATTATTATATGAAAGCTTATTTCCATTACAGTTTTAAAAAATGGTTTGGAAGATAATTATGGTAAATGTTTGTGAAATTATTTTTCACTATTTTTGTTGACTAAATAAATCCCTGGCGAGTGGTGTCTGATTTACATGCCTTGTCACACAGGGGGATTAGGATATAAAGAGGGTAGTGAGGGTCTTTGCTGTTTATTAACCCTGCCCCGCCCCCCAAGAGTCTCTTGTTTCTAAAGACAGGTCCTCATGGTCCTTAAAACATTAATGTATTTAATAAGCAGTATTTGACATTTAGTATTTAGTTATAAAGTAAATATTCCTCCGTTTTTCAGGCTTATGTCATTTTATCTTGTCGCATGGTATGCACGTTTTAATAGTTACATACCAAACGTGTCAAAAACCAGTTAGAATTTTTCAATTCTCTTTGGCTCCTCTAACCTTGACATTGCTTGTAACTGACAAGTTACCTTACACACAAGTAATTTGTTGTATTGGTGAAATATTCCTAAATTTTGGTTCAGAATATTTAGCTAGTCGGGAATTAAATTCCTTTATAACTTCGAACTCTCAGTGTTTGTTGACAATAACATTAGATATGACCAATGTTCATTAATAGCAAGAACATGTCAAGTTCAATACGTCCCTTGGTAAATATATTTTTTGTCATTAAACATATTTCTAAAATTAATAGAATTTGTAAGTTCAACAAGGGACTACTTACCGTAAACATAATTCATTCCAAAAAGTGTATTTTCACTAAATGTATTACGTAAAACCCGTTACTACGAATCACCAACCTTCACACGGTGCAACTCAATTATTCTTTCTCCATTTCCCCCACGGTAATTCCCCTAGATCCCTCAACTTGAACCAATCACCAAAACTTCTGAGTGGGTTCTTTGTATGCTGGTGAGTCGCTTTGGGGGGAGTTCTAGGTAACATGTAAGTTTTAAAAAACTCCATTCCAATGTTTTAGTTATTGTTTCTTTTACATATTAGATATAATCAAATAATCAGTAATAGAGAACAGCCTGTATGAAATTAAACTGTTAATTGATATAACTTTTTGTAAGATAATAACGTAAGACTTCTACGCATCGTGATAAATAACTAACCCAAAATGTTTGAATAGATTAGTTTCTTGAATTGACTGCTTTGATAAGAAAAAATCCAATGGGGATGGAAAACAGGGGAAAAGGCTCTTAGCCAACCAAAGTAAAAATTACTTGCAGGGAAATCACTTTTCACCACGCTACGATGTTTTAGCCGTTTTGCAATAGTAGTTTACGCAACGATTGCGTTAAGATAAGACTATTAACGCGAGTTGCGTACAGTACTTTACCTACGACAGTTTTTTAATTACTAACAATCTGGTTTTAGCGAATTTCCCTATAGGGAAGTAGCTATTACCGTAGGTCTCATGGTAAGACTTAGGCCCGGGACCGATTTACTTTTTCATTTTAATGTCCCCAGAGGCCAAAAACACCATTCGTTCAAATTTTTATATATGTATATATATATATATAGGTATATATATATATAGATTTATATATATATATATGTGTCCGTGAACACGATAACTTGAGTAATTTTTATCCGATTTTGATGAAATTTGGTTTGAAGGTGTAAGGCGGGATAAACTTGAATGAGTTCGCGATCCAGCATGATCGGACCATGGGAACAGGGTTTAAGGGGGGGTTTTATGGGGTAAAAATTGGTTTTTCTCACTTCTTACCCTCAAAACACAAAATTTCCCAATTTTTCTCTAAACCTTCTTAAAGAGCTTAAAAAAACAAACAATTCAGTATATCAAAGTGTTTTTGTACGGTTATTGGTTACGGAGAAAACTAAAAAAATGATAAATTTAAAATTCCCATGTTATTCTTATGGAGAATATTGTAAAATGTTGTAGTTTGCTTGTTTATGGATATATTTTGATCAAACTTGGCAAATTTATTTATTTTATAGTAAGCTATCAATATTTTACTAAAAACACACTACTTTATTAGTTTCCTTGTAGCAGCAAACCTAGGTACTCGTTAAACCTAATGTTATTTAAATAGATCAATTGAAAATCAATTCGGCCAAATGGAAATTCGCTTAGACGGCAGGTTTGCTGCGGCGGGGGTATTTAATTACTAAAAATCACTGGTTATGTTTTCGTTTATTGTCAGTGCCAATGAAAGGAAAGTGATACAACGACTTATTGTATAATCAGCTGATTTCCTGTAATTACGTGTTTGTAAAACTTCGATAAAAAAATACGTTACCTTTTTCAGGGAATGTGTTCTGCTAGCAGCATTCTTACCATAAATACTGCATCAGGTACAATTAGGAAAATTTTGCATTTTGTTTTTGACAACTGAATGATTATAGTAAAACAGTTAATTTACAGATCTCAGCATCGAATATTATATAATATTATAAACAGTTTGTTCTCTCATTTCCATCTCGTCAACTTCACTTTCACTAACTGACATTATTAAATCAGTTTAATCTACCTTCCTTTTAACTTCTACAAACTTAGGTTACGAATACGCGAGTATCAACAGGAACAAGTCAGATCAACAATTAAATTGGTCAACTGATCAGCTGATTAGTTGACGTTCGAAGCATTACAATTTTAATTCTTTTCTCTCAATACTTGAACCTCATTGGTCCGTTACCTGTGTTGATATGAGAAAAACTATGCTGATATGAAATGAAACTATGCTGATATGAAAGTAAACAGCTGTTAAGTGAAACTTTTCAATTCTAAGAACTGAACTGAAATGGCTTTAAAAACATGTTAGTTGGAAGCAGGAAGTTACGTACGTAATGCTGTCCAACACCGAAATGGGTTTTGCACCTCGACTTCTACTCGAACTCAAAAAACTACCTCGTGCCGACAAAACCTCATTTTCGGCCCTAATTACGAAATATGCTATTCTGTACATGTATGAACGATACTTTAAATTTATTTATTGGTTTACATCTAGATTTTTGTAATAAGAAATAAGTAACAAAATATAATATTTATACACAAATAATATCTTAGCTGCAAGCGCACTATTGCGCGTAGTAGAGAAAACTAACAATTGAGAGCCAAAGTAAGTTTAGGGTAAGAGTAAATCAGCCAATCGTTTTCTCTTGCTCCGAACTAGGGCTTAGGATCCAATTACGGTAATTTCTTTGATATGAGGTGTTAAATAAATACTTTCTGTACGGAGTGAGGAAAATATTTTCACTCATAAATTTGAATCATTGAATACACCAAATCATAAATATTTTAAACCCTGTACAATCGTAAAATTCTATCGTTCTTCTACTATCGTAAATCTGATTCTGTTAGAAATCGTAAAAGCTTAACGGATTTTTTAAATCCCCCTCATTCACTTGTCAATGAATAACTTTCTTCGTAATCACTCAGTGGGTGCTCTATAACACACACATCCTGGAGGCAACACTGGTGCATGTTATTTCTAAGCCACATCCGATAGGCATAACTCATCCAAGAAATCGCAGAAGTTATCCCAGAAGTCAATACACATAGTTCTGTGTTATACATTTTTGTGAACTAGTTGTTATCACTATTTTTGACAGTTGTTTCAGTAACCTTTTGCTATCTAGTTAGGAAGACATCAATTAATTAATTAATTTAACTCAAAAATTGATTGTTACTATGATGGTTATAACATGTTTTAGAAATAAACAGTTTAGGATCCAGGAAGGTATAGAGGAAGTTACAAATCCGCCTGGAGACAGCTACGAAATCACGGACATCCGATTTTCCACACCATTTAGAACTCCGTGTCCTTCTTATAAACTTTGCAAAGCTCAACGAGTAAAATTTGATGGATGTTTTCATGAGTCGTGGTTTACCTTGTAAGTTTAAAATACCCCCGCCGCAGCAAACCTGCAGACTAAGCGAATTTCCATTTGACTGATTGGATTTACACTGAAATGTCTACTTAAAAATATAACATTTATTCTCTATTTAAATAGAATTAGTTTAACTAGTACTTAGGTTTGCTGTATCAGGGAGGGTAAAACTGTTTTTTTTTTTTTGTAAAACGTTAATAGTTAGTAAGAAATAAAAACATTTTCCAAATTTGATCAAAATATGTTCATAAACAAGCAAACTACAACAATTTGCTTATTCTCCATAAGAATAACATGGGAATTTTAAATTTACAATTTTTTGGAATTTTCTCCGTAACCATTAGGCACATAATAACGTTTCAATATACTAAATTATTTGTTTTTTTAAGCTCTACAAAATGGTTTGGAAAGAAATTGCTAAATTTTATGTTTTTTGGGTCAAAAATGGGAAAAACCTATTTTTACCCCATAAAACCCCCCGTAAACCCCCGTTCCCATGGTCCGATCATGCTGGATTGCGAACTCGTTCGAATAAACGTACGTTTACACGTTTGTACCAAATTTCATCAAAATCGGATCATTTTTGCTCGAGTTATCGTGCTAACGGACACATATATATATATATATATATATATATATATATATATATATATATATAAATATATAAATATATATATATATGAATTTGAACGGATGGTGTTTTTGGCCTCTAGGGACCTCAAAATGAAAAAAAAATCGGTCCCGCGTCCAGGTCTTACCATGAGTACTACGGTAATAGCTTATTCCCTATATGGGAAATTCGCTAAAAACCACAGTTTTTCAAAGTAAACGTCTTAAGTACTATCAAATATTCAAGTGGTACATTTGATTCAAACTGACCTTAAGTACACCTTACGCATAGCAACATACGCAACTACTTACGCATAGCAACATATTACTTATTTAATAACGTAAACATTTGAACAAACGTGTTGAATATAAACTAAACAAGTTTAATGTAGCTCAAAATGTTCAATATTAACAAAATAAACGATTAATTGTATACTGAGAGTGATTTTCACAACGTGCAACCTACCATCTTACTTAGGGAGTTGGTGTCGAGTTAATTGACTGTAAACACTATTCAAACACATTATCTAGAGTCCCTCTACAGCAGTGGGCATTACTTGGGTTGTAACAAATAAGGGCCACATGCACTAACACAGTAGTTAGGGTGATTTATTACAGTAAATCAGTCGCAACCTTTAAAAGAGGCCTTACTGTTAAGACTTACATTGATTTAACTAGGACAGGAGATTGCGGTACTACTATTTGAGGACTGGAAGTAGGGAAAGAAACAAATGCAAAGATCCGCCCAGGGCGGCAGCTGAATCAATGTCTCTGGTTTCCGATCCATTTGCGGATTCTGTCTTTCTTCCGGGGATGTTTTACTATTTTAAAACTTTAAAATTGTTAAAAATGTTTAAAGGCCTAATCTATTGGGTTATTTGATGTGATCACGTCAATTATGACTTAACACTTCACAGAAAGTAAATAAAATAAACGTCTTGTAACACTTCGAATCATATATTTACGCTTATACTGTTACTCACAAGACATAAATATACAAATATACAAAATATACAAAAAAGATGGTGAGTGGAGTCGATTTCGATTGAAAGATTCGCCTATTGGGTCTGATGATGATTGGAGTGTCCAATCGAAATCGATCACCACTTACCATCTTTTTTGTATATTTGCCGTCTTGTGAGTAACAGTATAATCGTAAATATACCTTTCAAGTGTTATAAGACGTTTCTTTTATTTACTTTCCGTAAATTTAATAACACGTACAATGCTGATCAAAAAGTTATTAAACATTTCAGACATATTTGAATTCCTCCAATCTATTCAATGTGTGTATCGAAAACTAGCATCAAAAAGTTATGTGACAGTCTGTACACAATGACAAATTTTACAAAAGACTAATACTCCCTTTGACAAACTCTATAGCTATTTCAAGATCAATGAAATCTAATAAACGTGATGTTTCTTGAGAACAGACAATATTTTAGGGCTCAGAATAAATACGATTGTTATCAATGAAGTCAAACAAAACTGGTGAACCATGTTTTTGTTCCTTTGTTAAGCCAATTTTACTTGATTACTCTTGAAAATTTCTTATTTGGACTATTGTTGTCAATACAAAAGGGGATCTACGATTTATAGTTTAAATTAATGAGAATTGTAATATGAAAAAATATATTTGATTTCAACATAAGTAAGCTTTTGTTATTCTTCTAGCTTTGCATACAACCCAAAACTATTTTTTATTCTTTTGCGAGTCAAATTTAAACTACGAATATTAAATATTTATCAGCATAAACTTCTAAGCCATTCTATTTATTTTTTATCAGTAAAGTAGTACTTTCAATCTGTTATGGTTAACTTTTGTTACATTAAAGGTGTTACACAAACTTAATGTGATACAACATGCCAATGCTTCTCCGATGTCAGTTATGAAGATTCGTCAAAAACACTTACACGAACGCAAAAAGATTTAGCAAAATGCAGGTTAATGTTGATATTGGACGTGTAGCCTGTTGAGGAAGAGTAATTAGTAACTCAGTTTTTTTGTTTTTTTTTATGATTTCTTCAACGTATCTGATAGCGTATTTTATACTATTTCATCTATCTTTACGGTTGCCTAGTCAGGATTAATAGAGAAGTTTGCCGATTTTATACATTGATTTATCCATACAATACATTATTCATGTCCCCAGGTCCCCTAAGTATCTGTTACTGCGGCTGTCGGATTTTCAACCTACTGAGTAACCCAATTCTTTATAATGGGATTTCAAAATAAATTCTTATAAAAAGACTCAAGTTAATACTTAAATATACTTTTATTTGAAATGGCAACCATACGAAAATAGGTATTTTAAGCCAAGTATGAATGGAGATTAGTGTAGGATGAGTGGTGCGATCTTGTAGTCTATTTAGTAGCACACAACAACAATTTAAATGTACTATGAAAATTTGGTAAACATTATTTTAACGAATGTAACAAACAACGTTTATGTTAAACGCCTTTATGAAAGGTCAAAAACAACCTTTTTCCTATTTAAAAAAGGATAATCATAATACTGCAGAATTAATGTTAGTGGTTAAACTAACTGTTTGAAAAACGTCATACCTAACGGTTTCATAGGAAACAAAGACCAATGAAGTGTTTCAAGCTTTAATCGTTAAGAAATAAGTATAAAGTAAGTATCAAATATGAAGTATTAAGAAATTTTCGAGTTTAACAAAGAATGAGCCCCGCTAATAATTGGCTACAATACCTGAAAGTGTTAAGCAAATCAACAATCGATATTTGGTTTATCTAAACAGTAACATGGTAAAGCGTTTAGTTTCAAAATAGACAGTTAATTTTAAATCATACAAGTACTATTGGATATCGGTACAAAACATTTTCAACCAAGTAAAATATTTTCAAGATTTTTATTCATATTTTATGCAACATGACAATAATACTTATGGGGTGGCCATGATAAGGAAATTTGTGCAGAGATGTATTCATTATGTTCTTTTTATTATTATTAATGATAAGCAGAGTGTTGGGAAGTATTCTTTTTGCAGTAGTATGTACACATTCACACGTAATAATAATACAATATAAGGTGTCTTGGATATAAACAACGTATTATGTTAAACTTGCCTTTTATGCTTGTTTTTACTCTTGCGTTTATATTTTACAAGGTTCAATGACTGAGCTGATATTTTAGATATCAATAGGTGAGTTTATCTCTTAAACACTATACTTTACAAGAACATAGTTTTGAATCAATAATAAGTTTTCAATTAATGTGGATTAACTCAATAATTACTAAAACATTGGTAATATATTTTATGCTAACGTTACCTATCACGGAACAAGTTTTTTTTTCGATATAAATCTGTAATAATAATAATCAAACTTTCTTAAGCTTTGAATAATGTAATTATTTATTTTTATTCGTGCCATTCTTTTAAAGAAATTGATACTTAATATTGTAGTGTATGGAAGTCTTTATTGACACAAGAAGGGTGCCACTGGATACTACAAAGCTTTGTAATTTGTATCCCTGTGGACTTGGACTTTCCCTTCCCATTGTTCTAAGCCAACACTGCTTTGTCGGTGGTTTGTGTGTATTTGAAGTTATGGGATTTTTGTAGGCAATAAAGAAAACTTCTACAAAACATTATTGCTCCTTTTTTTGGTTTTATTTATTTATCTTGATTAAATAACTTCTTGATCAGCATCGTACGTGTTATTAATTTACCTGAAAGCACAAATGATACGTCAAATAACACTTATTATAATATATTTACACTTATACTGTTTACTCACAAGACGGTAAATACATAAGATGGTAAGTGGTGAATTGGTGATATATTTCGATTGTACGCTCCAATCATCATCAAACCCAATAGGCGAAACTTCAGGCTATTTTGATTTTTATGACCCAAAAAAATCTTGGCAATTACATGGCCTTACAAATCTTTTTAAAAGTACAACCCTACTAGCCAAATATTTTTCACGGCTAGTGTGTTTTTCAAAAGTGGTGTATGTATTTATTACGTGATACATCTTAGTGCTGTTCCAACAAATACTACATGATCTTATATTATGTATTTTACTTTGTACAAGACAGGTCAAGAATTAGAATTTAGTTTTAAATAACATTTTTGGAATTCTTTTGTAAATATTAATAACTATTTTCGAATGATACGTATCAAAATCTTAAATATTTCGACCAGACCCACATTCATGCAGGTTAAATCCCCTATTTTCTTTGAAACACCCCGCCCTATGAAATATGTCCCATTTCAATATCAACACTTTTGAAACGAAAGCTCTGTAAAATCCGGATTACCGCAGCTGTGCTTCATTTGGTCGTTTTTAATCATCGGCTCAAAGCGACTAGCAAATAAACCTCTTGGACGACACGACTGAAATGTGTGGTGATATAGTTGGTGGTAAAATCAAAACTTATTAGCATGGACTGCTATGATAGTGAATTT
This sequence comes from Macrosteles quadrilineatus, assembly GCF_028750875.1. Taxonomy (NCBI): domain Eukaryota; kingdom Metazoa; phylum Arthropoda; class Insecta; order Hemiptera; family Cicadellidae; genus Macrosteles; species Macrosteles quadrilineatus. Next base: position 79,703,876 of record NW_026542596.1, read on the forward strand.
TGAATTGTGTAAAATATTGGGTTGGTTTAGTTCTATTTCTTACCAAACTAGCGTGGTAATGAAGATAATAAACTATACAATTCCAAAACAATAATGAATACTAATTTGCATGGTTAATATGTTTGTTATATGAACCAAATTTGCCAAGAAGACGCTTTATCCAGAACTATATTAAATGTAACTATATTGTGTAAAGTAATTAAATAGAACATAACAGTAAAACTATGTCCTGAAACTTCAAACTTCACGTTATTGTAACAAAGATCAACGTCGTAATTTTTTACAGGTTAAAGTTTTCCCCAATTGGATGAATAATATTCTTTTATAAATTTGTTAAATAATATAAATTTTGTTTGTCTCCCAGATATACTACTCTAAAATACTGATCTATTTGTATTTCATATAAATTTCAGTTTAATTAAACTTTAATTGTATGCTATTAATCAAGTATTGAGTGTCGTGTTATATTATGTTCAGATTAACTCCTTGTTTTTTCATTGAATGTTCTTTCAAGCGTCAAACATTGACATTGAAGTTCTACGCTTTTAGAGACCGATTTAATTAGTTACAATGGTAATTGTCCATAGAAGTTTAAGCATAATTCTTATAGATTACTAAGCTGCTACACGCTTCTCAAATGACGTTTTGTAACAGTTACTGTATACATGTTTATGTTCCACAGGTTGTACAGTGTTAGACATATAAATCACAAAGAATAAAAATCATAATACATAACAACTAGTTCATATTATAGTAAATCAACTGTAACAATATAGATAAACTATTATGAATACTTAATTTCGTTGAAGAGTTACAGGTTGTACATGGGTTGATGTAATGAAATGGTAACGCAAGTTATCATACGAAGTATAGGGTTAACTTTATGTAAAATCTTTCTTGACATTTTATATAATAATCAGGATTTTATAAATCTTTTCGAACTTCTGATTAATTATTTTACTGTAAAATACAAAAGAAAAATATATTCGATCTTGGATTTTAGTGAAAAGAGTTATCAATTAAATACATACTTCTTCTCTTATGAGTACGAGTAACCTATCCTTTACTTTCCTAATATGTGGACCAAACCAAAAAGTATCGGTTGTGTTGCATATTCGAAAGGAAAATTTCTTTCAAATTAATCTTTTCAAATACACAAAGCTTGATGAAAATGTATGAACAACTGGTTCATTTTAAAACTGTTATCATAAGGAAATTTTAAAGCCAGCTTTTCGTGTTTGTGTTTCCTAAACTAGCTCAGTATACAAAAATGACTGTTTGACGCAGTGAGGCTATTACACTATACAAAGTTAATACTGAGCTCCATTGATTATTGATTTCACTCAAAGCCTTTGATGTTTCACAACCACTAACCACATTATTGGTAACGCACATACAATAGTTTATAATTTTGTATTTAATAAACCCAACATTGTATGGATTAGTCTTTGTGCTTAATTATGAGGTTATTTGCATCCGATCATCTATTTAATATTTATAATTTACACAATGATTTGAAATACCAGATTTTTCATCTCATGGTTTAAGAGACGTTGATTAGCATAGGAAAAATCCGGGTTAAAAATTAATGGTTTCACTTTGATATGCCTCAAATTCTGTAATTTTTACCATAGCTGTACCGTTTTGGTTATAAATTTATTCTCTAATATTTTTTGAAATAAAAAAAGTCAACAATTGCCAACAGAAAAATACTCTTGTGTTTGAGATCATAACAGAAGCTTCCACGCTTATCATATTTTTTTATTCTAGTTAATATTTTATACAAAGACACAAATTATGCCCTTAGAGAGGGGTTCTTTTTAAATATCCCGGTTATATGCAGTCCTGGCCGTACCATACTGCTGGATATCGTGAGGTTTTATTTTACACGAGTCTACCTGACGAGAGTTATCAACCCCAAGATCAATTTTCGTCCTTTAACATAATATTTATAAAGTGAAGACGATTTGTACAAATACAAATATATATATACTAGTAACAAGAAAAAGTACCAGTGGCTGAACAGTATATACGCATTCTATGTTTCAGAAAACAATATATTTATTTACAAATACCGGAACTATTTATCTGCTCATACAATCAGTGGGTAGTTGAAATATAATAGATGTTCAAAATCCCACCATAAATTGGAGAATTTATATTTACTTACCCTTATGATAAATTTTGGAAGCGAGCTTGTCAAGAGATAGAGCACGAAACTTTGATTCCAAAAGCGTCTTTGGACAAAACAATGCATATGATACATGTAGTTAGTGAGCTGGTCTAGAGACGGATTAACTTTCATCACCGGGGCATCAGGTTCAAATCCCTCAAACGTCGATGGATTGTATCTAAGTGATAATGCCCCAAACTTGATGCATTTTCTAAAGTAATGTGAAAAACAATCCCGGTCTAGAGAAGATATGGCGTATTCCTGGTACAAATAAAATAATGCATGATCGCTAGCATGGATTTTTCAGTTACATGAAATGATTAGCCAATTTATATTGACAAGATGGATGTGATGGTGGATTTCTCATTGAATATTTTTTTAAACTAGACATGGTGTATTGCTTGTTAAAAGTGAACAGAAATGGGATTTAACAGTAAAAGAAAGTTAGTTTACCATTAATGGGTTAGTCAATAACCATTGACTAACTGATTTTACCTTTTTGGATTATGTTTCAAAGAATCTATCAAATATATGACAATTGCAAAGCACTAAATGCATCAACATGAATAACTAAAGTAACTTACATACTAGTTTCTAGCTTGTAATGAAGTGAAAATTTATACAGGAAAATATACGAGCTATAAAATTCAAATCAGAAAATATAAATACGAATTGAAAACGAAATAACCCTATTTTAGTGATAGATTGTTTGGATTGCGTGTGATTGTTTCCCTTAACATTTTCAGTCAGGCCTTGTTTACTGTACTGTATATTACCTCTATGGCTTTAATTGACCAAGAATGTGCTAGAAACTGTTCAATTATTCGTTTAATGTATTTTATTCAATTTACTCTCTAAAGCTTATATTAACCCAACGGGGATTTCACTATTCAGAAAGATTTTTCAAATTAAAAACGAAAGGTTTTATTTTGTATCTAATTTTCCTTATTTATGTGATAAAATGTAATTTCGTAACTCTCATGGAACTGAAAAAATGAATTTCAATACATGACAGTTTATTTTATGAATATAAATAGATTTTGTATATAACGAACAATTTTCTACTACAAATTTTTAGTTTAATATAAAGCTAGAACATTATGGGCAATGCATAATGTTTGATACATTTTATACCGATGGGTGATAGTCTAGGTATTACCCGCTTATGGGTTATCGCTAATTACAGTAATCCCAATGTCATCAAACCAGCCTATAATCATTTTACGGGTTACCTATCAAATGTTACCTTGTTTGAGTTCAAACATGCTTTTAATGTTTGTTCTAAGGAGGTCTCATCTGACAAATCTCATCTGACTTAATATATAAGTTATAATTACTAATAATACAGTGCATTTATGGAATCATAATTTAAATGTAACACTAACTAAACATTTACTATAATTGATAATATTATACCCTGTTAGTTCATAAAGTAACTTATGTTGTAGTTATAATATAGTAGTTGTAATATATGTTTATGTAATGTATGTAGTTGTAATATATGTTTATGGATATATTTTTATGAAATTTGCCAATTTTGTTTATTTCATACTAAGCTATCAAAATGGCGTAATTACCTTCCCTGTAGCAGCAAACCTAAGTACTTATTAAAATTAATGTGATTAGGAAATAAAACTGACGACTTTAATGGAATATTTTAGTAGACATCCACCCAGGTAAATGGAACTTCCCTTAGTCTACAGGTTTGCTGCGGCGGGTTTTTTATCAGTTACTTTAGAGTTTCATTATGATTTTTAATATTTTGGGACTGATTGAACTAGTAAATATAAGAATACAATTTTATTCTTAAAATAGCACATGTTGTCAAGGTGTGTTGAAGGAAAATTGGATTTCGAATTTGTCTTATTTGTAATCGTTTTCAGATTAATTGCCAACATATTGCAACTCACCTGTAAAATCCATCGTAAAATCATATACTGTGAAGGTTTGTTTTCATTAGCCTAAAGTGTTTCTTAAAAAGAAAATACAACAATCGTACAGGAAACAATTTACGTGAAATAGTACAACCGTTATTGACCACTCTTATGAAAACACACCCGCCACGTTTTATTACCGGTACCGTAATATGTCTGTCACAATAGCTATTTAACAACTTTTTCTAAATGTTCATTATTTTACTAGTTGAGACGTGTAGGAACTTCAATGCAAATTCTCTAAAGATGTATCTATTAATGAAAGAGCTGTATATACGTACAACAAAGTGCTTGAAGATTGATGAAGGTTGCTGGACCATCACATGAAGACAGTTCTTTACAATCAATCTCCTGAAGATCTCACTTTTAATTGTCAGACCAAAGATCATTTTGGGGGTTCCCTCTCCTGGTTGTAGGGGTAGTTCACATCTATCAATTGCACTAACTTTATTTTAAAACTTTTTCTCTTTTTCCCTTTTATTCCAAGAAATATGTACTTGACTTTACATGTTTCTTGCAAAGTTTATTTCTTTGTAACAACAAAAATTGTATAAGGCATGATTTTAAAAGCCGTAAACGTGAACATTTAGATAGAATACAACCAATGTATTATTACTGATTTCAAATTTAATTGAGAGTTAGTAGTTTTAAGTTCGAAAGTTCATCCAAAGAAAACATGAAAATGGGAAATGTATTGGAATTGCATTGTGAGAAGAAGAAGACATAATCCAAATGATATTGTTGTTGATTTTATGCTCAGTGAACCGCGCACGTACCATTTTTTAAATGCGAGATGATATATTCATTCGTTTTGAAGGTGAACACCGTTTTCCAAGTATCTATTATATTAGTAAAGTGATACAATCAAATTTTATGTAAACGGTTAAGGTCATTTACCAAATAAAAATATAGGCATATGGCACATCAAAATGAAGCTTAGAGTGTGTAGATTTGCAGAAAAGTATTGATATGGACGAATTTCCTAAGGGCTCTGCCCCACAGGCTAATTTCCAAAGGGCTACCCCTGGCATATTTCCAAAGTTCAAATAATATAATTCAATTTAGTTCATGAAACAGCTGGCCAGTGCAATGAATTGGTGTTTGTTTATTTACTAGAAAAATTAAGATTGAGGAGGGTTATGTTTGGTTTTAAAGAAAGGTTGTATAAGTTTTGTTTAAGTATTGCTCAAGGTTTTTATTTTGTAATTTATATAGTAAGCTACATGGAAAGAGGCTTTACTAAAATTGAAGAATTATGGTAAAACATGTCATTCATGAAGCAGCATTATGAAGAAATGCATGCCAAGGTATGTGTCCTATGGAGGTATGTTCTAAAAAGGGGTTTGAAAGTAGGATTACACTTTTAAATCAATTTATATTTTTAAACTAAATCATAGAGTTTCTGTATTTTAAAACACACATCAGACCATTGTCAAGACCATTGTTTTGCTTAAATAGAGCTATCTTATAGTCCATGTCAAAAGGTTAGGCTACATAAATTGTAAAATTACGTTATATTGTTAGTGAATATAAGAACCGCAGCCTTTTGCTTGATTTAAGAGTGTAGTTTCTAAATAGCACAAACTAACAATAAATTTGTACCATTAAAAAAAAAACACTAACCTTTTTTTACTATAAATAAAATTTAATTTACAGTAACTTTCGAAGGTTCTAATATTAAAACAAATTGTGTAAACCTAAATTTTAGAACAGTACATTTAATCATTTATTTAAGCTTTGATACAGTATACCTGAGAATCTGGAAGTCCATATTCCTTGATATATTGATCGGACTTAGATAGCGTGAAATTGCAATATTTGTCTCACAAAATTATATTTGATATGGAACAATACTTTGTGTTACGTTATTTAGAAGATTAAATTAGTTTTTTTTTATTGTTTAAGCCCAATATTCACTTGTGTGGAATATCAAGTATTTTATGATAATCTATAGGATGATTTTATTATTTGATTACTAACAATTAATATTTAGGTCCTAAACATGTCCAAAACCTATTTTAGAGTTGTTTATGATCCAGCTTTTAAAATGGTGATACAAAACTTAAATAAAAATCCAGATGGGTTGAAAACACTTATAAAGTAATCTAAGCTAGCAATGACAAAACTTATGTTAAATTTTAACAGCAAGACTTTTTTACTGTTCTTATTCAACCATGGTTTTAATAGATTAACATTTTACATAAGAGCTGCAGTAGCTGCTTTGAAAATACATGGTTTGGTTTTTGTAGAAAATTGTAACTCAACAACTTATTGAAATGCTACAAACGTTTGGATTAACATAAAATATTGTTAGTAATCAAACTTTTTTACAAAAAAAAAAAAAAACTAACATTTCACACATGTTTGCTATGAATTAATTTATATCAGTATAATAGTATAATGGTAGTATAATTAAGTATGTAATTGAACTATCTTTTAACTTTTTTATTTGGAAGCTACAACTTCAAGTTAGTATTTATTTTGTGAATAAAGCTTTTAAATCACTATGTAATAAAAACTAAATTGAATTACTAACATTAATAAATTGTTTAGTATTTAAAAGGAGTATTTGAGCTAACAGAAACTTACAACACTATTATGAGTCATAACACGGAATCAAAAGTTTACAGGTTGGAATTCTCCAGACTTAGTGAGGATTATTTCTTCTTGGAGTTTCCTCTAATACAAGGGTTTAGCTCAAACTCTGTCTTGTTTATATTCCTGTCATACTCATGTTGAGATATACAGGGTTAAATTTGCCAACTTGTAATCTATATTATTCCCTGAAAAGGTTATAAAGATGATCGATAAAGGTAACATTTATTACAATTTGCATATACATTTACATTAATAGATTTATTTCTCTTTAGTCTTTAGTAAAAAAAAAATTTATACTGTACATCCAAGTATATTTACTGAAACTATTATTTCTAATTACAATACAATAGTGAGCTAAGGTGCAAAAATAGTTTGTCAAAATAAAAGTACCAAACTTTAACAATCAATATTTTTAAGAACGACGGTTTTTTAGGCTTATACACTTTTAATTAAAACGTTAACCCGTAACTTACATTTACTCTTAAAAATAAACTAGACGATACTTAATTGAAGTTGTGTTTGTAATTGACTACTAAATCGTCAACTTATTAGTATTTCAATAAAATGAATATTAATTTTATCCTAACTTCAATGACCTTATCTCCTGGGATGCCAAAATCATTTCAGAAATACAACATAAAAGTATAAATAATAATTTTAAATATTTCTTACGTACTTTATACTATTTATTGCTCAAAAAAGAAAGGGGATGGAATCTATTCCCATTGGTAAGCTACATTTTAGTATTCCTCAAGGACGTTCAACAATGACTCTACCACAAAGTCATTTGAATGATTTCCTAAGGGAATCACTAAGCTGAATAGAATAAAAAACAGGTACTTAAAGTCGGTAATTTTCTTGTCGTTTAATATTATAGATTAGAACATTGGTAAAACCAAAAATTTAAGTGCCAATTATTTTAGGGTTGACTTAGGGAACAAACTCGTGTTTCTTGTATGTTAAAGTTTAAAAATGTAATCCACATACAAAAATTTAACAAATATAACTATCAGTCATTCATAAATGAAACACACTGTTACCTATAATTAGCTAAAATTTTAAATCACAATATATTTGTTATTCTCAAACAAGTTTCATGAAAATGTTATATTGTGATAGTAACTTTTGGTAGTATTCACCTGATCAACATGGTTTATAATTAAATGAGAAATTACAAATAATAATTAATTGCCAAATTTTACTTTAAGTTATTGTCATTGGATCATTGGTTGCATTCAGCCTATCTGTCATCGGGCAGAAGAGAAAATTGATTTACATTCTACGAGGTAAATTGACATAATTCATAGAATTATGTACATAAATACCAATACGCATCATGTATATACTTAATTTATTAATTCTTAGGAACAAAGACGTGCTCGTGAAACATATGTAGTCTAAACTTATGTAGATAGACGTTTATAATTATTTCTTTCAGTTTAACTTCAATCGCCATAAGAATTTGAAGGCAATCTGAATCTAGTTTGGTAGACGTTACAATACGTTTGGTATAAAAGTTTGATAAAAAGTTGTAAGCAAATTCAGTAACAGCCTGTTACTTGACTGGTATTGGCAGACTTGGTAAAGTTGAAGCTAATACAGCAATGTGACAGCCAATAAGAAAGTGAACTTGACCTTGGTGGTGCTTTCTAACAATCATTATTAATTATAATCATTATAAAATAAAATAATAATAAAAACATGCCAATTTTAAGATTTACAAAAGTCACATACTATTATTCTCGTACAAATTATTACCTTGATAGAAACACACTACATAGAATAAATGCAGTTATTACTAACAAATAATCAAGGAAACATATTTATTTAAATGTGTTACATGAACCAGGAAGTTTAAGAGGAAGTTACAAATCCGCCTGTAGGCAACAACGAAATCGCCGACATCCGGTTTTCCACACCATTTAGTGCTTCCAATTCCTCTTATAATCTCTAGGACTCTTATACCAACCTGTTGCTTTAAATACAAATATTAATATAAATGACAAAAGGTTAAAACATAAAACAGAAGAAATTTGAGTAATTTGTCAAATAGGGTATTAATGAAATTATAAACACATATACCATGTTTATGTATTATGTATTTGTGCAAAATTTACAGAAATTGAAATTATATGCATACAATGAAAACAAAAACTTACCAGTCCCAGAAAAATAATTATTACGTCATTATAACATTACGTCATGATCAGTATGTCACGATGTCTCGTGATTGGTGATAATATTACAAAGTACAACTTGCCGGTGTTTATGAGTCGTTCCGTCTTACTTAGGAGAGTTGATGTCGAGTTAATTGACTATAAACACTACTGAATCTTATTATCTTGAGTCCCACCACGACTCTGGTGTTAGTCAGAAGTTAGTTAAGGATAAGTAGGCAATGTATATAAATTTCTAGTTTAATAATGAATGCTAGATTATACAGGCTTCAAGCAATCAGTATTCTATTGATCTAAATATATAAAAGGCTTTACTGACTCACTCACTCATCACTAATTCTCCCACTTCCCATTTACCTAGGAGGCTGAAATTCGGTACACCGATTCTTTGGGCATTAAATAGGAAAACTAAGTAGTTTTTATTCTAATCAGGCTTTCGGGCTCCGCCCCAGTGGCTCTGGAGTTTCCCATGTTAACCTTATGATTTTTCATATTTTCATATTTTTCATAAAAGGAATTTCTCAACAGCTGTTTCAATTAAACAAGTTGGTTCTAATCTATGATGTTCAATAGCATTAAAGTTAAAAGGATTACCAACAGGGTGCAGCACTATTATTTTTTTTAATTTATGACTACAGTCAATTTGCAACCAAAAGGTGAGTGAGCGTAGCGAACGAACGTCAACCTGGAAGCGAGTTAGCGTAGTGAACTAGCTAACCTGAAGGAAAGTGAGCGGAGCGAACGAGCTCCAACTTATAGGTGAGTGAGCGTAGCGAACGAACTTCAACCAGGACGTGATTGAGCCATGCGAACGAGCTCACTTGTGAAGTAAAACGGGGCAAAGCCCGCGGGTACAGCTAGTTTAGTATATTTTAATATTTTATGGTTTATGCTAAAATATTTACCACATTCATATACTAATAATTACGGTTAGTATAGTTTTTCCCCTCGTGGAGTTGATGGTCTCCCATCGGGCGTCTCCCCGGGTGGTGGATTAGGGAAAACTCGTCAGATAAAACGGGTGCCGGGGAAATAAAATACCCGGTGTTTGGGGAAATAACCAAAACCAACACGGCTGTCTTGTGGTTTGAGAGGGGTCCTAAAGGCTAGAGGAAGAAAACCTCAAAGAAAAAATACCTGGTCCTCCTGGAAGTGGGTTAGGCGTAAGGTCAGGGTAAGCCTTACCCTGAAAAAAAAACAACATTTGATAGGGAGACTCGGGAATAGAAAAAGGCAAAGATTTCGGAAAATGGATTTAAAATTAGCTACGTGGAATGTTATTTAGCAACATAATTGGGGCGTGGAAAAGAGAAAGACCTAGAAAAAGATAGCAGGATAATGTGGAGGAAGATTTGAGAATATTAATGGTAAGAAGATGGAAAGAAAAAGCAAAAGAGAGAAATAATTGGTTGCACATTGAGAATTAGGGCAACATCCTAATAGGGCTGTAACATCCTAATAGGGCTGTAGCGCAAAGGTGTAAGGTAAGTAAGTTTATTTTTAATGTACATCCAACTATAAAGTTTGAGTCTGAATTTATAATGTATGATTTATAATGAGGATTGCTTACCATGTGAATATAAAACAATATATACAAACTGCGCCAGTCTGCGGTCTGTCTCAAGTGTAGGATCGTCACTTGGACGTTGTGTCACTTTGATAAACAATCTGTAACCAGATCTCAGAGTGGAGGATAAGCAAACTGACTGAGGAACTCCATTACGTACAACAGCCTCGTCAAGTGATGAGAATAGTTACTGGCTTGACAAATACTGGTACTGCTCAGTAATACAGAACACGATAAAATACTAGAAATAACTTGTTGCAACGTATAGATGTTCGTATTAATTAGCTGCTAAATATTTTTATTATTAAAATGTTTGGTAAAAAAAGAATTATTCACCAATATTACGCAATATTAGTATGCAACATTTCTTATGCACATTAAAAGCTTATACTGTGCATTAAATTTTAATCAAAAATTTACAACCCTTGTTAAATTTAAGTTATTTACTAATTTACCTAAGAAATATAACCACTATGTTTACAGGCGAGTAAACAAACAAATCCGTAAATCCTTAACTCCTAAAATTCTGTAAGGCCAAGAACACAAAATCGCTTTACAGTAATTTAACACAATAGATTAAACACGTAGTAAGTGAACATGTGTCATCTAACAGCCTAGAGATATAGTAACGTGAAGATGTGGATAAAAAAAAATTATGCAAAATAGAAATTTAAATATCACGAATACAAATTAATTCTCCATTAAGTGTATTTCGATAAAATGCGTTATTTTAGATATTATTAATCATTAGTGTAACATTTAGAATATTTCTGCTATATATAAAAAGGTTTAATTTTATATTAATTTACTTTTGGAAGAAGGAGATCACACGGGCTTAATACCCTACTTGGTTTAGTGTTGTGATTAACTCGTACTACTCACAATAGTTTGTTAAAGGTATTAATTCATATTTTACGGATTATATTCTAAAATTGTATTGAAGCAAAATATTACACGTAATCTTATAATATTTGTTAATTTAAAGGAAAAAATCTAGGAAATAAAATTGCTCAAAAGCTGACTATAAAGCATTAGATTCAGATCATAACCATCCGATATTGACTTTACAAGTTACAGCAGCTTCAAAACAAGTTCCCGAGAAACTTAAACACACATTTAGAACTCAAACGGTATTTACTCCCGGAATGTTTTCGTCTTTATTCCATTCCAAGTTTACCATCTCTTGACGCTGATTTGTCGCTTAACGAAAGCAAACATAAAGTTTTATCTACATTTGATGGCTTATGTTCTGGAATTTCACCCAAGGTAAATTTATATACTGGTAAATCTAACGAATAATCATTAGGTGCAGTTTGCTTGCTGCGAATGTCATTTTATGAATACTTAGTTTTAAAATCCTTAGGCCTAAATAAAAAGTCTAAGTTTATTCAACATATTTCTGTCCCTTAATGTGCTTATAGTCCTTGAGGTTGGCGAACGACTCTGAGGGATTTACGTCCCTTCCACCAACGCACGCGCAATCACCAGCAGGACAATACCTACCCCACGGCAAGTGACCCATGTGTGTGTGTGTGTAGGTGTGTCTCTGTGTGTGTGTGTGAGGGCCGTAATCCCTTAGAGTCCTTCGCCTACCTCACGGACTATAGGCATTTTTGCCATACAACTACTTCTATTATTATTACAAAAAGTAACAAAATATCCTAAAGGTTTACCGTATTTATTCGGATCATAGATAGTGAAATTTCAGGTATGAGGCTCAATATTTGTTTCATTTATTTTTTTTTGTCCTTGGACTCTAGGCATGAGCCCGGGATTGTTTTTCACGTTACTTCAGGCTAGACCTACGGGTTGCGGCATTATCACTTGGATAAAATTCATTGACGGGATTTGAACCCGGGACCGCAGGGACCGAAATTCTGGGCTCTAACCACTACAGCTCAATATAGCAGTTGTAGTTCAACCAGTAACTAGAAACAGAACTACCAGCCCAGTTTTGATATGAAACGAGCAAACAGTAATTAATTTACCAAACGAAAACCCGGCATTCAATTCAAAATACTCTACTAACTAAATATATTCTGGCTAATAGGTGATGTTGAAGTATTTTTTTATTATTTTTATTACCCATAACCAGTTTGATAGCTGTGTCTACTGGCTTAAACTACAGTTAACATTTAGTGCTGACTCATTCCCAGTCATGGCGGACAGTACGCACTTCTATTTCTAAATAATGGAAACAGCATCGTTGGTGTCTATTAGCAAAGCAAGACGTTAGTAATTTCGGCTTGATTTATAAAGGTAAGAGTTGTACCAAATTACAGCTTTGTCATTTTTTAAGCATAAATGCAAACAAACGAAAACACATAACATAACGAAACATCTTGTTAATCATACAAGACAAGAGAATATTTCAACGGGAAATATTTCCCAGGCTTGTGTGAAAAATCATTTAACGCCTATTAAATAAACATTTTACTGTTGATAATCATTTATTATGTAATTTTAAGATTTTAAACATTTTGGTTAATAAAAATGCTTTTACACAGAGGTCACACAACAAACAAGTAGGAGGAAGTTGTCAAATTAATTTCTTTTGTACCAAAAACCTAAGGAATCGTAAAGGGTATAAAATATAGAATAAAGAGAAACCTTTGTGAAGTATCCGCTTGATATAGATACTTTAGGGACCTTGGAACATGAATAATGTAAGATCGGAAATAAATCACTACCCAATGTTGGTACAGTGGTTTGTCAATCATTCTCTTTGTCATAAAACACTTAAGAAGTATACAGATCTTAAACAAGCAAAAGAGTTTAGTAGACAGAGACTGCCTGTTCACCAAATGTACCTATCATTCTACAAATGACATTTTTAAACGAATGACCACTTACAACATTGGCAAGGTTTAACCTCAATGCAGTAAGAATTCCTCAATTAGTTCTTTTGGAATATGAATATTTTAAAGCTACTATTATAATACTCAACGTAAAAAAGATACTCTAAACTGACGTTTAAATATGCATTATATTTACCAATGTTAAAATGGATTTCAGAAAGATTTGTTGAACTTTAACAATTGAATTCTTTACTCGACCTCTGGAAAGAGAAAGGTTTGAAACGGGTAATAAATAGCATTGACCCTCGCAACCCCTAGACCCTCTGTGTGTCTCGGGCTGTAAATCACATGATTCAATCAGGGATTCATTTAGTCGTTTAAATATGTGTGAATAATTCAATTAAGCTTATCACTAAATTAGATCAAACATTTAAGTTGCTATTTTGAAAAACGTTAAACATAAATTCATACTACGAACATAGTAAAAGTCAACCCATAAAAGTTATTGCAGATAACTCGTTTGGTCATCTTATCAATGGACTTTACAGTGTAATAGATTTACAGAAGCTTACTCAATAAAACTAGGATGGATCCAAATGTTTCTCCGAGACAAATGACAAATGAAGACTTCATTTTCTCTAACTGTAATTGAAAACTAGATAAGTCTCTATCTTGTTCATCTTCATTGTTGGTCAGTTGCCTCGTCAGTAACAATCATGTTACTGTCCCTTATTGACGGCAATCGGGTTAAAAAAACGTTGATAACAATTTATTTTTTTGCAATCTCTTTTCCTCTTTTTCGACTTTATTAATATAAATATCTTCATTTGAATGATATAATTTGATGATTTAGGAGATTTGGTAAGTAATATTATCATAACAAGCCTATATTACTAACGATAAATTCGCAGCATATAAAAAATCATAAACATCTCAAGAATGATGTTAAATAAATAAGAAAACATCTTAAGAACATCACTTCGCGTTACGTAATTTAAAAGACTTATTAGTTTTTTTATTGTTAATCCAAATATTGACTTGTATGCATTATCAAGTTTTTGTTTATAATGATCTAAATGATGATAATTTTATTAATTGTAAACAAAAATACTTTAGGTCTTAGAAATTGGATTTTGGTTTGGATTTGTCAATGGTTTAGTTTTTATAACATTGTAATACAGGAATTAAATAAAAGTCCATGCACATGGAACACTTATAAATTAATCTTAGCTAGCAACAACAAAGATTATGTTATATTTTAACAGAGAGTTGTTTTAACTATTATTATTCAACTATGGTTTTAACAGCTTAATACTTTAAATAAGAGCTGCAGTAGCAGCTTTGAAAACGCATTGTTTGGTTTTTGTAGAAATTTTACAAACATTTGGATTAACATACAATATTGTTAGTAATCAAACTTTTTTACATAAAAATAACAAACATTTCACACTTGTTTGCTATGAATTAATTGACAATTATTGTAAAGTTATATCAATATATGCAATTAAACTGCCTTTCAACTTTGTGATTTGGAAGCTACAACTTTAAGCTTATACTTATTTTGTGAAAAAAAAACTTTTAAATCAATATGCAATATTTATGAAATTGAATTACTAAAATCAATAAATTGTTTAGTATTTAAAAGGAGTATTAGAGCTAACAGAAACTTACAACACTATTATGAGTCATAACACGGAATCAAAAGTTTACAGGTTGGATTTCTCCAGACTTACTAAAGGATTATTTCTCCTTGGAGTTTCCTTCTAATACAAGGGTTTAACTCAAACTGTCTTGTTTATATTCCTGTCATACTTTTGTTGAGATATATAGGATTAGGATAGCAAACTTGTAAGGTATTTTATTCCTGGAAAGGCAGGAAGAATATCGATAAAAGCTAAATACCAAACTGTAACAATCAATATTTTTAAGAACGTTATTTGTTTAAGCTTATAAATTTTTAATTAAAACGTTAACCCACACTTAACATAACTTAACATTTACTCTTAAAAAATAAACTAGACGATAGTTAATTGAAAATGTGTTGGTAACTGAATATTAAATCGTCAATTGGATAGTATTTAAATAAAATCTTAATATATAAAATAAAGTTGTGTTAGTTACAGCGTTTAAAACTAGAAAACTACTGAACCAATTGGCATGAAAATTTACAGGGATATTCCTTAGGTACTAGAATAACATAATAGCCTGTTGCCGTTTCAAAAACCCTTAAGGGAAGCGTCCTATGATCCAGTTAATGTGTTGGTAACTGAATATTAAATCATCAAGTGTATTTAAATATATGTGTGTATGGTATTTAAATAACATGAATATTAATTTTTTCCAAACCTTAATGACTTAATCTCCTGGGAAGCCAAAATCATCTTAGACATATAATAGAAAAGTATAAATCATAATATAAACAATTTCTTACCTACTTTGTACTACTGTATGTATTGCTCAAAAAAAGAAAGGGGATGGAATCCATTTCCATTGGTATGCTCCCTTTTATTATTCCGCAAGGACGTTCAACAATGACTCTACCACAAAGTCATTTGAATGATTTCCTTAAGGAATCGCTAGGCTGAATAGAATAAAAAAAACAGATAGGTACTTAATGTCGGTAATTTTATTGTCTTTTGATCTTATAGATTAAAACATCGGTTGAACCTAAATTTAACCGCCAATTATTTTAGAGTGGACTTAGAGAACAAACCCGTGTTTATTGTATGTTAAAGTAGAAAAAAAGGGACCCGCACGCATTCATACAAAAAAAACTATCTGTCATTTAAAATGAAACACAGTGTTATCTATAATAAACTAAAATGTTAAATCACAATATACTTGTTATTGTCAAACAAGTTTCATGAAAATTTTATATTGTGATAGTAACTATTGATAGTATTCACCTGATCAACATGGTTTATAATTAAATGAGAAATCACAAATAATAATTAATTGCCAAATTGTACATACATTTATTTTTGTCCTATCTGTCATCGGGCAAAAAATTGATTTACATTCTACTAGGTAAATTTACATAATTCAATAAATATGTACATTACCAATACGCATCATGTATATACTTGATTTATTATTTTTTAGGAACAAAGACGTGCTAGTGAAACATATTTAGTCTAAACTTATGTAGATAAACGTTTATATTTTTTTCTTTCAGTTTAACTTCAATCGCCAAAAGAATTTGGAGGCATATCTGAAACGAACCAACGACTAACGTTTACCAATACGTTTGATGTAAAAGTTTGATAGAAAGTCGTAAGCAAATTCAGTAACAGCCTGTTACTTGACTGGTATTGGCAGACTTGGTAAAGTTGCAACAAATACAGCAATGTGACAGCCAATAAGAAAGTGAACTTGACCTTGGTGGTGCTTTCTAACAATAATTAAAAAAAAAATAATAATAATAATAAAGACATGCCAATTTTAAGATTTGCATAAGTCACATGATATTATTCTCGTACAAATTATTACCTTGATAGAAACACGCTACATAGAATAAATGCAGTTATTACGGGCAAATAATTACGAAAACATATTTATTTAAATGTGTTACATGAACCAGGAAGTTTAAGAGGAAGTTACAAATCCGACTTGAGGCAACAACGAAATCGCCGACATCCGGTTTTCCACACCATTTAGTGCTTCCAATTCCTCTTATACTCTCTAGGACTCTTATACCAACCTGTTGCAATCATAATAATCAGCTACATGACAAAAGGTTCAAACGTAAAACAGAAGAAATTTGAGTAATTTGTCAAATAGTGTATTAATGAAATTATAAACACATATACCATGTTTATGTATTATGTATTTGTGCAGAATTTGTAGAAATTAAAAATTATATGCATATAATGAAAACAAAAACTTACCAGTCACACAAAAATAATTATTACGACATTATAACATTACGTCATGATCAGTATATCAGGATATCTCGTGATTGGTGATAATAGTACAAAGTACAACTCGCCGGTGGTTATGAGTCGTTCTGTCTTACTTAGGAGAGTTGATGTCGTGTTAATTGACTATAAACACTACTGAATCTTATTATCTTGAGTCCCACCACGGCTCTGGTGTTAGTCAGAAGTTGGTTAAGGATAAGTAGGCAACGTATAATAAATAATTTCTAGTATAATAATCAATACTAGATTATACAGGCTTCAGACAACCAGTATTCTATTGATTATTTTATTTTAATATTTAATGGTTTGTGCTAAAATATTTACCACATTCATATACTAATAATTACGGTTAGTTAAGTTTATCCCCTCGTGGAGTTGATGGTCTCCCATCAACCTCCCCCCTCCCCTGCCTCCCCGGGTGGTGGATTAGGGAAAGCTCGTCAGATAACGCACGCCGGGGAAATAAAATGCCCGGGGTTTGGGGAAAGAGCCAAAACCAACACGGCTGTCTTGTGGTTTGGGAGGGGTCCTAAAGGTTAGAGGAAGAAAACCTCGAGGAAAGAATTACATGGTCCTCCTGGAAGTGGTTTAAGCGCAAGGTTAACGGCCAAGCCCTGAAAAAAACAACATTTGATAGGAATCATTCAAATGAGCCTTTGACTGGATTTTGTTTTGAAGGTAGCAGACTCGGAAATGGAACAAGGCAAAGATTTTGGAAAATGGATTTAAAATTAGCTACGTGGAATGTTATATAGCAACATAATTGGGGCGAGGAAAAGAGAGGAAGACCTAGAAAAAGATAGCAGGATAATGTAGAGGAAGATTTGAGAAAATTGATTGTTAGAAGATGGAAAGAAAAAGTAAAAGAGAAAAATAAATGGTTGCACATTGAGAATTAGGCCAACATCCTAATAGGGCTGTAGCGCCAAGGTGTAACGTAAGTAAGTTTATTTTTAATGTACATCCAACTATATAGTTTGAGGGTGAATGGGTTTCGTATGATTTATAATTAGGATTGCTTACCATGCGAATATAAAACAATATATACAAACTGCGCCAGTCTGCGGTTAGTCTCAAGTGTAGGATCGTCACTTGGACGTTATGTCACTTAGATAAACAATCTGTAACCAGATCTCAGAGTGGAGGATAAGCAAACTGACTGAGGAACTCCATTACGTATAACAGCCTCGTCAAGTGATGAGGACAGTTACTGGCTTCACAAATATTGTTACTGTTCAGTAATACAGAACACGATAAAATACTAGAAATAACTTGTTGAAACGTATAGATGTACGTATTAATTAGCTGCTAAATATTTTTATCATTAAAATGTTTAATAAAAATAGAATTATTTACCAATATTACGCAATATTAGTATGCAACATTTCTTATACACAACAAAAGCTTATACTGTGCATTAAATTTTAATCAAAAATTTACAACCCTTGTTAAATTTAAGTTATTTACTAATTTACCTAAAAAAACATAACCACTATGTTTACAGGCGAGTAAACAAACAAATCCGTAAATCCTTAACTCCTAAAATTCTGTATGGCCAAGAACACAAAACCGCTTTACAGTAATTTAACACAATAAATTAAACACGTAGTAAGTGAACATGTCATCTTACAGCCTAGAGTTATAGTAACGTAAAGATGTGGATATAATAAAATTTCTGCAAAATAGAAATTTAAATATCACGAATACAAATTAATTCTCCATCAAGTGTATTTAGATAAAATGCGTTATTTTAGATATTATTAATCATTAGTGTAACATTTAGAATATTTCTGCTGTATATAAAAAGGTTTAATTTTATATTAATTTACTTCTGGAAGAAGTAGATCACACGGGCTTAATACCCTAATTGGTTTAGTGTTGTGATTAACTCGTACTACTCACAATAGTTTGTTAAAGGTATTAATTCATATTTTATGGATTATATTCTGAAATTGTATTGAAGAAAATATTACACTTAATCTTATAATATTTGTTAATTTAAAAGGACAAAAATCTAGGAAATAAAATTGCTCAAAAGCTGACTATAAAGCATTAGATTCAGATCATAATCATCTGATATTGACTTTACAAGTTTCAGCAGATTCAAAACAAGTTCCCGAGAAACTTAAACACACATTTAGAACTCGAACGGTATTTACTCCCGGAATGTTTTCGTCTTTATTCCATTCCAAGTTTACCATCTCTTGACGCTGATTTGCCGCTTAACGAAAGCAAACATAAAGTTTTATCTTTATTTGGTTGTTCATGTCCCGGAATTTCGCCAGAGGTTAATTTATATACTGGTAAATCAAACAATTAATCATTAGGTGCAGTTTGCTGTGAATGTCATTTTATGAATACTTATTTTTAAAATCCTTAGGC
The DNA here is from genome assembly GCF_028750875.1 of Macrosteles quadrilineatus. Classification (NCBI taxonomy): domain Eukaryota; kingdom Metazoa; phylum Arthropoda; class Insecta; order Hemiptera; family Cicadellidae; genus Macrosteles; species Macrosteles quadrilineatus. Next base: position 79,723,425 of record NW_026542596.1, read on the forward strand.
CTAAATAAAAAGTTTAAGTTTATTCAACATATTTCTGTCCCTTAATGTGCTTAGGCATTTTTGCCATACAACTACTTCTATTATTATTACAAAAAGTAACATAATATCCTAAAGGTTTACCGTCTTTATTCGGATCATAGATAGTGAAATTGCAGGTATGAGGCTCAATATTTGTTTCATTTTTTCCCCTTGGACTCTAGGCATGAGCCGGTGATTGTTTTTCACGTTACTTCAGGCTAGACCTACGGGTTGCGGCATTATCACTTGGATAAATTTCATTGACGGGATTTGAACCCGGGACCTCAGGGGCCGAAATTCTGCGCTCTAACCACTACAGCTCAATATAGCAGTTGTAGTTTAACCAGTAACTAGAAACAGAACTACCTGCCCAGTTTTTATATGAAACGAACAAACAGTACTTAATTTACCAAACGAAGACCTTGCATTCAATTCAAAACACTGAATTAACTAAATATATTCTGGCTAATAGGTGATGTTGAAGTATTTTTTTATTATTTTTTTTACCCATAACCAGTTTGATAGCTGTGTCTACTGGCTTAAACTACAGTTAACATTTAGTGCTGACTCATTCCCAGTCATGGCGAACAGTACGCACTTCTATTTCTAAATAATGGAAACAGCATCGTTGGTGTCTATTAGCAAAGCAAGACGTTAGTAATTTCGGCTTGATTTAGAAAGGTAAGAGTTGTACCAAATTACAGCTTTGTCATTTTTTAAGCATAAATGCAAACAAAAGAAAACACATAACATAACGAAGCATCTTGTTAATCATACAAGACAGGAGAATATTTCAACGGGAAATATTTACCAGGCTTGTGTAAAAAATCATTTAATGCCTATTAAATAAACATTTTACTGTTGATGATCATTTATTATTTAATTTTAAGATTTCAAACATTTTGGTTAATAAAAATTCTTTTACATCGAGGTTACACAACAAACAAGTAGGAGGAAGTTGTCAAATTAATTTATTTTGTACCAAAAACCTAAGGAATCGTAAAGAGTATAATATATAGAATAAAGAGAAACCTTTGTGAAGTATCCGCTTGATAGAGATACTTTAGGGACCTTGGAACATGAATAATGCAAGATCGGAAATAAATCACTACCCAATGTTGGTACAGAGGTTTGTCAATCTTTCTCTTTGTCATAGAACACTTTGGAAGTATATAACAAGACAAACAGTTTAATTCTGACTGTTCAACAACTGTATCATCCTGCGAATGCCTTTTTAAACGAATGAACACTCAAAACATTGATAAGGTCTAAGATCGCCATTTACATCTTGTTGTAATTGGTAGTAGCCAACATATTACCTAATGGTCATGGCCAAATAAACTAACTAAACCAACTAAATTTAACCGTAAGCTGGTGATATACAGCCATAAGAGAGAATCGTCAAGACTGTTGTTTTATGTTGTTAGAATAAAAACAAAATCCTTTGAAATATTAATATTTTAAAGCTACTCTTATAATACTCAACATAAAAAATTATTTAAGCAAACGTCTTTATATTTATTGATTTTAAAATGGGTTTCAGATTGAAAGGTTGAACTTTAACAATTGAAAACCTTTTTCCCGATCTCTGGAAAGACAAAGGTTTAGGTTTAGGAAGGTTAATAAATAGCATTGACCCTCACAACCCCTAGACCCTCTTTGTGTCTCGGGCTGTAAATCACATGACTCACAAGGGATTCATTTAGTCGTTTAAATATGTGCGAATAATTCAATAAAGTTTATTACTAAATTAGATCAAACATTTATTTTGCTAGAGTAAAAACGCAAAACATAAATTCATACAACGAACATAGTGAAGTTAAAACATAAAAATCATGACAAATAAAATTAGTTTAGTCACCTTATCAATAGATTTGACATTGTAATACGTAGATTTACAGGAGGTAACTCAATACAACTTCGATTGATCTCATGTTACTCTAAGACAAATGAAGACTTCATTTGCTCTAATTGTAATTGAAAACCAGATAAGTTTGTGGTCTTGTTCATCTTCTTTGTTGGTCAGATTCCTTATCAATAACAATCGTGTTACTGTTCCTTATTGTCAGTTATCGGGTTTAAAACATTTGATATAAATTTAGAATTTTTTTCCATTTATCAATTTTTGCTTTTCTTTTATGATTCTCCTAATTCGGGTGATATTATTTAATACGTTGGGAGATTACGTAATGTTATCCTAAATAGCTTATATGGCGAATAAAAACGATAATATAGCTTATCATAAAATTGTGCATAGTTTTTGAATTATTTCAAGATTAAATGAAACTATTTTTGACCTTAAAAAGGAAACTATATAAGTGCCAATAAATCGTAGAACTTAAAAATAAATCAATAACACTATTACACAATTTAGACTAAAATAATGTAACATGGTTTTAATGTTGTTAACATAACTAACCTGAATTGTTTAGTTAAACTATCTTTAATCTTTTAGTGGGGTGGGGGGGTTAACTAGTTTAGAAAATCTTATATTTATTAATATTAAGGAAAGAAAACTATTAAAATTTCCCTTTCATTTATTAGTTGCATTTAATTTGGTTAAGTACATTTCAGAAAAATAATTGGACATTGTTGATGTTAAAGTTGTATCATGAGGTACTTCAGCAGAAGGATTTAAATTGATATAGTTAAAAGTGCCATTGTGAAGACAGTTTGTATCTTAGTGATAGTTTCTAGATTGTTTCATGTCGCACGAGTAGCATATTGAATATCAGCTGACAGATAAACATGCAATACGTTGAAAGACACAACGTTATAGTTTTTTTAACAGACAGAAAAACGTCCCGGAATAGAAAATGTGTTCTTTGGGGATAATGGAGGAAACAGTAGGTGGAAAATTTGAACATTAATTTGATATTACAAACCAAGCTACCTGTTATTAAAACGTATCTTGCTTGAACTAAATAAAAATGGTAGATGGTAGTATTGGTGAGAATGTTGTACTCTCGTCAATAATCATTCGAAAATGAGTGAGATATACTGATTATTATGAAAATTATTTCTACATTGGCCTCGACAAAGCGTAAAAAGTGAGGTTTACAGAATGCTTTACTACTAAAAATTAAAGTCGGTGATAGAAAAGTAAACGTAATTACTCAACTAGGATTCTTATCCTCGTCAGGCCCAAACCTAAAATTTGTTTTTTGGTTAGGGGAATTTTAGGTTGATAAAAAATCAAAGAGTGCATGTAAGTAGGTACAATACTTTATAATTGCTTTAAGCGAACACTAGAATATCAGGTGCAGTACAGTTAGGAAAAATGTTTTGAAGTGAATCACAGATTTGACACTATGTGTCCGAGTAGGTTTTATAGTTATGATAAGAGACCATTCAAAACATCGCCCTTTATAACGTACTGTATTGGGTTAAATATTTACGATTGAGTAAAATATTGTCTTTTCCAATTATAGCGCAATACAAAATACATGGTTATGATAAAATGAAGGTTTGATTTGCAAATATTTTCTGCTATGTATCAAAAATACGTCTGAAGTATTTTTGTATGACAAACATACGAACGTTGAGAAGTTGCAGTCTCTAAGTATTGTTGCAGATTATACGCTTTATGAATCCAATATACCAAATGCTGATACAACGATAAGAGATAAATATAATCCACATTGCATCAGCTTATTTGACATCTACCTTACGTTATAATACCATTGTTTTTTATGATACAACATTGCAGTTGTTTGTTTTTAATAGATTTTCAACACTACTACATTACATGTTACTTATTACTATTACAATCGATAGTTTTTACATCCTTTCTTTGCGTTCTATAGGGTGATTTCAATACATGATGATAAGTATGTCGTCTGCCTTCATAAATTTAATAACATTGAGATTCAAGCACACTTTTTCGGAACATGACAAGCCCGTATTAATGTTGTGGTTTTAAAAATACTTCTGTAATTTAACTTCAAGCTGTAGGCATATTTGATTTCCCTAATTTAAATGAGACTTTTCTTTAGATGTTAGTAGGACCTACATTATAGAAGATTTACACGTATTCCATATCTTAGACATTTTTAATCTGTTCAATAGTACAACAGAATGTGTGTAGGTTATTAGCTTAGTTTGCAAATATAGCTACCATAGTTTAATTAAATGTAAGTAAGACAGTCTGAGTATAAGATAAAAAAATTTAGCTTTGTGAAAAATACTTCAAAGAATTACATCGTTGCATTCTGTATATTTCAGCAATCATTGACCTACTATTATAAATCTGTTGTGTGCGTAGTAAATTGTTTTTCTATTGTTCTTATATGATACAACGTAATTAATTTCAACTGAGCTTGAAATATTTAAATTTGAAGCTAGCCCACAGCTTTTAATTTAGGTAAACCATTAAACATTAAATATTTGATACTAAGAGCCTTTAAACCAACAATGTTTGTGCGTAACAAATTCCACAGATTTCACAGTAATTGATGTACCGAGGCACATTAATGTTGGAGGTTGTTAGCGCGAAGTGTTCCCTCCACAGACATCACTACCTGTCACCCAGAGTTGTCTTGCTGTCAATCAACTATAATGACAAGTTGAGACTAAGATTGTGTATTTCCAACGATTCTACAGTAATTGATGTACCAAGGCACATTAATGTTGAAGGTTGTTAGCGCGAAGTGTTCCCTACACAGACATCACTACCTGTCACCCAGAGTTGTCTTGCTGTCAATCAACTATAATGACAAGTTGAGACTAAGATTGTGTATTTCCAACGATTCTACAGTAATTGATGTACCAAGGCACATTAATGTTGGAGGTTGTTAGCGAGAAGTGTTCCCTACACAGACATCACTACCTGTCACCCAGAGTTGTCTTGCTGTCAATCAACTATAATGAACAAGTTGATACTAAGATTGTGTATTTCCAACGATTCTACAGTAATTGATGTACCAAGGCACATTAATGTTGGAGGTTGTTAGCGAGAAGTGTTCCCTACACAGACATCACTACCTGTCACCCAGAGTTGTCTTGCTGTCAATCAACTATAATGACAAGTTGAGACTAAGATTGTGTATTTCCAACGATTCTACAGTAATTGATGTACCAAGGCACATTAATGTTGGAGGTTGTTAGCGAGAAGTGTTCCCTACACTGACATCACTACCTGTCACCCAGAGTTGTCTTGCTGTCAATCAACTTTAATACCAAGCTTAAACCTAGTTAAATCCAAACTAACAACTAAACAAATAAGCTTTCCAACTAAACTAACTAAACAAATAACAACTAAATAAGCTAACACCAAAGTTTAAACCAAGCTTAAACCTAGTTAAATTCAAACTAAAACCAAGATACGTCCAAACTTAAAACTAACATAAACCAAGCTTAAAACAAGTTAAAGTGTTGAAATATGATTTGTGAGAATAGTCCATTTTGGTATCACATGTGTTCTGTACAAATTAGTTGTCATGGATACCAGATGTGTTTTGTGGAAAGCTATGTTGTGGTTTTGTATTAAGTAAAACTTGTACCTAAAACACCTTTCTCTTTATCTTTCTACATAATTTAAGTCCATTTATAACAGGTTATGGGCCCAGATTATTTTATTCAGTGCTTCAATTAAAGAATACCAACTTCATAAGTTTGTAACAGCAATATGACTCAAAATTAATTACCAATTGAAAGGCTTAAAGGTCGTGAGAATTTTGATACATGGACGTTTGCAGTACAAGCTTACCTGGAAGATTTGGATCTGTGGGACTGTGTATCTGGTGTAGAACAGGATAAGAAAAAGGACACTAAATGTCGGTCAAAGCTGATCTTATTGGTTGATCCGGTGAATTATGTACATATTCAAAACACAACCACCGCAAAGGCAGCTTGGGACAATTTAACGAAGGCTTTTCAAGATGATGGATTAAGTAGGAGAGTTGGACTTCTCCGTATTCTAATAATTACAAAGCTGGAAGATTGTAGTTCTGTTGAGGAATACGTGAACCGCATAGTCACAACTGCTCACAAGCTTACAAATGTGGGTCTGAAGGTGTCCGATGAATGGGTTGGAACAATCTTACTAGCTGGTTTACCCATCCGGTATGAACCAATGATAATGGGAATTGAATCTTTAGGCAATCAAGTCACGGCGGATGCAATAAAAACAAAGTTATTGCAAGATGTGTCTCCAGTAGAACGTGATATGATTTTTGCAGGAATTGATTCTGCACTGTATGGTTCCAGTTCAAGAGGGACAGTTCACCAAACTAAAACCAAGATACGTCCAAGATTAAAACTATCTTAAACTAAGCTTAAAAAATGTTTAAACCAAGCTTAAAACAAGCTTAAGCCAAGCCTAAAACAAGCTTTAACCAAGCTTAAAACAAGCTTAAACCAAGCATAAAACAAACTAAAACCAAGCTTAAATAATACGCTAAGACCAAGGTTTAAACCAAAATTAAACCTAGTTAAATCCAAACTAAAACCAAGCTACGACCAAGAATACAACCATCTAAAACTGAGCTTAAAACAAGCTAAGACCAAGCTAAAAAAGTTAAAACCAAACTAAAACTAAGTTTAAACCAGGCTACAACAAAGCTTAATCCTAGCCAAAACCAAGCTTAAAACAAGCTAAAACCAAGTTTTAAACAAGCTAAAATCAAGCTTAAGCTCATCTTAAACGAAGCTTTAACAAGTTTAAACAACCTCAAACTAAGCTTAAACCAAGCTTTGAACTAGTTTAAACCAAGCTTATAACAAGCTTAAAACAAGCTTAAAAAAAGCTTAAAACAAGATTAAACCAAGCATAAAACAAGCTTAATACAAGCATAAAACAAGCTTAAACCAAGCTTATAACAAGCTAAGACTAAGCTAAAAAAGTTAAAACCAAACTAAAACTACGTTAAAACCAAGCTACAACAAAGCTTAATCCTAGCTAAAACCACGCTTAAAACAAGCTAAAACCATGTTCTAAACAAGCTAAAATCAAGCTTAAGCTCATCTTAAACCAAGCTTTAACAAGTTCAAACAACCTCAAACTAAGCTTAAACCAAGCTTTGAACTAGTTTAAACCAAGCTTACTTATAAACCAACAATTACTTTAAAGGAGAAATGCCTATATTATCTGCCCCCTTACTGTACCACATTTCAACTCAATCAGTTCAGTAGTTTGTGCTTGCGAGAGCAACAAAACTATTATATATATTATAAGAAGTGTTTGGGATTCCAGTTACAAAACCCAAATGTGGCAACAATTCCTTATAATAATTCCAGTTATTGTCAAAAACTCATAACAAGCTTAAAATAAGCTTAAACAAAGCATAATACAAGCTTAAACCAAGCTTTACCCCATCTTAGACCAAGCTTAAAACAAGCTAAAACCAAGTTCTAAACAAGCTAAAATCAAGCTTAAGCTCATCTTAAACCAAGCTTTAACAATTTTAAACAACCTCAAACTAAGCTTAAACCAATCTTTGAACTAGTTTAAACCAAGCTTATAACAAGCTTAATACGAGCTTAAAAAAAGCTTAAAACAAGCTTAAACCAAGCATAAAACAAGCTTAATCCAAGCATAAAACAAGCTTAAACCAAGATTTACCCCATCTTAGACCAAGCTTAAAATATGTTTAAACCTAGCTTAAAACTAGCTTAAGCCAAGCTCTAAACATGCTTAAATAAAGCTTAAGCTCATCTTAAACCAAGCTTAAACGAGTTTAAAACAAGCTAAAACTAAGTTTAAACCAAGCTACAACAAAGCTTAATCCTAGCTTAAAACAAACAAGCTTAAATAAGCTAAAACCAAGGTTAAAACAAGCTAAAGCCAAGCTTAAAACAAGTTGAAGCCAGTCTTAAAACAAACTTAAACCAGGCTAAAACCAAAATTAAACCTAGTTAAATCCAAACTAAAACCAAGCTACGTCCAAAATAAAATCTTAAACCAAGCTTAAAATATCCCTTATGAAAAAGTTTATATATGGCCATATAAAATTTTTTGTATCTGGTTATATTTGGTTTTGGACCAAATATAACCAGATATGATCATATATGGAATCCCCCATATATGGAAATCTTTAAAAAAAAAAATAATAATAAAAAAATAACAATTAAACATATTTTCACATCAAATGGTATAAACTATGCATTAAAACCATGATAAAATTTTTTTATACGAAAATTTCAAAACAAAATTTTCTAACAGCCATCTAGGATTCGAACCCAGGACTCCAGCGTGGGAGTCGGCCCCTTTAGCCACTACACCACAACCGCTTCATATCAGTTGACTCAACAAAACCCATTACGAATAAGAGAAGCTGTATTTGGTCTCGTAAAACAAGATTTTCTTAGACATTTTATGTCATTTGAAGAATGTTATCATTAAAATAGCCTAACTACGTGACATTGATATTTGCGGCTGTTTAATAGCAAAGGTCCAATTAATTAATTATTAATATAATATTCTCCTTATTTAGGCCACTACACTTACAATTTTAAAATTATACGTCAGTTTAAAGATTTTGTTGCGTTATAATAAAATTGTACAATAGATGTATGTACAGGATTGTGTCATCTGGGTTTAAATCTGGACACTTTATTACTTTACTACTAATTACTTTAAAGGAGAAATGCCTATATTATCTGCCCCCTTACTGTACCACATTTCAACTCAATCAGTTCAGTAGTTTGTGCTTGCGAGAGCAACAAAACTATTATATATATTATAAGAAGTGTTTGGGATTCCAGTTACAAAACCCAAATGTGGCAACAATTCCTTATAATAATTCCAGTTATTGTCAAAAACTCATTTATACATGAGCATAAATGGAAAATTATTATTCCATATATGAGTAATTTAATTCCATACCTGGGAGTCATATATGGCCATATATAGACAATAATTCCATATTGGAGGATATTTATGGCCATATATGGACAATCATTTCATATATAGAAAACATGTATGGCCATATATGGACAATCATTTCATATATAGAAAACATGTATGGCCATATATGGCCAATAATTCCATATATAGACTACATATATGACCATATATGGACACCCCCATATATGGATACAACCACATCTGGCCATATCTGCTTCCATATATGGCCATAAAAAACCATATATGGCTTTATAAAAACATACATGGAATTTTGATGTGGCCATATATGGCCAAAAATTACTTTTTTATAGGGGATGTTTAAACCAAGCTTAAAACAAGCTTAAGATAAGCCTAAAACTAGCTTAAACCAAGCTTAAAAAAAAGCTTAACCCAAGCTTAAAACAAACTAAAACCAAGCTTAAATAAGCTCAGACCAAGGTTTAAACCAAAATTAAACCTAGTTAAATCCAAACTAAAACCAAGCTACGACCAAGCTTAAAACATTCTTAAACCAAGCTTAAAACAAGCTAAGACCAAGCTATAAAAAAGTTAAAACCAAACTTTAACAAAGCTTAATCCTAGCTAAAACCAAGCTTAAAACAAGCTTCAACTAAGCTTAAATCAAGCCTTAAACTAGTTTAATCCAAGCTTATAACAAGCTTAAACAAGCTTTAACCAAGCTTAAAACAAGCTACAACCAAGCTTAAATAAGCTAAGATCAAGGTTTAAACCAAGCTTAAACCTAGTTAAATCCAAACTAAAACCAAGCTACGACTATGCTTAAAACCATCTTAAACAAAGCTTAAAACAAGCTTAAGCCAATCCCAAAACAAACTAAAACCAAGCTTAAAACAAGCTAAAACCAAGCTTAAAACAAGCTAAAACCAAGCTTAAAACAAGCTAAAACCAAGCTTGGTTTATGATAGTTTTAAGCTTGGTTTTAAGCTTGGTTTAAGATGGTTTTAAGCATAGTCGTAGCTTGGTTTTAGTTTGGATTTAACTAGGTTTAAGCTTGGTTTAAACCTTGATCTTAGCTTATTTAAGCTTGGTTGAAGCTTGTTTTAAGCTTGGTTTAAGCTGGTTTTAGTTTGGATTTAACGACCAATTTTAAAACCATCTTAAACCAAGCTTAAAACAAGCTTAAGCCAAGCTTAACCCCATTCTAGACCAAGCTTAAATCAAGCTTAAAACAAGCTAAAACCAAGCTTAAAACAAGCTTAAACCTAGCTTCAAACAAGCTAAAAACCAAGCTTAAATAATCTAACACCAAGGTTTAAACCAAGCTTAAACCTAGTTAAATCCAAACTAAAACCAAGATACGTCAAAACTTAAAACTATCTTAAAACAAGCTTAAAAAAAGTTAAAGCCAAGCTTAAAACAAGCTAAAACCAAGTTTAAAACAATCTAAACCCAAGCTTAAAACAAGCTAAAGCCAAGCTTAAAACATGTTAAAGCCAAGCTTAAAACAAGCTAAAACCAAATTACTAAAACCAAAATACGACAAAACTTAATCCTAGCTAAAACCAAGCTTAAAACAAGCTAAAACCAAGCTCTAAACAAGCTTAAACCAAGTTGAAAACAAGCTAAAACCAAGCTTAAAACAAGTTAAAGCCAATCTTAAAACAAACTAAAACCAGGCTCAAACCAAGCCTTAACCTAGTTTAATCCAAACTAAAACCAAGCTATGTCCAAACTTAAAACTATCTTAAAACAAGCTTAAAAAAAGTTAAAGCCAAGCTTAAAACAAGCTAAAACCAAGTTTAAAACAATCTAAACCCAAGCTTAAAACAAGCTAAAGCCAAGCTTAAAACAAGCTAAAACCAAGCTTACAACGAGCAAAAACCAAGTATTAAACAAGCTAAAAGATAGCTTAAATCCATCTTAAACCAAGCTTATCGCATGCTTAAACCAAGCTTAAAACAAGTTTAAGCCAAGTCTAAAACAAGCTGAAACCAAGCTTAAAACAAGCTTAAATAAGCTTACACCAAGGTTTAAACCAAGCTTAAACCTAGTTAAATCCAAACTAAAACCAAGATACGTCCAAACTTAAAAATATCTTCAACCAAGCTCAAACCAAGCTTAAACCTAGTTTAATCCAAACTAAAACCAAGCTATGTCCAAACATAAAACTATCTTAAAACAAGCTTAAAAAAAGTTAAAGCCAAGCTTAAAACAAGCTAAAACCAAGTTTAAAACAATCTAAACCCAAGCTTAAAACATGCTGAAACCAAGCTTAAACCAAGCTTAAATAAGCTTACACCAAGGTTTAAACCAAGCTTAAACCTAGTTAAATCCAAACTAAAACCAAGATACGTCCAAACTTAAAAATATCTTCAACCAAGCATAAAATATGTTTAAACCAAGCTTAAAACAAGCTTAAGCCAAGCTCTAAACAAGCTAAAATCAAGCTTAAGCTCATCTTAAACCAAGCTTAAACAAGTTTAAAACAAGCTTAAACTAAGCTTAAATCGAGCTAAAACTAAGCTTAAACCAAGCTTATAACAAGCTAAAAACAAGTTTAAACCAAGCTTAAAACAAGTTTAAACCAAGCTTAAAACAAGCTTAATCCAAGCATAAAAAAGCTTAAACCAAGCTTAACCCCATCTTAGATCAATCTTGAAACAAGCTTAAACCAAGCCTAAAACAAGCAAAAACCAAGCTTAAAACAAGCTAAATCCAAAATTAAAACAAGCTTAAAACAAGCATAAACCCATTTTGGACCTAACTTAAAACAAGTTTAAAACAAGCTTAAACTAAGTTTAAACAAGCTAAAACCAAGCTTAAATAAGCTAACACCATTGTTTAAACAAAGCTTAAACCTAGTTAAATCCAAACTAAAACCAAGATACGTCCAACCTTAAAACTATCTTAAACCAAGCTTAAAGCAAGCTTAAACCAAGCTTAAAACCAAGCTCAAACCAAGCTTAAACCTAGTTTAATCCAAACTAAAAACAAGCACGTCCAAACTTAAAACTATCTTAAAACAAGCTTAAAAAAAGTTAAAGCCAAGCTTAATCCTAGCTAAAACCAAACCTAAAACAAGCTAAAACCAAGCTCTAAACAAGCTAAAATCAAGCTTAAGCTCATCTTAAACCAAGCTTAAACAAGTTAAAAGGACCTCAAACTAAGCTTAAACCAAGCTTTGTACTAGTTTAAACCAAGCTTATAACAAGCTTAAAACAAGCTTAAAAAAAGCTAAAAACAAGCTTAAACCAAGCATAAAACAAGCTTAATCCAAGCATAAAACAAGCTTAAACCAAGCTTTACCCCATCTTAGACCAAGCTTAAAATATGTTTAAACCAAGCTTAAAACAAGCTTAATCCAAGCATAAAAAAGCTTAAACCAAGCTTAACCCCATCTTAGATCAAGCTTGAAACAAGCTTAAACCAAGCTTAAAACAAGCAAAAACCAAGCTTAAAACAAGCTAAATCCAAAATTAAAACAAGCTTAAAACAAGCATTAACCCATTTTGGACCTAACTTAAAACAAGTTTAAAACAAGCTTAAACTAAGTTTAAACAAGCTAAAACCAAGCTTAAATAAGCTAACACCATTGTTTAAACAAAGCTTAAACCTAGTTAAATCCAAACTAAAACCAAGATACGTCCAACCTTAAAACTATCTTAAAACAAGCTTAAACCAAGCTTTACCCCATCTTAGACCAAGCTTAAAATATGTTTAAACCAAGCTTAAAACAAGCTTAAGCCAAGCTCTAAACAAGCTAAAATCAAGCTTAAGCTCATCTTAAACCAAGCTTAAACAAGTTTAAAACAAGCTAAAACTAAGTTTAAACCAAGCTACAACAAAGCTTAATCCTAGCTTAAAACAAACAAGCTTAAATAAGCTAAAACCAAGGTTAAAACAAGCTAAAGCCAAGCTTAAAACAAGTTAAAGCCAGTCTTAAAACAAACTTAAACCAGGCTTAAACCAAAATTAAACCTAGTTAAATCCAAACTAAAACCAAGCTACGTCCAAAATAAAAACCAAGCTTAAAATATGTTTAAACCAAGCTTAAAACAAAGTTAAGATAAGCCTAAAACTAGCTTAAACCAAGCTAAAAAAAAAGCTTAAACCAAGCTTAAAACAAACTAAAACCAAGCTTAAATAAGCTCAGACCAAGGTTTAAACCAAAATTAAACCTAGTTAAATCCAAACTAAAACCAAGCTATGGCCAAGCTTAAAACATTCTTAAACCAAGCTTAAAACAAGCTAAGACCAAGCTATAAAAAAGTTAAAACCAAACTTTAACAAAGCTTAATCCTAGCTAAAACAAGCTTCAACCAAGCTTAAATAAGCTAAGATCAAGGTTTAAACCAAGCATAAACCTAGTTAAATCCAAACTAAAACCAAGCTACGACTATGCTTAAAACCATCTTAAACCAAGCTTAAAACCAAGCTTAAAGCTATCATAAACCATTGGTTTTAGCTTGTTTTAAGCTTGGTTTTAGCTTGTTTTAAGCTTGGTTTTAGCTTGTTTTAAGCTTGGTTTTAGCTTGTTTTAAGCTTGGTTTTAGTTTGTTTTGGGTTTGGCTTAAGCTTGTTTTAAGCTTTGTTTAAGATGGTTTTAAGCATAGTCGTAGCTTGGTTTTAGTTTGGATTTAACTAGGTTTAAGCTTGGTTTAAACCTTGATCTTAGCTTATTTAAGCTTGGTTGTAGCTTGTTTTAAGCTTGGTTAAAGCTTGTTTAAGCTTGTGTTAAGCTTGGATTAAACTAGTTTAAGGCTTGATTTAAGCTTAGTTAAACCTTGTTTTAACTAAAACCAAGATACGTCAAAACTTAAAACTATCTTAAACCAAGCTTAAAACATGTTAAAGCCAAGCTTAAAACAAGCTAAAACCAAATTACTAAAACCAAAATACGACAAAACTTAATCCTAGCTAAAACCAAGCTTAAAACAAGCTAAAACCAAGCTCTAAACAAGCTTAAACCAAGTTGAAAACAAGCTAAAACCAAGCTTAAAACAAGTTAAAGCCAATCTTAAAACAAACTAAAACCAGGCTCAAACCAAGCTTAAACCTAGTTTAATCCAAACTAAAACCAAGCTATGTCCAAACTTAAAACTATCTTAAAACAAGCTTAAAAAAGTTAAAGCCAAGCTTAAAACAAGCTAAAACCAAGTTTAAAACAATCTAAACCCAAGCTTAAAACAAGCTGAAACCAAGCTTAAACCAAGCTTAAAACAAGCTTAAATAAGCTTACACCAAGGTTTAAACCAAGCTTAAACCTAGTTAAATCCAAACTAAAACCAAGATACGTCCAAACTTAAAAATATCTTCAACCAAGCATAAAATATGTTTAAACCAAGATTAAAACAAGCTTAAGCCAAGCTCTAAACAAGCTAAAATCAAGCTTAAGCTCATCTTAAACCAAGCTTAAACAAGTTTAAAACAAGCTTAATCTAAGCTTAAATCGAGCTAAAACTAAGCTTAAACCAAGCTTATAACAAGCTAAAAACAAGTTTAAACCAAGCTTAAAAAAAAGCTTAATCCAAGCATAAAAAAGCTTAAACCAAGCTTAACCCCATCTTAGATCAAGCTTGAAACAAGCTTAAACCAAGCTTAAAACAAGCAAAAACCAAGCTTAAAACAAGCTAAATCCAAAATTAAAACAAGCTTAAAACAAGCATTAACCCATTTTGGACCTAACTTAAAACAAGTTTAAAACAAGCTTAAACTAAGTTTAAACAAGCTAAAACCAAGCTTAAATAAGCTAACACCATTGTTTTAACAAAGCTTAAACCTAGTTAAATCCAAACTAAAACCAAGATACGTCCAACCTTAAAACTATCTTAAACCAAGCTTAAAACAAGTTAAGACCAAGCTTAAAACAAGCTAAAACAAAGTTTAAAACAATCTAAACCCAAGCTTAAATCAAGCTAAAACCAAGCTTAAAACAAGCAAAAACCAAGCTTAAGTAAGCTATAACCAAGGTTTAAACCAAGCTTAAACCTAGTTAAATCCAAACTAAAACCAAGATATGTCCAATCTTAAAACTATCTTAAACCAAGCTTAAAATAGTTTTAAACCAAGCTTAAAACAAGCTTAAACCAAGCTAAAAACAAACTTAAACCAAGCTCAAATAAGCTAAGACCAAGCTAAAAAAAAGTTTAAGCCAAACTAAAACTAAGTTAAAACCAAGCTACAACAAAGCTTAATCCTAGCTAAAACCAAGCTTAAAACAAGCTAAAACCAAGCTCTAAACAAGCTAAAATCAAGCTTAAGCTCATCTTAAACCAAGCTTAAACAAGTTTAAACAACCTCAAACTAAGCTTAAACTAAGCTTTGAACTAGTTTAAACCAACCTTATAACAAGCTTAAAACAAGCTAAAAAAAAGCTTAAAACAATCTGAAACCAAGCATAAAACAAGCTTAATCCCAGCATAAAACAAGCTTAAACCAAGCTTTACCCAAGCTTAAACCAAGCTTAGATCAAGCTGAAACCAAGATTAAAACAAGCTAAAACCAAGCTTAGAACAAGCTAAACCAAACTTAAAGCAAGCTTAAACCAAGCTTAAAACCAAGCTCAAACCAAGCTTAAACCTAGTTTAATCCAAACTAAAAACAAGCACGTCCAAACTTAAAACTATCTTAAAACAAGCTTAAAAAAAGTTAAAGCCAAGCTTAATCCTAGCTAAAAACAAGCCTAAAACAAGCTAAAACCAAGCTCTAAACAAGCTAAAATCAAGCTTAAGCTCATCTTAAACCAAGCTTAAACAAGTTAAAAGGACCTCAAACTAAGCTTAAACCAAGCTTTGTACTAGTTTAAACCAAGCTTATAACAAGCTTAAAACAAGCTTAAAAAAAGCTAAAAACAAGCTTAAACCAAGCATAAAACAAGCTTAATCCAAGCATAAAACAAGCTTAAACCAAGCTTTACCCCATCTTAGACCAAGCTTAAAATATGTTTAAACCAAGCTTAAAACAAGCTTAATCCAAGCATAAAAAAGCTTAAACCAAGCTTAACCCCATCTTAGATCAAGCTTGAAACAAGCTTAAACCAAGCTTAAAACAAGCAAAAACCAAGCTTAAAACAAGCTAAATCCAAAATTAAAACAAGCTTAAAACAAGCATTAACCCATTTTGGACCTAACTTAAAACAAGTTTAAAACAAGCTTAAACTAAGTTTAAACAAGCTAAAACCAAGCTTAAATAAGCTAACACCATTGTTTAAACAAAGCTTAAACCTAGTTAAATCCAAACTAAAACCAAGATACGTCCAACCTTAAAACTATCTTAAAACAAGCTTAAACCAAGCTTTACCCCATCTTAGACCAAGCTTAAAATATGTTTAAACCAAGCTTAAAACAAGCTTAAGCCAAGCTCTAAACAAGCTAAAATCAAGCTTAAGCTCATCTTAAACCAAGCTTAAACAAGTTTAAAACAAGCTAAAACTAAGTTTAAACCAAGCTACAACAAAGCTTAATCCTAGCTTAAAACAAACAAGCTTAAATAAGCTAAAACCAAGGTTAAAACAAGCTAAAGCCAAGCTTAAAACAAGTTAAAGCCAGTCTTAAAACAAACTTAAACCAGGCTTAAACCAAAATTAAACCTAGTTAAATCCAAACTAAAACCAAGCTACGTCCAAAATAAAAACCAAGCTTAAAATATGTTTAAACCAAGCTTAAAACAAAGTTAAGATAAGCCTAAAACTAGCTTAAACCAAGCTAAAAAAAAAGCTTAAACCAAGCTTAAAACAAACTAAAACCAAGCTTAAATAAGCTCAGACCAAGGTTTAAACCAAAATTAAACCTAGTTAAATCCAAACTAAAACCAAGCTATGGCCAAGCTTAAAACATTCTTAAACCAAGCTTAAAACAAGCTAAGACCAAGCTATAAAAAAGTTAAAACCAAACTTTAACAAAGCTTAATCCTAGCTAAAACAAGCTTCAACCAAGCTTAAATAAGCTAAGATCAAGGTTTAAACCAAGCATAAACCTAGTTAAATCCAAACTAAAACCAAGCTACGACTATGCTTAAAACCATCTTAAACCAAGCTTAAAACCAAGCTTAAAGCTATCATAAACCATTGGTTTTAGCTTGTTTTAAGCTTGGTTTTAGCTTGTTTTAAGCTTGGTTTTAGCTTGTTTTAAGCTTGGTTTTAGCTTGTTTTAAGCTTGGTTTTAGCTTGTTTTAAGCTTGGTTTTAGTTTGTTTTGGGTTTGGCTTAAGCTTGTTTTAAGCTTTGTTTAAGATGGTTTTAAGCATAGTCGTAGCTTGGTTTTAGTTTGGATTTAACTAGGTTTAAGCTTGGTTTAAACCTTGATCTTAGCTTATTTAAGCTTGGTTGTAGCTTGTTTTAAGCTTGGTTAAAGCTTGTTTAAGCTTGTGTTAAGCTTGGATTAAACTAGTTTAAGGCTTGATTTAAGCTTAGTTAAACCTTGTTTTAACTAAAACCAAGATACGTCAAAACTTAAAACTATCTTAAACCAAGCTTAAAACATGTTAAAGCCAAGCTTAAAACAAGCTAAAACCAAATTACTAAAACCAAAATACGACAAAACTTAATCCTAGCTAAAACCAAGCTTAAAACAAGCTAAAACCAAGCTCTAAACAAGCTTAAACCAAGTTGAAAACAAGCTAAAACCAAGCTTAAAACAAGTTAAAGCCAATCTTAAAACAAACTAAAACCAGGCTCAAACCAAGCTTAAACCTAGTTTAATCCAAACTAAAACCAAGCTATGTCCAAACTTAAAACTATCTTAAAACAAGCTTAAAAAAGTTAAAGCCAAGCTTAAAACAAGCTAAAACCAAGTTTAAAACAATCTAAACCCAAGCTTAAAACAAGCTGAAACCAAGCTTAAACCAAGCTTAAAACAAGCTTAAATAAGCTTACACCAAGGTTTAAACCAAGCTTAAACCTAGTTAAATCCAAACTAAAACCAAGATACGTCCAAACTTAAAAATATCTTCAACCAAGCATAAAATATGTTTAAACCAAGATTAAAACAAGCTTAAGCCAAGCTCTAAACAAGCTAAAATCAAGCTTAAGCTCATCTTAAACCAAGCTTAAACAAGTTTAAAACAAGCTTAATCTAAGCTTAAATCGAGCTAAAACTAAGCTTAAACCAAGCTTATAACAAGCTAAAAACAAGTTTAAACCAAGCTTAAAAAAAAGCTTAATCCAAGCATAAAAAAGCTTAAACCAAGCTTAACCCCATCTTAGATCAAGCTTGAAACAAGCTTAAACCAAGCTTAAAACAAGCAAAAACCAAGCTTAAAACAAGCTAAATCCAAAATTAAAACAAGCTTAAAACAAGCATTAACCCATTTTGGACCTAACTTAAAACAAGTTTAAAACAAGCTTAAACTAAGTTTAAACAAGCTAAAACCAAGCTTAAATAAGCTAACACCATTGTTTTAACAAAGCTTAAACCTAGTTAAATCCAAACTAAAACCAAGATACGTCCAACCTTAAAACTATCTTAAACCAAGCTTAAAACAAGTTAAGACCAAGCTTAAAACAAGCTAAAACAAAGTTTAAAACAATCTAAACCCAAGCTTAAATCAAGCTAAAACCAAGCTTAAAACAAGCAAAAACCAAGCTTAAGTAAGCTATAACCAAGGTTTAAACCAAGCTTAAACCTAGTTAAATCCAAACTAAAACCAAGATATGTCCAATCTTAAAACTATCTTAAACCAAGCTTAAAATAGTTTTAAACCAAGCTTAAAACAAGCTTAAACCAAGCTAAAAACAAACTTAAACCAAGCTCAAATAAGCTAAGACCAAGCTAAAAAAAAGTTTAAGCCAAACTAAAACTAAGTTAAAACCAAGCTACAACAAAGCTTAATCCTAGCTAAAACCAAGCTTAAAACAAGCTAAAACCAAGCTCTAAACAAGCTAAAATCAAGCTTAAGCTCATCTTAAACCAAGCTTAAACAAGTTTAAACAACCTCAAACTAAGCTTAAACTAAGCTTTGAACTAGTTTAAACCAACCTTATAACAAGCTTAAAACAAGCTAAAAAAAAGCTTAAAACAATCTGAAACCAAGCATAAAACAAGCTTAATCCCAGCATAAAACAAGCTTAAACCAAGCTTTACCCAAGCTTAAACCAAGCTTAGATCAAGCTGAAACCAAGATTAAAACAAGCTAAAACCAAGCTTAGAACAAGCTAAACCAAACTTAAAGCAAGCTTAAACCAAGCTTAAAACCAAGCTCAAACCAAGCTTAAACCTAGTTTAATCCAAACTAAAAACAAGCACGTCCAAACTTAAAACTATCTTAAAACAAGCTTAAAAAAAGTTAAAGCCAAGCTTAATCCTAGCTAAAAACAAGCCTAAAACAAGCTAAAACCAAGCTCTAAACAAGCTAAAATCAAGCTTAAGCTCATCTTAAACCAAGCTTAAACAAGTTAAAAGGACCTCAAACTAAGCTTAAACCAAGCTTTGTACTAGTTTAAACCAAGCTTATAACAAGCTTAAAACAAGCTTAAAAAAAGCTAAAAACAAGCTTAAACCAAGTTTTACCCCATCTTAGACCAAGCTTAAAATAAGCATAAACCAAGATTAAAACAAGCTAAAACCAAGCTTAAAACAAGCTACAACCAAGCCTAAAACAAGCTAAAACCAAGCTTAAAACAAGCTTAAAACAAGCTTAAACCAAGCTTAAGCTAACTCAAGCTTGGTTTATGATAGTTTTAAGCTTAGTCGTAGTTTGGATTTAGTTCGGATTTAACTAGGTTTAAGCTTGGTTTAAACCTTGGTCTTAGCTTATTTAAGCATGGTTTTACTTGTTTTAAGCTTGGTTTAAGCTTTCTTTAAGTTTGGTTTAGCTTGTTTTAAGCTTGGTTTAACCTTGTTGTAGGCTTGGCTTAAACTTGTTTTAAAATTGGTTTAAGCATGTTTTAAGCTTAATTTAAGATGGGTTTAAGCTATCTTTTAGCTTGTTTAAAACTTGGTTTTAGCTCGTTTTAGGCTTGGTTTGAGCTTGTTTTTAACTTGTTTAAGCTTTGTTTAAGATGAGCTTAAGCTTGATTTTAACTTGTTTAGAGCTTGGTTTTAGCTAGGATTAAGCTTTCTTGTAGCTTTGTTTTAACTTAGTTTTAGTTTGGCTTAAACTTTTTTTAGCTTGGTCTTAGCTTATTTGAGCTTGGTTTAAGTTTGTTTTTAGCTTGGTTTAAGCTTGTTTTTGGCTTGGCTTAAGCTTGTTTTAAGCTTGGTTTAAACATATTTTAAGCTTGGTTTAAGATAGTTTTAAGATTGGACGTATCTTGGTTTTAGTTTGGATTTAACTAGGTTAAAGCTTGGTTTAAACCTTGGTTATAGCTTATTTAAGCTTGGTTTTTGCTTGTTTTAAGCTTGGTTAAGGCTTGGTTTCAGCTTGTTTTAGACTTGGCTTAATCTTGTTTTAAGCTTGGTTTAAGCATGTTTTAAGCTTGGTTTAAGATGGGTTTAAGCTATCTTTTAGCTTGTTTAATACTTGGTTTTAGCTCGTTTTAGGCTTGGTCTTAGCTTGGTTTAGCGTGGCCTTAGCTTGTTTTAAGCTTGGGTTTTGATTGTTATAAACTTGGTTTAAGCTTGCTTTAGGCTTGGCTTAAGCTTGTTTTAAGCTTGGCTTAAGCTTGTTTTCAGCTTGGTTTAAGATGGTTTTAAGCTTGATCGAAGCTTGGTTTTAGTTAGGATTTAACGACCAAGCTTAAAACCATCTTAAGCCAAGCTTAAAACTAGCTAAGACCAATCTTAAACAAAAAAAGCTAAAACCAAACTAAAACTAAGTTAAAAACAAGCTACAACAAAGCTTAATCCTAGCTTAAAACAAACAAGCTTAAAACAGCTTAAACCAAGCTTAAATAAGCTAAACTCAAGGTGAAAACAAGCAAAAGCCAAGCTTAAAACAAGTTTAAGCCAATCTAAAAACAAACTAAAACCGGGCTTAAACCAAGCTTAAACCTAGTTAAATCCAACTAAAACCAAGCTACGCCCAAACTTAGCTCTATCTTAAAACACGCTTAAAACAAGTTTAAGCCAAGTCTAAAACAAGCTGAAACCAAGCTTAAATAAGCTTACACCAAGGTTTAAACCAAGCTTAAACCAAGCTTAAACCAAGGTTTAAACCAAGCTTAAACCAAGCTTAAACCAAGGTTTAAACCAAGCTTAAACCTAGTTAAATCCAAACTAAAACCAAGATACGTCCAAGATTAAAACTATCTTAAACTAAGCTTAAAATATGTTTAAACCAAGCTTAAAACAAGCTTAAGCCAAGCCTAAAACAAGCTTTAACCAAGCTTAAAACAAGCTTAAACCAAGCTTAAAACAAACTAAAACCAAGCTTAAATAATACGCTAAGACCAAGGTTTAAACCAAAATTAAACCTAGTTAAATCCAAACTAAAACCAAGCTATGACCAAGCTTACAACCATCTAAAACCGAGCTTAAAACAAGCTAAGACCAAGCTAAAAAAGTTAAAACCAAACTAAAACGAAGTTAAAACCAGGCTACAACAAAGCTTAATCCTAGGCAAAACCAAGCTTAAAACAAGCTAAAACAAAGTTCTAAACAAGCTAAAATCAAGCTTAAGCTCATCTTAAACCAAGCTTTAACAAGTTTAAACAACCTCAAACTAAGCTTAAACCAAGCTTTGAACTAGTTTAAACCAAGCTTATAACAAGCTTAAAACAAGCTTTAAAAAAGCTTAAAAAAGCTTAAAACAAGCTTAAACCAAGCATAAAACAAGCTTAATCCAAGCATAAAACAAGCTTAAACCAAGCTTATAACAAGCTTAGACTAAGCTAAAAAAAGTTAAAACCAAACTAAAACTATGTTAAAACCAAGCTACAACAAAGCTTAATCCTAGCTAAAACCAAGCTTAAAACAAGCTAAAACCAAGTTCTAAACAAGCTAAAATCAAGCTTAAGCTCATCTTAAACCAAGCTTTAACAAGTTTAAACAACCTCAAACTAAGCTTAAACCAAGCTTTAAACTAGTTTAAACCAAGCTTATAACAAGCTTAAAACAAGCTTAAAAAAAGCTTAAAACAAGCTTAAACTAAGCATAAAACAAGCTTAATCCAAGCATAAAACAAGCTTAAACCAAGCTTTATCCCATCTTAGACCAAGCTTAAAACAAGCTTTAACCAAGCTTAAAACAAGCTACAACCAAGCATAAAACAAGCTAAAACCAAGCTAAAAACAAGCTTGTTTTAAGCTTGGTCTGAGATAGGGTTAAGCTTGGTTTAAGCTTTTTTTAGACTTGGCTTAAAACTAAAACTAAGTTAAAACCAGGCTACAACAAAGCTTAATCCTAGCCAAAACTAAGCTTAAAACAAGCTAAAACCAAGCTCAAATCAAGCTAAAATCAAGCTAAAGCTCATCTTAAACCAAGCTTAAACAAGTTTAAAACAAGCTAAAACTAAGCTTAAACCAAGCTTTGAACTAGTATAAACCAAGCTTATAACAAGCTTAAAGCAAGCTTAATCCAAGCTTAAAACATGCTAAAACCAAGCTTAAAACAAGCTTAATCTAAGCTTAACCCCATCTTAGACCAAGCTTAAAATATGTTTAAACCAAGCTTAAAACAAGCTTAATCCAAGCATAAAAAAGCTTAAACCAAGCTTAACCCCATCTTAGATCAAGCTTGAAACAAGCTTAAACCAAGCTTAAAACAAGCAAAAACCAAGCTTAAAACAAGCTAAATCCAAAATTAAAACAAGCTTAAAACAAGCATTAACCCATTTTGGACCTAACTTAAAACAAGTTTAAAACAAGCTTAAACTAAGTTTAAACAAGCTAAAACCAAGCTTAAATAAGCTAACACCATTGTTTAAACAAAGCTTAAACCTAGTTAAATCCAAACTAAAACCAAGATACGTCCAACCTTAAAACTATCTTAAAACAAGCTTAAACCAAGCTTTACCCCATCTTAGACCAAGCTTAAAATATGTTTAAACCAAGCTTAAAACAAGCTTAAGCCAAGCTCTAAACAAGCTAAAATCAAGCTTAAGCTCATCTTAAACCAAGCTTAAACAAGTTTAAAACAAGCTAAAACTAAGTTTAAACCAAGCTACAACAAAGCTTAATCCTAGCTTAAAACAAACAAGCTTAAATAAGCTAAAACCAAGGTTAAAACAAGCTAAAGCCAAGCTTAAAACAAGTTAAAGCCAGTCTTAAAACAAACTTAAACCAGGCTTAAACCAAAATTAAACCTAGTTAAATCCAAACTAAAACCAAGCTACGTCCAAAATAAAAACCAAGCTTAAAATATGTTTAAACCAAGCTTAAAACAAAGTTAAGATAAGCCTAAAACTAGCTTAAACCAAGCTAAAAAAAAAGCTTAAACCAAGCTTAAAACAAACTAAAACCAAGCTTAAATAAGCTCAGACCAAGGTTTAAACCAAAATTAAACCTAGTTAAATCCAAACTAAAACCAAGCTATGGCCAAGCTTAAAACATTCTTAAACCAAGCTTAAAACAAGCTAAGACCAAGCTATAAAAAAGTTAAAACCAAACTTTAACAAAGCTTAATCCTAGCTAAAACAAGCTTCAACCAAGCTTAAATAAGCTAAGATCAAGGTTTAAACCAAGCATAAACCTAGTTAAATCCAAACTAAAACCAAGCTACGACTATGCTTAAAACCATCTTAAACCAAGCTTAAAACCAAGCTTAAAGCTATCATAAACCATTGGTTTTAGCTTGTTTTAAGCTTGGTTTTAGCTTGTTTTAAGCTTGGTTTTAGCTTGTTTTAAGCTTGGTTTTAGCTTGTTTTAAGCTTGGTTTTAGTTTGTTTTGGGTTTGGCTTAAGCTTGTTTTAAGCTTTGTTTAAGATGGTTTTAAGCATAGTCGTAGCTTGGTTTTAGTTTGGATTTAACTAGGTTTAAGCTTGGTTTAAACCTTGATCTTAGCTTATTTAAGCTTGGTTGTAGCTTGTTTTAAGCTTGGTTAAAGCTTGTTTAAGCTTGTGTTAAGCTTGGATTAAACTAGTTTAAGGCTTGATTTAAGCTTAGTTAAACCTTGTTTTAACTAAAACCAAGATACGTCAAAACTTAAAACTATCTTAAACCAAGCTTAAAACATGTTAAAGCCAAGCTTAAAACAAGCTAAAACCAAATTACTAAAACCAAAATACGACAAAACTTAATCCTAGCTAAAACCAAGCTTAAAACAAGCTAAAACCAAGCTCTAAACAAGCTTAAACCAAGTTGAAAACAAGCTAAAACCAAGCTTAAAACAAGTTAAAGCCAATCTTAAAACAAACTAAAACCAGGCTCAAACCAAGCTTAAACCTAGTTTAATCCAAACTAAAACCAAGCTATGTCCAAACTTAAAACTATCTTAAAACAAGCTTAAAAAAGTTAAAGCCAAGCTTAAAACAAGCTAAAACCAAGTTTAAAACAATCTAAACCCAAGCTTAAAACAAGCTGAAACCAAGCTTAAACCAAGCTTAAAACAAGCTTAAATAAGCTTACACCAAGGTTTAAACCAAGCTTAAACCTAGTTAAATCCAAACTAAAACCAAGATACGTCCAAACTTAAAAATATCTTCAACCAAGCATAAAATATGTTTAAACCAAGATTAAAACAAGCTTAAGCCAAGCTCTAAACAAGCTAAAATCAAGCTTAAGCTCATCTTAAACCAAGCTTAAACAAGTTTAAAACAAGCTTAATCTAAGCTTAAATCGAGCTAAAACTAAGCTTAAACCAAGCTTATAACAAGCTAAAAACAAGTTTAAACCAAGCTTAAAAAAAAGCTTAATCCAAGCATAAAAAAGCTTAAACCAAGCTTAACCCCATCTTAGATCAAGCTTGAAACAAGCTTAAACCAAGCTTAAAACAAGCAAAAACCAAGCTTAAAACAAGCTAAATCCAAAATTAAAACAAGCTTAAAACAAGCATTAACCCATTTTGGACCTAACTTAAAACAAGTTTAAAACAAGCTTAAACTAAGTTTAAACAAGCTAAAACCAAGCTTAAATAAGCTAACACCATTGTTTTAACAAAGCTTAAACCTAGTTAAATCCAAACTAAAACCAAGATACGTCCAACCTTAAAACTATCTTAAACCAAGCTTAAAACAAGTTAAGACCAAGCTTAAAACAAGCTAAAACAAAGTTTAAAACAATCTAAACCCAAGCTTAAATCAAGCTAAAACCAAGCTTAAAACAAGCAAAAACCAAGCTTAAGTAAGCTATAACCAAGGTTTAAACCAAGCTTAAACCTAGTTAAATCCAAACTAAAACCAAGATATGTCCAATCTTAAAACTATCTTAAACCAAGCTTAAAATAGTTTTAAACCAAGCTTAAAACAAGCTTAAACCAAGCTAAGACCAAGCTAAAAAAAAGTTTAAGCCAAACTAAAACTAAGTTAAAACCAAGCTACAACAAAGCTTAATCCTAGCTAAAACCAAGCTTAAAACAAGCTAAAACCAAGCTCTAAACAAGCTAAAATCAAGCTTAAGCTCATCTTAAACCAAGCTTAAACAAGTTTAAACAACCTCAAACTAAGCTTAAACTAAGCTTTGAACTAGTTTAAACCAACCTTATAACAAGCTTAAAACAAGCTAAAAAAAAGCTTAAAACAATCTGAAACCAAGCATAAAACAAGCTTAATCCCAGCATAAAACAAGCTTAAACCAAGCTTTACCCAAGCTTAAACCAAGCTTAGATCAAGCTGAAACCAAGATTAAAACAAGCTAAAACCAAGCTTAGAACAAGCTAAACCAAACTTAAAGCAAGCTTAAACCAAGCTTAAAACCAAGCTCAAACCAAGCTTAAACCTAGTTTAATCCAAACTAAAAACAAGCACGTCCAAACTTAAAACTATCTTAAAACAAGCTTAAAAAAAGTTAAAGCCAAGCTTAATCCTAGCTAAAAACAAGCCTAAAACAAGCTAAAACCAAGCTCTAAACAAGCTAAAATCAAGCTTAAGCTCATCTTAAACCAAGCTTAAACAAGTTAAAAGGACCTCAAACTAAGCTTAAACCAAGCTTTGTACTAGTTTAAACCAAGCTTATAACAAGCTTAAAACAAGCTTAAAAAAAGCTAAAAACAAGCTTAAACCAAGTTTTACCCCATCTTAGACCAAGCTTAAAATAAGCATAAACCAAGATTAAAACAAGCTAAAACCAAGCTTAAAACAAGCTACAACCAAGCCTAAAACAAGCTAAAACCAAGCTTAAAACAAGCTTAAAACAAGCTTAAACCAAGCTTAAGCTAACTCAAGCTTGGTTTATGATAGTTTTAAGCTTAGTCGTAGTTTGGATTTAGTTCGGATTTAACTAGGTTTAAGCTTGGTTTAAACCTTGGTCTTAGCTTATTTAAGCATGGTTTTACTTGTTTTAAGCTTGGTTTAAGCTTTCTTTAAGTTTGGTTTAGCTTGTTTTAAGCTTGGTTTAACCTTGTTGTAGGCTTGGCTTAAACTTGTTTTAAAATTGGTTTAAGCATGTTTTAAGCTTAATTTAAGATGGGTTTAAGCTATCTTTTAGCTTGTTTAAAACTTGGTTTTAGCTCGTTTTAGGCTTGGTTTGAGCTTGTTTTTAACTTGTTTAAGCTTTGTTTAAGATGAGCTTAAGCTTGATTTTAACTTGTTTAGAGCTTGGTTTTAGCTAGGATTAAGCTTTCTTGTAGCTTTGTTTTAACTTAGTTTTAGTTTGGCTTAAACTTTTTTTAGCTTGGTCTTAGCTTATTTGAGCTTGGTTTAAGTTTGTTTTTAGCTTGGTTTAAGCTTGTTTTTGGCTTGGCTTAAGCTTGTTTTAAGCTTGGTTTAAACATATTTTAAGCTTGGTTTAAGATAGTTTTAAGATTGGACGTATCTTGGTTTTAGTTTGGATTTAACTAGGTTAAAGCTTGGTTTAAACCTTGGTTATAGCTTATTTAAGCTTGGTTTTT
This sequence comes from Macrosteles quadrilineatus, assembly GCF_028750875.1. Classification (NCBI taxonomy): domain Eukaryota; kingdom Metazoa; phylum Arthropoda; class Insecta; order Hemiptera; family Cicadellidae; genus Macrosteles; species Macrosteles quadrilineatus. The sequence goes on from NW_026542596.1 coordinate 79,750,106, forward strand.
GCTTGTTTTAAGCTTGGTTAAGGCTTGGTTTCAGCTTGTTTTAGACTTGGCTTAAACTTGTTTTAAGCTTGGTTTAAGCATGTTTTAAGCTTGGTTTAAGATGGGTTTAAGCTATCTTTTAGCTTGTTTAATACTTGGTTTTAGCTCGTTTTAGGCTTGGTCTTAGCTTGGTTTAGCGTGGCCTTAGCTTGTTTTAAGCTTGGGTTTTGATTGTTATAAACTTGGTTTAAGCTTGCTTTAGGCTTGGCTTAAGCTTGTTTTAAGCTTGGCTTAAGCTTGTTTTCAGCTTGGTTTAAGATGGTTTTAAGCTTGATCGAAGCTTGGTTTTAGTTAGGATTTAACGACCAAGCTTAAAACCATCTTAAGCCAAGCTTAAAACTAGCTAAGACCAATCTTAAACAAAAAAAGCTAAAACCAAACTAAAACTAAGTTAAAAACAAGCTACAACAAAGCTTAATCCTAGCTTAAAACAAACAAGCTTAAAACAGCTTAAACCAAGCTTAAATAAGCTAAACTCAAGGTGAAAACAAGCAAAAGCCAAGCTTAAAACAAGTTAAAGCCAATCTAAAAACAAACTAAAACCGGGCTTAAACCAAGCTTAAACCTAGTTAAATCCAACTAAAACCAAGCTACGCCCAAACTTAGCTCTATCTTAAAACACGCTTAAAACAAGTTTAAGCCAAGTCTAAAACAAGCTGAAACCAAGCTTAAATAAGCTTACACCAAGGTTTAAACCAAGCTTAAACCAAGCTTAAACCAAGGTTTAAACCAAGCTTAAACCAAGCTTAAACCAAGGTTTAAACCAAGCTTAAACCTAGTTAAATCCAAACTAAAACCAAGATACGTCCAAGATTAAAACTATCTTAAACTAAGCTTAAAATATGTTTAAACCAAGCTTAAAACAAGCTTAAGCCAAGCCTAAAACAAGCTTTAACCAAGCTTAAAACAAGCTTAAACCAAGCTTAAAACAAACTAAAACCAAGCTTAAATAATACGCTAAGACCAAGGTTTAAACCAAAATTAAACCTAGTTAAATCCAAACTAAAACCAAGCTACGACCAAGCTTACAACCATCTAAAACCGAGCTTAAAACAAGCTAAGACCAAGCTAAAAAAGTTAAAACCAAACTAAAACGAAGTTAAAACCAGGCTACAACAAAGCTTAATCCTAGGCAAAACCAAGCTTAAAACAAGCTAAAACAAAGTTCTAAACAAGCTAAAATCAAGCTTAAGCTCATCTTAAACCAAGCTTTAACAAGTTTAAACAACCTCAAACTAAGCTTAAACCAAGCTTTGAACTAGTTTAAACCAAGCTTATAACAAGCTTAAAACAAGCTTTAAAAAAGCTTAAAAAAGCTTAAAACAAGCTTAAACCAAGCATAAAACAAGCTTAATCCAAGCATAAAACAAGCTTAAACCAAGCTTATAACAAGCTTAGACTAAGCTAAAAAAAGTTAAAACCAAACTAAAACTATGTTAAAACCAAGCTACAACAAAGCTTAATCCTAGCTAAAACCAAGCTTAAAACAAGCTAAAACCAAGTTCTAAACAAGCTAAAATCAAGCTTAAGCTCATCTTAAACCAAGCTTTAACAAGTTTAAACAACCTCAAACTAAGCTTAAACCAAGCTTTAAACTAGTTTAAACCAAGCTTATAACAAGCTTAAAACAAGCTTAAAAAAAGCTTAAAACAAGCTTAAACTAAGCATAAAACAAGCTTAATCCAAGCATAAAACAAGCTTAAACCAAGCTTTATCCCATCTTAGACCAAGCTTAAAACAAGCTTTAACCAAGCTTAAAACAAGCTACAACCAAGCATAAAACAAGCTAAAACCAAGCTAAAAACAAGCTTGTTTTAAGCTTGGTCTGAGATAGGGTTAAGCTTGGTTTAAGCTTTTTTTAGACTTGGCTTAAAACTAAAACTAAGTTAAAACCAGGCTACAACAAAGCTTAATCCTAGCCAAAACTAAGCTTAAAACAAGCTAAAACCAAGCTCAAATCAAGCTAAAATCAAGCTAAAGCTCATCTTAAACCAAGCTTAAACAAGTTTAAAACAAGCTAAAACTAAGCTTAAACCAAGCTTTGAACTAGTATAAACCAAGCTTATAACAAGCTTAAAGCAAGCTTAATCCAAGCTTAAAACATGCTAAAACCAAGCTTAAAACAAGCTTAATCTAAGCTTAACCCCATCTTAGACCAAGCTTAAAACAAGCTTAAACCAAGCTTAAAACAAGCTAAAACCATCTTAAACCAAGCTTAAAACATGCCTTAACCAAGCTTAAAACAAGCTTAACCTAAGCCTAAAACAAACTAAAACCAAGCTTAAAACAAGCTAAAGCCAAGCTTAAAACAAGCTAAAACCAAGCTTAAGCTAACTCAAGCTTGGTTTATGATAGTTTTAAGCTTAGTCGTAGCTTGGGTTTAGTTTGGATTTAACTAGGTTTAAGCTTGTCTTAAACCTTGGTCTTATTTTATTTAAGCATGGTTTTACTTGTTTTAAGCTCGGTTTTAGCTTGTTTTAAGCTTGGTTTAAGCTTGTTTTAAGTTTGGTTTAGCTTGTTTTAAGCTTCGTTTAAGCTTGTTGTAGGCTTGGCTTAATCTTGTTTTAAAATTGGTTTAAGCATGTTTTAAGCTTAATTTAAGATGGGTTTAAGCTATCTTTTAGCTTGTTTAAAACTTGGTTTTAACTTGTTTTAACCTTGGTTTTAGCTTTTTTTAAGCGTGGCCTTAGCTTGTTTTAAGCTTGGGTTTTGATTGTTATAAAATTGGTTTAAGCTTGTTTAGAGCTTCGTTTAAGCTTGTTTTAAGCTTGGTTTTAGCTAGGATTAAGCTTTGTTGTAGCTTGGTTTTAACTTAGTTTTAGTTTGGTTTTAATTTTATTTTGCTTTTGCTTGGTCTTAGCTTGTTTTAAGCTTGGTTTAAGATGGTTTTAAGCTTGGTCCAAGGTTGGTTTTACATTAACATTAATTGATGTACCAAGGCACATTAATGTTGGAGGTTGTTAGCGAGAAGTGTTCTCTACACAGACATCACTACCTGTCACCCAGAGTTGTCTTGCTGTCAATCAACTATAATGAACACGTTGAGACTAAGATTGTGTATTTCCAACGATTCATCGTTTCTCCAGGTATTCATCAAACCTTTATAAATGACAATATTTCTGCCAAATACACTTGGTTTAGTTCTTGGTCATTTTATGTTTTGAGAAGGGGTTTGTTGAACTATTTCACTTGGCCATTGGAGATTTTAGTGTAAATCTTGTTGAGAAAGTATTAAATACTAGATAGCTTATGGTATCATGTTTGTATGCATAATCTAAAATAATAGTGATTTAATGGCTGATTTTATTTATGTGCTACACATTTCACTATTAGTTTCCTAATATTAAGTTATACGTTTGCTATTTAGAAAATTGCTTTTTGTAAGGTCCTGATAAATTTTACAAAAAAAATCACGTTAAAATTAAATCATCTTATAGTTATTACGATTTAAGTAACAGAATGTTTTATTTTTGAATATACTGAGTATCAATTTGTGGCTTCCAGAGAAAATATGTTGAACTGCAAGTTTATTTTATTACCACTGATAATATGGGCTGCAACGTTTTGATTAATTTTAATTATTTATAAAATTTATTAAACAAGATTTTATCAAATGCTTCAAAATATTCAAATCGTTTGAAACGTTACATTATGTTTAAAATTCTGCCAGTATTTCGCAGTGGTGAATATGGAGCAGGACGAGACTTAAAGCGACTAAGAACTGTTTTATTCATGAAACCAATGAGTTCAACAATTCGAAGGGAAATCAATAGGGCAATTCCGGCAAATAGAATACAGATATTTCCATGATTAGGGTATTAAGGATTAAGATATGGTATGTCAATCAATAGAAAATTGTATTTGGAAACTCCCAACACAGGTATAATCGATGACATGTTTAATAGTTAGACTTTTTAAAATTTACTTTATTTCATAGTCATTTAATGGGTAAATATTTACTTTTCACAAACCGTTAATACAAAACTGATATCTTATTTTTGGGCTTTAGTCTACAGCAATTTATTGTAGAAAATTCAAAATGTTTAAGCCAAAGTGGTTCGAACCCAATAAAGTGATGGATTTGCCAAGATTTGAACCCGTTCCCCTTCCTCCGAAGTTCGAGATGCTAACCACTAGGCTAGCAACACACCCAGATAAAAATCAAAACACCCCAAACCTCTTTAACATGTAAGGTAGTAGACATATGATTCTAGGGTGATTTCATGTTCAGGGTGTCAACGCATGGTAAATTTATTAAGAGTAGTATTCCACCAGTTCGATGAATAAACCCAAAATGTATCTAGTATAAAACCAACACTAGCACACTAGTAAGTATTGAAAACCCTAAAATTAACCGATCTTTACATTAAATAACTATGAAAAGAATTATTAGTATTCAATCAAACTTAAAAAAACAAAGGAAGAAAGATACCCTCTTTAACTACGTAAAACTAGAATAGTACAAGGTTAGGTCGTCTATTTCAGAGCCCTTAACGGCTGCAATGTGCTCACCGGTCTTAATGTTATTTTTAATGTTCTCGGAACCATTTTCCTTGATTTACCGAGTCGCATCGTTCCTCGTTATGGAACCATCCAACATTTTATCAGCAGATAGAAGGCCTATAATGAATATTTTAGTTAAATTTTTATTTATGAGTCAGCTGTGCTTACAGTCAGAACTAAATACGTTTTAGTGATTAATTTATTGTGTTAAATAAATTATGTTTTATTAGAGACTCGAAAATCTAATCTTACAAAATCACTGCTCAGAAATGTTTTTCTCGAAAACACGAAATCTTCCTAATAGGACTATAACTGTCTCTCAATGGCCCAATTTTATAAGCTATTACGTCATATGATACCTGGCAGTAAGCACCGCATGTCTACTGTGAAATTGAGTCGTCTTTCAAGATTCACATGGTATATTTGATGTTATACAGATAATGTAGTTCAACTGTATAAATTACTTCTTGAACTCTATTCAAACTGATAAAAATGTAACAAATGATTCAATGTTTTACGTTATTCTTTAAACTCTTTTTCTGAAATATCTACATCTGATTATTTTACAAACACCCTAAACCTTATAGCATATAGTACATCATACGTTGGGTATACTGTGAAGTATAGAACTTATATCTACAGTTTTTGTCTCCATACCATGGTAATGGGCAAGAATCCTTTGTTCTATTGAAACATAAATCTTTTGAACGATCACTTGGTGATATCACGAACGAGGACTGAATATAAACTACTGTATTTTTACGTTCATGAATTTTCGGCTCATTTTTCCTCTTTTACCGTTAACTCCCCTCGATCGCAGAAGGTAAAGGACTCGCTCATGTTTTAAAGTCAGTACTTTGTATTCTATACTGAAATCGATTTGCGGTTACATTTCAAATATGATTGCTTGCAAAGTGTTATTTTGCAGAGTACCTAGTTTATTTTGCCTGTTGTATGAATGATATCAGAATTTATTTATGACAAGTGTGTATCCGACCCAATATTGGAATTAAGTACAAATATTGGTTTTTATGCTGAAAACTTGTACATATTTGATTTTACATCCCAGTTTCAAGAACTTAAATTATATTACATTATCGTTGTTGTTGTAACCTGTAGTTTTTGAGTAGATAGTTTATGTTTCTATGAACTTCACGAGCTTGTGTCAGACAATTTATACAGCTAGGTTACAGCTATGTGCATCTTCATTGATCATAGACTATTTTATAGTATATTCTGCATTTATTGTATGGACAAAAGTGTTAGTGATAAAAAAAATAGCGAAGACCCACTTGAGAAGGTAATCTAAATGAAATGTTGTATAATAAATTGAAAGATGTATGATTAAGTTTATGTTGTATAAATATTAATACAAATTATCATTGTTAGTTAGTTTGTGTTTTCATCGTCAATTCTTACTGAATCTAAGAGATCGTATAAATAAACAAAATATGGATTAATTTTATTTTTATTCTACCCCTTACAAAATTGAGTGTAATCCCTTATTTCTAACTGCTCTATTATTTAGTAATTTTAATCTTTGTTGTTTGGCAATCTGATTGCCCTGAGTTCTTGGTATTTATATTTGTTGGATATATAAAACTTAAGATGTAGAACTATTCATAAAAAATTCAATTGGCTTTTAAATTATATTTCATAAGAAAATAGTAAACTGAATTTGACATTTTTTTGTTCTTTTTTGTTCTTAACAGATTTTTCAAGTATTTGACTAATTTTTCAAACTTCGATGCTTCTCTTTCAATACCTTTTCGTTTGGACCCACATTTCTAATAAGATAAATAACCCATGGCCAAATTAATCCACTTCGGTTTTCCTGTTTTCCGGCAATTTAAAGCAACATTCTATTAAAGTAGAGGAACCTTTTTAAACTCACATTTCGGTGAATACTGTTATGATATATTTCTGATGAATGGTCAGCCACTGAAGCAGTGAAGCAAGTCCCCGTCATCTGCAGAGAAGATATTTATTGTTGAATTATTCTGCAACCCTACAAGGGCCATGTCACTTGCTGGGGTCAGGATTTTAATTTTAAATTAGCTGTATGACAAAATTCATGTTTACCACGAGTGATTTTTCATAGATGGAAGTATTTGATCGTGCAGGGTTTTTATAAACGTCACACTGCTATTGTATGTGATATACAGTATTACATATATAGATTGATAAAACGTTATGTAGAAATACTTTACTCTGAATTACCTTTCTTAACATTTGACGTAGACGTTCAGGAGAATATTTTGTTGTTATTTAGAAAAAAAGTATTTGATTTTCCTAACTATTAATCAGTAATTATTAAAGCAAATATTTTCTCCCTTAATAATACCAAACTGACGTATATTCACGTTTGTAATAGTCAGCCGTAGTTTGTAAAGTCTTAGTTGATCCAGTATTAGGCAGTTCAATTAAGTTATATTATTCTAGCGACGACTTGAAACATTAAGTCCTCTAGACTTAACTGCGATTATTGACTCTGCAGGGATTCTACCGGTGTGATATTGCTACTGAATATATACTACGTTAGTAGGAATGACGATTGTATATAAAGCTTTTAAAAGCTAAGACATACTCCCATTGTTTACACCATGCAGCTTACTAAATTATGTTTGTAATTGTTCGTTATTTGAGTAAACTGATCTAAATAAAATCAATTGTGTATTGGTTAGTACACGTTATTGTGTTGTGAATTAATTTTTAGTCACATCTTGGGGTATTAATCAAATTAAAGTGTATAATACTGAAAACCTGTACAACAATATTTACAGAATAATTCAAACAACGAGAAGTACACTAGTGAGTATTAAATCCAAGGTTATAATTAAGAGATTTTCTATTTATCATTAATATAACAATAGTCAATCCAATAGTTATTTTTATTACTAGGTTTCAAGCATTTACTAATATTTGACTTTTGATACTGCAATTGTACTCCTTAAATTTTTACAAATAAAACTTGACCTATACGTATTACACTAAAAGGTAAGGTTTAATTAACTATTCTCATATTTTTCTGAAGCATTCCTTATAACTTAAATGCCAAGTCACAGCCATAAGCTAAGTCATTTGGCAATCCAAAGACCGCCTAGAGCTTGGCAGATGGAACATCATCATCGCTCTTTAATCTAACTTTAAATCTCATAATATTTGTGTGTCCTAACAACTTTTTAGTTATAACGAAATATGAACTATTTCATTTTAATCTTAGCATCAAAGTAGCTTATTGTGTGAGTATGGGGTAGTTATTTTAAGATAGATAGAGATTTTTTACTGAAGAGTTAGAGGATACAGAACTAAATTATTCAAGTAAGGTAATTTACCAGGGAAATTCAGACGTAAGGGTAAAGGGAAGACCACATGATACGATACATGAATTGCAAGTATTGCACCAAAATGGCGGAATCGTAACTTACTGCATATAAAAGTTTTTTACGTTACAATGCTATTTTTTTGGCTTGCCTTCAATGTATGGTTAAAAGGCTGTAATGTATAGTTAAACTCCAAGTAGTTAATTTTTTTGGCCAGGAGCCTCAACACTTATTTACATCCTACTTTCCAGTCTTTTTTTTTTGTTTGGTTGAATCAATTTTATTTATTGTTTTGTGTGCTTGTTTCTGAGTGTTGTTGGTCTTTTATTCGGCAGTTATTTCGACCTTTGATTCTCTCCATACACTCACCATACGTTCACATTAATCTTAAAATGTGTACACAAAGTGTAGTATACCTTCACGAAGTGATATTACAATAATACTTTACATTACAAACACTTTAATTATTTAGATTTTGTTTATGAAAGATTTTATATCAAAAGAATTATTTTGAGGTTAATTAATCAATGTATTCAAAATAAACTGATATTTTCCTGAGTTTGAGTTTAACTAAGGTGTATTGATTAAGTGTAGCATCGCATCGTAAATAAATAAATAATGTGAGAGTCTCGTATTGTTCTAGATTAGGACCCCAGCTTGAGTGATTTATTATTTACAACATGGGGAGATGGAGCGTAGGCCTGGTCAGGAAGAAGGCCTTAGCTGTGACCCCTCGAATGGTGTTATCTTAGGAAGATGAACTTGCTTTTTGTTTTAAAGATGTTGATACTACACCAACCTTTTCTCAATACTTTAAATGTTTTATTTCTAAATAAACTAACTTTTGTATAAATGACCAATTTTATCCATCATTACCTTCTTAAAATGGATATTCGTTCTTAAAAAAAATATATTTTAATATAATGAAACCATTAAATTGACTTTCTTAATGTGGTAGTTTCCTTTGTATGTATATTACTTTGGGGAGCGAGCTGGTCTAGTGGTCAGAGATCAGGAATTCGATTCGAGAGGTCCCGGGTTCAAATCCTGCCAAATCACCAATGGAATTTATCTTAGTGATAATGCCGCAACCCCTAGTCCTAGCCAAAGTAATGTGAAAAACAATTACTGGCTCGTGCCTAGCAACATAGGACAAAATATTACTTCATAAATACACCTTAAGTCCACCAATACATCAATGAACACAAGTGGAATATTAAGTAAAATAAGTAAGATAAAATAAAATAAAAAATTAGCTTCGTAACATTTTAATTTAATGTTAATAATTAGGTACTTTTAGGAACAGAGAACTAATATGGCTCTTGGTGTTATGAAAATAAATGTTTACGTTTTATTATAATTTATGCTTGGTTTTATAGGCCAGACGATAGTCTCAATCTTTACACTCACTATTTACTATGAATAGAAAAATACTGTAGAAAATCTTATTCTAATGCATAAACTTGGCCAAACATACTTTTTTAGACTTCAGCAACTTTTCCATAGAAACTTAAACACTCGTTTGCACCACAAGCAAAGTCTCTGAAAACTTTCTTGAATAAGATTGAAAATTGGAGTAAAATTCTTAAGGATTGAACGATTTGACAACTTTTTTTAGTTGCAGCATTATACTTAGAACTTTTAGACGTTTTACACACCATTGTTAATTAGGTATTGCAAAAATACTATGGGTACACTTATTTATTTTATACCTTAGGATATATTTTATAAATTTTGTCAACATGGTGTAGATAGTGAAAACGTTTATATTACTGTCAACTAGACACGCAAATAATAATCGTGGTTTTTTATTGAACTAAATATATGCTATAAATGGCATGTGACAACCCTAATATAAATTCAATAGTAAATTTATAAACATTTTGCATATACACACTTTTTGTTATACTTACATTTAAATAAATACATAAAGAAATATGTTTACAAACTGGTTTCTGCTTAGCTATTTCATATCATTAAAATATTTTATTCAGGGAACTCTCTCACCCACAGAACGTAAGTAAAGCATTCATTTAACGATTTCATTATCATTCAGTAATTGAAGGTATTTTAAAAACGTATACCATGGATTTAAAACACTACCTTGTAAATTAGTCTCATGGATCGGATGAGAACTATTTGTAGGAACATACACTGTATCCCCTGTAAGGTGCATGTAAATTAAAAGATTGGTTCTAAAATCTTGGTCTCACAAATACGAAGTCCTAGGAAAGACAGTCAGATTAGTCACAATTTTTGCACAATGGTTAGGTACTACAAACTAAATCGAAATGGCATATATAGTTACCAAATAAATTTTCACTATAAACAATATACATTAACAAATTACCGTTTTTAATTAAGTGTTTAGGGTGGGGGGGGGGTGTTGTTGTTGGGTGGGGGGGGGATGTTGTGGGGGGGGGTTGGTTGTTTACTTGACCGAACCCAATATCAATCTAACGTAAATAATGAAACAAGTTAGTTTCTGAAAAGAAATTTACAGCCATTATGTAAAAAAAAAAAAAAAAAAAAAAAAAACAGTCTCACAATTGACCAATGTAAACTACGTGCTTCATTTGTTAGAGGAACATTTGATTCCTCAAGTTCAGTAAAGCAAATTTATCTAAAAAATGCACAAAGCAGAAAAGATTTGTCGCTGGCAAATTGCTGGAATTTTCCATCATTATTATAGGGTGAGAGTTTGATATGTAAAGTAAATATATTGTACCAGAAATAAAATTGAACAAAAAACTCAACTTTTCTAATCCAGAAAACAAGTGAGTGATCTGGCCACGTGGTAGAAGAGGGGATTTAGGTCTCCGGGGTCCCGTGTTAAAACCTCGCCAATCTTTGATGGATTTTTTAAACTGATAATTTTGTAACCTTTTGGCCCAGGCTGAGGTAATGTGAAACAAAATACCGGACTAAATCCTAGTTAAAGAAAATTCCTGGAAACTAAAGGAAAACAATATCCAGGAAGTTAGAGAAAAAGTGCAGGTGACGGTGACGAGTTTTATAACCTGACTATCGGCCTTCAACCTTTTTATCGGACTGGGACTGATGATGGTTATCAGAAGGACACCTTTCAATCTACTGGTATTATTGGGAAAAATATTATTGATTCAACAAATATAAGTAACACAGAAAGCCTAAGTCTCCCGCCTTGGTTCAGGTAAGGCCAATATGTAAAACACGTCTAACCTAATAATGTCCATGTGAGATACATTTTACAAAAATGTACAATCCGACTCTTTTAGTCAGATGGAGAATGAAAATATACAACTCTAATGCCTTAGATACATCTGAGAGGGATAGGATAGTTATTGTGATGCTAAGAGGATTATTGTTAGAGCCTGGTCCCTATAAATCCCTGGTCAGTTTAATCTGATTTGTAAACCCAAACTTTGAAATTGCATTATTGCTCATACGAAATCGTTACATCAAATAAGATATAACATTTTATAGAATCAATATACCATTAAAATCTTTGTGAGCTTCGATTCTTGGTTGGTACCGAATTTTATATTGACACGTGCATTTAATTAACTAAATTGCCTATATTATTGCAACAGCTATAAAATTTTGGCGTTATTTTATCAATACCAAGAACCATTGCCTACTTTTATTCAAACCATTAATTAACTGTAATAGTTTGGACAACAACAAGGATACATTTACTTAAGTTTGATGACAGCTTTTTATAAAACGTACAATAAACCCCCTGAAAAATAACAATGTAACACAAGACAGAAATAACAAATAAACAAATTTATATACTTACTTTTTTTATTAGAAATACGATTATAGCCATGTTCAATGTAAGTATATCATATAGAACTTATTCTAGGGTATGAATAGAGACGGTAGTTTATTTCGAAATCAAGTTCTGCTCGTTCTTTGAACGTGTTTAAATTTTTGGCAAACTTGTGTTCAATCAGTGTGAACTCGTTAAACCCAACTTTCCAGATTTATTATTCACTACACAAAGTTCAGATTTTCCCAGTGTCATATTAAAGTTAAGGAACGTGAAATGAATCTTGACGAAGCCCATATCAGAGTCAATCCAATCGATTTTATAAATGTTTTACAGCCGAAAGATCTTAGTTTGATTATACACTAGTAAAACTATTTTCATCATTTTTTTTTTAATTGTAGCCTACAAGTTTGCTACGTTTTATTAAGAAAGTTATAGTACATATTACCTCCTTTTTGTACTTTACTATACTAACATTTATTACTTCTACCAACTGTGTAGTTATCTTTGGAATAAATGTTCATGGGTTATTAAATATTTCGGTCATTAAAACAATAGTAAGCCAGTTACTCGACAGTAAAGATTTCACAGTCATGATCTATGTCACACACATAATAGTAACCCAAGAGAAAATTTAATAACCGATAAGTATATCTTTTATTTCTTACTCCAGGCACTAACGCCATACTTTTGCATTCTTCCCATCCAGATATTTCAGATCTAATGGCGACATTTAAGTCATAAAATCACCCATTAAGAAAGCGAGGCACATATCTGAGGGCGTTCAAGAAAGATATATGAAACTATCTCTACGACGCTGCCTACAAATGTTACCATTCTTATCACATTTCCAAGCTTTTTGCAATAAAATACAAGTACATTGTTTATTTATGTTAAACGTATTATATTTTCTCTTGAGCAAGAGGTAGATCCAGTTTCTGTTATATTTTAGCTAGATATTGAAACTATCATATGCTTACTTACCTTACTTGACCATACCAAGCAAAATCTCCCTTGTAAGGTTGAACTCGCTAATGTATTGCGAATAAGTAGTTAAAAAAAAATTTATTTCAAATACTTAGTGATACTTGAACTAATGAAATTTATAAAAAAAATATATCAACAAATGAAATTGTAATATAATTGGAGAATATCAAATGATATTGTACTCTTAAGCATATCAAATAATCTAATACAATGTAGAGTATACGTATTTCTTACAGTTGTATCAGTGCTTGTTCAGTTGTTGTGCTTGGTGAATTGGGTTCATAAAGCATAACATTTGAACGGATACATTGAGACTAATTCTTGGCGTATAATCGTACTTCTGTCGTACATACAGGGTGTTTCCAACTCTCTCTCGAAACTCCGTGGTCATGTTCCTTAGGTCAAAACAAACAAAAATAACATATAAACATACAAAACATACAAAGTAGAAACTTGGCAAATAGTCCCTATTAGTCAACATACAAGTACCAAGTTTGAAGTTTCCACCTTGAGTTGTTTCAAAGTTATGGGAAGCTATGTAAAAATCACATACACACTGACAGACGGAAAACGAAGCGAGATAGAACATATGTTTTAATGAATTTTTGGTTTGTTTCGACCTAAGGAACATGCAAACGGAGTTTCGGGAGAGAGTTTTGAAGCACTCTGTATACAATTTTAAACTTATTTTTTATAGAAACCAAAAAGAATTAGATAATACATTCTTGATGTTATCATTTGTCCTATTATTTGTTCTGTAGAACGCTATGATTGAAAGAGACACTACAGCTTGTAAATAAATAAAACGCCCAACACATTATAAAGGGCAATATTTTTAAAGGGTTCTTATGATTACCATAAAAATCCCGTTCAAGTGATGGCATTTTCTTTTCTACTTCCGGCTGTAAATTGTTTACCCTAAGCCATTATGTCACAGTTCATGATTTGACCTGAACAATATCAAAAGATTTGTATAATACAATAACTACTTATAACCCTTTTCGAGTAATTATTGACAAAAGTATACCATTTACTACCATGTTGGTTTTTAATATAACTTGGTTTAGATTATAAAACAAAGTCCCATTTCCATTGTTAACTTATGGTTTCCTTCAATATACCTACAGAAATGTTCTATTCCATGATGACACCCTGTGTGAAGGTTCACGTTTAAGTTCTATGATTCTATGAACAATGATTCTATGAACAATATGTTTAAGCTCAACATATTATTGACAATTATATAGTTTTTAAGGTAATCCTTTGGTTTTATCTTGAAACAATCATTCAAATGAAGATATTTATATTAGAAAAGTAGAAAAAGAGTTAAAGGGATTGCAAAATTTTTAAATTTACAGCGAAATTTGTTAACAGGATTGCTGGAAATAGGGAACAGTAACACGAGTGTTATTGATGAGGCAACTGACCAACAATGAAGATGAACAAGACCACAAAGACTTATCTGGTTTTCAATTACAGTTAGAGCAAATGAAGTCTTCATTTGTCATTTGTCTCGGAGAAACATTTGGATCTATCCTAGTTGTATTGAGTAAGCTTCTGTAAATCAATTACACTGTAAAGTCTATTGATAAGGTGACTAAACTAATTATTTGCAATGATTTTTATGTGTTGACTTTCACTATGTTCGGAGTATGAATTTATGTTTAACGTTTTTTTTAAATAGCAACTTAAATGTTTGATCTAATTTAGTGATAAGCTTAATTGAATTATTCGCACATATTAAACGACTAAATGAATCCCTGGTGAGTCATGTGATTTACAGCCCGAGACACAAAGAGGTCTGGGGTTGTAAGGGTCAATGCTATTTATTAACCGTTTCAAACCTTTCTCTTTCCAGAGGTCGAGTAAAGAATTCAATTGTTAAAGTTCAACAAATCTTTCTGAAACCCATTTTCACATTGGTAAATATAATGCATATTTAAACTTTAGTTTAGAGTATCTTTTTTACGTTGAGTATTATAATAGTAGCTTTAAAATATTCATATTCCAAAAGAACTAATTGAGGAATTCTTACTGCATTGAGGTTAAACCTTGCCAATGTTGTAAGTGGTCATTCGTTTAAAAATGTCATTTGTAGAATGATAGGTACATTTGGTGAACAGGCAGTCTCTGTCTACTAAACTCTTTTGCTAGTTTAAGATCTGTGTACTTCTTAAGTGTTTTATGACAAAGAGAATGATTGACAAACCGCTGTTCCGACATTGGGTAGTGATTTATTTCCGATCTTGCATTATTCATGTTCCAAGGTCCCTAAAGCGTCTCTATCAAACGGATACTTCACCAAAGTTTCTCGTTATTCTATGTTTTAATTTTCTTTTTGATTCTTATGGTTTTTAGATCAAATGAAATGGATTTTACAATTAATTGGTAGCCTACTTGTTTGTTAAATGGCATTAATTGTTTGTTAAATGTTAAAGCAATTTTATCAACTAAAGGCTTTAATCGAAAATCCAATCAGGTACCTCCAATCAGGTATATATATTTTTTTGTAAATCGAAATTCGCTTCGTCTGCAGGTTTGGTGCAGCAGGGGTATTTAGAACCAGTTTTTTTTATATATATTTTAAATGCACATTGACGGTCGTGATTGTACATTACCTGGAACAGGTTAAGCTAGGTTAGGTTAGAAACAGCATTCAATGTATTTATAAGTTAACAACAAATTGCTGCAACATCAGCTCATCAGACAGTGATCTTTCGAGTTTTTGGGAATATTATGTTACTTTTTTTGTAATAGTTGTGAAGATAGTCTTTGTTTAGAACTGATCATAAGCATACATGGATATAGAGATCAAAGAACAGTCTTAAAAATTAAATTGAATGTTTTAGTTTTATAAATATTTATAAGTTATGAGTCTCTTATTTATTTTGCTGCAAAAGAGTAAGGTTTGAATTAAAGTACAGGAATATATTAAATTAAGTAAAACCATATCTAAGCAATGACTTTTAATACAAGATATTTCTAAATTAAACTCCCAACAGGTGATTTCTGAACTTAATGCTTTTATGTTCCTGTATGTTAACCCTGGGAGAAATTCCGAGTCATTAGCCATAAAATATAGATAAAACTTTGTATTTGCATTCGTTAGCGGCAAATTAGCGTCAAGAGATGGTAAACTTGGAATGGAATAAAGGCGAAAACATTCCGGGAGTAAATACCGTTCGAGTTCTAAATGTGTGTTTAAGTTTCTCGGGAACTTGTTTTGAAGCTGCTGAAACTTGTAAAGTCAATATCAGATGGTTATGATCTGAATCTAAAGCTTTATAGTCAGCAAGTTTATTAACTAGAATTTGTACGCCTTCTAAATTAAAAATTATTGTAATACTACACTTTATATTTCACTTCAGATACAATTGTATATTATAGCCCATCAAACATATAATTTCAAACTGCTGTAGTAGCCTCTAGTTAATCACAACTGTAAACCGATTAAATTATTAAAACCGTTCAATTTCCTTCTTGAAAAGTAAATTAATATAAAAAGTGTATCCTTTTCTATATATCATAAATATTCGAATTCTTAAACTAATGATTCATGATATCTAAAATGACACATTTCGTTGAAATACTCTCGATGGAGTGTTATACTTAAATTTCACGGTGATATAACCATATGGAAAGAAATTTCACTTGCTACATTTTAAATTACGGTAACAAGAATTTTGTGTTCTTGAAAAATTTTGTCAAAATAGGCTATTTTTCATCAAAATATTTACGAAAAAAGATATTGTCACAAGCAATATTGTTTACTTTCCTGAAAACAGAACTTATAAATCCTCAGTTTAATAACTAAAAAATAACTTTTTGTTAACAAGTGGTGTAATTTTATGATTGTAATTAACTTTACAGTAGTTTATCAAATTTTTTACCTAAGGCATGTTACATACTAATATTGGTACATAACGCCCTTATCATGAAAGATATTAATTAATATCCGAATAAATAGTTATAGTTAGCAGCTAGGAAAATACATTTCAGTTGTATGTGTATGCCTTTTAACGAAGTATTTTATCGTTTTCTGTATTAATGAACAGTAACAGTATTTGTCAAGCCAGTAACTATCCTCATCACTTGACAAGGCTGTTATACGTAATGGAGTTCCTCAGTCAGTTTGCTTATCCTCCACTCTGAGATCTGGTTACAGATTGTTTATCAAAGTGACACAACGTCCAAGTGACGATCTTACACTTGAGACAGACCGCAGACTGGCGGAGTTTGTATATATTGTTGTATCTTCTCATGGTAAGCAATCCTCATTATAAATCATATAAAATTCATGATGATTTGAAACTAAACTCTATAAGTAATATAGTTGGGTTAGCACTTTAAAATTATGATTGTGATTGATAGATTATTAGTGATTATTATTGCAGAAATAATAAAATATTTCAATGGACTTGTTACTAGTGTACTGATTGTATAAAACCGGCATGATCTAACACTTATTGACCTATAAATAGTTTATTAATCGTGTTGCCTACTAATCCCCAACTTCTGACTAATGCAAGAGTCGTGGTGGGACTCAAGATAATAAGCTTCAGTAGTATTTATAGTCAATTAACTCGACGCCAACTCTCCTAAGTAAGACGCAACGACTCATAAACACCAGCAATATGTACTTTGTACCATTCATAGTATTACCAATCATGAGACATGGGGAGTGAGCTGGTCTAGTGGTTAGAGCACGGGACTTCGGTACCTGACCAATTCTATTTCTGGTCTCAATCAATGACCTTGACTTGAGTGGCTCAGCACTAAGATTTGCAGACGACACTACAATTTTGTCAACAGGTTCTACTCCTGCTCAAGCTCTCGACAACGCAGAAATTCTTTTCGAGGAAGCCAAGACATGGTTCTCAGCCAATAAATTCAAGCTGAACGAGGGTAAGACACAAAAGATCGTGTTCACCTTAACTAGACATCCTCAGATTGAAACTAAAGTTAATCTGCTTGGTTTCACTATTGACCCCAAACTGACATGGTCTGAGCATATTGAAGTTGTATGCAGAAGGTTATCGAGAGTTGTGTGTCTGATAAGAAAGCTGTCTAAGCTGGTAACACCACAATACCTACTGGTCGTCTATCACGCCCTCTTCCATAGCGTGCTTAGCTACGGCCTGCTGCTTTGGGGGCATGCGCCTAACTGCCATGAAGTTCTTCTAGAGCAAAAGAAGGCTATCAGGATAATAACGTTTAGAAAATGATTGGACCACTGCAAGCCTCTTTTTATAGAAACCAAAATTTTAACTGTTTACAGCCACTTTGTTCTCCTATGTGCATCATATGTAAAAAACAACCTTCAAAATTTTCCGACCAGAAATACAGTCCATACGTACAGAAAAAGACATAATCAGGAAATAGACCTTCCCTTTTGCAGGCTCTCCAAAACTAAAAATGCTTTCCCGACCATAGCGCTCAAGATTTACAACAATTTGCCCCAAGAAATTAAGAACCTTGAAACAAGGAAGTTTGACAAAAGTGTTGAAGGCATGGCTAGTAGGAAGGCCACTCTATAGCCTGGATGAGTTTTTTTTAAACTAAACCAAAACTAAATTGAGACTACATCCGCCGCCATAAGTTACGTGTACATATATGTAAATAGTAAGATACAAGCGTATCAGTCAGTATTTTATTTTATTTTTATTAATTCTAATTGACACAACCTATCCGGCATTGCTGGTCTTGGTGAAGAAGAAGGTAATAAGTTACGGTAATAAGGTCCTGGGTTCAAATCCTGCCAAACCACAAATGGATTTTATCTATGTGATAATGTCGCAACTCCTAAGTCAAGAGCCTGAAGTAATGTGAAAAACAATCCCAGACTCGTGTCTAGCGTCCTAGGAACAAAAAAATCATGAGACATACTGACGTACTGAACATAACTTAGTATTAAATGTGAAAAATTACCTGTGGGGGATCGGGACGATGTTGTATGCGTATAAATTACAATTTATCCAAATCTGGACAAATATTATGTGGGCGTAAATTATTCATAGTAGGCCTACATGTATAATTGATATAATGATAATTGCATTAGGAGATTTATTGAGAAACTACCCTAATTTTGTTTTGTTTATATTTGAAATTTTTCGCAATCATTTATAACTTATTATAATCATTTAATTGATTAGCATATCTGTTTGTATTTGAAGCAACAGGTAAGTATGAGATTTTCAAAGAGTGTATAAGAGGGATTGGAAGCACTAAATGGTGTGGAACACCGGATGTCGGAAATTTCGTTGTTGCCTCCAGGCGGATTTGTAACTTCCTCTTAAACTTCCTGGTTCAAGTGACACATTTTTATAAATTTGATTCCTTGATTATTTGTCAGTAATTACAACTTTGCGATTTTTAAACGATAAAGAGGAAGATGTAATATACTGTACAGCCTTTAGATTTGAAGACAAGCACTACGGCTACGTACACAGTTCTATGGAACTTGAGACACTTTTAATACATATAAATAACAGTTATGAACTAATTTAATAACTAATCATTATATAGATACAGTAGCAAAAGTATAACAGTAGTAAATTCTTGGTAGCAGGCCAATAACGCAAACATTTGAAGCACATTTAGTCGTTTGCAGTATCTTCAATGGTTTGTGTAATGGATAAACAGTATTATTGAGGTCTATCTGACCGTACGGCTACTAACAGTTAAGTTTAACTCTTATTGATTAATAACAATATTTAACTGTTTTCTTTGTTATAAATTTCCTTTAATGCAGCTACAAATTTTTGATAGGTCAAAAATATCATTTGATCTTGATCTCCATCATTGTATAAATTGATATGTTATAATTTAGTTCAAATGTTTTGGCTACTTGAAGAGGAAAGCTAAGTTACATAAAAAACCCCAATTTAAAATTACAATTTGCTCATGAAAGTTATTTATTTGAATACAACACAATAGAATGCTAAGAGCTATCACAACGGAAAAAAATTGGGTATCGTGATACAATAATTGAGTCAAAATAATGATAAATTTGTTATTACCATAAATTATTTTAAGTTTAATCCGTAAAATATAAGTATGAACACAAACAGTTTGATCTTAGTAAAGATTCCGTACATCATAACTACAACATCAAGCTAATTAGTAAAACTTATTAGACCGTTAATTTTTTCCGAGATAATATTACTTCTGTAAATCTTAAAAAGGTATGTGTTTTTTGGCGATGATTATTTTTAGAAAGCACCACTAAGGTCAAGTTCACTTTCTTATTGGCTGTCACGTTGCTGTATTTGTTGCAACTTTACCAAGTCTGCCAATACCAGTCAAGTGACAGGCTGTTACTGAATTTGCTTACAGCTTTCTATCAAACTTTTACACCAAACGTATTGTAACGTCTACCAAAATAGATTCCGATTGCCTCCAAATGCTTTTGGCGATTAACGTTAAACTGGAAAAAATTGTATCTGTATCAACATAAGCTCAGACTAAATATGTCCAATGAGCATGTATTCGTTCTTAAAAGTGATTAATCAATATTGTAGTAATATTTGTCTTAGAGAATGTTAAATTATTTTCTGCACGCTAAAAGATAGACTGCAACTATATGCTCTAATGGCAAATAATTTATGCTGAATTTGGCAATTAATTGCTAGTTTTTATTTCTCATTAAAATGTGAACTATGTTGTTCAGGTGAATACTGTCAATAGTTACAATCACAATATAACATTCTCATGAAACTTGTTTAAGAGTATTAGGTGTCAAGCTTTTTAAATTTTTCACCTTGTTTTACTTTTTACGTAACAGTGTTTTTTGTCATATGAAAGATCATAGTTTTTTTTATAATTGTATGCCGATTACTTTCTTTCCTTAAACCTACAACGGATGCGTTTTTGTGCTCTAAATCCTCCCTAAAATTAAGGTATATTGAATTTTGGTTGTATCAATGTTTTAATCTATAAGATTAACGATAAGAAAATTACCGACTTTAAGGATCTGATTTTATATTCTATTCAGCTTAGTGATTCCCTTAAATGACTTTGTGGCAGAGTCATTGTTGAACGTCCTTGAGGAATACTAAAATGTAGCATACCAATGGGAATGAGTACAAAGTAAGTAAACTATTTTTTATAGAAGATTTATACTTTCCTAGTATATTTATTAAAGGACTTTACTATGCCAGAAGCATTAAACTTTGTATAAAAGTCATCTTCAAATTATTAAAATACTACCGTATCCATTTGATGATTTGTTTTATTTAGTTTTAATTTCAGTATCATCTAGTTATGATTTGTATGTAAAAATTAAGTCTATGAGTTTAAGTTTTAAATAGAAAGTGTATAAACCTAAAAAAGAAAACGTTTAATGTGTCTTTAAAATATTGATTGGAGCAGTTCGGTCTATTTATCTCGACAAGCTATTTTTGTACAGTTCCTTTGGTCACTATTTTATAGTAACTAAAAGTGATAGTTTTGTAACTATATATTTGAAAATGTAATATTAAATATTTTACTGAAGACCCAAAAGGAAAAATTAAAATATAGATTATCAGATATCTTAATTGTAGAAACACATTGCAATAAATGTTGCACTTATCGATCATCTCCGTCACCTTTTCCAGGAATAAAATAGGTTACAAGTTGGCCAACGTAATCCTACATATCTCAACAAAAGTATGACAGGAATATAAACAAGACAGAGTTTGAGCTAAACCCTTGTATAAGAAGGAAACTATGAGAAAAAATAATCCTCACTAAGTCTGGAGAATTCCAACCTGTAAACTTTTGATTCCGTGTTATGACTTATAATACGTTAATTTGACTCTAATAGACCGTTAAAATAATGTATTTATTTTAGTTTGTGTAGTGATTTTTAATTTGTGTTATTAAAAACATATTAACTATACATAGTGGTTAATAGTAGCTTCTTAATCACAACATTGTAAGTACATTGATGTATCATTACCCAACAAGATTTGAAGGACCTGATATGATTTTCAAAAGCCATTTTGAGCATATTTAACTGGCTAACAAATATGCCCCAAAATCATTGTCAAATAAATTATAGAAATCATATGTGAAATTTTAATTTTTTCTATGTCAAACGGTATTTAGTGGATTATTTATAATATCTAATCCGTATACAAATATTTGTAACATTCCAAAGTAAACTGTAGGGTTTTAATTCTCTACAAAATCAAAACATTGATTTTTCATGGTTACTATCGCACTTATAACCAATGTTAATCTGAAACAACAACAGTTGAATAAGAACAATTAAAACCATAAAACTCTAGTCATTCAAATGTAACATAAAATTACTCTTACCAGTTTCAATTATCCTACTTTATAAAGCGTTTTCAATATGTTTGAGATTCACTTTCAGTCCAAAGATAACTAAAAAATGTGAATATTAATACATACAATCTTTTACAACATGTACATATTAAGTATATTATGTTTTAATTGAACTTCTGTCATACAATATTATAAAATAATCATTAACCACTGACAATATCTTTTGGACATGAGAAAGTACCTGAAGCATTGTCTGCAAATTAAATTATCAATATAATTACCATCTAACAAATTGTCATAACAATCTAAGAATTGCATTCACTACAAGTCATGATTCAGCTTTAAAACCTTTAAAAACGAATAAATCTTCTAAATACCGTTACACGAAGTGATGTTCCATATTAAATATTATTTTTTGAGACCAATATTGCAATTTCTCGCTATATGAGTCTAATAAATGAAGGAGTTAAGACTTCCAGCAATCCTAGGTATGGCCACTTATCTTGTTAGTTTAAAACAAAACGTTGTTTAAAAATTTAAGTCCAAAACGATTCCTATTAGCAATAGAACATGTTAAAAAATTTTATTTATCGTAATGAGTTGCTAGGCAGCTAAACTAACTAATAAGTAACTATAAAGTTATTGTTTTAATAACACATTTGACTACATAATACTTCGAAAAATGGTAAACTCATTTATATTAATTTTATAACATGAAATTCACTCTATTCTGAATAGGTTTATGATAATGTTTGTATGAAATATTACAAACTTACCGTTAGTATCTTTGTGCTAATTAGAAACTGCTATTTAAATCAAGGAAAATAAAAGGGTAGGCCTACTTATCTTTAATGACAATATAAGTTAGTTACCCAATTGATAAATTTAAATTTTTATTTCGGACTTCTGGATCACGCTACTTCAACTAAATAGTGGTCAGTTTGTTTAGTTAAAAAATAAACATATTTAAAGTATGGTTTCATAAGGATTAAATTAGTGTGATTGCTTAAAGTTAAAAAGAATAGAATCAACTCTTAATTTCTCTTCATTCATTAGTTTGGAGAAATAGCCTCTGGATCGTTATTAATCATTATTATAATCTAAGGCTTACCTTACGATCCAATTAATTTATTGTGGAGACCTAGGTTTCTACGCCGGAGCGTTATCGTCAGTCCTAGGCTAAGCTAAACTTTTTGTGTTTCATCTCTTACTTGAGATATTGTCGGTTGAATAGAATATTTACAAATATAGACACTGATTATACATAAATATTTACAAAGACACAGTGGAGAAGTTAGATGCATGGCAATGATCTTGTCAGTCCTAACCTCCAAAGTTGAGATTTGATAAGGATGATTTTAGTGACTTCAAATTTTTTGCATGGTTGTTATCACTTCATAGAGTAATGTATTTTTGCGATTAGGTGTTTGATGATATTTCATTGAACTTTTTTATTTTTTATTTCAATTAGTGAATCAAACATGATGTTTGCGACAAAGTTTCTTTGGTCGTTTAATATGAGGGATGGGTACGTTTTGGTAGCGTTATATATATGAAAATGCTCTATTGTATTTAATTTGTTGCTTTTTGGGGCTTTGTGTAGGATCTCTAATTTAACATCTATTGAGGTATAAGAGTGGTTTTCTGAGATTAAATGTTCGGAATATGTTGATGAGCTGGTTGGATTCTTTTTGGGAAGATGTTCTTTTTTAACATATTCTATTGCTAATAGGAATCGTTTTGGACTTAAATTTTTAAACAACGTTTTGTTTTAAACTAACAAGATAAGTGGCCATACAAGATACCTAGGATTGCTGGAAGTCTTAACTCCTTCATTTATTAGACTCATATAGCGAGAAATTGCAATATTGGTCTCAAAAAATAATATTTAATATGGAACATCACTTCGTGTAACGGTATTTAGAAGATTTATTCGTTTTTAAAGGTTTTAAAGCTGAATCATGACTTGTAGTGAATGCAATTCTTAGATTGTTATGACAATTTGTTAGATGGTAATTATATTGATAATTAATTTGCAGACAATGCTTCAGGTACTTTCTCATGTCCAAAAGATATTGTCAGTGGTTAATGATTATTTTATAATATTGTATGACAGAAGTTCAATTAAAACATAATATACTTAATATGTACATGTTGTAAAAGTTTGTATGTATTAATATTCACATTTTTTAGTTATCTTTGGACTGAAAGTGAATCTCAAACATATTGAAAACGCTTTATAAAGTAGGATAATTGAAACTGGTAAGAGTAATTTTATGTTACATTTGAATGACTAGAGTTTTATGGTTTTAATTGTTCTTATTCAACTGTTGTTGTTTCAGATTAACATTGGTTATAAGTGCGATAGTAACCATGAAAAATCAATGTTTTGATTTTGTAGAGAATTAAAACCCTACAGTTTACTTTGGAATGTTACAAATATTTGTATACGGATTAGATATTATAAATAATCCACTAAATACCGTTTGACATAGAAAAAATTAAAATTTCACATATGATTTCTATAATTTATTTGACAATGATTTTGGGGCATATTTGTTAGCCAATTAAATATGCTCAAAATGGCTTTTGAAAATCATATCAGGTCCTTCAAATCTTATTGGGTAATGATACATCAATGTACTTACAATGTTGTGATTAAGAAGCTACTATTAACCACTATGTATAGTTAATATGTTTTTAATAACACAAATTAAAAATCACTACACAAACTAAAATAAATACATTATTTTAACGGTCTATTAGAGTCAAAATTAACGTATTATAAGTCATAACACGGAATCAAAAGTTTACAGGTTGGAATTCTCCAGACTTAGTGAGGATTATTTTTTCTCATAGTTTCCTTCTTATACAAGGGTTTAGCTCAAACTCTGTCTTGTTTATATTCCTGTCATACTTTTGTTGAGATATGTAGGATTACGTTGGCCAACTTGTAACCTATTTTATTCCTGGAAAAGGTGACGGAGATGATCGATAAGTGCAACATTTATTGCAATGTGTTTCTACAATTAAGATATCTGATAATCTATATTTTAATTTTTCCTTTTGGGTCTTCAGTAAAATATTTAATATTACATTTTCAAATATATAGTTACAAAACTATCACTTTTAGTTACTATAAAATAGTGACCAAAGGAACTGTACAAAAATATATTGACGAGATAAATAGAACGAACTGCTCCAATCAATATTTTAAAGATTTCATTTTTTTTTTTAATTTCATTCTTACAAGGAAATAAACTTTGAAAAAGAACTGTAAAATTAAACGCAAATCTCTTGAGTGAAGCTAAAACAGAAAAGCTTTCAAAATACAGTTAGTGTAAGTGATAATAGTAAGTCCCCAAAATAATCTTTGGTTTAGTAAAGGTGTGACAGTTAAAAGTTAATATATTTATGGAATTTACCTAATGAAGAATTCTTTAATTTCTAATAGTGAATTTGTGTTGAAAGTTTACATAAATAGTGAAGCTCGACGAATTTACAATTACCTCAAAGACAGTTAAAAACAATTAAGAGCCTGAAGGATTTCAATGAATTCTTAGCAAGTTGTCTTATGTTTTGCCCACGAATTAACATTATGACACACTACAATATCACAGGTATCTTCCAGAATATTTTCTATTTCTTTGACGACCTACATCACTCGTCAATCACGTGACCTTCAATAGATGGATTGACTTAAACTGTCTTCATGTGATGGTCCAGTAAACCAACTACATCAATCTTGTTGGTGCGGCTTGCATCAATCTTCAAGTACTTTGTTGTATGTTTATACAGTTCTTTCATTTATAGACACATATTTAGAGAATTTCCAGTTAAATTTCTACACTTCCCAACTAGTAAAATAATGACCATCTAGAAATATTTGTTAAATTGCTAATGTGAAAGACTTATTAAGGTACTAAAACGTTGTGTTGTGTTTTCATAAGAGTTTTCAATACATTTTTTACAGTTACACGTAGATTGTATCCTGTTCGATTGTTTTATTTTTTTTTAGAATCACATTGGGTTAATAAAAACAAATCTTTCCAGAATATTATTCATAGGTGAATTTCAGTATGTTGCTAGTTAATCTGAACACGATTACAAATAATAGAAATTTGAAAACCCATTTCCTTCAACACACCTTGATAACATGTGCTATTGAGAATAAAATGGAGAATAAAATCACCATATAATATAAATTTGAAAGTATGCGGTAAAGAATTGCGTTTATTTTTATATTTACTGTTTCAATGACTCCCAAAAGATTAAAATCCTATTAAAAAAAGCAAATAAATTGATAGGTCCAATTTGAAATCATACAAGTAATATACCTTAACATGGTCTGTACGTTATGCATGTATGTACTCTGCAGTTTTTATTTAATTATCATGTCATTGTATGCATATCAAATTTTTTTCGACCGAAAACCTACAGACTATGTACTGACTTTTTCCTATTCCATACAACATATTTCTAGTAGTTCCATACAACTATATTTTATTTGGTTACTTTACAAACAAACAAGGTATTTTTATCATTTATTTACAATTTCGTACATGTTTAATTAGTATTCCATTTAAATTTATAATTCTATAAGTGTACTGTGTCAATAGTAAATTATAACTCATATAAAAACTCAGATAAGTTTTTATACCTCATTAAAATAAACATTAAAACCATAGTTGAACTCAAACAAGGTATGTTTGATAGGTAATCTATAAGATGATTTGCAGAGTTTAATGTAGGCTGGGTTGATGACGTTGTGATTACTGTAATCAGTGATAACCCATAAATGGGTCACATCTAACCTATCACCTGTCGTTCAAATTTATCAAACATTATGCATTAAATTCTAGCTAAAATTAAGCTATTCTAGCATTAAATCAAACGAAATATTTACTCTTGCAATACACAAACAATATATATATATATATATATATATATACACAATACCGGTATATATTACATAATATTGTTTGTTAATGTATAATTTATCTGTTATAAAACATAACAATAACTTCGACTATGTAGTTTATTTTATATTTCTGTTCGTTAAAATATACAGTACAATACAATATGTATCAACTACAAATATGTATTCAATACAAATATGTATTGAAATTTCGTTTTTACTGACGATACGGGATTTCAATAGTAATAAATTGGTGTTTTTAACTCATGTTGACCAGTTTTCAACACATTCCAGGACAATTAAAGCCACAGAGGCGATGTATGAAAATGTAGACTGATACAATCACACGCAATCCGAACAATCAGTCGCAATGATAAAGTGCTATTTACTTTTAAATCCTTATTTATATTCCTTTTTCAAAATGTAATAGCTATGAACAAAATGTATATTTCCCCCTATAGCCATTTTCTATTACATTTGTTATAGGCTACTATTGTTGAAGGATTTTGTATAATGCAACAACTTGTACATATTTTATTGAATATTCAGTGTACTTCACTTAATAATACCAATTTTTTTTATATTGGTTCCACACATTTTTAAATGTTTTTTAAGTAAATTATCCATCTTGTACTGTTAGTCCCATCTCCGTCGACCTTTAACATGCAATAATCAGTGTTTTATTTAGGTCTGTTTTTGAAAATATATTCAACTAGCTGTACCCGCGGGCTTTGCCCCGTTTAACTTCAAGTGAGCTCGTTCGCATGGCTCAATCACGTCCTGGTTGAAGTTCGTTCGCTACGCTCACTCACTTTTAGGTTAGAGCTCGTTCGCTATGCTCACTTGCCTTCAGGTTAGCTCGTTCGCTACGCTAACTTGCCTCCAAGTTGAAGTTCGTTCGCTACGCTCACTCACCTTTTGGTTGCAAATTAGCTGTTGTCATAAATGTAAAAGAAATAATAGTGCTGCACCCTGTTGGTAATCCTTGTAACGTTAATGCTATTGAACATCGTAGAACATAACCAACTTGTTTTATTGAAACAGCTGTTAAGATTCATTAATTCTTTTTAAATATGAGTACTCATAAGGTTAATATGGGAAACTCCAGAGCCACTGGGGCGGAGCCCGAGAGTCCGACCAGAATAAAAACAGCTTAGTTTTCCTATTTAATGCCTAAAGAATCAGTGTACCAAATGTCAGCCTCCTAGGTAAATGGTAGAGATGTGAGTAAGAGAATTCGTGATGAGTGAGTGAGTCAGTCAGTGAGGGCTTTGCCTTTTATATATATAGATAAAAATCACGTTCACATGCATCATGTCAATTTAAATTCTGTAAATATTTCGAAATTGTATCTTTTGGGTTCCACACTGTGGTATAGCCTACATTCATCTTATTAAGGGATTATATTATATGATAGTTATAAATTGTTGTGACATTTGTATGTTTTTATTTCAACTATCCATAAATTGCATGAATTATAGACATAGATATAAAAAAATGTAAATATTTTTCCCAAACATAGAATGTGTATCTACTGTACACACACTGTTACTTATTCTTGTTACTGATTTTGTTATTTTTTATTAATAACCTTTTGTTCATGCTAAAAAAATAAGTTGAAGGACGATAATTGATCTTGGGGTTGATAACTCTCGTCAGGTAGACTCGTGTAAAATAAAACGTCACGATATCCAGCAGTATGGTACGGCCAGGACTGAAAATAACCGGGATATTTAAAAAGAACCCCTCTCAAAGGGTATAATTTGTGTCTTTGTAAGAAATATTAACAATAATCCGTATAATAAGACAAGCATGCCAGCTTTCTGTTATGATCTCAGACATAAGAGAGAACATTAATTATTCTTTTTTTAATTGTTAGCTTTACCTATCTGGTTTATATAAATATTTGGGAATGTATTTATTATTTATTAAAATTGCACAGCTGTATGGATTTAAAATAATATCAATGACATAATTATTGTTATTGAAAGCGAATTAAGTTCATCCAAAATACTGGACTCCATAAAAGGAGTATTTAAGAATTATTAAAGTTGCCATTAATGAACAAGCTCATTATACAGGGTGAGTTTTAAATGAGTCCCCCCTACTTTTTTTACATTTATAAAGTACTTCATTTTGACTGGGTATACATTTTTGGCCGCAATATTGGATACAAAAGATGATTTTCAAATATACAGGTCCGATTGTGTCCCATCGTTTCAAACTAGATTTTTACGCTGAATACGATGCTGCAATTTGTTTTTTTCAAAATCTTAATCCGTTAAAAAGTTATTAGCAATATTCAAAAATATTTTTTGTTTAAATTTTTATACGACGCAATGATAGAATTTGCCCCTAATCTCCTAAATTTTATAGAAAAAAAATGAAGATTAAGAGTTAAGACTCTGATTTTTGTAAGATCAAATTGACTTCTTGTTACCGAATTATTAATTTTTGGCCAATAAAATGTATATACAAAAATTATTTTCAAAAATTCCTAATAACTTTTTGACGGATTAAGATTTTGAAAAACGGATTGCAGCATTGTATTCAGCGTAAAAATCTAGTTTGAAACAATGGGTCCCAACCCCACCTTTACATTTTAAAATCATTTATTCGTCCAATATGGTGAATCCAACATGGTGGCCAAAAATGTTTACACAGTCAAAATGAAGTACTTTCTAATCTACAATGATCTGACGTGGTCCGGAGCTGATATCTTAAGAAATAGAGAAAAAGTAGGGGGGAACTCATTTAAAACTCACCCTGTATATAGCCCCATGCTATTATTAAAGTTTATGTAGGCGTTAAACATATTGTACCTTGTTATTTGTTTGTCAAATAAAAAGAAGACAATAGTTTACTATGTGTTTGTCTTACCGTTTAACATTATTGAAAGGTAACTTTATGAAAAAGAAAAACCTCAAGTGGAAAACCATTCTATTAAATAAATTTATCATAAAACTGACTACAATTAAAGAAACGAATCCTTTGTATTCCGTATGGCTTTGTGCTCAAATGCAAAGATTTTTCTTAGTTTCCCATTACTATCGCTGAACGGCTAAATGTCAGGGTTGATTACACGTGGGTTTCATATAATGATTTAAGTGGTTAAATATTTGCTTGTGTTTGTTGGTATGGATAATGTTTAATTTGTAGTAGGCCTAGCATAAAGTGTATTATGCAAATGATTAAAAATATGATGAAATAAAAATTTGTTTTTTAAAGTATGAATGACAAAATGTACATATGTGTACTCCTACAAAATAGTTTGTAGTAATTATTTGTCCAGAAAGAACGAAATCTTTGTAATAGGACTATAATGG
Source organism: Macrosteles quadrilineatus (assembly GCF_028750875.1). Taxonomy (NCBI): domain Eukaryota; kingdom Metazoa; phylum Arthropoda; class Insecta; order Hemiptera; family Cicadellidae; genus Macrosteles; species Macrosteles quadrilineatus. Next base: position 79,780,229 of record NW_026542596.1, read on the forward strand.
TATCATAACAGCGCTCAATTGCCCAATGGAGTAATTTATAAGCTCCTATGTCTTAGATATCTGACGGTTTTTATAACAACATATATATTTTGTGAATTTTATATATTTTTCAAGATTTGCATACCGGTGGTTGATTTGATTACTTAGACCATAGACTAACCAACAAAAGTAGCCTTTCCACCACATTGTAAAATTTGAAGCTCGTTTTTCGTGTCTAGTTCATGTCTGGCGACGAAATTTTGTTTCTATTATTTTAGAGTTAATTTAATGATTAGTGCATTACTTTTTGGTAATATAACTTTACTTGAGTATGAGTTATTGTTTATAATTATATCGCTTTATTTGGTTAAACGAGGTTTTAAATTACTGAAATAGGCCTAGCAAGAAACAAATTGTAAACCAAACACGATCTCTGCAGTGCACCAGATAAAACTAACTATACAATTGGATTCAGTTGTTCCATAAAGATGAGAAATCTACTAAGGGAGTATGTTTTATATATGCTTAGACTTTACTTAAAATAATAAGGTTGCCTTACAAAATGTTTCGATTTATACATTAGCTTATAACTGTTTGTCTGTCATCTTGTGATTCTTTAAACTAACGTTATTATGCATAACATCTAACCTATCATTCAGACTATGGTGGTTATACCGTAAAATATCTTTGGGACTTTTGTCTACGATCTGTAGGCTATTCTCTTAAATGTAACTAACTGAAAGTACTAACCTTTCCGTAGAACTTATCTTGTTTGACTCATTACTCATTGTAAAAGATATATTTTACTTCAGCTTTTATTTTACTAAGTAGTTTTGACCCAAACTGCAACAAAAAACTCAATTTAATAATAAAAAAAACATAATTTAGTATTTATCTGTATACTACCATATTCGTAGGTTTATAAGTAAATTTATGAATTTTTAATTAAACTTTATGTTTTGCGGGGTCTCTTAAAAAGGTATTCTAAATGTAAACGAAGACAGTTTTAATTTTTTTAACTATGGTAATGAGCAAAGATTCATCGTTCTATTGAAACATAAATTTCTGAACGATCACTTGGTGATATCACGAACGAGGGCTGAATATAAACTACTGTTTTTTACGTTCATGTTTTCCTCGTTTACCGTTATCTCCCCTCGATCGCAGAAGGTAAAGGACTCGCTCATGTTTTAAGTCAGTACTTTGTATTCTATACTGAAATCTATTGGCGGTCTAATATGTTTGTTTATTAATTTGATCGCTTGCCATTTAGTACATTGTAATAAACATTGTTTCCTTTTTCTAGCATCTGGTCCAAAGTTTTGTGACAAGTGTGTATGATTTTGTATTTCAAAAAAATAAATATTATAAATATTAAGTTTTATGCTGCAAAGTTGTATGATATGTGCTATTCGGTTATAATGTACGAATTTTAATAAAACATTGTTGTTAGTTAACATTTTCCCATCATGGACTCTTACTGAATCCAACAGATTGAATAGAGTAATTAATTTTAGTGTATATAAATTTGTATTGCACCTGCTTACACAATTGGGATCAGCCCTTTATTTCCATTCGTCGCATTATATTTTTTTCATAATTGTTATTCGTCAACGTTTTTTTTAATGATTGCCCCATAATTATGAGTAGCCATACGCATCTTTTTTTAGCTAGCAATATCAGAGTTTAGATTTAAGTGTCCTTGGAGCCTAGACAGTCTAACTCGTAAAATAATTAAAGAGCTACAAATAAAATTTCTAATCCTACAGTATACTAGATATTTACACTACTCTGGAGTTTGAAAAAATATTTTGAAATTGTAAATAAATCTGCAGCGGCTGTTTGAAATTAACGAAATCAACATTGCTCTTATGGTGGGCAAATTCAATAAGGCCGTTAGCTTTCATGGACTCCCTAGGAGAAGAATTCAAAACTACAAAGAACTTTTCAAATCTCACAGTATACTAGATATTTATATTTAAACTACATGTATAATCACTTTGGTGTTTGAACAACTATTTTTGGACGGTAAATAGGCGATATTCAGCAGCTGTTATAAATTAGGTGGCCACTAGCCTCCAAAGACTCTTAAAACGGTTACCCAAAGAACTTCAATTGGCTGCCTAATTGTATTTAAAAGATAAACTTAATAAAAATTATGTTTTTCTTCTTTGCCTTCAACTGCTTTTGCTCATTTTTCAAACTTTGTTTCTAACCTCATTAAAAATTAGTTTGTTAAGACCCACTTTACTAATGAATAACATAATTACCTTATGACTAAATTAGTCAACTAAGGGGCTAGACACCATTTTTCTGTTTTCTGGAAAAGTAACGTTAAATTATACTGTAGTAAACCAACCTTTTTTCACTAATTTTATGACATATTTCTGATGAATGGTCAGCCACTGAAGCAGCGTAGCAAGTCCCGTCATCTGCAGAGAGGATATTTATTGTTGAATTATTCTGCAACCCTACAAGGGCCATGTCACTTGCTGGGGATTTTAATCTTAAAATGAACTGTATGACAACATTTATAATTACTGCGATTGATATTATGTGTGACGGAGTTGTTTTACCTATTCTTTTAGCAAACACAGTACAAAGTTTTTTTGTGTTTAAGCTATAAAAAAATAATAAGAGGAACGATCGTGTACAGGAAAAAGGGGTTTGCGCGTTTAAATGTATTATATTGACTATTCGAAAAATTAAATGACTTCTAATCTGAACGTTTCTAGGAAACAAACAATTCATCCAACTTTTTTATTTGAATGGATTAATAAATCAAAACACACACAAGGCACCTTCTAAATTCTAAAATGCCTAGATATATTTTAGACTTATATGTCCCCAAACCTAACCTAGACCATTTTGAAACAAGTGAAACAGACGAAGACTATTCGAGTACCATGGAATCTGTAGGCGACCTCAAGAGAGTGCCTTATCAAAAGAGAGAATTGATGAACACCTACCTTAACTACCAAAAGGGTCATAAAAGTATGATTGAGGCAGGTGATCCTATAGTGATCAAGGAAATAGCTGAAAAGGAGTATCCTTGGATTAACAAAGGATTGGACGAGTTGAAATCTATGGATATCCAGAACGTTTCTCGGGATCACGGCGATGACCACTTCAAGCAAGTGTTGAGCTTGAAAGCTCCTAATGCTCAAAGGACGTCCGATCTTTTAGAACAGGTTGGTTTTAGAGTATAAGCTTATTTTACTACCCAAAAAAAATTTTAAAGCTAGCATTGATAGTTTATTGGGCTTTATTGTATAATAAATACCAAAACAGCTATATAAGGCATATAATACTATTTACCAATTAGCCGATATGTAATTTTAAATATATCTGATCAAACTTCATTTGACAACAGCAAATTCTTCTGAATTAAGTAAACAGCGCTAATTGCATGAATGTTGGTTCTGTCGCTACTATATCAAATCCAGCTCCTTAACCCAAGTTAGCGCTTCTTCTAAACTTTCAAGACGATTTTCACACCAATACAGCTTGTAAAGGCCAATCCCTCACTTCATCACCCATTGTCTGAGATTCTGCTTCCCAGCCCAATACTAACTGGGAACCTCCTATAACCACACTTCTAGGAGTGGGCACTTCTCGTACCTATATTGTTACGAACCCGTTATAACACGGTCCACTTCTTTCTGATGAACTACACACAATGTTTTCTGAGATATAGGTAATGTTTCTCCTCATAAACGTAAACCAGATTGTTTTTATTCTTCCATCTAAAAGGCAGTTTGCAATAGTGGATTCCAAATATATATATATATAAACATAATTTGGATAAAATTACATGTATTTTTTCAGGTGGTAGAGTTGGAAGCAGATCTAAAAGGAAAACTGAAAGACCTTTCAGAATTTAAGGAAGAAATCAAAGAATTGGGAAAACTTCTTAGGACAACGCCTTCGAGAAGGAGCACTGTTGACTGATATTTTTATGCCTCTAACTTAAATGTGTCTCTGAATTTAAAACCTGTATGTGTACAATATGTGATTATTTATGACCAAGTACTCAAATAGATTTTTCACAGAAGAATTGTTTTAGTATTATGGTTTCAATAGTCTTGGTGGTTGGTTAGTTACTTAGCTATGAAAAATAAAACTTCCATATGCATTTGTATGTTTTAATTTTAGGTAATGACAAATTATTTCCGGTTCTTTTAGAAAGCATGGAAATCATTCCACGAGAAAGTATGCAATGAGTGCATAAATCTTCATCTGGAAAAATACAGTATTTCTGTCCATAAAAAAATATTCCTACCTTTCACAAATGTCTACATAATACATTTTAAACATTCCATTCCCGTGTTAAATTTGTTGCCGGATTTTTAACAAATTCGTCGTAGTTGATGTGAACCACCGACAGATTGCGTTGATCTAAATAAAAAAAAATTGTCGAACAAATTTTTAGGGAATGACTTATGGTGAGACTTATAGCAACTGTTATGGTCGATTAACCTGGTCGGCAACAAAAAATAACTGTGCGCGTTCTCTGACTGTCACACAAACGTTCTTTTTTAATAAAAAATTGTGACAGCTGGTCCGTAAAGATGGGATGTCTACTTCTTCAATAAACTTCTTAAATTTTGTCTGATTAACCTGTTCATGTATTATGAATACATAGATTTTAAAATAAGACGTGTACTTTTTAACTGTCGTATTTTACTCATTTATGATCAGAAATCACATAATGAAAATCCCATGTTAAATGAAAAGGCTTGTCGATGGTACCTATGTCATTTATAATACACCCGCATCCGCGTCATAATTACTTCAAACTTATTTTATGAACAATATTGTTCATACATTTTCGCATAAACTTATGCAAATAAATTTATATTAGGCTATAATTTTCTTTTGTATATAAAATATTTAATTAAATTAATATCCAGATAAGATTATTATTCCACTAGATAAGTCGTAGACGTACAGGAGAATATTTTGTTTTGATCTCAGAAAAAGGATTATTTGTCATCCTAAGAAATAGTCTATTTAAGTTTGAGATATATGATTCAAAGCAAAGATTTTGGCCTTTAATAGCATTTTATATTTTGGCTAAACTAATGTAAATTCAGAGTTGAAATAGTCAGCCTGTCTGGTTAAAGCCGTAGTTGATCCAGAATAGGCAGATCAATTAAGTTATATTATTCTAGCAACGACTTGAAACATTAAGTCCTCTAAGGCTTAACTGAGATTCTAATGGTATGGTATTGCTACTGAATATACATAATGGTTTGTATTGGTAATATAATGGTTTGTATACTACCTCAGTAGGAATCATAGAAATAGTAGAATCAACCATACCTTGGAGTTAGGCCAAATGAACTTGTAGGCCTATTGAACTTCTGAGAATTAGTATTACAGGTCAAATATAGTTCAAATAACGAGTGGTTTACTATGAAGTATTAAATTCAAGATACTAAAATACACTTAGGGGGTTTTTGCCTATTATTTTTATTTCAACAATAAATCCCGTAGTTATTTTGTATCAGTATTCAAGCTAGCCACGATATTTGACTTATGCTACTTCAATTGCAGTTATTGAAACCTGAACTGTGTTTATGCAGTAAGCTTTTAGAGCGTAAATGGTTTTTATGGTTAAATTACATTGTGAGCCTTACTACTCTGGTGAACAATCTATACTTTTATTTCACTTGAAATTTTTAGTTTGGGTAATGTTTAAGATAGAATCATATAGTGACCAATACACATGTCAAATCAATAAGGGAGCGTTTAATTTATGTTTTAACTATTCTCTTATTTTTCTTAAGCATTACTAATAATTTAATGCCAGTTCACAGCCATAAGTCATGTCATTTGGCGATCCTGAGACCGCTTAGAGCTTGCAGGCCTTGGCAGATCGAACATCAGCATCGCTTTCTAATCTAACTTTAAATCATTAAATGTGTCCTTCGTTTTGATTTATCCATTGCCTTACTCATTCCCTTTTTACACTTGCATGAAATTAGTTAAATAAACAATAGTATTATTAAATACATGTGAAGAATGTTGAAATTACACAATTAGTAATGTATTTTCATACAATCATTTAAGAGTTATCCCTATAAACGATTTGTAAACACATATAGACAATATTTTTTAATTCCAACATCTTAAGAACCATTCGAGGTTGCAAAAAAGATTTTCTTTTCCCTACCCTCTAAACGTATTTATATAGTGTTTTCCAGTCTTTTTATTTTTGTTTGAACGGGTTAAATTCTTTCTTTAGTTTCTGAATGCTATCTGTCATTGAAGTTTTTGTTCGGCATTCAGTGTTTCCTATGTTTCCGTTTTGCTGAAAAAATGGAGCTGTTTGTACTTAAACCCCATGGAATCTTGCCATTTCGTCAACTTTCAAACATGAATGAGTGTAGTTTTCATGTTTCCGTAATTTGTGATTGATAAAATTGTTTACGAATTCGTTTTGGAACATTATAAGTACACGACAAGACTCGTGTGCAAATAATGAATTGTGCATTTTAATAGTGTTTAAAACTCGTTTGCGAGGCAAAGCGAAGAATGCAGTTCACCTATCAAAGATTAATATTTGTTTAGGACAGTTAGTAACAGAACTGAGGATCTGTGAATCGTAAAAATACATCTAGGAATAAATTTATCTGGGGGGAAGAAGCCCACAAGGAAAATACTTCTTTTATTACCATTCGTCTGTCCATCCACTAAATGATAAGTTGAAAAGACACCTCAATCGTAGAATCGTATTATTATTGTATCAAGATACATAATTGGCAAACATATACTTTAAACGAAACCGCATATCACAGCCAGTAGCTAAACTAGCTCTCCATCTCGATTCTTACTATACACTTATCATGCATATTCCGATTTAAAGATATTCAGAAAATGTATTATGTTCTTGAGAAAGTGGTTATTATCAAGACAAGGGATAACATTACAAACACAGAGAGCTTGATTAATTACGAAAGATAGAACGTGATTTATTCCAGCAGCATTGTTTTGATGTTAATTAAATAATCTGTTAAAAATAAACATTCCTGAGTTTGAGTTAAATAAGGTTTTTTGATTAAGAGACGCTCCACATCGTAAATAAATAAATAATGTGAGAGTCTTGTATTGTTCCAGATTAGGACCCCAGCTTGAGTGATTTATTATTCACAACATGGGGTGATGGAGCGTAGGCCTGGTCAGGAAGAAGATATTAGCTGTGACCTCTCGAATGGTTTTTTTCTCTTTGGAAGAAGAAAACTTACAAATCCCTTTAGTTGGTTTTTTTTTTTTTACTGCAACAACTATTTCTCGATACTTAATAATTCCTAAATACACCTTAAATCATGAACACAAGTGGAAAGTTAAGTACAATTTCTAAGAGGGAGACGTGTATTTTTTTCAATATTGGATAATATATTGACGGGGAGTAAGGTGTTGAACGTGGGGAAACTTACCCTCCATGCGATACAAATGGGAGAAGGGGAAGAAACCAGAAAGTTAATGACCCCTGAACTTCTGTCTTGGGAACCAAGACTACTTTACAGAGTGCATGGTTCTCATGGATAGTATTACTGTAACCAGAGTGTTGATATTGACTTTTGGATCACGGCCACCTTTAACTCTAGGTAGAATTGGCAACGTCGCAAGTAGTCCTGTATAACGCCAGAGCAACAGAGCTGTTTAAGCTAACATGGCAGACAGGTGACGCTCTCTGGTTTGATCACGTGTTATTCATATTGTTGAACAGCACTAATGACAATGTTGCCACTTCGAACGCCGCGGCCTGGAGCTAAAGGTGGCCGTGTTTGGTTGCTGAAGTAGATGTTGCATCTAGATCATGTTTAAACAATATTCTATTCACAAGGAATTTAGTTGAATAACCAGCTCATAGATTGTGCAGCGGCCTAATTGTGATTCCCTCCTCAGTTTTGGTTTCTGTGATGAATGAACATTGAAGATACAATAATGTCTATATGATGCTGTAGACACAAAAAAATTGTATTTTTTATTGGCAGGGTTTAAAAATATAGATTATTCTACATAAATCAATAAATTACACCAGCGTGCTCTAATAGCTGTGTTCTATGTTTCGATTCAACTTACGTCCATCTTTCCTCTAAAGCTGCATCTTTAACATTGGGATGGAATGTCTACTTCTTAACCACAGACTAAAATCTCTAGCAAACATGTCCTCATAGTGATTGCAACATTTGTTGTTATCGTTATTTTACTAACCCAATAAACCTTGCAGATCCAGTAATGCATCTATATTACAGCAAGTACTTGAATAAGTGTAATAAAGTGTAGTAACCCACCTATAGTTTTCATAATTTATGTAAATTTACACTTTAATATTCAATAAGGAACAAACCAATTTTCATTTCCATTTCAGTAATATCTTTTGAATCAAACGTTTTCTTTAATTATGTTATTTAATTGATTTTTTCAAATGGAACGGAGAAGACTAACGGATGTTTCTATAACTACTAAAAATAGCAAGAATAAAATAAAACAGAATTATACAAACTTAATATTTTTAAGTTCATATATTTGATGGAAAACAACGGATATACGACGTAGGTTTGATCGGCTAAATATTAAAGAAAAAATAATTAAATTTAACAGTAACAGTTTATTATAGTCCAAAGAATTATCGTAAACTCTTATGAACACAGTATTGAGAAGATCTTAAAAATAAAGATGTATTTTACGTTTGCTAATAAACAAGTTTCTCATAAAATACCTAGTAATGGGTTAATACATACAAACAATTAATAAAATTCAATGCATTAATAAATTTTGCCAAAATCTTTATTCAGATCCCAGCAACCCTACAAGCAAACTTAAACACTCGTTTTCACCACAAGCAGTATCTCTGGAAACTTTTTGGGAGTATTGTTGAAAATGGGAGTAAAATTTTTAACTATTGAACGTTTTGATAACTCATTCTTGAGAAACTTTAGGACAGTTCTTACATCAATGTTAATCAGGGAGTGCTAAAAATTTAATTTGTTTGTATTTATATATTTCTTCTTATCAAACTTTCGGAACAGGTTTAATGGAGTTTGTCTCCTCGGCGTAGATAGTGAAAACTGCCAAAATACTTGCAAACATTGAAATAATTATGGGGCTTTTAGTGAATTTTCCTTTAGGGAAGTAGCTAATACCGTAGGTGACACGGCGAGACCTGGAGCTGGGACCAAGATATACTTTTTTTCATTTTAATGTCCTTAGAGGCAAAAAAAAACTATGTCCGCAAACGCGATAACTTGAGTGATTTTTGTCCGATTTTAATGACATTTGGTTTGAAGGTGTAAGGCTGGATAAACTTGAATCAGTTTGCGAACCAGCATGATCGGACCATGGGAACGGGGTTTTACTGAGGATTTTATTGGTGTAAAAATTTGATTTTCTAATTTTTGACCCTGAAAACACAAAATTTTTCAATTTTTATCTAGGCCCAGACCATTTTAAAGAACTAAAAAAAAATTAGAAAACCAAAGTGTTTTTGTATGGTTAACTTATTGGTTACGGAGAAAAGCCAAACAAAATTTAATTTAAATTTTCTATGTTATTCTTATGGAGAATATTGTAAAAAGTTGTAGTTTGCTTGTTTATGGAAATATTTTGATCAAACTTGGCAAATTTAATTATTTTATATCAGTTCAGGCAAATGGAAATTCGATTAAGTTAGTCTGCAGGTTTGCTGCAGCGCGGGTAATTTATTGTAAATAAATATAGGCTGAAAATGGTGTATGACACATTAACACAGTATGAATTCAAGAAACGTAAATTTATATACATTTTTAAATAGTACCCTAGTTGAATATACATTTTTATAAACTGAGTTTGTTTACGAACTGGTTAACGCTTAGCCTTTTCATGTGCTTAGTATAATCTGTTAAGGAGCTCTGGCTCTAACATAAACACATGTAAAATATTTATTTCACGATTTCATTACCGTTTAGTAATTGTATATCTTAAAAAATTAGCCCACGTGAATTATGGATTGACCATGGATTTAACATAATTCCTTGTAAACTATTCTTATGGGTTGGATGAGAACTATCCGTAGGTATGTCTCTATCCGGTCACTATTTTAGTTTAAAGTATTAAACTTGTATAGTAGTTTTTTTTTTCAAAATCCTGGTCTCACAAATATGAAGCTCTACCAAAGATAGTCAGACCGTTCGACGACTTATTTACGTAATGGTTAGTATTAGATGGCAAAACGTAACAACCATAACTTAACGAAATAAATTGTATTAATTTCAAAAATAATAACATGAATCAACAACTTGCGGTTTTTGTTGAGTGCCTATCAAAAGACCTTGACATGACTTAACTATACAACATAAATAATATTGAATAAATTCAACTGTGTTCCTAACTGTGGTCGCTGGTTCCTAAAGAGGAATTTACAATCTGTTAAAGACAATCCTGCACAGACACCAAGATAAACTACCTGGATCGTTTGTTAAAGTAACATTTGATTCACAAAGTTTAGTTAGTTTAACATGTTTGTAAAGCTCTTTATCTTAAACATGCACAAAGTAGCTTTGATACAATAAATAGCTAATTACCTAAATCGTTAATTTTGTTTCTACATTTAAGGATTTTGGAATACTGGATTTGATTCAACAGTCTATGATTCTGTAATTGCAATACATTTGGAGATGTTTTTATAACAATGTTAAGTACATTGTAATGATTTAACTTGCATTTTTCTTACTGGAAATTTCGTCGTATTGTAAATTTTTATGTATCTCGATTTACTGACCTATTGCTAGAAGAAGTCTATTTTACAGAGTCGTGTTGGAAAAATTACGAGAAGCTGATCTTTTTTCGTCAAAAGTATAAGGTAGGTAGTCAATTCAGTATGTGTAGATTATTAAAATACAAATTGATAATCATAGAAAACTGTATGTTTACAAAGGATTGGATTTCAGTAATATTTCAACATTTCTATTGCCTGAAAGTTTTAAATGTCAGGAAAAAATAGTAGCCTACCTCAAACAAAATTGAACCTAATATACACCTTACTAATAATGAAAACAAAACGAAAACAATATCCCGAATGTAGAGATGAAGTACAGGTGACGGCGACACATGGTGAAGAAGGGGGCGAGTTTTATAACTTTACACTTCACTGTGGACCTTCAACCTTCATATTGGACTGGGACTGATGATGGTCATCAGATGGACACCTTCAATATACAGGCTTGGTGTGATTGGAAAGATAATATACTTGATTCTCTAAAAGATAAGTAACTTAGAAGCCTAAACCCCCCTGGTTCAAGCGAGGCATATGTAATACATTTCTAACCTAATAGTGTCTATAAGTGATTTAGTTTACCACAAGTACAATTCGACCCCATTAGTCAGATGGAGACGGAAAGTATACAGTATAACTATAATGCCTGAGATACATCTGAGAGGGCTAGGATAGTTGTTGTGATGTTAAGAGGATTATTGTTAGAGCCTGGTCCCTATAAATCCCTGGTCAGTTTAATCAGATTTGTAAACCCAACTTTGAGATTGCATTATTACTTCTAAGGAATCGTTACATCGACTAATACAGTATATGACATGTTTAAGAAAAATATATTTCATCAAAACTTCAGTAAGCTTTGTATTTTGAATGAGTACCTACCCAATTCAATATTAACCCCTGCACTTAATTATCTACTTAAAGTACCTACATTGTTGTGACAGTTCTAACATTTTCGTTTTATTTTATCAATATCAAGAATCACTGCCCACTTTTATACAAACTCATAATTAGATTTAACAGTTTGGGCAGCAATAAGGGTCTATATACTAAAGTTTTATGATTCTATGATTTTATGATTATGAAATATAAGAAAACGTAAAGTAAAACTTCTGAAAACTACGATATACCATTCGATAGAAATATTAAAAGACTATCTTATACATGTACTTGTATTTCATTATAAATACGATTATAGCTATGCAGAATGTAAGCATATCATTTAGCAACTATATTCTCGGGTATGAAAAGAGGGGGAAGTTTATTTCGAAATCAAGTTCTGCTCGTTCTTTGAACGTGTTTAAAATGTTGGCAAACTTGTGTTCAAGCAGTGTGAACTCGTTAAACCTCTAACTTTCTAGATTTATTATTCACTACACAAAGTTCGCATTTTCTCGATGTATTATTAAAGTTAAGGAACATGAAACGAATCTTGACGAAGCCCTTATTAGAGTCAATGTATTCGAATTTATAATATCTTATAATCTAAAGGTTAGTTTGAACGTACACTGGTACAACTATTTCCATCTTTATTTTTTACTGTATATTTTTAATACGATTCGTAATGAAATTCAAAGCCTATCTCCTTTTGGTACTTTACTATATTAACACCTTTTACTTTGCCAATGGTGTATGTGTCTATGAAATAAATCTTCATGAGAATTGGAATTTTTCGTTTACTAAATTAATGGTAAAACGGTTTACTCGACATTAAAGGCCACACACATAATAGAAAATGTAATAACTGATAAGTAGATCTTTTATTTCTTACTCTAGGCACTAATGCCATACTTTTGGATTCTTCCAGTCCAGATATTTCAGATCTAATGGCGACATTTAAGTCATAAAATCACCCATTAAGAAAGCGAGGCACATATCTGAGGGCGTTCAAGAAAGATATATGAAACTATCTCTACAACGTTGCCTACAAATGTTACCATTCTTATCACATTATGGCTTTATGGAATGAAATACTTGTAAAATTATTTATTTGCACAACATTCATTGTTTTCTCTCTTAAGAAACAGCTAGTTCCAATCTTCATAATTTTTTAGATATTTAAAATCCTTTAGTTGCTTGAAGGACCTTAAATACAAATTTCAACACGTCGTACATCAAACAACCTTATTTTAAAATATTATTTTGGCCAAGGTTAAGTGGGCATATTTTTATTTTAATGGATATTTGAATTCCCCTCCCTACAGGGAAATCTTAGTAATATTCACCCTAACGGAAACTTACAAACTTGAAAGTTTACCCCAGCTACAAGTGAATGCCATCAGGCTAGCAGTTGATCCCTTCTTGAACAAAATACCTTCCTTCCATACTTCCCCTGAGCAAAGTATTGGTGGGCCCATTATTTAGTCCTTAAATATTGTTTTTATACACATTTGGTACATGATATAGGTAAAAAAGTTAAGAAAATCAATAAAGTATATAAACATAAGAATGGATAAGGGGTGAGTTTTGCTCTTGACTTTGGAGTTGTCATATATTTTGGGGGAGGGGGTCAGATAAGTAGAAAGTAGACCACTTTACTAATTTACTTTTTACAATTTCTTTTACACAAGAATAAAACAAATTTCGACTTCAAATAAATTTTATTTTGTTAAATAACAGTATGTAAACGAGAGTGGAAATAATGGTTTCAATTCCATGTTATTTTATCAATGTTTAAGAAAAAACAAACAACAATTTTTTGCAACAGTCGGCTACTTTTTGACTACTTGAAAACTATCAATACCAACAAACACAGATAGCTCAGAGGTAAGGTAGGAGGCTCACAAGACGAAGGTACTGGCTCGAGACCTGTCCGGGCAGAAATATTTTGTTCGTTTTTTTTATGAACTATTTAATCAATTTACTCAACTAATAATTATGCTTTTTATACTAAATCTTTATTATTTAAAATATTTAAATACATTTTTAATAATTTTTAATAACATTTATAAAATATAAAAACAAAATATTTTATTAAAATATTTTTAGGATACATTGGGGGTGGAATAGGATGCATTTTTAAAATACAGGGTGTCCCGGAACTCTCTACCAATATTTTAGGGCATTGCTCCTGGGTAAGAAACATACCAAAATATCATATTTTAATTGTCCGGAAGTCCTTAGTTACTCACATAGCCGCCATTTTGTTTTTTCCACTAATTAATTTGTTTCTGAAAAGTGGTTAAACATACGAAATTGAAACTTTACACAAACATTTATGACAACTAGACAAAGCTACCAAAAAATTATGACAATTTTTCAAATTCATAAAACAAAATGGCGGCCATTTAAAATTTTGTTTCTTAAATAACTCAAAAACCGTTGATTTTACCAAAATTTTAAACGGCTGCCATTTTGTTTTATGAATTTAAAAAATTGTCATAATTTTTTGGTAGCTTTGTTTAGTTGTCATAAAAGTTTGTGCAAAGTTTCCATTTGGTATGTTCAACCATTCTTTAGAAAAAAATTAATAACTGAAAAAAACAAAGTGGTGGCTGTGTGAGTAACCAAGGACTTCCGGACAATTTAAATATGATATTTAGGTATGTTTCTTACCCAGGAGCAATGCCCTAAAATATTGGTAGAGAGTTCCGGGACACCCTGTATACTTTAAGGATTAAAAAAAATTTTTTAAACATCCTGTGCTGTCTGGGATTGAATTTGACTTTTAGCAACTCAGGCGACAGTCTAAAAACCAATTCAAATTCTACCGTGATAACAAAACTTTAAAAGGGATTCAATTCCAACCACTTTAGAGGAGTGTTTCTGTCACTGAAGTAGACAAATGGACTCAGGACACAAAATGTCCCCTGGGCTTCCCCCTACGGTAGACTACTGGGGGATATTGGGATAGATATCACATTGTCACTACCCATGCAGTGATATCTATGTTTGGTCTTCTTTTTATTATCTATCTTTGTTGTATGTTTGACTGTAGTCAAAAAATGTTGGTGTTGTATTTAAGTAAGGATTGAAAAAATATTTATAAACAAAAACTACAGTCCTAACAATAGTATGAAAATAACAGAACATACTTAACAGGAATGTGTGACAATTTTAAAACTTTTGAAGGAATCACTTTATCTATCTTAGAATGCAGGTCAACGATGCAGGTATCCAATATTGAGCGCTATCATGCTACAAATACTGGATTAATATATTTTCGGCGAATTTCCCCTATAGGGAATAAGCTATTACCGTATGTCTCATGGTAAAACATAAATCGGAGACCAACTTTCTTAATCATTTTGAAGTCTCCAGAGGCCAAAAACACAATCTGTTCAAATACATAAATAGATACATAGATAGATGTTTAAGGTCCTATTTCGGTTACTAAATTCTCAAATCCTTCTCCCTTTCTTGCCCGCTGTGGTATGAAACATATGCTTGCAAACCCCCCATTGCCATAGCTAAAGTATAAATTAAATTATACTTATAAATTATAAATTAATTAAATTATATTATATATAAATTATTTGTCTAATAAGTGTTAAATAATGTAAGTTATGTGTAGTGTCAATTGACAAGTATATTCCAGTGATGAGTAACTGGCTGAATAATGTTTTAAATTTGTGTTTTATCCTGAACAAAACAGAACTGTATAGTCATAATAACAAATCTTTTAATGTGTTTGTGGTCTTTCACCACCATTTGCTTTACAGGTTAGAACACATACAAATCTACAAAATCTTTGGATTTGGAAAATGACAGTTACTGGAAGCCCACCCCAGGACGCAGATGTTCTGTTCCCCTTGTCCAGTAAAAGTTCAATCAAGAAGGGTTCCAAATCTCAGCCCCTGGATATATTTCAACTGCAGCTGTGTGTGGAAGTGTCCAATTATTGTTTCGCAATAACAGTTTTATTAGCTTCAATTACAAGAAAAACTGATTGTTTTAGGGGTTTGGTTCGATGGACTCATATAAGAAAATCTCTCTAATATACTTGCTGTTCAGTTATGTATTAAAACTGATAAAACATACTCCCTTAGTAGATTTCCCATCCTTATGGAACAGCTGAAGCCAATTTTATCGTTAGTTCTGTCCGGTGCACTGTAGATGTCGTGTTTTGCTTACGATTTGTATCGTGTTGTTTCAGTCAAAACCCCCGTTTAACCAAATAAAACGACATAATCATAAACAATAACTCATCCTCTAGCTATACAGGGTGGCTGAAAAGTAACTTAACTTTTTAACCATTTGAGATATTTGAAATCTGTTTGCGGCAACCTTCTTAGATATGAAGGGCTACAATTACTATGGTCAATTTTGGAAATTTTGCCCTTCAGTGGAGGTAGCTCAAAATTTTCAAATGACAAGTATATTCGAGTTTGGTATCATTTTACAGGTCTTGACGAAACATAACAGTTGACATAAAGAAAACCCAAATCGACCCACTAATACCAAAATGGCGCCCTAAAACGTTTCAAATCCAAATAACCACGAGGGTGGCTGAAAATTAACTTCCACCCCCCTTAACTTTTTAACTATTTGATATATTTGAAATCAGTTTGCAAAAACTTGTTTGGATAAAAAGGGCTACAATAATTATGGTCAGTTTTGAAAATTTTGCCCTTAGGGGTAGCGGGGGTAGGGGCTAGCTCAAAATTTTTCAAATAGCAAGTATAGTCGAGTTTGATATCATTTTACAGGTCTTGACAAAACATAACAATTAACCTTAATAAAATAGAAATCGGATCATTAATAACAAAATGGCAGTTAAAAATAACTTTTAAAAACCATTGGCTTAATCATTTTTAGCTGCTATTTTGTTATTAATAGTCCGATTTCTGTTTTCTTTATGTTAATTGTTATGTTTCGTCAAAACCTGTAAAATGATGCCAAACTCGACTATACTTGCTTTTTTAAAATTTTAGCCACCCCCTGGACCCCCACTACCCCTAAATGGCATTTTTTTAATTGACCATAAATTATTGCAGCCCCTTATATCTAAGAAGTTTGCCGCAAACAGATTTCAAATATCTCAAATGGTTTACAAGTTAAGGGGGGTGTAAGCTACTTTTAAGCCACCCTGTATAACCAGACAGTAAAGCACAAATCATCAAATTAACTCTAAAATAATAGAAACAAAATTTCGTGGACACTAACCACCAGTATCACCGGGTATGAACTTGACACGAAAAATGAGCTTCAAAATTTACTCTGGAATGGGAAGTTTACAAGACTTCCCATCCCATTTTAAATTTCGAAGCTCGTTTTTCGTGTCTAGTCCATGTCCGGAGGTTAGTGTTGACGAAATTTTGTTTCTATGAGGTTAGAGAATAGATTGAGGTTAGAAAATAGGTAGCTTAGAAAATAGGTTCAGAAACATGCTTGCCTAATTAATATATAGATAGATGGATGGATTTAATTTGACGAGAGGTCGTCCAGTGGTCGAAACTCGACCAAAAATATGTAATGTACTCACTTAACTATTTTCACCCCACACTGTAAATAAAACATGTGATTGGAGTTTCCTCCATTTGTTTTGATTTTCTGTTTATATTTCGTTGTTATTTTCGTTACCAGCATGGCAACGCATAAGATCCATGTTAATATTTTCAAATTTTTAAACTCATTTTTTGTGCTTATCTTTGAGCCTATTTAAATTTATAAAGGGATTCTGCACACCTACAGGAAAATAGTTTTCTAACGGTATGCGTAGATTTTCCCTACGATGAACACGAGCTGAGAAAAAAGGTTTTAAAGAAACATGCTTGCCTATTAATATATAGATAGATAGATACTGTTATTTGAGTGAAATCTGATGGTCGACTATAGACTGTTTACATTTCAACAGCTGATGAATATCTCTTAATAGACAGATTTAGGCAATAACTAAAATTAATAAACGAACAAAAAATAAATATAGATATTATAAAAGCATACAACTATAAATGATTAAGGAAAAAATTATAAAAAAACTTCGTTTGAATGAGACTTTAAATTAAAAATGGAATTTTTTTGCCTTTGAATCTTACCCCTCTGGGAGATGTTAACGTAATTGTGACAGGGACTTGTCAAAATGCACCCAGCACAACGCTTTCCAAAATTGTCGTCGTGGACCATGAACGCTCCAGTCAACCAGCCACCACCACGCACTATAATGACAGGAAGCCACCCCAACAACCTGCCACCTCAGTTAGAAGTCGGTGCACGGTCCTGTCAAAGTGCCACCACGTCAACTCGTCCCATCAACTTCTTCTTTTTGGTGGCAGATTGTCGGGAGGCACATTGTCTCGTTGGGTTGGTACATTTACGTGTCCCTGTCATTACTGTAATGACCTCACCCAGTGATGGATTTACCTAGTGGGGGCTGTAGAGTGTAGACCCCCCTTGGCTGTCCAATTTACACTAGATAAAATGGGTAATCTTCACTGAGAAGAATTAAAACTTATCTCAGGTCAACCATGACCGTAGACCGATTGAACAGAATTGCACTGGCTGATATTTATAAGGAAAGGGAAATCGATGTAGATTCCGTACTTGAAACAAAAGGTTATCTTCAAAATCCTTTTATTTTTTAGTCAATATTCTTGAGTCAAACCAATAAACCATAGCTTTTTTCCACTAAACTGTGGTTAATAAACAGTTAAAAACTACCTAAAAATGTGTCATTTTACACTTACATTTTGAATATTTTCTGGGGGAGGACCCCCAGGCCCCCCCGTATTTTCACCCCCCCCCCCCCCCAAACGCCTAGCCACCCCCCTTTTGGCAAAAGGGGGGTGACTAGGCGGCCTTTTGGCCTATCCTGGATCCGCCACTGCCTCACCTCAGTTGTTCAGTTCCCAGGTTGGATTCCACAGAAGGGTGCTATCCCTCTGTGTTTAGGCCTAAGGACCAAATTAACTGTAGATTTTTCAATTCTTTTTATTTTTAAGGATCATTAATTTCGTTTGTTTTCGATAGGGACTTTTTAGCTTATCGATTGTTGAATAGTAAAAGAATTAAATTGAAATATTTAACAGTATAGAAGAAAGCTCTCAATTAGGGAAAATGAAGACATATCTAAGCAGATCATTATCATTGTAGATTACAGTTATTTTCAATAAGGGTTTTGTCATAACATTATATACATATATAAAAAATACTTAGAGGTCTCTGATGTTATCCCTTTGCCTCTCCGTTGTCGAAAGTTTTACTTCTCTCTCCAATTTAGTTGCTCTTGATTTTGAGTAGTTCTTGTTCTTGCTTTCTTCTACGCTCGTTCTGTGAGTTCCAGTGTTGCCACTTTTAGGGTAATTACCCTTTTTTAGGGTAATTTACTGGTCTTAGGGTAAAGTTTAGGGTAATGGTAGATTTAGGGTAATTTTAGGGTAAAACTAAAAGTTGGCATAACAATGGTAATTTTACTAAAAACATGAAAAAAACTTCAAAATTTGGCAAAAAACGTTCATTACATACTATGGTCAAACCATCATATTCGATTCAACCGGTTTAAATCGATTGCTATGATGAATTTTTCATCAAATTATCCTAATCGATCTTATCAATAGTTGGGAAAATTATCTGTTTTAGAATGTATTCGATTCTACAACACGTTATAGGCCTAATAAAATATTAAATATTGTTCATTACTGGGTTTGATATTTAATTATGTGATTAAATTGAATTAAACTGGATTATTTTTTAAATTGTGTCAAGAAATTACTACTACGTATAGATTAAAGCTTTGGTGGTACCGTACTGTATTTTAAAGATATGATTGTCCAAAAACATTAGTAATGGGTCGATACAGTAAAAAATAAGATAGTTCTTGATTCGTTATTTTTCGTTATACGATAGAGCTGATCAATATCAACATTTTGTTCTTCTTTCGGGTGGTTTTTTAGAATCGAGTAAAATTTTATGAAGATTGTTTGATATTGGAACTTCATTTAGTATAATTAACCACCTTATGTAAGATTTATATGATTTTAACAATGTTTTATAGCATTAAACGCAAATATTAACATTTAGGGTAATTTTTAGGGTAACTCAAAGTAAATTTAGGGTAATTTAGGGTAATTTTAGCCCGCATTTAGGGTAAAATCGCAACAACGCGGTGGCAACACTGGTGAGTTCTGTCGTTCTGTCTGTGTTTTGTGCGCTTCGGCTTCCGAATAGCTAACGTCAAACATAAACTTGTAAACGGATTCTGTCGGTGACGTTGTGTATTTAGTGCTTTTATTTTATTGCAATTCAAAATGTCTGAGGATCACCATCAAAACGGCAACGAGGAAAACGGTGATGTTCCCGAAATTGAACTTATTATTAAGGTGAGTTGGATTTTAATAAGCAATAAAAGTAAACTGGAGGCGTTACAGCCAAGTTTTGCCAATGAACACTTATCATGTGATAGGCCTAGTCAGTTACCTTTACTAGCAATAATGGTATCAATAGCTGCATTTACTAGCAGCCTAGTCTACTTATAAAGATGTACAATCGTATCGTTAGAAGGTGTTAATAATAATTTTTGTAAGCTTTTTATTAGACATGATGTAGCCTAGGTTTAATGGCTATGGAGAATCGTAGTTGTTTATCACTTGTAGGCTTTATGGTAGTGACGTTCAATGATAGGCCTACGTTCCATGTGTGATGCCATTTAGGCCTACTTATTTCGATATAGGCTGCTAATATTTAACCTCACATGTAAAACTTAGCCTAGAGTCATATTGCTTGCTCAAGACTTGTCAGTCAAGTTTGTTTTATTACTTTTTGGGTGTTTAAGCCAGTTAGCTTAACCCACTAGATAAGACCGTTCTTCAAAACTTAGTAACTAGCCTACCGTAAGTTATCCGTTGTCATAAACAACCGAATGAAAAATTAATTGATAAACCGATTATTTAATTCCATATCTTGTTTGGTTGGTTAGGTTTCGTCAACCTAACTAACCAAACGATAATTGAATGAAATAATTGATATATCGATCCATATTTTCATTCGGTTGTTTTTGACAACAGATAGGCCTACAAAAGTCTACCTCTAGTTTTTAAAGAACTGTCCAAAAGTGTGTCTTAAAGGTCAGTTTATTAAACAGACGGCTGCACTTTACTTGACGTCCTACACTCATTCGATTGGTTTTTTTCGATTCGATATTTTCATTCGATTCTTTTATTCGATATAGCCTATCGTTTGGTTAGTTAGGTTAGGTTAAGGCTGCACTTTACTTGACGTCCTACACTCATTCGATTGTTTTTTTCGATTCAATATTTTCATTCGATTGTTTCATTCGATATATCGTTTGGTTAGTTAGGTTAGGTTAACCTTACCTAACTAACCAAACGATATATCGAATGAAGCAATCGATTAATCGATATACTGATCGATATTTTCATTCGAATGAGTGTAGGACGTCAAGTAAAGTGCAGCCTAGGTTAACCTTACCTAACTAACCAAACGATAGCCTATATCGAATGAAGCAATCGATTAATCGATATATCGATCGATATTTTCATTCGAATGAGTGTAGGACGTCAAGTAAAGTGCAGCCAAACAGACCTACCTACTTAATAAGTTAAAAAGACTAAAATAGGCTACCTAACTAAAAATTTAGCCTGACTTAATTTTCATGGATTTTAAGTTAATTTGATTTACAGTGTAAATCCTTTTGGTTTAGACTTTCACTTAATTATGCAGGGAATTTTATGTAACTTAAGCCCAGGCTAAAAATTTGAAAAAAGTGTCAATTCTTTTCTGGTTAAGATTACCAAGAATTTCCACAGGCATACATCTATAGTATTAAGTTATGTTAAGTTAAGTTACTGAACGTTCAGCCACTAGGGTAGGCCTACCTTGCTCTTCTCATTTCTTTAGTTAACCTCATTCGAAGTTTCTCTTAACTTAAGTTAAGGTAGGTGTCTTCTACTACCCTCTGAAAGAATTACGGCTCCTATTCCTCCAAGTAAATCTGCACCTTAAATTTTCTGTCGGCCAGAAACCCACAGATGTCTTACTTTAATGCTGTGTTCGTTCTCAACTGGGTAGACAGTTCCATAAATTAGGTAGGCCCTACCATCATAGATTTCAGGTAGACTCAAAGCTACCATGATAGCCATAAGTTACTCAGACATGATGATTGGCCTACATCTCATCTCATCTGCTCTTCTTAGTTGGAAAAGAACACATCCTGTCTATCATATCTATTCCAGCCTGAAATAACTTCTAGGATATACCAGAATTGAGTGCAGAAAGCTTGAAAAATAAATTCTACGCCCAAAAACGTTTCTGATCTTGTTCCTTCCATCATCATATTGGGTTACGGTATCATTAACATATAATGAGCCAATGTAAAGAAAGTTCTCGTAACCCCCGATAAGATGTTACGAGCCATTCTCATCCTTCTCTAGATGTTCGTCATGTTGTCCGTTGTACAGTAATTCCTTCCACCCACGCCATGGTACCAACGCGTGATTATGTGGGTCTTACTAGCATAATATTCACCTGATTAAATTTCGATTTTTCTAGCATACAGTAACTTAAGTTTTAAAACTCCTTCACATCGAGCCATTACTACCACAGTAACTTTTATCCAGTTCTATTCCTAGATATGCTATTTAATTTCCATTGTTCATCCCAATTCCATCCCACCCCATTTTTAGCTGTAGTCTTTAAACTTCTCAGATTTCTCTTCTAATTGAATTGCACAAAGTGCAGTCCGGATAATAGTTTTTCCGGCTAGACTGACGTACCGGTACATTAAAACTTGCTAACTTAAATTATGAACGTCTAATGTAGCCTAGGCCTATTCAATATAAGCCATTAAGTTAGTGGATGATTACCCATGCGTAAAAATAATAGGCCTAAAACTAGCATTGTTTTTTTTTTGCACAAGATCACTGGGCTTCAAAATCTTTCTCACAGAAATTTTTTTTCGGTACTGTCAACCACTTCCTGCCAATCCAGTCCAGTAAAACCGATGTGCTGATAAAAATTGTTTGGTTAAAAAAGGTATGCTACTTTCGCCGAGTGCCAATAAACTGATGTCAGGGTAAAAAAGGTCCGGATAAAATGGAGTCTACTACTAACTAGGCCTAGGTTTGCCGCATTAGGGAAGATAATAAATCTAAATATATAAAAGGCAAAGCCCTCATTAATTAATTAATTAAATTGCGTTTCTGTGTTTTGTATAGTGAATTTTAGTTGCTTAGTATAGCATAGGCCTACAATTAATTAACTAGCCAGAGTCGACAAAAATATGTCCATTGACAAGCAAGCTACGACCATTACTTTACTGTTTCTTATCCATTGAATGAAAATTTTATTGCGGTATGTTCATACCATTTTAATTGAAATCTGATTATTGTAAATTACAGACTGATATAAATCTGAAGGAATATTTGTTTTTGGTCTCTTAATTGATCAAACAAAAAAGTAAATTCGTCCTGGGACTAAAATTATGTCTTCCTGCACCACCTACAATCAGCTCTACCCTACAGGGGAAATTTGCTAAAAGTTATTGCCAAAAACTCTATTGTATCCTATTATTGTATTATTGTATCTTATTATTATTATTATTGTATCTATTGACATCCTCGTGATAAAATGTGTTGATAAGTCATTAAGGAAACCAAGCAGCCTTGGTCAAGGTCATTTTGGCCTCATGATATCACCAGACTCCTTATCAGACAGTTAGATTAAAGTCTCATTCATTCATTCATTGACCCTCCTAAAAGTCATTACCCTTATTTGTTTTTGACCTGGACAGTAAAATAATAGTGGAGGAAATATTTACTGAATTGTTTATGCATGTTATTAAGTCCAATTTTATTTAGTTCTTCAAAATGAAACCCCCATTAAAAATTAAATCAGCAGTGTGTACAAAGTTTTAATCTCATAGGATAGAAAAAATTTAAACCCTTTATAATTAGTATTAAAACTAGATTTCTGGCATAGGATGGATTTGGTTAAGTTGGAAGTGAACTAACATCATAAGCAACATTAGAATAAAAGTCCTTGACCGTTCAGTACCCGAGTAGCCTACTTACTTGAAAAACTAATAAGGTTAGGTATTGCTCACTTAAAATCAACTTGAATCACATTAAAAAATTTGTCAAGACCATCTTGAAGCACAGTGTTAGAGATATCCTTAGCTTTTTGATAGTTTAAAACTGATTCTAGCTATCGCTGCTCATTGGACTCATCAATCATTGATCTGACATAAAACCAACTTGCCTTAGTAACAAATCCTGTCATCCTTCTCTCTTCTTCGCCTTAGGTAGCCTATAGTTCACAACACAGTGTGTTGGTGTAGTACTTACTGTCATATAATAAACTCATAACACCTAAGTTTTGCTTTAAAGTGCATTTTAGGGATCTATATAAATTTCTTGAATGCTGATTAACTTATCCACAACAGTGTGATATTACAGTAAGTAGGTCTTATGTGAAATAATTTTACCCTTCTTGGTCTCCACAACAAAGCGACAGCGCCTCCATCTGTGTCTGTCCTCAGCATCTTCTTGAATTTCCAAAATTCTCTTGTCTTGCTAGACCTGATCCCACCACCTTGTTCTTAGTCTATCCCTGGGTTTTCTTCCTGCCACCGTTCACTTCAGGATGGGTGAGGTTCATGGACTCCAAATTTCACCAAGTCCAATAGAGTATTTAAATTAAAAATAAGATTATTTCACCATTTCACAAACTCCAAATTTCACAAACTCCATGCGTTCATGCGTTGTTAGCCACATGCCACGAAACAACATTGTGGATCCGTTACATTAAACTGTTTGCTCTTTAAATTAATACCATTGGAGTTTGTGAAACGATTATTTTAAATCTAGATGCTATTTGGCGTGGTGAAATTTGGAGTTCCTGAAATGCTCCCTTCAGGATGTTTTTCAGGTTTGATTCTTGTTTTCTTCTTAGTAGGCTACGTGTCCAATCCATCTAAGCACAGACTATAGAATAGTCTGTGATCTATGTCTCCTGCTTCTTAAATCTCTACCAGACTGCACGCTTTTTTAGAACTATGTTAATTCCTGGTTATGCCTTATCCTCCATTCACCATTGTCTTGTGTTGAGCCAAAAGTTTTCCTAATTTAGTAAATATAAATTGAGAACTCTGATGACTTTTTAGGCTCTGACCGTACTTGTGTTTTCTTCACTAAGCACCATAGATTGGACCCAGGACAGTTTATGGATGCCACTCGATATAATAACTGCTATTGCAGATAACAGAGAAATGATTATAGCACTCCCAACATCTGAGGACAAGCAGGTTCTGCCAGTTGTTCACCATGAAATGTTTTGACCCCAGATCAGAACCTGATGTTGAGTTACATTACTTACCACATGTTTAAAAGTCTGCTTTATCTGACAGCCTCGAGGCTTTGCAAAGGTTCTGTATCTGCAACACCTTATTTACTGATACTATTTTATTTTTATTAAAGTCTTATGGCTGTAGTTTTTATTATTTTTATAAGGGTTCAGATAATTAATAGAACATTAGTTAGATCTTCAAAATGTATAATTTACTTACTAACTACAATAAAATTTTATATTTTTTTAAAGAACCGATTAACAACTTTTTCTTCTTAACACATGCACATAATAATGTTGACATTAAAATGAAGGTAGCCTACATTAAATTACATTTACCTGTTGCATCCCTGTGAAATTAAGTATTATATGCAAAGGGTCTACGGACTAAAGAAATACTTCAACACCTAATTGATCGATTCCATTTGTCAAAAAAAATTAGGGAAGCTTTATATATATATATATTTTTTTTTTATAGAGTCACCATGTACTAGTTTCCCTTAAATTTTACAGTGCAACCAGCAAACAATGCATCAGATTTTGACCCAGGGTGGGACAAATCAGTACCTAGCTTTTTTCTGTAGATGGGCTAGATCATTCTTAGTGCATTTAAATATATTGTACTAACTTAATGCTCATTTTAAAATATTCGTGTTCCATGGCTTTATTTTTCTTAAACTTTTACCAATGTCCCAAAACATAATCATTCCGCGATTTCTTCAATATTTCAGTTTTCAAATCGATCCATTTTGTTGCTGGTGATCAAAGTCTATTAGTGTGTACTAGGCAGTGCAGATGATGTGATTTTACATTATCTTGATGAATAAGAAAATCATGCTTATCATTACTATCTGTAAATAAATATGCCATCAACTAGTTTCCCTTTTTAAATAGGCCTCAACCATTAGGCTCAAGTGTTTTACCTACTCCTATTTTTAATTTTTTAAGTCGCTTTGCGTAAATAAATATCGTTTGAATTTGTTTGTTACATTAAAAACTAATGATAGGGTAAAAACATCTTCAAACTATGTGTATTTCTTAAAATCCAGGATAGGGTGTAATGAATCATATTGACAGTTTCTGCAACAACTAGAAGGATACAGTTTTACCCTGGTTTTCCCCAGCAAAGCTCAGCCCTCACGTGCACAGGCTGGCAAGAAAGGAAGCCTCAGCAGAGTATGCAAGAGTAGAGCAACAGCTGATTGAAAGGAGGAGAAGAACGGCGGGGCAAAGGTCGCCACTTTCACGTTTACTAATTCAGCGTATAAGGAAACCAAGGAATCATGACAGGCTCTACCACCTGGCTGTGTGGAATGTTTTTAGAACTTTTTGCTTCATTTTGGAAATTGATTTGTAGAATAGATCATCATGTATATACTCATTTAAACTTTTCTATCTGCCATCACCCAAGATGTGTTCCAAATTGCGTGAAACATTGACTCCTTGTAAAATCAGTTGACGTTCTTTCCTTACTCCCAGCTTGCGTATAAGAGTAGAGGAGAACAAGGCGGTGCCTGGGGCCCTGCACAGTCGTATTTATTTATTATAAGGGGCCCGCTATTGAACTTCACCTTGGGCCCAACAATTTCTAGGGCACCCACTGTATAAGTGAACTTAACGAATATTCATAAATAAGATTTGAAACACATTTTTACCTTTCAGATATCTTACACGTATTATAAATTCATTGAATAAACAAATACCACTATAACAAAGACAAATAATTAATTTGGTCTAAATTGGTTGGAAAATGGAATTTATTTTTTTTATTTTTGAAACTGTTTCTAAAAAAGAGATATTATTTTGAAGGAAAGAAGATAAAAAATGAATTGTGATGATGGATACGAAGTAACTGTGAAATTACCCAATTTGGTTGTCGAAGTGGAGGATTGAGATAAAGTTACAGTACATAAATGACTAACTTTCAGGGATAAGAATTTGATGGAAAGTTCCCTGTGATAGTAGTAACCATGACTTGATGTCATACTTGAGGAAAACTTAAACAATGAATTATAAGTGTGTGGATCATATTTGCCAAAAGAATGGAGACACTGGAGCTGCTGTGTGTGGCGTTCATTCATCATTGTGCCTCGGGTTACTACAAGCTATGTATTGTGTATGGACGTTCCAGCTGACTCCTTTGACTCTCCGACAATAGCAACAACAAACAAAACACCCGAATGTGACCACGGACTGGTCCTTGTGACTACCTCTCACGTTACAACGACAAGAATACCTGTTGGGTAGAGTAAGGTGTAGAAACTGACCACAACATTAGTGTGTAACCATTGCAAGTAAGCATTACGAATTGTCTGCAAATTTCTAAATGGGTTTACAGATCCATTCAATGAATTTGGTCAAATAGAGTATTTATGGGTAAGTAAGTTACATTGCAAAGTAATCCCCAAAGATGTGTTTCAAGGAACATCAAATAGCTCATCAAAGTGTGTTAGGAGGGAGAGTTATGGTGATCAGAATTTACACATAGAGGATTTTTACTGGTCTTAACAAATTTTACGATATGTTTTTAGCGAACTTCCCATAAGGAATAAGCTAACACCATAAGTCTCATGATAATACACGTAGACCCAGGACTGATTTCCTTTATGGTCTTGACTCTAGAGGCCAAAAACAACATCCGTTAAAATTTATATATGTATGTGTGTGTATCAAATTGATCAGAAAAAATGATCAGATTTTGATGAAATGGTATAAATGTGTAAACCTAAATTTATTCAAACGAGTTGGCTAACTGGCATGATCGGATTATGGGAACAGGGGTTTATGGGGTGAAAATGTGTTTTTCCCTTGTTTGACCCTTGTGTTTTCCCTTGTTTGAAAACATAAAATTTTCTAATTTCTCTCTATACCATTTTGAAGAGCTTAAAACAGATAATTCATAATCTTGAAGAGTTTTGGTTTGTCAAAAAAAATTACATTTTAATTCCCATGTTATTATGGAGAACAACTGTTGTAGTTTGCTTGTTTATGTATATATTTTGATCAAACTTAATGGCAAATTTAATTATTTCATACTAAGGTATTAATATTTTCTAACAACAAACGTTATTACCCTCCCTGTAGCAGCAAACCTAGGTACTCGTTAAACGTAGGCCTAATGTAGTTGAAATGGATTTAATTGAAAAGAAAATCAGGAAAATGGAAATTCGTTCAGTCTACAGGTTTGCTGTGGCGGGGGTGCTGAGCAAGTATAATTGCAATATCAAAAGTTAATGATGTAATTCTTACTTTAAATATTAATATCACACTCATTGGTGGTGATAGGATGAAAAGTGCTGAAATGTGTTGCGCATGCGTGGTGCACGGAGATGGGCGCGGCGGCGTTGTGATCGTCGACGCCCCCCCCCCACGCCAATCGCCGCTCCCTCAGTATCACTTTCAGCAGACCGGAGAAAGTATTCGCACAATCCGCTCCCACCGTTTACAACACATTGTCTCCGGTCGCTGACAATGGAAATTAATAATGTAGTAGATTCTTGTCACGTCAACATACCGCTGATGTTACCCAATCGGTTGTATTACCAAAGTGCCGAACGTTATCCGGACAGTTTCTTGATAAAGTTGAATGTAACCAAGTTTTGTAGGCATATTTGGCTTCTGACCAAAGCTGTTTTAACGAATTTTCCCCTCACAACCTATGTACTCTGAGAGAAGATTATTTATATTTTTTGGTTCCCTATGAACATAGTCATAATTTTAACGTCTATATTTTCATCATCCGTCTTTGCTTTCCTTGAATTATTCCTGGTGTAAAAGGAGTTTAGGGAACACTGTCTGAATCCTTCAGATAATTACGATACATTGATTATTTAAATATTATCCATAAAATCCTTTACGTTAAATTTAAAATTTAATGGAATTGCCATTCGTGATTAGTATGCAAATTGTCAATGTTTCCAAGCAATACTGAACATTAATTGAATGCGATTTAGCCTATCGCTCTAAAGGTTTGCTGTCCACAGGGTGTCTAGTAGTCGGGAAAATCGGGAAAGTCGGGAATTAGTATTGAATTTCGAAATGGTCTTGAAAAGTCGGGATTTAGTCTTAAATTTGATTTCAAAGTCGGGAATTTTCATGATTTTGCCGCGATCGTCGTCTTGCGTTTACGTAACCGCGAAAGCCAATGATGATGATGTCTACACGGCCTCGAGAAATGTTCACGATTTTGCCGCGATAGTGGACGACGACGATGACGTTTCCAAAACCGCGGGAGATGACGATGATTTTTCCGTGACCGCGGGAGACGACATTGATGTCTACACGGCCGCGGGAAATGTTCATGATTTTGCCGTGATCGCGGACGACGACGATAACGTTTCCGTGACCGCGGGAGATGACGGTGATATCTAAACAGCCGCGGGAAATGTTCATGATTTTGTCGCGATCGCGGACGACGACGATGATGTTTCCGTGACCGCGGGAGACGACGATGATGTTTCCGTGACCGTGGGAGATGACGGTGATATCTAAACAGCCGCGGGAAATGTTCATGATTTTGCCGCGATCGCGGACGACGACGATGATGTTTCCGTGACCGCGGACGACGACGATGACGTTTCCGTGACCGCGGGAGACTACGATGATATCTGCTCGGCCGCGGGAAATGTTCATGATTTTGCCGCGATCGCGGACGACGACGATGACGTTTCCGTGACCGCGGGAGACGACGATGATATCTGCTCGGCCGCGGGAAATGTTCATTATTTTGTCGCGATCGCGGACGACGACGATGACGTTTCCGTGACCGCGGGAGACGACGATGATATCTGCTCGGCCGCGGGAAATGTTCATGATTTTGTCGCGATCGCGGACGACGACGATGACGTTTCCGTGACCGCGGGAGATGACGGTGATGTCTAAACAGCCGCGGGAAATGTTCATGATTTTTCCGCGATCGCAGACGACGACGATGTCGTTTCCGTGACCACGGGAAACGACGATGACGTTTCCGTGACCGTGGGAGACGACGATGATATCTGCTCGGCCGCGGGAAATGTTCATGATTTTGTCGCGATCGCGGACGACGACGATGACGTTTCCGTGACCGCGGGAGATGACGATGACGTTTCCGTGACCGCGGGGGAAGACGATGATGTCTACACGGCCGCGGGAGATGTTCATGATTTTGCCGTGATCGCGGACGACGACGATAACGTTTCCGTGACCGCGGGAGATGATGGTGATGTCTAAACAGCCGACGGAAATGTTCACGATTTTGCCGCGATCGCGGACGATGGCTATGTCGTTTCCGGGACCGCGGGAGACGACGATGATATCTGCTCGGCCGCGGGAAATGCTCATGATTTTGTCGCGATCGCGGGAGTTGACGATGATGTTTCCGTGACCGCGGGAGATGACGATAACGTTTCCGTGACCGCGGGAGATGACAATGACGTTTCCGTGACCGCGGGAGACGACGATGATATCTGCTCGGCCGCGGGAAATGTTCATGATTTTGTCGCGATCGCGGACGACGACGGTGAAGTTTCCGTGACTGCGGGAGATGACGATGACGTTTCCGTAACCGCGGGAGATGGCGGTGATGTCGAAACAGCCGCGGGAAATGTTCATGATTTTGCCGCGACGCAGACGATGACGATGACGTTTCTGAGACCGCGGGAGACGACGATGATGTCTAAACGTACGGTATGCAGAAGATTTCATGATCAAAAAAACCAAATTTGCTAGTTAGAATTTTTTATTGCTGCATTATTTCTTTACTTTAAAACACCACATTATTATAATAGGTACTACTTTATGACAAAGACAGGGGTTGGTGTAGTATTATTTAGAGAATTTGGTTAAGCTATAAAAATTGGTATCGGTATCAAGAATCGAGAATCATTTTGGTATCAACACCCACTTATTGTTGAAAAAACTAGTCTTGAAAAATCTGGAATTAGTCTTGAAAAGTCTGGAATTAGTCTTGAATTTGATAATGGAAATAAACTAGACACCCTGTGTCCACACCCAATTTGACTAGTCCAATAAAATGTTGAAACTATATTTCAAAAGATCTAAAGTATTTGCACTGAAGTCCGCTTTATTTTTCTTGCGTTGTGTTATTTTTCTTTCCCTAACCAGTGCACCAGTGACGTTCCGCTCTCCGCCCGTTCCTTGCCCAATTCTGCCGCGGGGAAAGGTAGAAGCGGTGGAACGATGGACCGAAGACGTTGGCAATAATTACAAGCATGACTGTACCGCCGCGAGCGTCTTCGCTGCTTCTCGTAAAAATAGACCGGTTCACCTTGAACTTCACAAGGCTGGTCCGTGTTGATGTCATGCGAAAACCACTCAACCTAACCCTTTCCATTAGGGTAACATTCCATTGAGAAAGTCACCAAGTGGTTGTGACAGCGGACACTGATGAGCGTAGAGTTGACAGGATATGTAAACAGGGTGACATTGCCAGTGTGGGTCACAGTCACACACGCTACTTTCACTGCTCTCTCTGCGGGATCAAAATGTCAACTCGCAGTTGTGTTGTCGCTTTCCTCGTTCCAGCACTAGACTGGTCCAGCCTCACTTGGTGCTGTGACTGACAGCTGAGTAACTCTGAGGTAACGGCCTACTTGGCTGGAATCACCAACGAGAACAAGTCTTGTACACGTGGGAACTTCCGTCATTGCGTGTGCTAATCCGCGGTTACACATGTTGAAAAAAACATAGGGAGCCATATCCAACAAACATTTATAGACATATCGGTCTTTGTTGACATTGAAATGCTTGGTTTGATCACTTTTCTGAGTTAGTGTATTTGGGCAAACTTAATAGGCCTATTACCAGATTCCACTACTTAACTCAAAATATCGTGATTTGTTTGCTCAAATATCAATTCACAGCTTGTATCTAACTTTTTTGTTGGGGCTGATTCGGCTTTGGTACTAGACACGTCACCCACATTGTGGACTTTTGACTTGACTAGTTGTGTTGGTGATTGCCCGCTTCATAGCTCGTCAAACTTACAATAGGTACCTTACTCGTCAAAGGTACCTGATGTACTGCAGCATCATGCAGAGGGGTCGCAGTATCCTCAGATTGTCCACACATGCTTTGATTCGTCTCTGTAAACTAAAGCTATGCTGTTGTTTCGTCAGGTGACAATTACATTTTACCATTTCAGTAATATGTTGGATTAGCTCCCAGTCTAACTGATCATGTTAAGAGGCCATCCTCTGAGACTAGGTGGATGACTCGACTTGTACCTATTGAGATTCTGACCCCAAGCCAAACTTTTCCTTTTTCTTTCATGCCGTTTCAGTAGTAGTCCACTAGCGCTGTACCAGGACTTGCCTTTCTTTAGCCTACCTCATCTACTTCTGCATTCCTGAGCCCGAATGGCATACTACGTGAATTTCGTAGGAAGGTTATACAGAATGGCCTCTTTAATGTGATTTTGTCAGTCAACACGATATCAAATATAGTTGGCTAAATTTGTTTGATCCTTCAGGGAGTTGTAACCTGTGCACCTTTCCATTAAATTTCACTTAATGTTCTTCATATTTGATCGATCAAATCCATGGGTTAGTTTCTATAAAACTGGAAGTTGGTGACTACTATTTTAAGAGAGCCGATAACGGCTCTACATGGAGATAGTCGAGCTCGTGTTCGTGTCCATGTTCACAAGACACGCGCTAACGAGAAGAGCCACATCAATTATCTTGTCAATTAACCACTGAGTTGCTGATGATGACAAGTTTCTTTGGCGGTTGGCTTCGTCATTGGTTGTAATTCAATGGGTTGTGTTAATTAGGTATTCATTGGACGGTTGTTTTGTGGTGTCGTTTCTATTAGTGTTTGCAATTGATAAGTCCTACCGGAGTGACACACACTTTCGACGTTTAGAATTTTCCAGTTTTCTTTAAATAATGTAAATAGGCTCTGTTAAGATGTTTGGTTATGAGGATAAATTAATTATGTGGTTTATATTTCAAAAGAACTGTGGGTTGCTAGAATTGTCATGGGATCTTTTTATATTTTCTCACCATTTCCATCACTAATGCTGGCCAAATAATATAAAAATCCAAATTAATCAAGGTTTTTGTATTCGAACGTTTCTAAGATGATTCTTTCTCTCATTCGTGCTTCTGACGAACTTAAGTAGTTGTAGAACTAAGGGACCACTGACCGTTACCTAGTAACTGGCAACAATTAGCTTGAAAAAGATCTGGTCAAACCCATGAGGAATAATAATTAGACTTTGATTATTTTTATTGTTATTTCAATCTATCCCAGATTGTTTGTCCTTATGATTATTACGCTTTATGTATATTTATAAGAACAGCTAACATAGCAGTTTTCATTTTTACTGGAGTCAGTAAAGGTAGTTATGTGAAGAATGCAAGTTACTAAAGATGTTTAAATATTCTTACTAACTATGTAAGCCGAAATAATTCACAATTTACCCGAATTATAACTTTACTGACAGCTAATTTCTTTCCTTTTACAGTCTATTTATTCCGCAATCACTAAAATATTTTTCCATTGTATTCTAGTTTCGGGTTGTAATGTTTTTTGGAATCTCATATAATAGTTTGATGAGTCAAAGATTCTTGTAAAATTCAGCTAATTTGGTGGTATTTACGTGATGCTAAGACAGGCACGACATTTGTATATGTATGAATCTATATATTAATTTGAAACTGTTTTTCTTTGTGACAGCTATTTTGAGAGAACGGCTTGGCGTAGAAACTCGGTAGAGGTGTCTAAAGAAAGGTCCTGGTCTGTAGATGAGCCATCAAAAGAGAAACATGGATAATTCCCTCGGGGCTCTGCCCCAGTGGCCTTTAAATTCCCATCCCATGTTATTCTTATGGAGAAAAACGAGGTTTTTGTCACAGCTAATTTGAGAGACCGGCTGGGCGTAGAAACTTGGTAGGGGTGTCTAAAGAAAGGTATTGGTCTGTAGGTGAGCCCTCAAAAGAGAAACAATGTAAATTTCCTTGGGGCTCTTCCCCAGAGGCCTTTAAAGTTCACTCTGCAATTTTCTTTACATTTCGACCATATGTATAATTTTTTACACTATTTTTTATGAACCAGCTGTTAATATTAAAATTGTTCAAAGGTTTACTGAAACTGTCAAAATTAAATGTTTACATTATTATTTATGATTTTAAAATGGATTCTCCACTGCATGGCAAGTTTTTTATAGTTTCAACAAAATGACGAATTAATGATACGTTTGAAATGATTTGTTCAAAAATCTATGTTTTATTGCTCTTAGAAAATTTTAAATTATGAAATAAGTGTGACTTATCAATTTCAAAGGAACATATTATAACTAACTATTCCTTATCGGGTTAGCTTATACATATTGTAAGGTTGGCACTCGCCTTTTTTCCTACTTTCATTTATTTTTAAATTCAAGAAAGAACACCTGAGATTCATTTATTGGTATAACAGTTTTTGATAATCGGGTTGAAAATTGTGTCATAGATAGACGTTGAGGATGAGAGCTGTGTTCAAGTTTTGGAATAGACTAACTACGGAGTCTATGGTTTTGGTAAAGTAGGTGAACTAATGTCAATTCAGGTATTTAAAAAAATGTGTACACAGTTTTTACTTTGATGTACACATGTAGCTAGGTTGAACAACGCATCTAAACCTCACTACATACAAAACATTCGGAAACACAACAGTGTCATCACATCTCATCGCATTTGCACAATTTTTTACCAATGCTGGACTAGGTTATGGATTTGGTTCCGCAAATGTTCAAGATTTGTGATAAAATTTCCTACAATTATGGTTCATTCCAATCCACGAAATACATGCACAGCTTTATGTGATCTATATGGCCAAGGCAAAACTACCCCATAAGTTAATGAATTATCAAATAAGAAAAGGATGATTACATACATGGGTCGATGTGGCAAGAGAAAGATTTAAAATTGCTGAGATCGAAGTAAGAATGTTACTGCTTTCTGGAGAATCAGATATTTTTATAAAAAAAAGATGAAGATTTACATCTTTTAAGATAAATCCGGATACAATCTGAATGATTTTCCTAAAGCAGATGGAATTAGTGGTTAGTAATAAATATTGACTCTTTCCGTAACATGATAGACTAATTATATGAACTCATTCTCCCATATAGTGAAAGTGGCTTTGGTATGAAACAAACTCATGAACAAACAATTATAAGACTCCTAAAAAACCTTTTGGGCAACCTAAAGCCGATAAAAAGAAAGGTAGGAAATATTGTGTTAAACGAATTCATCAATCACGTTTTTTAGGGAACACAATCGTCATAGGCCTACTTATTATTGCTTATCCTCCCTTCATATAACTAAGATTTTAATGACTTCACTCTATCCAACGCAGTTAGCAGAATTTACATAAAACCTCAAGATTAACCGTCGATTTCGACGGGGTTCCACTAGTATACATTATTCTAGTCTCATCGTCACTGTCATTTTAGTTTATTTATTACCTCGCACATTGTGTGCGACACATGGATGCGTAACAGCTGTTCGCTAGGGACAGATGTCAGACCACTCCTGCGAGTCGGTATAGATCGTAGAGAACTTGCGGTTGCGGCTTTCTTTTAATAGATCTGCACGAAATCTGGAGATTAATCTGGTAGAGAACCGGTTGTGTGACTTTGGATTTCTCCGCAGCATTCACTTTCTGCTGGACCTTCTCTTTTACTTCCCCGCTGTTCGTTGAGCGACTGTTTTTTGGGGGTTTGGTTTGAATCACATGGTACACCTTTAGTTGATTCCTGTAGTAAATTTTAGAAGTATGGTCTTTGAATTAGGAAGTTTTTTTTTTCAAATCAAAGATTCTATTAAGTTGGCAATCTAGATTTGTCCACCCGAACATTGAGTTTCGAACAACTAAGAAGAATGTATATTTTTTATGTCAAGCTCAAGTTGATAGGTTTATGGTTTAAGGTAACGTATGGCGAAGGCTCCTTCGCTTAGTTAAGTCTACTTTACCGCCAATTACTTTATGATTTACGAGTCACTTTAGAGATCCCATGTAAGGCATATCACCAAACTAGGAATCTATAACTTCCCTAGATAGTTATAGCAGTAAATATACTGTATTTCATGCACGACATCCCTTAAACAAATTTGGAAAAGTCGAAAGTTATCGAAAGGTTCTTTCTTTTAAAGAATTACGTCTTTCAAAATGAAAGTATTTTTATACAGTACCGTTTTGCCTTACACAAGGAATGGGTGCCAATATGTTTTTCAGGGGTGGTAAATCGGTGTCTGGTTCCACGGGTGGGAGGAAAAGGCTAAATAAAAGTCTATGCCTAGTGTAAAACCATTGTAAAAAGCTTTCAAACATTATATTTGTCACTCAAAAAGCTGTAGTAGTATTTAAAAAACCACTAAAAATGTGAAATTAGGACTGGCTTGCCTCGAAAAATGAACAGCTCTGTAGTAGATCCAGTATTTTCATTCAGCAAAGGTGGCACTGGAAATGTTTGAATGAAAAGTTTGGCATCGACTTGCACTTGCAGGGAAGCCGTCTAAATTGGCGGGAACGTTTGTGTTGTGTTGATACGGACCTAATGTAGTATTACGTAAGTCTTAAGTAGAAGTAGGCTAGACGAGTGCTGGCTAGAACCATCTGTTGATAGCTAATGTTTGAGACTACGACCAACACTTGCACTTATTTTGTGCAGCTCAATTCTTTATTTTATTTTCTTGCGAACTATCTTTTTGGTAGTATTATTAGAATAGGCAGTAGTAGACAATAGAGATAAGATTTCCCTCCAAACCTAGGGAATTGTCTTGATTGATTTTGGCATTTTGTACTTGTTGAATCTGTGTTAGTATACCTTGTTGTTGGTAGATGAATAAGTAAATGTCTTTAACATCATTCACGCCCACGCTTTGTAAATGATTTGTGAATTTTTATTTTGTGCTGTAAAATCACTGGGCTGCAGTCCTACAACATTCGGCGTGTCCCATATGTAGTTTTTTTATTCAAAGAAAACTTGGTGAGCCCGACGTATGTGCAAATAGAATGTGCTACTATTTAAGTTGTCTTTTGATTTTTTTTAGGCTAAGACTTATTAATGTGCACATATCATTTGTATCATGGGTGCCATTAAAGAGGTGCAGAAGGGCATAGTTCCTCCCGAAACAAATAACAAAAATCAGGCCATTTTCTCTATAAACCTACGAAGGTTTCATCACTAGGAGCGAAAGTAGCTCTTTTTGGTACGCAATCATGGTTGGCAATACGATTAAATACCAAAAAGACACTTTCGCCCCGTGTGATGAACAACAATTTTCATCATTCTGTGGAAATAACCTTCTACCCGTTACAAAATTAGACCACATTATTTGAGATTATACAAGTCAGCTTCTATGTTTAGGTCTACATTTCTGTTGTTCACAAACATAACTTTAAATATCGTATGATTGGCAGCGTTTTCATAATTTTATAATGTGCCACAAACAAATGTTGAGGTTAACGAGCCGAAAAAATTTCCTTATGTTTTCTGTTCCGAAGTTACCCGAAACTTTTATGACTTTGTGGACGATAGAGAAGTAATAGGCTGTTTTCCGGGCAGTATGATCTCGATGGAACATATTTTTGACTACAGTAGAATTTGTGTGCACATTCTTGTGCATTCCATACTCGTTTTTGAGCATTTACATTTCACAAATTTCCATGAAGAGGGTCTTCAAGATCCAATATTTTCCGGATCCCCCGAACTCGTTTCCTGTAAAATTTTCCAGATGTGTCCGTATTTTTCAGAACATTATTCATTGTCTGCGATTAAATTTTAGAAGTTACATTTTATTCTAGAATTAGCCTATCTACATCCACGTCCTGAGAATATAAACTCCTGGTAGCATATCTTAGTAAAACACACATTTTGTAGATGATAGACGTACACATCACCTACACGTAAGGCCTGCAGTATGACAGGTGTGTTCACACGTCGTCGGCTGTTTGACTATGACGTCATTAACAGCTGATCTCAGTTTGCCTAACCTACGTATATGCGCATTGGTGCTAGCCCATGTGTTAAACAGTTCGTGGTATTGGTACAAACACTTAGTGAGGTAGATACTAGCAATTGCTATTGGTTGATACGTGGTTCATTGGTACAGGATGGTTGATCAAAGCACCTTAGTTATGGATAGTTTGAGCAAAAATAAAATAAATTTCATTATTTCAATAACACCGAGTAGGTTTTTCTACTGGGTAGACCCTTACTGCGCCAGGACTAAATAATCCCTCTCTAGCAAACACCCGTACTGCGCCAGCACTAGTCCAGGTAGGCGAGGGGGCGCCTTCTGGTTAATCTACCTATTGGAATTTGGGATGTAAACAAACCACACACCCTTACGCACCATTGGTATTGCGAATGTAAACAAACATCACAGCTTTCGTTATTTGGAATTCATATTTTCAACTTTGTTTTCCCCACTTATTATTGGTCACATATTTTTATATTGTCGTATTTGATCCCCCTCCTGAAATAATTTCAGTTGTTCGTTAGTTGTCAACGTGAGGAGTTGTAGTTGTTATTTTGTTTCAATGTGTTTTTAGTTGTTGAGTTTCGTTTTGTTAGCGTTCTATTTATTTATTTGAATTAAAGTGTTTAGTTTTTAATCATGAAGAAAATTTTGAGTGAACGGGGAAAAACTTTGTTAGTTATATAGTTGAAAACTTATATAGTTACGTCAAAGATCACCCTAGAGCCAAAGATCGCCCTAGTGGTGGAGATGTCCAAATAACAACTTATTGTATTTTCTTTATACTTGCCGAGCTCTTTGTTAGTTTTTTTAGTTATTTATTTAAAGTCTCCATATACATACAAAGTTAAGAAAATTTTTTTAATGCTCTTAAGTCAGGAAAAATTGTTGAAATTAGTTTAAAGTCAGGGACATTTACATTAATTTTGCGGTATGGTTTGTTATGTTGAAATGAAATAGTTGCTGCAGAGATTAACAAAAGTTATGACAAATTGGTGGCATATTGTTATTACCATTTTTCTTATTTCATTTAAAGCTGCAAGTACATAGAATTTGTTTTTTACTAGGTATTGTTTTAGCAGATAACTAGTCATAAGACCTGTGGCTATGGAGATGGCAGAGGGCATATTAAGTAATGAAAGTTTTTTTACTAGAAAAACAGTAATATTTAAATATTAAGACCACTTACAGTTCAATTCATAAAATAACAGGCGTTGAAAAATTATTTAGTCCATTTCTATTTGAATACTAAACCTTGATCATACATACTTGGATTGATTCTATAGTACTAAGACGAATACTACTAATTTGATCACTTAGGTTAACTAGGATAATCCATAAATATTAAAGATTATATGTTTGCGGTCCAAAATGTTGAACGCATTCAAGGCAATGGACATACTTTACTAACCCAAGAATAAATAATAATTATTAATGTTTTTAATCGATTATCCGGCATAAATTAAATTAAACGAGAGCTAGAGCCCCGTGTTTGAAAACTCGACCGAACGTTTGTAGTGTGTTTGTAGTGTTGTTTTATTATAAATCTTTTTGGAAAATTGTATATTGGGAACTAATACACTTTTTTAATGTTTAAATGTATTCTGGAATATCATTCGCCTTCCCATTAATGTTAGCCTATATATAGTATACTTATAGAAAATACAAACTGAATTTCGACATATTATTATTTCTATTATGATTGTGACAGAATTATTCACTTCAAAAATCATAATTAAAATTTTATTCAATTATATTTTATTATACCAACAACTAGAAGCAGATATTAATATTTGGATCAGCATTGTTACTCAAGTTTTTATTTCAAGTAAAGTAGATTGAGTATTGTAGTAATAGGTGTTAGCACAAAATACAGTAGGCCTAGGTATTATGATTGTATAAGTCACAGAGTGTTTATAAATAAATGGATAAATAAGTTTGATTTGATTAACACACTGAATTTAGGTATACGGTATCACACTGAATAACTCATTATTACGACAGTTTCTCTCAGAACTATTATTACAAAGAAAACACCGCTCTGGCGCAGTACAGTTCTGATTTTAGGGGGTAGATTTAAGTGCTGGCGCAGTGAGGGCCTTCTACCTAGACCCTCTGGCGCAGTAAGGGCGCCCCGTTTCTACTTTCTATTGTTAATTCAGAAGCGTGTTAAATGCTTTTAGAATCCCCGGTTAGCGTTTTTTTAGCTATTAAAAGTTTCTTATTTGTTTGTTAATTTTACGTTTGCTTAAATCTTTGCTTAAAATATCGGAATACAATCAAAATTTTATCAAAAGACCGTTTAAGTAGTTACAATGTCAGTGAAATGATAATAATGAAATTTAAACGTAAAACACACTGCATAAGTTAGACATAAACGCGCATGATAATTTGCATGAAGTGACCAATAATTATGAAAAATGCATTAGAGGCTGTGTTTTTTCTGTGGTGTATCGTTTTGTGTAATCCTTAGTTTTTCCATAAACTTATTGAGTGATTAAATTTAAGTTTGTTGGCCACAGTGACAATAATCAATAGCGATGGATTTTTGAAGACGAAACATGTTGTTTAGCCTACGGGTTTACTGCGAAACGGTATTATTTTCTAATCACCAATAGACACAACAAATAAGCCATTTTCCGATCTTGATTTATGCTTGTGTTTTATGGGCTTAGAACCCGTCACGGCAATTAATGCCAGAGTATGCAGTCTGGGGACTCTCTCTGCGTTCCTGCCGTGGTATCGGCCCAGTCATGCCGTCATGCCGTGTGTCCAGCATCAATATTGTAGTTAATGACTGGTGGAACAGGGTTAGCATGTCTAGGTAAAAATGTATAGTTTCAAATTACCACTGTCTTGCATTGTGTTTGTTGATATGTTTATTATGCTAAACTGTCTAGTGACAAAATATTTACTTACAATGAGCTATATACCGTGTATATGAATCCATCTTAAAGTTGTATTGAGTCGAATCCGTTGGTGTTACGTAGACATGAATATATTTCAACCACACGCACGCAAACTACGTCTATTGCTGGGCGTAGAGAAATAAGATGTAGAAATCCTATCTTATTTTTGTGACTACTGACGCAACGCTATTTGTGGTGAAATATGTTAACAAATCATAACATTGTTCGTCTAGTTTTTCCGTCTTTTTGCCAGTTAAGGA
This sequence comes from Macrosteles quadrilineatus, assembly GCF_028750875.1. NCBI lineage: Eukaryota > Metazoa > Arthropoda > Insecta > Hemiptera > Cicadellidae > Macrosteles > Macrosteles quadrilineatus. The sequence continues at coordinate 79,821,345 of NW_026542596.1, forward strand.
ATACAAGAACAATTTTACAATCTGTTGTTCTTATAAACAATTGGTCAATATGTTAGTTTTTATTGCCTTATCTCGGCGATTTTTCATTGTTTCGCTAAGTTGATTGTGAATTTATTCCTATTTTACTACTGTTGGGATTTGATTGCCGATGTATCTTCAACTTTTGAAATTAATTTCCCTTTGTTTGCTCTATTTTTTGTCTCTTATGGATGTTCCAAAAAATAACTTAAAATTTGTTTGTTAATATTTTGGTGACTTGCTTGAATGTTTATAGGAGGAATTACTTTACTAATCAGTGATTACACAATTCACTTTCAATTTTAGACTGTATTTTGGTAACAGATTGTGAAAGCAGTACATTCAAACATATCGCCAAACAGCTATTCAAGTTAACAGTTAATACGTTCGTTGGAAATTGTGACTACCATTCTTTGAACATAAGTAGTTTTTGTCCGATAGAATTTCTTTTCATGAACTTAATTTTTCTTCTTCCGTAGGCTTTCGGGGCTTCGTGGGAGTTCATGGCGGTGTTTTTCGGCGTCAACCGCATTGTCACTATACACTGATGCCAGAAGTTTCACCCTTAGAAGTGGTATCCTCAGTGGCTGAGCTATGTCTTCAGTCCTCAGCCTAGCCATTGAGGATGCCACTTCAAAGTAGGTTGAAACGACGTGGTTTCCTCCGAAAAGCACCACCATGAACATAACAGTTTCTTATACCATTTTACAAACTTTAATTTTTCCCCTGATTGCTATTGTTCGATAGTACTAAACACGAGGAACCTTGCTAACATACGTTATACATATTACATATTGTTTTTGTCAGTCAGTGTAGCACAGTCGCTGTGTCAGTGTCTCGCTGCAGCAGACTGCCAACAGCAAACAAGTCGGTGTAATGACCTAACGTCAGGTGGGGAGGTCTGGACACCGATCATAACAGATTATTGACCATTAGGTGTAAATAACACGTCTACCTAGCCACAACCTACCATTACGTGCTGATGACGGCCAAGTGGTAGCTGCATCTTCATATTAAACTGTGCATAAACGCCAACTCAACTTCTGCACCACAGAATGTATCGATGTTAGTTACGATAGTTCCCGATACATGGGTGTCCCGCGAAGAGGTTTAAACGTTTGATTTTATATTACCTGTCCATTTATGCACAGAACATGTTGAATACACAATTTATAAAGTAGGGTTAAAAAATATTGTGGGAAAATTTCAGCTCATCACTAACCCTTGTAGAAACAAAATGATGTCATATGGAAAATGGTATTTTAAAAACATTTAACTGTGTTTTTGTTCAACGTTAAAAGCCATTTCTCAACTTCAGTTAAAACTATACCGGAGAGAGTTAGGTTATGTTTATGTCTCAAGCGATAATCTTAAACAGCTGTTCTTCAACAATGAACTGAAACTAGTAAACAAATCAGATAAAAACTCAAGAAAAGGATTTTTATAGGAAGCAAATTGATCAAATTTTCCTTTATATCTTGTTTACAAAGGACTATCGCCCATTTTTAATATTGATTTCGGTTGCGCCAATCTTTTTTTTTTTTTTATGTTTCTCATAATGTTATTGATTATCCTAACATTTTTCTTTCAATTTCTCCCAATGTTATTATTTAAAGTCTCCGCCTATTTATCATGTTATTGGTTGTAAACTCTTATCTCCCATTATTTAGTCATACTTGTTCAGTTATTATATCGGTACAATAACTATACATCGCTGATTTCCCATGATTTTTAGTACGCCAACTTATTTTTCGTAATTTCTCCAAATTGGTCTATTATGGTATTTATAGCTACTGTTCAGCTATAAAAATGCTTGTGAGTGTAATTTCGTAAGCTATTTACAAGTTAAAAAGCTTTGTTACTTTTTAAGTGATTGGGTTGTATTTTTATGTTGTTAAACACACTTAAAAGATCCTACCCTTTGTGAAATTGGGTGGCATATTATATGTAAGTTTTAAATTGCATTTCTATGCAACCTAGGAATGAACTAATTTTTATAATTTCGTTTCAGGTAAATATCCTACTTGGTTTTGTTTGGAATGACTGTACAATCTGTAAGTATGTAATGTCTATTATCTTATCGTTTGTTGGCCAATTAAGTACTTTACCAACTGCATGGTGACACAGAAATAATTCATTCATTTAATGTCCTCGTAGGATTAAATATAAAAAGGTTGTCTCATTTACATATGTGTGTAATTTTTCGAGGTATTTTGGACCTTTTCCGTTAGTTATAGCATTATATATAAGTTGTGTGTGAGAATTTGTAATGTAAGATTTAGGTAATGCCTCGCTTCTTACCCAAACTAACCCTGGCCAGGTTATTTCGATATTCTAACATTTTAACGTGAGAAAATAATGCATCCTATGCTCTAATTTGTTGTTTTTTTTATCTAAACCATAAACTCAATTCGGTCAGTGAAATATCCGTTTTCAAATTATGTTAGCACAGTTTCCCCAACTTATAGAACAGTCTCCGAAAAATCAGAATAACCTAATTTACCGACTCGGTAATAAGTCTACCGAAATATCTCAGCGAGTATTAAGTATGGAAGTAATTGTAGAAAGTTAGGGTGTGAAATTTGTGATAATCACTGACAAAATGTCGCCGAGACATTTATCGACACAGTGTTGAGTCCTCGGTACTGACAATCAATGGTGTGTTGTGTGGAGAGGAGATCCCGCTGGGTGACCTACTGTGTTCTCAGTACCACGCTGGGTGTTAGTTTCTCTATCCTGCTGTTATAGTACGAGTTGTTTCAACTTTGGTCGCACTTTATTTTCTACAGTGATGTCTTTCTACAGTAATATCCTTTCTGAATTATTGGTTTATACGACAGAATAAAGACTTAGATGATTATTATGTGCGCTTGTACTCTGGTGTTACGTATACTTTTTGCAAAGTATGAAGAATTTACGTAATGACATTGCCTTCTGTGTACTGATGTGTCACTTTTCATCGTACTGAGTAACATTTTAAATTCGTTTATAACTTTAGACAGTCAAAACCTCAGATATGTAGGGTATATTTTCTATTAAGAAATTCTAAAAGCATGGACAATGTATTGAAAGGTAGGAAAGTGCTGAAAGAGATGGCTGAACGTGCACCACTGAAAATTTGTAAGTGTTGGAAACGCTCGTCCAATAAACTTCAAACGAACGATTTAAATAGCTCGAGCTGTAGCCTTTACCTGGAAATGAGTTTTGTTAGCTCTAAATTTGTTTTCGTGAGAATAATTTGTTTGCAGATTTCAAGCTACTGAAACCACAATATGTGTGTCTTGGTCTTTATCAGAATTTACGATTACTTGCTGATGAGTTGCCAATCTCTCAGATGATTTAATTATCTTTATGTCGATTTAAAAGGTAGAAGTTAATATATACATTTCGCTATTGTGATAACACGAAGCTCAACTAACTGTCAGGGTCTCGTGTTATCGAGGTGATTCTCTAGTTGTGGCTACACCAGTGTTGTAGGTGTGGCTAGTGAGGCACGTGCACTATCTGTTGAGAATAGCCCATACCTCCTCGACTTCCTTGTAGAACCACAACCTCTCTAGATACAAGTGTCACTTGTTATCAGGGTCTCGTGTTATCGAGGTGATTCTCTAGTTGTGGCTACACCAGTGTTGTAGGTGTGGCTAGTGAGGCACGTGCACTATCTGTTGAGATAAGCCCATACCTCCTCGACCTCCTTGTAGAACCACCGCCTCTCTAGGTACAAGTGTCACTTGTTATAAGAGGCTCGTGTTATCGAGGTGATTCTCTAGTTGTGGCTACACCAGTGTTGTAGGTGTGGCTAGTGAGGCACGTGCACTATCTGATGAGATAAGCCCGAACCTCCTCGACCTCCTTGTAGAACCACCGCCTCTCTAGGTACAAGTGTCACTTGTTATCAGGGTCTCGTGTTATCGAGGTGATTCTCTAGTTGTGGCTACACCAGTGTTGTAGGTGTGGCTAGTGAGGCACGTGCACTATCTGTTGAGATAAGCCCATACCTCCTCGACCTCATTGTAGAACTACCGCCTCTCTAGGTTCTACTGTCACTTCAGCTTGAGAATAGTCGTGTGAACAGTTTGACATTAAGCTTTCTCGTCCTTTGAATGAGAATTGTTTTTGCAAGGTTGATTGAACAAGATTAATTAGGCCCAGATTAATCATCGAGTTGTTCTATACCAGTTTAATATATTTTAAAATATCTTCAAGATGTAGATTTTACACATAATAGTGCCTAGCATAGGTTTAAAAAAATAAAAAAAAAATTATAAGGAACTTCCTTTATATCACAATTAATAGTTCTGTGTTGAGATGCCACAATGGTTCTTTCCTTGTTATCAGAACTAGCCCGGAAATATTTGAAATAATGTATGAAAAGATTATAAACATAGTATTTTTTTATTTAATTGCTCAGTTCGCTTTTTGACTGCTCAACTTCGGTCCTTTGCAAAAACAAAATTTTTCGTAACTGATCGCCAAGAACCCCAGACCAACGACATCAAACTGCAAAAGTTCTTAGTCTCAGCCTAGCCACTCAGGATGCTACTTCAAAACGTCTGGCAGTGAAATACAACTGAGAACGCGGTTGACGCCGAAGACCATCACCATGGATTTCAAAACTGCCAAGGTTATACCACACCCACCACACGGGCACAGCAGTGTGTAGGAGAAATCAAAAGTTGCCAAACGTTCTCGCGCCGTGGACCAGGTAATAACTTACTCTACGATAATTAGCTATCCCCAACGTCGCATCGTCGTCAATAGATATCCTCGGAAGTGTATAAAGCCTACAATGTACAGTGTACAGTACTCAGCCCCGGGACGGGACTGTGACGGGCGAGGACACGACAATAGACCCATTACCGTGCTAATTGCACCAAGAATGTGGAGGAAGAGTGAGCTTGAGCCGACAACCCGGTACAAGACATTACACGGTTATCGCCTACTGTTATACGCTGCCTTCACGTCACAAACCATAGACCCCAACAGTATTTTTAGCTTTCTGGATAAATTTGATTCACGTATAATAAACCTTTATCTAAGGATTCAGAGCTTGTAGTTTAGTGCCCCTATTTCTTCACGTATTTTTCACAACTAGGACCATAGCGGTATGAACATAATTTTGGTTTTGTGATGTTTGTTTAGTTGTGTGTTTTTAATGTCACTGTGTTAGAAATTAATCGTCAATGTTATTGGTTGTTGGAATGGTCTGTTTTTCGAACTCAATAATATGGTGTTTCATCACTGGAGCTTAAAGTGACTGTTCGATCCGAGGTAAAGTTTTAAGATCGAGGCGAAAGCGAGGTCGGAAAATGAGCGAGGATTGAAAAGACACTTTTTGCCCGTGTGATGAACTAAATTTTTAGTCAAATTGCACCATTATTTGAACAAACTATGTTACAAAACGAAATAGTCTTCATTCAAAAGTAACCTCAAAAAACTACTTCTAACTTGTTTAAAATTTAATTTTATAGGCCTAATGGAAACAAACAGCTGTTTTGTTAGTGTACATTATACTATCGATTTCTCAAACCACAATATAAGGCAACAATAACCAACAATCCATTAAACAATCGATACATACTTTCGTTACATGCGATTGTTTACAATCGAAATTTACAAATGAGTTGACATCAGCTGATTTTTACTCACTAGGGGCTAAAAACTATTTTTACTCTCTATTGGCTCTCACCGCGTTCACGTGCGTACATTGGTGCTCTGTCCTGAGATTTTTGTATTTCGCAGTTTCCATAAATGTGGATATGGAAAACCCAACAATCGTTGTGTTACTTCTGGCTCTTGACAGGATTGGGGTTAAGGAAGGATACGGGTTGGGGAAATACACAGGGTTGTGATGTTGATATCGGCCGTGTGCTGTGAAAGCGTTCGTCATCGCGGACTTTCTCGCACGTGAAATGCGATTGATTCACCTCCGTGTTGCTCTACGAGAAGTTGAGTTGTCGCTCTGATTGGTGTAAATCACTCTAGAATCGCCGATTTGTTGAGACTACGTGACCGAGCCTGATGTCTTTGTTGTCGATGTGATGGGGTTTTTAGATTTGTTCGGGAAGCGGAGCGATTGCCGTCCTATTCTTTGCCGTGGGTGTTATAAACATCTCTGTCAAAGCCATCAGGTAGGCCCGAGTGCCGTTTGACTCCCCAGAGCGTAAAGGATGATTCAGGGGAGGGGTATTAGTGGAAGGAGTGTAGTGGGCAGACGGAGACCAGTAAACTGGTCTACCCTAAAATCGATTGAAAATATCGATTTAATTAGTAAACCTTCATTCAATCTTTTTTCGTAATCAGCAATTTTGATTGGGTTAGGTTAGGTTATAATAGTTTCATTTTATACCTCAAACAAGTTTTGCTCATCCTGCCCCCCTGGTTGATCTTTCAACCCCCATACCTGCCACACCGTGGAACCGGTCACTGACACCTGGCTGGCACTCGCACCGCCAAGCCTAAGGCTGTAAAATGGCCCTCGTTTTTCGGCAATTGGCACTCGGCCCTGCACTAGTTTTTTCGTCAAGTTGAAATTCATAAAATTTATAGTTTTCATTGTTCATATGAAAATTTGGAGGGGGTGAGGGAATGGTGGGGGAAAGCTTAAGGTGGAGAATAAGAAACTTTTCGACGATGCAGATGCACGTCTTAAGTGGTTCTATCACAATTAATATCATTTTTTTACACTTATTACTCTTTAAACAACGCTAAATGCTCAAAATATGTATATTTCACCCAATTTACCACGGATAGATGAATTAACGTAAGCCTTGAAAGTAACCGTCGATTTCGACGGGTTCCACCTAGTATATTTGTAAACCTAAAAAAAACTTACTAAACCGTTTGTTTGAAGATTATTGGCATATTATTTATGTTTGAAAAAATATATTGAGAAAAACAAAGTTGTGTACTCCGATATTAAGCTTTTAACGAAGTTTAAATTTGATATCTCCCCAAGTACTAGTTTTAGAAAAATATTGTAAATATATAAGTTGTAGGAATCGTCCCGTTCCCATAGAGGCCGGGACTTTTGGGAAAATACACCTCTCGTAAGGTTCTATCACATATACAAAAGCCAGATTTCCACCATTTAGTTGCGAAGAAGGGCGTTTTTATTGTATTCATTGAATGGGCTATAACTATATTGGTTGAACAAAATAACATGGAAAAAGTAAACAAAAGAATTGCAACTACTCACATGTGTTTGAAACAAGCGACCTACAGTATACTAGCAAATTATTAAATACAGTAAAAAGGGAAAACATCTGTTGTTACTATTGAGCAAATATTGTAGATTATAATATAATGAGAAGTATGTTTGTGTTGGTTGATGACATAATATAGTATCAGTGACTTCATCGTATCGTTATATGTTTACCAGAGTTCCATTCCCTCAAATACCGCGCGGGCGTGTTTGTGTGAAATAGACGTGTGTGTGTGTGTGTGTGTGTGTGTTTGTATTCACCGAATAGTGGCATCCTTCACAGGCACACGGCCGTACTTTGGCACCTTCAAAAATTGTGGCACCTTTTTCAGGGTGCCACAGCTAATTCGATCATTTTTGAGGTTTTCCACCATTATTACGTCGTTTAAACATCACATGCCACAATTGAGTATTTTTGAACTCGTTGATGTGAGTTTAAGTAGCGCAGGTACACACCGAATTGTGGAACACGAAACCATACAGGTAGCTAGCGCGCCTCGCGCCGTCCGCCGGAACTATAACTTTCCTAATGCTACGTTGCCAATTCTCGCGCCAGCCTACACTCGAAATAGTGGCACCATGCCACAATTCAGTATATATCAACAGTGTGTGGACAGGATGCCACTTAATGAGCTGTAGAGCTTGAGCAGTGTGTAGAACAGTGCAACAAGCAACTAATAAACTAATAATACTATACTGCCACGTACTATAAAACAATTTAAGTACCATAAATAATATACTTTTGCTCCGAGTGGTGAACAATGTTTTACATTACAAATCATTTGTGTAGTAAATAATAATTTAAATTGATTTACCTAACCCGCCATGTTAAACTTCCCTATCCCAAGCGTGATGTATACAACTTCCTTACTTCTCGAGTGATATAAAGTATCAAAAACTCACTCGGTGATGTAAAGAAACCCATTTAAATAACATTGAGTGCTTAACTTAAAAAATATAACTCTATGGAGCCAACGATGTTCAACGCTAGAAATCAGCTGTGCGCTTGAATGTTATTATTATGCTTTAAAGTATTTTCCTACCTAACCTAGCTTTTGTTAGTAAAAGAACGTTACTGATAGAAGATGAGTGAAATGGATAATGAAAAATATTGTACGTAAACCCATGTTTATTGTCGGGTCAGGTAAAATCTTGTACGTTACACGTTACGCAAGAGCGTGCTGTTTACATCACTTAGGTGAATTATGCAACTCGCTTCCGCTCGTTGCACAACATTCACCTGCGTGAAGTAAAAACGCTCTTACTACACTTGTAATGTAAATAGCTATTACGCAACCATTAAAAAATTGATTTTTGTTTACAAACATAAATTGGTAACGTAGTTATTTTGTATCAATTGAATGTGTACACTGAAACGATAACAATGTTTGAGGTTAGAACGCTATATAAGTTGTCCTAGACTGCTTTTTTTTATCTTACAAACTATTTCGTGCTGATACATCTATTTTTTTTTTTTTAACATTTTAGTCATGTTGACAAAATATTTTGCAATTACATTTCTGAATCAGTCAGTAAAGGTAGATTTCGATGCATCATTGCTGAAAGTTATGTTTTGCTTATCACTCTCAGAGTATTCCAAAGACATCTAATGTTTCAATCCATGTTCAAATGTTATATGAGGTAAACATATAACCGAATCAATTAAAGTACTTAAATTAAAATACATATTATTATCAACACGCATAATCTAGTTCAGATTATAATATCATCTCACAATCATATTTGTAAAACCTACTGTGGTGTTTTAACCAGTCCCCACTAACAAAAGCATAAAATGAAAGGTCCTAAAGAGGTTAGCATTGAGTCATAACAAAAGTAGTTTAAAAAGTTGTAACCGTGATACTGTAAATAATTTGATATTGTTAGATATTATACGATCGTTTTACAATTTTGTCAATCTATCTGTTACTTTCATACAAATGTAATTTTATTATTCAATGTTTTGTTTTGTAGAACCTTTAGTATTCTCAACTTTATTAATAACTAGTAGAATACCCGACCTTCGTACGGGGTTGGCATATAAGTAGAACATGATCATTGCAGTGATGGGAGAGGAAACGGTCTAAGAAAATATGGTCTTTTAATTTATACGGTATCCTATAGTGTGGCACACATATACCTATAATAAAAGAATGTGTTTAATGGTATGCACTGTAAACGAAAACCTATCACAATAGTTCCAAACATGTTAATAGGACAATTTTCTAACATATTTTAGTGAAATTATAATCAGGCAAACGGGAATTGGCTCAGTCTATAGGTTTGCTGGGGCAGGGGGATAATATTACTGTTTACAAACAAATAAATCAAAAGAATATACCCCATAACTCAGGATAAGGGCCTAGGTTGATAGGGCAATATAGAATGTTGATTATTTCCTATATCCATTGAATTATTTATTTTAAAATTAATTATTATAAAAATAAATAAATAATATTACAACATTTCACAAATATTATAACAGACTCAGTATAGTTAGATCATAAACAAATGAAGTACTGTAACTGAAACAATCCTATAATAATGAAATTACATTAACATATGGTTTGACAGCTCCTTTAGGTAATGTTAAATAAATTCAGGCTAGTGACATCATCTATATATTAATTTGAAACTGGTTTTCTTTGTCATAGCTATTTTGAGAGAACGGCTGGGCGTAGAAACTCGGTAGGGGTGTCTAAAGAAAGGTCTTGGTCTGTGGATGAGCCATCAAAAGAGACACGTGGTAAATTCCCTAGGGGCTCTGCCCCAGTGGCCTTTAAAGTCCCATCCCATGTTATTCTTATGGAGGAAAATGGGATTTTTGTCACAGCTAATTTGAGAGAACGGCTGAGTGTAGAAACTTGGTAGGGGTGTCTAAAGAAAGGTATTGGTCTATAGGCGAGCCCTCAAAAGAGAAACGAGGTAAATTTCCTTGGGACTCTGCCCCAGAGGCCTTTAAAGTTCACTCAGCAATTTTGTTTACATTACGACCATATGGATAATTTTACACTACTTTTAATGAACCAGCTGTTAATATTAAAATTGTATTCAAAGGTTTACTGAAACTGTCAAAATTAAATGTTTACATTATTATTTATGATTTTAATTGATTCTCCACTGCATGGCAAGTTTTTTATAGTTTCAACAAAATGATAAATTTATGATACGTTTTAAATGTTTTGATCAAAAATATATGCTTTATTGCTCTTAGAAAATTTTAAATTATGAAATAAGTGTGACATATCAATTTCAAAGGAACATAATTATTCCTTATCGGGTTAGCTTATATATATTGTAAGTTTGGCACTTGCCTTTTTTTGCCTACTTTCAATTACCATTTATTTTTGAATTCAAGAAAGAACACCAGAAATTCATTTATTGGTATAAAAGTTTTCGACCATCGGGTTAAAAATTGTGTCATAGATGAGTACGTTGAGGATGAGAGCTGTGTTCAAGTTTTGGGATATACTAACTACGGAGTATGTTTCATCTAAGGTTTTGGTGAAGTAGGTGAACTAATGTCAATTCAGGTATTTAAAAAAAGTTCAAGATTTGTGATCAAATTTCCTACAATAATTATGGTTCATTCCATCCACGAAATACATGCACAGCTTTATGTTATCGATCTGGCCAAGGCGAAACTATCCCATAAGTTAATGAATTATCAATTAAGAACAGGATGATTAAATACATGGGTCGATGTGGCAAGAGAAGGAATTAAAATTGCTTAGATCAAAGTAAGAATCTTACTGCTTTCTAGAGAATCAGATATTTTTATAAAAATATTAAAAAAACTGATTTAATATGCTGATAAAATTCTGTATTTTTATGACCAAAGATGAAGATTTACTTATAAATCCGGATACAATCTGAATCATTTTTCTAAAGCAGATTAAATTAGTTGTTAGTAATAAATATTGACTCTTTCCATAACATGATAGACTAATTATATGAACTCATTCTCCCATATAATGAAAGTGGCTTTGACATGAAACAAACTCATGAACAAACAATTATAAGACTCCTAAAAACCTTTTGGGCAACCTAAAGCCGATAAAAAGGTAGGAAATATTGTGTTAAACGAATTCATCAATCACGTTTTTTAGGGAACACAATCGTCATACTTATTATAATTCTTATCCTCCCTTCATTTAACTAAGATTTTAATGACTTCACTCTATCTATCGCAGTTAGTTGAATTTACATATAACCTCAAGATTAACCGTCGATTTCGACGGGGTTCTACTAGTTATTTTAAATTTATAATCCTTACCCTCTCTGTTCTAATATTCGTGCAGTATTTAATAAGGTTTGAACCAGCTGTGTTGAATTGAGAAATCAAAATCAATTTGACAGTTAGTTCTGCTTGTTTACATTTTTAAACTTACTAGGTTTGTTCTTTGTTACTATGGATACCATCAATCAATATTTACTTTTAAATCTCTCATCTCATCATGTTTGAAAGCCCACGGGGCAAAGCCCTAGGTGAATATCGAAGCGGTAATTGTAGTTTATATTGTTGAAATATGATTTGTGTGAATAGTTCATTTAGGTATCACATGTGTTCTGTGTACAAATTAGTTGTCATGGATACCAGATGTGTTTTGTGGAAAGCTATGTTGTGGTTTTGTATCAAGTAAATCTTGTACCTAAAACACCTTTCTCTTTATCATTCTACATAATTTTAATTTAAGTCCATTTACAACAGGTTATGGGCCCAGGATATTTTATTCAGTGCTTCATTTAAAGAATACCAACTTCATAAGTTTGTAACAGCAATATGACTCAAAATTCATTACCAATTGAAAGGCTTAAAGGTCGTGAGAATTTTGATACATGGAAGTTTGCAGTACAAGCTTACCTGGAAGATTTGGATTTGTGGGACTGTGTATCTGGTGTAGAACAGGATAAGAAAAAGGACACTAAATGTCGATCAAAGCTGATCTTATTGGTTGATCCGGTGAATTATGTACATATTCAAAACACAACCACCGCAAAGGCAGCTTGGGACAATTTAACGAAGGCTTTTCAAGATGATGGATTAAGCAGGAGAGTTGGACTTCTCCGTATTCTAATAACTACAAAGCTGGAAGATTGTAGTTCTGTTGAGGAATACGTGAACCGCATAGTCACAACTGCTCACAAGCTTACAAATGTGGGTCTGCAGGTAACCGATGAATGGGTTGGAACAATCTTACTAGCTGGTTTACCCATCCGGTATGAACCAATGATAATGGGCATTGAATCTTCAGGCAATTAAGTCACGGCGGATGCGATAAAAACGAAGTTATTGCAAGATGTGTCTCCAGTACAACGTGATATGACTTTTGCAGGAACTGATTCTGCACTGTATGGTTCCAGTTCAAGAGAAACAGTTCACAAAGTGTATCAAAAGAACAGAAACACGAGTAGTTCGGACAAAAATGTGAAGAAAGGTCCGAGATGTTATAAATGCAATGTTTACGGTCACATCTCGAAGAATTGTACATCTACAAGAGAAGTGGGCAAAAATAACGTTAACTCTGGCAAATCTAATACGTCACTCTTTGCTGCATTTTCAATGCAACCGGGCGTTAATAATGAGTTCTTTTTAGACAGCGGTGCATCTTGTCATTTATGTGTTGACGCTAATATGCTTCTGAACGCAAGAAAAGGCCAAGCACTAACGATCACCACAGCAAATAATGAGACAATGGTGACTGATACCGTCGGTGATTTGGAGCTTCCAATATGTATTTCTGGTGAGGTCTCGGAAGCAAATGTAAGTAATGTACATTTTGTGCCTAACTTAAAAGTTAATCTTTTATCAGTGAGTCAAATTGTAAATAAAGGAAACTCTGTGGTATTCAATAGTGATGGAGCCAAAGTTTTCAATTCAACAGGACAGCTCATTGCTTCTGCTAGTTTAATAAACAACCTGTTTAAGTTGGATATGCCTATGAACACATCTGCATTATCCATGCAAAGCAGTGGCTTAACGCTCTGGCATCAGCGTATGGGACATTTGAATTTCGATAGCCTTACAAGATTAGTTGATGGCTTGGCTGATGATATCAACATTTCTGGTAGTAAGCCAGAAACTACTATTTGTGATATCTGTATGTTAGGAAAAAGCCATCGTTTACCTTTTCCTAAGAGTGAGTCTAAAAACAGTCATTATCTGGAGCTAGTGCATTCTGACTTGGTAGGTCCTATGGAAGTGAATAGCCTTGGTGGGTCTAGGTATATTTTGACCTTTTTAGATGACTACAGTCACATGTGTTTTGTTTATTTTTTAAAATCAAAGGACGAAGTCAATGGTCACTTTAAAACGTTCAAAGAGTATGCTGAAAAACAAACTGACAAGAAGATAAAAGTGTTGCGTACAGATAATGGTACGGAGTACTGTAATCGAAACTTAACTGAGTTTTTTAAGTCATCAGGTATTGTGCATCAAACTACATGTCCTTACACACCTCAGCAAAACGGAAAGGCAGAGCGTCTCAACCGTTCCCTCCTAGAACGAGCAAGATGTTTGCTGATAGAGTCTGGGCTTCCATCTAGTTTTTGGGCTGAAGCTGTGAATACTGCTGCTTACCTTCTGAACAGATCACCATGCAGGTCCGTGGAACCAACTCCAATACAAGTGTGGTCAGGTAACAAGCTTACTCTACAACATCTCAGAATTTTTGGTTGTAAGGCATTTGCTCACATTCCTGCCGAGAAACGTAAAAAACTTAGTCCACGATCTACTCCCTGTATATTTGTTGGTTATTGTCAGTTTAGTAAAGGGTACAGATTGTATGATCCTCAGAAAAAAATTACTTTCATATCTAGGGACGTTGCTTTTTCTGAAAATCAGAAGGGAAGTTATTTATTGAAAAATGTGAGTAAAGACTTTGATTTTTATGTGTTTCCCGAAACAACAGAAAATTTGTCTGATAGTCAGGACAGTACTAATGGTCAGACACTAACCGATCCACATGTGTCAAATAATGATGATGTGATTCCAACAGGATCCGGTGTAAACCGAAGTAACGACGATGTTACTGATGTTACTGACATGACCATTATTCCGGGCACAACAACTCGACCGCAGCGCGTCAGAAACCTCCCAGCTGCGTTGAACGATTATGTTACTTATTTCTCTGGCGAGCTATCCAATCCAATATCTCGCGAAGAAGCATTGAATAGTGAGTTCAAAGACTCTTGGAAGAATGCTATAGATCGCGAGTTTAAGTCTCAAATCGAAAATAAGACTTGGGAATTGGTCGAACCCCCAGCCTTGAGGAAACCTTTACACTGTAAATGGGGTGGTTTCAAATCAAAGGAAAATGAAAAGGGTCAGGTGACTTGTCAAAGGATTCGACCAAAGGAGGGGAATAGATTATGATGAAACATTTTTTCGACCAAAGGAGGGGAATAGATTATGATGAAACATTTTTACCTATTCTCCAACAAAGGCGCTTGACAGAGAAACATTCAGAGACTGCATTAAGTTCCAGGGATTCCACAAATAAGGAGGGTGTTGAAATATGATTTGTGTGAATAGTTCATTTTGGTATCACATGTGTTCTGTGTACAAATTAGTTGTCATGGATACCAGATGTGTTTTGTGGAAAGCTATGTTGTGGTTTTGTATCAAGTAAATCTTGTACCTAAAACACCTTTCTCTTTATCATTCTACATAATTTAAGTCCATTTACAACATATATGTATCCTAGGAGCTGTAGCTTCATTTGTGTGCAATTTGAGCATAGTCGGATCAGTATTTTTTTAGATTAGCTCATACAAACACACACACAGACACCCCCTCTTCTTTATAATAGTATAGAATAGAATAGAATATAGAATAGAATAGATAGATAGATAAACCTATTTCAACGTAGAATATCAGTTTTAGGAAATTCCTAGTAAGGTTGTTAGAAGTATATTGGCATCCGTGAAGTTTGTGTAATGTTTTTTAAAATCACTGTGGGATATATTTAACTTCACTTATTATTTATTTAATATGTTTCTACTTCTTGAAATTCTCAGTTAACTGGGAGGCGGAGCAAACAGTTTGTTCTAAAATGAACTTGAAAATTTTAAACAATCTTTTTCTGTTGGTTTACTTAAAGTATATAATGTTCTACTATGAATGCAAATCTTTAATATAGTCTAAATTTCCAGTCCCACCCTCAAAAACTATGATATTTAACAGTTGAATCTTTATAACGTATAAACACATTATTTTTAATCGGTCATCAAACTGATTCTTGAATTAGTAGTTGCAAGAGTACGCAAAACTGCAGAGAGTCCTTGAAAATGCTTGTGCAATGATATAGCTTTAAATTATAAAAGAAACCCTTCAAAAAATTGTATTAACAGGACCAGAGGACCAATATGCACATGGTATTTCATTTGTATAAGGCAAAAAGTTCAAATCATATTAACTTAAGATTGCCAATAGATTTTGGGTTTCCTTAAAACAATTATACAGTATAAAACTGTCTGCACATGTCAATAAAACTGATTTTATAAGAAATTGTAGATTCTTCTGTTGCTCTGTAGGCGACCATTTTGGTCACACAAGGAAGTCCAAACTTATATCTTAGTTTGAACAACGTCATCTTGATTTTACATTGCTCGAGATACATAATCGACACATAGGCTTTCAAAAAAAAATAAGTTAAGAAAGTAACTAGTGATGGACCGCGCAGACATAGGAACAGTCTAGACTTGCCTCTTACTGACGTTTTCCAAACGAATATAGAAGTTAGATCTACATTCTTCATTTTAGGCTTGAAATAAATTTGTTTGTGGGTAAGAGCGAATGAGTAAGCATGAACAATAACCCTTCTCCCCGACACGCTACTATACCACAGCATCTTACTAGCAGAGCTCAAGGTCATTGACGTAATTGTAATGAACTAAATTTAGACTTCCACCCCCCAATGTCACCAATGGGCCCTAAAGGTTGGTATGTAACAATTCATGACGGTTGAACAATGGCCTTTAAAATACGCTTTTAATTTGTTTCCTAGCGTTTACCTTATCTTAGAAAAAGTTAGTTAACAATAATTACAAAAACTTGTTGGGCGAAAGAAAAATTCTAAAAAGCTACAAATTAATTTATAATATATGTATCTATATCGTATTAAAGTGTGTTAAAGGTTTAGCGTTTGGTTTACAATGTAAAAATTTTCAAAGTCACAAGATGGTTTCTGAAACTCTTTATACAACTCTCCTTTATAAAAATTGAAAAAAAAATATCCAAGAAATTGAGCTCTTTAGCCACAAAATCCACCGTTTTTTTACTTACCTGACGAAGAAATAAAAACAGTAGCAGCCGACGAACTTTGTTATGTCATATTTAAAAACTCATTTAAAAGTACCGACTTTATTTCAAGATTTAAAATAGAAAATATAAACTTTTGAGCTTTTAATTAGAACCAATAGTGTCCTAGACTAATTGACATCTTTCACACGAAGTGTCAACGATTTACCTTTAGTCTAAATGTCAAGTTATTTTGAAGCTGGACATTGAGTTTTGGTGCCGTTTTCATTGGCATCTACCACTTCTAACCTGCACTAAGATGGCGGACCTGGCTTCAACTGCTTGTATGTTAGTTATATAGATGTGCTCCATCTATTGGTCTTATGTGATCGTTGATTTAAACTAACGGAATTCTGATGAAAATTTGATCATGGATTATTAGCAGTTTTGCAGGATGATTAACAATAGTTTTTTATTTTTTTTTTTATTTAAATTGCTTGTTAGTTGGCAACAAATCTTAGAGATGTGTATACATTTTTTAGGACAAAATTGAATTAGCAAATGTCATGGTAAAGAAGCGTACTAGAAAAAGTTACTGTCGCCTCATCCAATTTTTACAGCAGTCAGCTGTTGACATGCTAGGCGAGCAACCGCGACAGTGAGGACGGGGAACAGCTGATTTAATGTTCCTAGTTGGCAAATTGTCTGCTAGCTACTAACGTAGGCCTACACATGCATAAGCCATCAGCGGTAGCACCAGTAGCCTCAATGAATATATAAACACTTGTGGTAAGGTTTAAATACAGTAGTCAATGTTATTACTGAATTTGATACTATACATATTGTTACTAATATATGAAATGGAGAAAAACGTTACCTTAAAAATACAAAATTTCCCAATTTATATCCAGACCTTTTTAAATAGCTTAGAAAACAAATAATTTAGTATATCAAAGTGTTTTTGTACGGTTATTGGTAACAGGACAAATTCAAAAATTGTAAATTTAAAATTCCCTTGTTATTCATATAAAGAATATTGTAAAATGTTGTAGTTTGCTTGTTTATGGATATATTTTGATCAAACTTGGCAAATTTATTCAAACAATTACAAAACTATTTGGATCATGAACGGTACTCTAGTTTTCCCAAGGTAGGACACGTGAATTGGAATTTTTGCGTTACAGGCACAATGACAGTAAGAATCAAACAAACGTACAGATATATATACAAGACTCGTTTCGGCTATCTTATTTTAATACAACGTAGAAATAACCAAACACTTCATGAGTCTACGCAATGTACAGACAAAACAGTAAAGACTTTATAATCTTATAACTAACTATCTGCCCATGCTTCGCAACGGGGTGAGAATCTTTGGGTCTCTAATTCCACCGTAAAAAAATAGTATATTTCGTACCTAGGGCCTAAAGTGAGGTTTTGCCGACTCGATATCGGGTTTTAAGTTCGGGACGAAGTCGAGAACGTGAAACGATCGAGAGCTGCAAACCCATTTTCGCTCGTGGTACGAGCGGTTTTTTTTACCCAAGTATGTTTTGCAATATAACGTCCCTCTTATTTATGTGAAATATTTTGAGGAATCAGCAAAATCAAAAATAACAATAAATAGTTGTCTAGGCAGCTGTAACAAAAAACAAGTCTATTGCAATGCCATGGATACAGCTTGTGCATTTAATATACATTAATGTTTTAAGTAAATAGGCGAATAAGTGATTTTGCGGCCCTAGGGATGTAAACCCCTGCTCGGTCCCCATATGACGATGACAGCTGGCATGGCCAGCAAAACGTAACTTTCAGCCACCAATATAAACCAGCTAAATGTATGTAAAACAGCTAAAAACATCATAGTAAGGTGAAAAATTCGTTACGCATACTTTTACATTACCATGAATTAATTATATGCATACAGAAAAAACGGAGTCCTACTTATTGCGTATTTTAATGTAAACTAGTGGCTTGTAGGGACATAGTCCCTAAAAAGCTACGGAAAAGGAATTATTGTTGGAATATTTAAACAAACTCAGAATCAAATTATCTATATGTCAGGATAGGCCTAGATATCCCACTACAACATATCTTTTGTGCAAAAAAAACAAAACAGTTTGTTGTTTGTCTTTGTTTGCTTTTGTTGATAACGTTATGTTCAATAAAGAATTTGAATGATTCCTGAGTTTAACTGCTAAAGGCAGCAAACATGTTTATGAATAAATATTGGTTTATTAAGGTAGCTTTGGTTTTTTGGTTAATGCTGATAACAAGGCTTCCCCGATTGAAATACAGTATTGGAAATTGTCTTCGTCAAATAAGAAAAGGCAAAAAATGGTGTGTTGAGATACCCTACCCAGTTATTATTTCTAAGTATATGCTCATTTTGTAAAGGTTTAACAAAATTATTCTTAAGCAAAGGCATCCCATTGACAGAACTTGGACCTAAATTTGTTTGTGATCAACATTAAAAAACCACTATTAGCCTAGTGTAAGTATGTGGTGTTAATCCTCCTAAAGGTGCGATTGATTTACATATTCTACCAAAAAAGGGCCTAGTCAACGTCTAATTACCAACTATTTTGCGGCTAGTTAGCGTTCCATTACCCAGTTATCGAAACTAATCACGACATAAATATTTTTGGTTCGTTTAAATACCTGTACGAACCTACTTCATCTCTATTCCCAAATTGTTTTCTAAGAGTAACCGTTGAGGTTATTCCACTTCATACAAAATATTGATTAAACACTACAATAAATCTCAAAAATAAATGTTAGTAAATTTAAAAAAAAATTGGAATATAGTTATTTGTGTAACTAGTGGTGAAAGTGGCACTTTGCTGCACACGAGAGCAATGTTTACGCACGAGCCGCAGGCGAGTGCGGAATGATCTCGAGTGCAGCAAAGGCCTTTTTCACTCGTGTTACACATTATATTTTTCCTACAGTCACTATAAAGCATATAAATAATTAGTCTTTCAAACACTATACATTACGTTTTTAGGTTCAGCTGGCAACACAAATGGTGCCCTAGACAAAGTAGTACCCGCGGTCCGTATCACTCCGCTATTTTTCCTCGGCAAGAAATGTGCTCCGCGTTTTGAGAATATAGTTCCGTATGTTTTTGTAATTTGAAGTGGTTTCCACGCCTAAAAAAATGCTTTAAAGGTATTTTATTGTTTATTAAGATCGTAGGAATGTTTTAAAAACGTTTAAAAGTAAAGTCCAGAAAGTTCAGAAATACCGAAACTATAAACACGAAATGACAGGTTAAATCGTAGTTATAATAGTCAATCAGCTGCTCATAGTATTGATATCTTTAAGTGTTGCCAACCTATTTCCAAGCGTACACGGATTACGTGCATTAATAGAACCACGCTGTTTTGTGTTGTTTCGTTGGAATCCTGATGTGCGGCAAAGTATAAACCGTACGACAAAGTATAAACCGTACGGCAAAGTATAAATATGCAGCAATTAGCAGCTTTCTGTACTATAAACAGTACAAGGAAGCCAACTTTGTCGGGTGACTGTAGGAAATAGTTATTTGTGTAACTAGTGGTGAAAGTGGCACTTTGCTGCACACGAGAGCAATGTTTACGCACGAGCCGCAGGTGAGTGCGGAATGATCTCGAGTGCAGCAAAGGCCTTTGTCACTCGTGTTACACATTATATTTTTCCTACAGTCACTATAAAGTATATAAATAATTAGTCTTTCAAACACCATACAACACGTTTTTAGGTTCAGCTGGCAACACAAATTGTGCCCTAGAGAAAGTAGTACTCGCGGTCCGTATCACTCCGCTATTTTTCCTCGGCAAGAAATGTGCTCCGCGTTTTGAGAATATAGTTCCGTATGATTTTGTAATTTGAAGTGGTTTCCGTGCCTAAAATAAATGCTTTAAAGGTATTTTCTTGTTTATTAAGATCGTAGGAATGTTTTAAAAACGTTTAAAAGAAAAATCCAGAAAGTTCAGAAATACCGAAACTATAAACACGAAATGACAGGTTAAATCGTAGTTATAATAGTCAATCAGCTGCTCATAGTATTATTATCTTTAAGTGTTGCCAACCTAATTCCAAGCGTACACGGATTACGTGCATAATAGAACCACGCTGTTTTGTGTTGTTTTGTTGGAATCCTGATGTGCGGCAAAGTATAAACCGTACGGCAAAGTATAAACCGTACGGCAAAGTATAAATATGCAGCAATTAGCAGCTTTCTGTACTATAAACAGTACAAGGAAGCCAACTTTGTCGGGTGACTGTAGGAAAAATCTTTTACATATGTTTTGAAATAAAAACAAAGAAGATCTTCTTTTAATCTTGAATCGTTTCTTAAATCTTGAAAACAATTTATTTCAACTTTGACATAACTAAAAAGTCTTGATTATTAAAGGTAACGTTATCCCTTTATATAGGTAGTTGGTTTTATATAGTTTACATTAAATTGCAGATTTGACTGGCAAATGAGTAATCCAAATGTAAGCTTACTTGCTAATGATAAAATCACGATCAGGCTGGATTGAAGTAAACAAAAATCAGCAGTAAACGCCTTCTAATGCTATTCTTATGGAGAACATTGTACGTTATATCTAATTTTGTGTTAATATTTTGGGAATTTCACTATTTTTCCCGCCGTCACGGGATAAAGACCTTTAATTTGAGCCCTCTCACGTCGTTCTACGACTTCCCAGTCGCCCACAATTTTGACGCAAAGTTACGTAATTAATATATAGATTCCCATGAAACTGATAATTTACCCAGCACATTAAGGCCTTTATTCCAAGTATCTCAGTTCGTAAACCATACATACAATGTGACGATAAAATATCAACAAAATAGCATGTAGTTTTATGTAATCCTCACGACATTTCATTTGGTCCATTGACTTTAAACCCAATAATTGTAAAAATTATTGGAGCTTTGAAAAAAACTTCATATAAAATCCTTACACTAATAAAAGACGACGTCATGAGCGCGGGAAATGAGCTACAGCGGCTAGGGCATAGCCACATGAATACAGAACGGAATGAAGGAACTAGAACGGAGAACTGGCAACAGCGCACGCGAGAAGTAGGGGGGGCGCACACACCGCTCAAGCACTACAACGCATTAGTGGCATCCTGTCCACACACTGTTGATATATACCGATTTGTGGCATGGTGCCACAATTTAAAAACTGGAATGTTAGATGTTAAAATGGAGTGTTCATTAAAAATATCGATGCAGACATGTTTCTACCACCTTCCTTCGTCCACTGGTGGCCGCAGGTTGAAAGATGCCACAATTAGGTGTTTGCGAGTATTCGGTAAAACCCCGTATCTGTGTGTGTGTGTGTGTGTATTTACCAATACCAATACCACTTGTGTATTGTGTATGGACGGTTTCGTCACCAGCAACTGTTTGTCTGTACAGTGACATCATCAGACGGTAGACAAGAAGTACGTACACAGCCAAGCACAGCCGCATTTGGTGAAAATATGTAGTCGTTGACTCATTGCCATTTTCAATAAGAGACTCATTATTGTCAGGAATTCCCCGTCTGAAGAATTTCTAACACTTCTCTCTGTGGAAAGTCCTATTTTGGATTACATTGTTCGTTTCTGTATAGCAAAAGATGTACTTTGTCTGCTATTTGGTTCTGTAATTTATTGTAAAAAAATATTTCCCTATTAGAAACTATATTATTTGAATTAATCTTTGTGTAATCTTTGACAGCAAATCAAATGTAATGGGTACCAGCCGATTTTTGTTTGTGTAATTCCATTTGTTTACATTTTTAGTAAACTTACAGCGTAGTAAAACTAACTTAAACTAATTTTGAATTTATGTAATAGCGATAGCGTATAATTGCTCTCGTACTGTGGCAGAAATTTGATTGAAATTGAGAATGGCGAAGGATCCTTCGTGTGGCTGTGGTGCGAAATTTCTAACTATGAACGAAATTATATAGTAAATGGCTGCACTCGATTAGAGTGTCCAGTCTTCACATTCTGAACGAATTTGAACATCGATGACATAGGGCAAGGAGATAATCTCTTTACGCTAAATGTATTGGAGGTTTTTAGAGCTTAAATTATCCCTTTCGGCTAGCCGACGAAGCCGTACGGTGAATTAAGTTGGTTAATTCTCCAACCAACTGTCCTGTAAACATTTAAAACGTCAAACGCTAAGCTTCAAATAGCTGTAATGTACAGGATTTATTATACCTTTTGTAATATTTAGTACCATAACAGTTCTTAATATCCTTTACCCATTCTTATTTGATCTACAAACATGTTTAATTAGCTGACATACAGTATAGCTGTAGAAGTTAGCTCCCCTTGAAATGCAAGTGCCTATAGCTCAGTCCTCGAAAAGTGTTTAGTACCTGTGGGTTTGTTATTACCTAAAAAAAGACCTTGATCTTTGGGTTTAACAAATAAATAGCTGTATAACCTCCGGATCCCAGTCAGTAACAACTCTAAAATCTCATTCATTCAACATTATATTACTCATCTCTGCATTTCGCCCCCGGATTATGTGCTGGTCGCGTCATCGCTCGAAGATATTCCATTAGACTTATACCTTCCCTTCTAGTTGTGAACTATTAACACCTTACAACTTTGGTGTATTCATCACCAAGGGGCTGGGTTTTAAGTTTTCTATCACATCTCCGGCCTCTAGGTGCATTAATTGCGCCAAGCCCTTAAAGGGTCCCAAAAAAAATTCAAAGGGCCCTAGTGGGGGAAGTGATTTGCCGGCAGAAGGAATGTCCTTGTTTACGTGTCACCCTAACCTGACCTAGCATATCCTAACCTAACCTAACCTAACCTATCCTACTCAATTATACAGTCAAATACTTGGCTTTGGAACTGTTGGGTGGCTTCCTGGAGTAGTTGACGCAATTCAGGAATACCCGACTACCTGACTCAGGTCAGTTGGAGCAATGTAATGTCCGCCCGGCCTCTAGCATGTCGGAGCTCCATCTTCACATCTCCCGTGCTCTTGACTACCCAGCCTACATACATTGAGTGGTCCTGCATTGTGTCCCGGAGGTCTAGACCTCGCCTAACCTCTCGTCACTTTGGTCCTCGACTGTCAAACCCACGACTTCCGTTCTCCAAGGATGTCGGTTATTACAATAATTGTCGTATTTTCCCTCGCTCGGCCTTTACCTAAGTCCCCGACATTAACTGGAATTGTTTATCATAGAATTACCTCGTTATCGAAGTAAACATCGCTTCGGAAGTTGTTCAGAAGCGTTCTACAGTATTTATATTCGGTTTTGGTTAAGCTTTAAGGCGAAAACAAAGTTGTCCTCGCTTATTGCAGAACCCTGTAAACATGATGCCACAAACTCCCATAAAATTTCAATGTTCTGAAATGAGTTTATTGTTTTATTTTAATATATTATTAGTATTTTAGCGCACGTAGAAAAGTGTTGACACTCCAAAATTGTTTTCCTTGTGAGTATTTTATTTTATCAATTCCGCCACTAAATCAACATAAATAAGCGGTATCAGCCATCTGACACATATTTTCTCCCATAAGCTTCTCAACAAATTTTATCTTGGGGGTAAGTGATGGGATAAACTATGATATTTTATAGGGAAAAATCACAAAAGTTGTAATTACTTCTGAATTGAAATTGTTACAGCAATGGGGGGTTGCACAATGTTGTTTATAATTATTATAAGAACCATAACACATTAATCTTAATCAAAACCTGGTATTTTCCTAAAATCCGATTTATTTCATTTATGGGTTTTTATGGGGAAATAATATCTTCCCCATATATTCTTTTTTATTACAATAACTTCTAAACCGTAATTATTACGGAAATGGGGTGTGTACCATTTTGTTCGGAATTTAAGGGAACAAAACATACTAATTTTAATCAAAACCTGTTTTTTTTTTCTAAAATCTGATTTTTCGTTATTTTATGTGGTTTTTATGGGAAGCTACAATAACTTTGGAACCGTAATTTTAACAGAAATGGGATTTATACCATTTTGTTCAGAATTTAAAGGACTATAACATACTAAGTTTATATCAAACCACACATACACCCACACAGATATCACTTCGAAAACCACGTTTTTGGGTTCGGGGGGGGGGGGTAAATCGGTGTACTGGTAAGATCGGTGATCAATAGGAAATTCGAAATGTTAAGGGTCGGAATGACAAAATAATGCACCAAACTTAACGTACGCTGACTGTTTTGATTGCCCAGATATTACCTAATGTTCTGGTTCTTTCACTTATCTATAAATAAGTTGTCATAATACCATACCTAGTTAGTTTCTCAATTTTTGACAATGTTGTAGCATGTAACGCACTGCAGTATGTGACATTGGGCGGTGTGTAGTATACAGTTATCCTCATTATCATTTCATTTCCTCTGACGCCCAGTCCGCCTTTCATGTCGCTCACTGACCCGTTATCAACAAACTGTTATCACGCAGTTCTTTTACTGAACTAATCAGCTTGATGTGTTATGTTTTGTAGCTAAAATTAGACATTGTGTTTGATCTTTTTCCATATGTATGATTATAAAATCAATGAATGCCCGTTTTTAGTCGAGGCTATCGAAAGTGTGTATCAAGTGTGAGTCTAGTATGAAGTGCGCCATTCGTTAATGCCATTGGGTGAATGTAAATTTCATTAATGGTTTACAGATTTAGATGGCATTATCATCTACCATTATCACAACTGATGTTTTATGCATCATTTGTGACAATTAACTAATGGCTTGTCAGTGTTTGGTTTATTTCAAAAATAGGTTAGGTGAAGTTGTGGTAGACACTAGGTCATGACCGCTGTATTTTTTTGTCTTGGAGTCCCAAGAATAAAAACGCCGTGTGTGCTCAGCCTTCATCACACTGACAAGTGTCCGGTTTTCACGAAATTTGAATCACTCGTCCACGCTCGTCCATACTGTATAGAAGTTTCGTAGTCCATCCCTATCTGTTTAAGAGGCTAAAAAAGTCTCGTTTGTATATTACGTGTTTTATGTACTATATTTAATGATTTAACTTTTCATTTTAAAAGACAAGCAATGTTGCTAACTTCATTAATATTCTGCTCCGATCCGATTTCAAGTTTTTAGTCTTTATTCTCTGGAAAAAAGTCTGTTCGACGTTCAACCTTTTTTAACGTGTCCCATTCCAGTAATCTGACTTGGTGTGTTTTATGTTTTATATGAACAATATTCAGCGTTATATTGTAGACCCTGTACAAAATTACAGTTACAACACAGCTGTAAATGTAAGCGTCGACTCGTAGTTAAAAAAGTAACAATCGCTGACGCCGGGGTGAGTGACCCACAAACCTGGTCAACGCTGATGCCGATGTCCGGGTGCTGAGGTGCTGACCAATGATATAAACAACTCAGTAGCTCTTTACATCGTTAGTGCTGACGGAAGCTCGTCCACGTACTACCAATGCTGAAAATGTTAACTTTTAAAATCATGATTATAGCTAAATTTTATATTACTGTAGGCCTACCTTGAAAAATCTAGATTCACCTATTTCTTGGATGTTAAAGTATGTTGGTCATTTTCTAAAAACTTCTTTGGCATGGAAAATCTAAATGCAGACAATCAATTTAACGACAGTGTAACAATAACATATTTTATTTAATCGTCAAATATCATCGTATGAAACGTCCAGTAAAGAAATGTTACTCCAATTTTAGTTATATATGAGACGTACAATACATTATTTTCTCTTAGAGTACATAACTGCAACCACAGACAGTTCACATATACGAGACTTTTCACGGTATCATCTATTTCAATGATATATGTAAACCACGTTGGCTTGTCGTGACTTGAAATATGTAGTAAATCACACAAAAACTGGTCGTGGCCATGATTGGATTTTTGGACTACTCATGGTTCACCGTCCCCGCAATGTGAACGATGATGACTACGTCAGACCACGGCCTGTTAGTTATTATCGTTGATCGTGTAAAAATGAGGCCATCAAGAAGGTGACTTCGAGATTTTTTGTGGAAATGTAAAACAAAGAATGTAAAATTGTGCTTTAGTCATGAATCACACCGATCTTTGGTAATTAAAAATATTTCTCAAGCATTTTTCATATCGATAGTAATATCAATAAGTATACAAGTACGTAATATTTATCATTATGATATATAAAAAATACAGTTAAATCTATTGTTTGACAGATCATTAAATCCTCATCATTTCTGCAGTTTTAAAAATTCACTTGACTGGCAGTTCTTTTATCGTTGAGATTTCTCAACGTAGCTCAAGTGGTAATTTATCTACCAGTAGCCCAAAAATGGTGGTTAAAACGAGATTAAATTTTGACATTAATTAAATCTTTATCATTTCACTTGACTAATACAGTTGTTGTTTCTTTCAACCGTGTTCGAATTACGTTTCGCTTAATTTTACTTCTAGCCAATCCTCAGGCGCAACTGCAGAAATTCCTTCCCGTTATCACTTCCTAGTCATGTTTTCTGGAATGAAGTGATCGTGGAGTCATCGTTTAGGCACGCTCTCAGGTGATAAAGCTATTACAGCGGGCGGCGCGGCGCCGCAGTGTATCGCTGTAAAGATAACGCTGTTTTGTATGAGAACAAACACGGTAATTCTCGTCTCTCAGATAACACCAGGTCCATGGTGTCGTCATGACGACCGCTCCCTCGCCTCTGTATACAACCAGACAATACAGCATATAGCGGTGATTGTATTGTTAGTCACCGGTTGCTAAACTAACATTCCTCCCTGAGTAATGGAAACAATAAAATCACCGTAATCAAGGCCTTAAACACTCATTGTTTCTGACGTAGGTTGGTAGGTGATGCAGTAATTGTACCGTGTCCGGTGACACTGATCGCTAGTGTCGACAAAATTTTGTTTCTATTATTTTTTTTTTCATTCGTGCTTTACTGTTTGTTTATATAACTAAGGGACGAGTTATTGTTTATGATAAGATTGTTTTAGTTGGTTAAATGGGGTTCTAAATGACTGAAATAACAATAAACAATTTGGTTAACAAAATACGACCTCTACAGTGCACCGGACAGAACTAACGAAAATGGTCTTCAACTGTTCCTTAAGCACAGAGGAGAAATCTACTAAGGAAGTACTATCAAAGTTTGTTTTTCTTTAGTATCCTTGGCTAAATGTCTTCTTGATACCCTCTCGCTCTCACATTTGAGTGTTGTGTCCCAAGAAAACGTGTTTAAGGGTTACTTAAATATTGAGGCATTTTAAAATCTTGTAAGTTGTTCATGTTGAAGTACATCAAAATACTTTGATTAACATTCACCAATGTTTAGAGTTTCATCAACCAAACGTCTGTTAGAATCCAGTATCGTACTTTGAAATATAATTGAAAATTATTGTTTAAATTTACTCACACTATTATTTTATTTTAAGAAAGATTTCCTTAAACTACTGAACAACGTTTTCAGCTTAAAAAAACATTTTTTTTTAAAAGCCAACCAGTATAAAAAACTCGGTTTCGACAAATCTTGCATAATTTTCTTTACTATACTTCGTTGAAATTCAAGTCGAAGTCAGTTACTATAAAAAATAATCCTTCTTATTTTAAATACAAGACATGGCATTCCCTAATCAGATATTTCGTAAATCTTGTCCAATAATATTCATTTTGATCAACATTTATGTCAGATGAGCTAACATCAAACGTATTTAGAGAATGGTGATGTTATCTTATTTTGACAAGAGAAAGGGACTTTCTTTGATGGTTTCTAATTTAAGAATTGACCTATTTGTTAGCTCGCATAGGCAAAACAACTTGTGTTTTGGTTCTTAAGTAACTAATAAAGCTTTCACAACAGAACTACATTTAGGTAAGCAAAAACATTTACTTTCTGTCCCCCTTAATGTTGCTTTTACTGAACACAACCAACACGTTAGAGTATATTCGTTCTTGAATCATTATTTCTTTGCAACTAAAATAAAGTGCTTATTTTAACGCCTATCTGTGAAAACTGTCGTGGTTATTCACATAAATACACAATAGAGTGAGAATTTAACAATTTGTATCTGCCCTATCCAATTTATATTCCACACATACATTTACTGGCGGAAATATAACTAGGTACTGTACATATATCAAGACTTGTGGTTCATCATTGTATAAATATACCCATTTTCATGCGAGTTGTCTCGTAAATAGTGGTGATCGCGGCACTTCTATTCCGGAGAATTAGTTTAAAATCCCTACATTCTCTCATGTAGGCAATTTGCTTTAAGTGGTAATACCCCCATGTTGATATGTTGGACCCTTCTCTAAGGTAAGGATAATGTAGAATATGGAGAAAGGTATTGTTTTTGCCAACATTTTCTAGTTTGAGCTTTGGGTGGAAATATTTGTTTGGTGTATTGGTGGCGGGTTGGCGGGAAGGCGTGTACGGTCGGCTGCAGACAACGCCATGTGGTTGGAAGGTCATCATCCGCCCCTGGACCCACGTCATGTGCGATCTGAGGACTGAGGACTGCCTCTGACTGTACTACAGTATAGTGTGTACCTCACACATAACATTTACTCGATATTTTCAACCAGTAAAAATGTGTAACGTTAAGTCTAGAGTTTCCATCTTGGAAGGACTATACTTGTAGTGGCTGACAGATTTATCAGCTGACAGATGTTTTAAATAGTTTAATTGAATTTTGGTTGATATGAAGAGAAAAATAAACAAAGAGTCATTCTTTTAGGCTATTCAACCAAAGTGGTTCATTTTTATTTGCTCTAAACAATTATTTGTTAATTACTTTTAAAAGTATGATAAATTAAACAATAATATTTAGTGGAAACCTCTAGTCTTATATTTAAGGTATTTCTCCTATTTAAATGAGGTTCTTTTCACTAAATACTGTTTAAGGAACATAGAGCGTCCAGAATAGCTCTCCTTCTACATATTCAGCAAGGGCTTTCAGATCTCCTCCAATTGTTTCTTTTTCTATCGTCTTCGCCCTTCTTTAAGTTTCTCGGGCTATTCCTCTCGTTGCGGATCTCTTTGGGAGGCGTAAAACATCCATCCATTCTTCGCCATTCTCAG
Organism: Macrosteles quadrilineatus; assembly: GCF_028750875.1. NCBI lineage: Eukaryota > Metazoa > Arthropoda > Insecta > Hemiptera > Cicadellidae > Macrosteles > Macrosteles quadrilineatus. The sequence goes on from NW_026542596.1 coordinate 79,850,856, forward strand.
GTAGTCAAGGAAACCCGTACTAATATCACCCGTACTTCTATTTCATACAATAGTCGTGGACCTAGCACACAGCCGAATCAGGGACTTACCCCTTGGGTTTATGTTAACTTATATACCACTAAGTAGAGGTAAACCGTCCAGTTCTTTACCTTTGCTATCGTCAGGTACAGTCTCTGGCAGTGGCGGTTGTACCTGTACTGATTCTCCCACTTGTAGCCATGTTTAACATTCACCATTCGCTACGTTTCGTTACAAGAGGACCGTCTTTCTGTGCCGCCGGCGCCGCAACTCAGTATAGTTCGTGCCGCACTAACACTGTAATGGACTTTGACGAATCACTGCCACTTTTAGTGGAAATTCTGCTCGCAAACACTTTAATAACCTGCTTCTCTTTGGAGATTCACTAATGTATGGTCGAGCGCGGAACTAGGTTTGTTATGCCCCACCTTCACATCGTAGGACGCTAGTTCCAGCCCGGAACTGTTTTACACATTATTCAGGCTAGTCTTAGTGGGTTTTGGCATTATCACATGGATAAAATCCATTTGTGGTAGGCGGGATTTGAACCCGGTATCTCGAGCTCCGAAGCCCAGTGCTCTACCGTGGCTCTACCACTAGACCAGCTCGCTCTCCATGGTACTCAAGGCAAGGGACCTTATGCTAAACGTAAAGCCGGGTTTACACTATGTAGCAAAACCTGGTATATAGCAGATTTGTGTAACATCTAGCAATGTTATATAACATACTAGCTGTACCCGCGGGCTTTGCCCCGTTTAACTTCTTAATTTTCAAGATGAGCTCGTTCGCATGGCTCAATTACGTCCTGGTTGAAGTTCGTTCGCTACGCTCACTCACCTTTAGGTTGGAGCTCGTTCGCTACGCTCACTCACCTTTGGGTTAGAGCTCGTTCGCTACGCTCACTCACCTTTAGGTTGGAGCTCGTTCGCTGCGCTCACTTGCCTTCAGGTTAGCTCGTTCGCTACGCTAACTCGCCTCCAGGTTGAAGTTCGTTCGCTACGCTCACTCACCTTTTGGTTGCAAATTAGCTGTTGTCATAAATTTAAAAAAACATAGTGCTGCACCCTGTTTGTAATCCTTGTAACTTTAATGCTATTGAACATCGTAGAACAGAACCAACTTGTTTAATTGAAACAGCTGATAAGATTCATTAATTCCTTTTAAATATGAAAAATCATAAGGTTAACATAGGAAACTCCAGAGCCACTGAGGCGGAGCCCGAGGGTCCGATCAGAATAAAAACAACTTAGTTTTCCTATTTAATACCTAAAGAATCGGTGTGCCAAATTTCAGCCTCCTAGGTAAATGGGAAGTGGGAGAATTAGTGATGAGTGAGTGAGTGAGTGAGTGTGTCAGTGAGGGCTTTGCCTTTTATAAGTATAGATGCTAGAAGCAGAACAAGTTAGGTTTTCGTACGTCAAATGCGAGGTAACTCTCAAAACGGGAATTACCTGAAGTCTACATAATGTGTACCCTACTTTTAAGATAAGGCAACAACACTTTTTTCCACCAATAGTGCTGTAATCGATGATCAAATTGTAGTTTCCAAAACAGGCTACTATGCATATGTGAAACGATTAAGCTTAGAAAATAACTCTGCGGTGAAACATAAGTCTAGAGTGATCTTTGTTAAGCAACAAAACCACGATGAATAACGTTTAAATATCTTATCAACTATGTGATTAGAATCGTGCGTCGTGAAATATAGCATACAATAGTGTTCTAGAAAATGTTCATTGAGGAAATTAGGATAGTGTAGTTAGCTTATCAGTGTGGCGCGCGGTGCTGCAGTATTAGTGTTATCAGTATCTCGCCAAGGCCGCGACTCTGTGATAACAGCAGCTGTTAGCAGCTTATTGTCCTGTGTATGATAACAGCACCGCGGCCTTAGTACGGGAAACTAAACTAACAACAAACACCTTTTGTTGTAGCTACGGACTATATAACACAGTGTAAGCTACAGAATCTCAGCATCCTTCATTATCAAACCAAGGTGCATCAGTGCTTGCAGTAAATTTGAGTAATTATTCACATTGAAGCTGAGTCCCACCAAAGCACGAAACTGAAGTTATCAAACATTATTTTCAACGTGTCACATCAAGGGTGTACTAAGCCGAAATGACAATCAAAGCTCAATCAACCTCTGTTGTGGTTTTACAAAGCATAATCAATGTTCAAAAACAAGTGAGAACGCGAAAGAGAGAATGTGTTTAGGTTTGAATACATAGTTAATGGGAAGGCAAATTTTAACAGGTTCGTTCAATCCTTAAACTCAATTTTGTGTTTGTGTCTTGTAATAAATTAAGGCGTCTAATTTTAACTGAAAAGCGAAAGAATTGAATTTGATTTGATTTGTTCCGTGGTTAAATAAACAAAATAAGCAGACATTTTTATGCCACACTTTGCTCTTATGTACCCAATATGCCACAGTAAAGCATGACTAAGACAGCTAGTTAATAATCGACTTTAAATTTGCATTGTTATCAATCATTCCACGACTTGTCTTTACCTAATGAGCACAGTAAACGGTTCAGATATTGTGGAGTAATTTCAGAAATACTGTCCAGAAATAAATCAGACCATTACAGTAGGAGTTAAAGCATGTATTCGAAAAATAAGTATATATAGGTAACTTAGTTTAACTGAGCTATGGACATAGTGTTGTGGTACTATTTTAAAACATCTTTATCATATACACAACATGTTTATTGTTTAGGGCAACTAATTGTAAAGTACAGCATGTTTTCAAACACGTGTTTTGAAAAACTTAAATACTTAATAACTCAAAGAAGATATCGCAATGAGAGCCTCGTCCTACTATGCTATCTCTGACTACTGTTAGTGGGAGACCTACTACAGTCTTCATAATGTTGGGTGTTGCACATAAAGTGAAGATCTATTTTGAGTTGATGTACGTAGTCGATGGCAGCTGCAATGCCTTGACCTAGTGGCTCTGGTGACGTCACGGTGACTCATCACAGCCGGTATCCTGGTCTTCCTCTGTACAGTCCACGCCATCACTGACCGGGACTGTACTGCTGAACTCTGGATCATCATTTTTTTAATTTGTTGGTTATTGTTTTTTCGACTTCAAATGCGTCTTCAGTTGGAGATAGCTGCCAAACGTTTCGCCCGCTTTGACGAGGCGTCCTCAGTGGCTAGGCTGTCTTAATCAATATTGCTGATGACACGATTTACGGTTGACGTAGAAACCACTGTGGTTCTCTAGACTGTATATTTATCTGATTCGTCGAGTGGAGTTTTTACAAGCATTTTATCCGGATCGATATCTTGGTGGATTTTCAAACCTTCTGCATCTTCATCTACAGAATGTATTTGTGATCGAGTATAGATCACTTTGTTATTATTGCGAACGCTTAACACGATAATGAGAGTAGTAGACGAAGATTAGTGGATGACTTATGTGCTCTATCTAAGCTATATTGTTGACGTATACAAGCTAGTTGTTAAGCAGAACAGAAAAGGTCCAATGATAAATTTCCGATATAATCACATTTGGGTACGTATTATACCGACCACACCTAAAAATTGACTTTCAAAAGATTTTAATTAGTTTAAATAACAAAATCTTCCTAACCTAACCTAACCACAAAAAATAGTTTAAAGTTAAAGAAAAAGCTGGAAATAAAAGGGATCCATCTAGCTGCATTCTACATTTAACAGATGGAAACGTAACTCTTTAGTTCAAAGAAGTGAGTGTCTTAGTGTTTTGTCTAGTTACTGTGTAATGTATGCATATACAGTAGGGTACTAGGTCATGAACAGTGCGCCGATGACATTCACAGTGTTGTATTGAAGGACCAAGAACACCGGCTCGACTACTTTCACTCTCTTCGTCCTCTCATAAACAATACTGATCGTTTGTGTACTAAAATATATATTATAAACTAACTATAGGTTCTCTTTAAGTGTTCCACCTTCTTGAATACAGTCGTGAAGAAAATATCTTTAGCCTTTGCATTACATCGAAGAAAATCTTTACTGATAAAAGAGTTTTGCTCGCTTACATCTTTAACCAGTTAATTGCTTCCTACCTACCTAGAGTTGTGCATTCTTAATAATTTTAAAAGATGGCTTAGCCTCGCTTTAGGTAGGAGAAATAGTATATTTACTGATAAAAGTGAGTTTTATCTCACTTTTAGGTACATTTTACACAAGTAACTTGTAAACGGTGATATCATCTTTCAAAAGTTTAATCCCAAGCGTTGTATAGTACATTATAACTATTTTTGAGCAATAGGCATTTGATATTACAAATACTTATAAGTTCTCACAGCAAACAAACATAAAATAGGTGAAACAAAAAATGTTAGTTCAACAATGGATTGAACAATTGTGTTTCCCCATGAAGTTGAATGTATTGATTGAGAGCTGCTGAGTTAAGTGGTATTGTTGGGATCCCCAGTATGGCAATGGCTCAATCATATGATTCACATGGCTTTCCTAGTATCAAGACTTGGTTAAAGAATTAATAACGAAATTCTATATTCATTTTGTTATAGTGCCAAGCACATAGGTTAGCATTTCTAGACAATATTATTAAGAGTCTTATAATTTTCCAAGATAATTAAATTATGTGGGGAATATTTTCAAAACTTTTGGTCTGTAATTGATCATGGTTTTATTTGGTTAAATCAGTGTTATTAGATTATGCAATTTAAGAATACCCTAATAGTTTAGTTAATATTAGACACTTAAACACTAGTAAATCACTCATATGTCTAACAAAGTTAATAAACAATTTATATCACTTGCTCCAACACAATTTGTAATCAGCATTAGTACAAAAGAAAACTAATAATTTTACACCTACAAACCTTTCAGTTGTTTCATTGTTATGTGTATCATAACACAATATAGCTGGGTAGTAGATTGGTTATTAGCTAGACTAATTTATGACTGGTCTGATTCTGTCAGTAGCTTTTTGATAATTCCTACATAACATCATGGAAACCTAATTGTTTCTATGTGTACTAATAGTTATAGTTATCGCCTGGTAATTAAAATGTAGCTGGATCAATACTGAGAAAATTAGCAGCATTTGATGATTAAAAACTTAGCCCAGCTGACCTTTAGTACATTTTTCAATCCAAAGAAACAGCTGTTCTTAGTCAGTGACAAAGCTACATGAGGCATTCATAGTACGATCATCCTTCGCTCGTTTTAGGGTTGAAATACCCAAAACATATACCTATATATATATAGGGTACCTTCATTTTAGTTTTTAATAATAACAGAGAAGTAAGGTACAGAGGAAACATTCAACAATTAACGGGTGTATAGCACTAATTGCTTGTGTATATTACTAGTCACTGGTGTCTAGGGTAAAGTCCAACACAGTTCCCCCTCGCCCTCACGTACCTACTACAACTATCACAGTGGAGAAAGACACTGTGCCCTGTGCGATAGGTGCTTTCACACAGTGTTCGCTGCGGGGGCTCTTCCTTGCTCGTCACAAGTATATTTCCGGCATAACGTACTACAGATGAAAGCATTGTATAGTCCCATAAACCTGTTTACTTGTACCTTACTGATCAGTTATCTGAGGTAATAATTACATGTTGTATGTGTGTTGCAGGCCAGTACAATAGACGGTCGCAGGAAGGGAGCTTGTCTGTTCTGCCAGGAGTACTTCATGGACCTCTACCTGCTGGCAGAGCTCAAGACCATCAGTCTCAAAGTGACCACAGTGGACATGCAGAAACCTCCGCCGGACTTTAGGTGAGACAGGTCTCGTCACTCCACCATCATCACTTATAATTGAGACCTCAACAATATATTTGAATGCTAAGCAAAACGATGGATAAGAAATAAAACTACAGTGTTAAGCAATTAGAAATGATAGATGGTTTACTTTTACAGCTAAACAAAATATTCACAATTTGTTTTGTTTTCATAAGTAGTCATCAATGTTTCTCTTTAAAATAAATCAAATAATTTTGTTATTTTATTTCTTTCAAACAATCATGTGCAGCAAAATAATCTGTTTGTTTTTAGCGAATTTCCCATTACCGTAGTACTCATGGTAAGACCTGGACCCGGGACTGATTTACTTTTTTGTTTTGAGGTCTCTAGAGGCCAAAAACACCATCCGTTCAAATTTTTATATATGTGTGTCCGTTAGCACGATAACTCGAGAAAAAATTATGAAATTTGGTATTAACGTGTAAACCAACATTTATTCTAACGAGTTTGCAAACCAGCATGATCGCACTATGGGAACGGCGGTTTTATGGGAGTGAAATAGGTTTTTCACATTTTTGACGCTGAAACACAAAATTTAACAATTTCTTTCCAAACCATTTAGTAGAGCTTAAAAAAGAAACAAATTAATATTTCAAAAGACTATTGATAACAGCAATATTCCTAAAGTTTATAACAGCTGACTTAGTTTTGCTAATGATTTATTGTGAGTGAAGAAACTGAAGATGGAAGGATTTGTGATTTAATATAAAAAAGAGTTGATATTTAAAAAAATGTTCATTTAAATTTAACACAGTAATTAGTATTTTTTCAACTTCAAAATTGAAATTTAAAATGTCAATAATAAATTAAAAGATATGCAACTAAGGGAGATGAAGGTAAATCATGTATGCCAAGTTTTACTCAAAGATTTTGTCAGTTTTTCTCATATCAGCCTACACAAGATTTAAAATTAATCAAAACCAAAATGGTGGTATCCACTTCTTACCAGATTTAAAAGCCATAACTTAAACTTTTCTATTAAGGCTATAAAAGTTGAATTTTGTTTCTAAAAGCGTTGGCGGATGTGTTATCTATTATAAGTAACAGATGTAAAGATTAAAATGTTTCTATTTTGTGTCCTCTTCCCGTTGCAAAGCACGGGTACAACAGCTAGTAATTTGATAAAATTTTGAAAATACATTCATTTTTTACTAACTATTAACATTTTACAATAAAAAACACTTTTTTACCCTCCCTGTTACAGCAAACCTAAGTACTCACTAAACTAATTCTATTTAAATAGGGAATAGATGTGATATTTGGAGGCATTTTAGTGTAAATCAAATTAGGCAAATGGAAATTTGCTTAGTCTGCAGGTTTGCTGCAGACTTATTTATTTGATGTATGATTTTCCCTTGTATAATGTGAAGCATGGTCAAGAGTAGGATCATAAAGATGCTTGAAGCTCAAACGTGTAAACAATTGTTGTAAATTATAAATTCAAATAATAAATTAAAAAATTTACATTTTCCCATTAGCTTATCTAATATATGTAAAAGACCAAACTTGCTTCTTTATTTTATACTCAGTTAGATGTTGAGTGTAATATTTTTGGGAATTGTGTGAAGAAAAGTGAATACACAGTAAAAGTCTTTTCTGGGGATGGTTAGATAACTACTAATTTCTTTGGCTTACTATTACATGCTATTAGTTTAGACTAATATAGTCAATGATGTACCTGATTGCGCCTATATCTTTACTTCATGTCTAGCCTATGTGCTACTTGTTTCCGTAAGACATTTTAATCAAAACAGGTTTAATTAAAACAGCCTTCTTCCAAGGCTAAACTATGTACATGTTACATCACATTTTCCTTTTATGACTATTGTGCCTGTGGGAAGTTGATCTTCGCTATTTTCTATGACGTAGGTTGTAAAATATATTTTTTTAACTAACTACTTTATTGCTAGCTCTACCTTGTTTTAGCTCCCAACCTGCAACCATTGTGAAATACCAAAATAAAACCAGATGCAGGAATGTTATTAATTGGATTTTTATAACCAATTTGTCCCCTTTAGCTGTTTATATCCTTTGAGCCTAGGGATTCTTTATCAGTTTAGTTATGCATATTTTCCTCATCTTATAAATTCACAAACCCTATAAAGCATTTGGTGGACACATGCAGTATAGAAAATTAAAAAGATGCTGATAAGTTGTGGAACACAAAAACAATCCACCCATCTCATCGACTATCCCGAGCTATCCTTGCACCAGGTGGCCCTCTCCTACCAATCTTTGCCACAGAGTCGGGTGAACTCCTCATTAATTGTACACCAGAGCTGACAGAGACAGTTCAAACCCTCAATCAGCAATGCCTCTCCTGGCCGTAGACGTCTTGGACCTAACAGTCCGCAATTACAACGCTGGAAAACGCAAAGTACCAGGTTTACCTGTTGAAAATCAAGGTTTTATCCTCGTTACTCGAATTTATCGATCTTTAGGGGCTCAAATAGTTAAGCTTGTTGCTTACCAAATAGCTTAGCTTAGGCTTGGGTCACACTTGGCGACTTTGTCGCGGGGACAAGTGTGACACCGGCGACAGAAAAATAAACATGACCCGGAGCGTCTTTTGGTCCCGGCTAAAAATACGCTCCCCATATTATCTTACGGCTTAATCTTGCACTAGTTGATTGTACTTGTCATTACATTTAAAACATAGATCAAGTATTTAGTGTTGTTAGCTATGTGATTCTATTTCCTTTTTATTATAAAAGAACAACTTCTATAACCTCTAAACTGGTGTTGCTAAACAAACTTGCTGTTTTAGTCCTAGACAGCCTATGGATCCAAGGGGTTAAAAGCCGTGTTGACACAAGGCCAGTAGAACAGGCATTTTATGGGTCAGATTACTTGCCTCTAATGTTTTTCAAATTACCTGAGGCAAGTTAACCTGCCCTCCAATTAGCCTCTTGTAAACATGTCTTTAGTCCATAGTCCTAAGAAAAGTATTTTTCACCAGTGCAGCTACTGGAGCAAAAAGTAATTTTCTTTTTGCCATACTACACTGTTTTTATAGACTAAGACTTTTCATTCATGAAATTGGTCCGGAAAACAGCTGTTCTGCCTGCTTATCAAATGGTTTCATTACATACTACTGTACTGTAAAGAATTTTTAATGGACACCAGCTGATTATAATTGGAAATAACTCAACCAATTAATAAATGAAAACATAACCTCTCTTTGAAGTTATGAGTAGTGATTATTGATTCCTTTAGTCAGTGGGAAATTATAACAGATGTGTATAGTTTTTCTTATTGTTAGGTTAGTAGTAGTATGGCAAAAAATATTGTTCGTCACTCATCGAAAATGTATGAATGAATGAATGAAATATACGTTTATTTCCACATAATGTATACAGAAAGAAACATACTTTTTAATACAAAATATAATCATACAAAATATAAACTAAGGCTAAGAATAAAAAAGAACATTTCTGTATTAATTAATTTGACGATTTTATGAAATTCAGCAGACATAGGCAGGTGCTGCCTGTGCGTCTGCTGGGTTGCTATTTAATAATTGTGTAATTTAATAAATATGTTTACCGGAGTAGTAACGTAACATACCATTTATATAACAAATACTACCATAACAGTACAAGGTTTCTCTTAACATTTCTGTTAATTTCATTAAAAAATTTCATGCTCAGTCAAAATTTACACATTTTATTCGTGTTTACATGTTTGATCGTTGTGAATAAAAGTATTTAAACATCGGTACCAAATTAACACACATGTTTTGGATAAACTACAGTACAGTATTGCATTTTTTATTTGTATTTATAATATTACGAAAAATTATTTTTCGTTAATGGTCTCTGTTGCCTCTTTAGCGAGAACTCAGTCGAGCGGCAGAAATAAAGGACAGGCCAATCCTTTGTTTATCATAGGCTATCCAGAATTGAAATAATAAACTATCTTGATGAACTATCTTGTGATTTTTTAAACTTAGAATTTGGTTAGGAACTAACCAGTTCTTGCCAACAAATTTCTCTGTTAGTTATAAATATCTTAATTTTTCATTTTTTAAAGAGTTTGTATATGATTGACAGAACAAATTTTGAAGCAACGCCTCCACCCATTCTGATTGACAATGGGTTAGCAGTTCTGGAGAACGAGAAGATTGAACGACACATTATGAAGAACGTCCCTGGCGGACATAATCTGTTTGTGCAGGACAAGGAAGTCGCAACACTCATTGAGAATCTGTACAGTGTAAGTAAAAGTACATTTGGATACTAAAGTAGACGTCCCATCTATATGGACCAGCTGTGGCTGTAGCAATCTTATCATTTAAATACATACATTTTTATGAACACGAATTTTAAGAGTGGCTCACCCTTGATTGCACTTTCTCGAAATTTGGTTTTCTCCTTAATTTTTTTGTACTGAACTGTGATTTTTCATTTGTAGGCTTTAGTTTAGAATAAGCTATCCCTTAACATCGGTTAGTTCAAATGTTTACGTATTGGTAGAAATCAAGAATTGATTTCCACCCAATGATACTGGATATAGATTTAATAATTAATAGGGATTGGAATGTATCCCTCTATCAACATTTAATGACAACTGCAGTGAGATTTTTATTGGTTTTTATTTTCTGTTGGCTAGGAAGATAAGGGCTTATGTATTGTTGTTGTAATCTTTCAGAAATAAACACATCCATTCAATCAAAATTCAATGTTTTTGAATGGCTTTTCTAAGGGTTCCGTGTAAATAATTGAGCATTAAAAGTGATTTGGCTGTTAAATCTGCTACCATAAATTAAGTTTTAGCAACAATATTTTGGTGATAGTCATAAAGACTCTAGATAGATGCGCCATCAAAACTATTATAATCATACAAGCAGCTGGGGTCAGTATGATATGAGACCATCCAGGTTCTTTTGAGTCCATTACCTGCAGCGGGACCGTCTTGTCGTGTGATCAATGTCAATTTAATGTTTGTTTTGTAACCCCGGCGATGCTTATTTACTGCGAAACGTGTAGGTTGTTATCCTGATATCTCAAATTTGGATAACTTGACTGGGTATTGTATTATAATTATTATATGTATTTCTACAGTACAAGTCTTTTTGAAAGGTTACTTTTATAACATAATATTCTTTAATATTTATGTTATTGTATCCAGAGCTGGTAGGCCTATGCATAATGTGTGAGCAACCAAAAATGTAAAAGGCATATTTGTAAGATTTGTGGCTTCAGTTCGTTAGAATTAGAATACTGTACACTTAAAATAGCTGTAAGATTTTTCACAGCCACATAGCTCAGTGTCTTTGGCTGCTATGGTTGATTGGCTTACATTTCTGGTTCTAGCCTGCACTATCTTATCTCTGGAGTCACCACTGGCTTGCCTAAGTGACTTACAATGTCCTAACATCACCTAGATGTTCTAGAGACAAGCATTTAGATTGGAAACTTGCAACGGTTATCTGAAAAAGTGTAATCATATAGTAACAGTAGTTAAACCTTTGATTTCAACTGAAATCAAGTGATTGTTAGTTTAGAAATTATTGCTGCTTAGAGTATAGGAATGGGCAGGCTGCTTTATTCAAATAAAATATTTTAAAAACTCTGTTCCTCTCAGACGTCATCCAGTTTCAGTATTGGAAAGGGTGTTTCTCCCAATAGACGATGGACAAATGTTTCAGACATCTATGCAATTTTAGTATAGGAAAGTGTACTTCCTCCAGAGCAAAAAAAAACTATTTCATGGAGTTCTTAATGCTGATAGTTGAAATGTCTAATGGGATGTATTGTTTTGTCAGAAATTGAAACTAATGCTACTGAAGAAGGACGACACGAGCACCAACAGTCTGCTGTCCCACCTGCGCAAGATCAACGACCATCTGGGACAGAAGGCCACGAGGTTCCTCACGGGGGACACCATGTGCTGCTTTGACTGTGAGCTCATGCCCAGACTGCAGCACATCAGGGTAGCAGGTACAGCAACACGATAAAACTAGTTATCATTGAACATCTGCCAGAAGTGTCAAATATGTGCTAACCTCTCCACCAATGGCCGTTTTCACACTGCACGACACCGACACGACGCCGCCCCGGTGTTGTGGGAGTTGGAATCCTGTGTTACCAAATAAAACTGCTTACACATTGATATAATAATAACATTTCATGATGCTCAAATATTGATGCGATTTAGGCAATACAATATTTTTTGCAGGACCTATTTTTCTCAAGTTATGAAGAACATAATTGTTTACATTTTGATTAACTGTAAAATTTAATTTGTTTAGCTGTTTTCGTGAAGGTTGGGGGTGGGGCGGCAGCGCAGTGGGGGAAGAGCCATAGTCCGTCTCACTCCCACAGCTCGGTATCTCTCTCTCGCACCAATGCTACAAGGAGGACACTTTCTAACCGGCTAACCTATAGTATATAATTCACAAAACAGCTGTTGAGTGATTTTGTTTGAGTATTCCAGGGTTGCCACCCCTCCTGATTCTGTCGACGCCGTGATTCAGATCGCAGCTGTCAATAGGTATTTCCCTGTTGACCCTAGTTTTATAGGTAGTGTTTTTCAAATATCTAACAAGTAGACAGTTTCCCTATAGTTTGTTACAATAAGCAAGTGTTCTAGGCAAGTACTTCAGTGACTTTGAGATCCCGTCGCATCTGAAGCACTTATGGCGTTACATGTACCACATGTACCAACTTGACGCCTTCACCCAGAGTTGTCCAGCTGACCAGGACATCATCAACCACTACAAGCTGCAGCAGGTACACTTGTGTTGCATATATTCCATGTTTCCAATTAAGCCTATCACAATTATTTGTGAAGATATTTTCCTTATACATCAGCAAAAACAGGTTTTTTAATACATGCGTTGCAGGTCTAAAGTACCTCTTTTTCTTCCTAGGGAGTAAAAATCAGCTGTTGTATACTTCAGTAAGCAATTACATGTATCAAAATTATGTACCAATTGTTTTAATCGGTTGTAGCTTATTGCTGCATTCTTGTCAATTTAGTTTGACATGTTGGTAGTGTTAAAACCTGAGTGTGAGAACTTTACTTCTTTCTATTGTTTAGGTGAAGTGGTAGAACATTATGGCTATGGTAGATATTCTATACCGTAGATTATAGTAAACCAAATTTTCTCAAAACGTGTCCTCTCTCATTGCAAATGCAAAGCATGAGTATTTAACAACAATAAGTAGGGATGGAGGAGATTGGATTTTTAGTTCGAGACGAGACGAGACGAGATTTTTTATTTCTCATAAAATTTTGAGACGAGATCGAGACGGGATTTCCCTTCTCATACACAACAGGAAATACACGTTCAAAATTTTTACCTGATTTTGTAACATTGTTAGATGACTGTTTAAATACAAAAATAATGATAATAGGCAAGAATATTTACAATATTTTATTAAAAAACATCAGTATAACATTTTTTTATTAATCACGCCTAACTTATTAAAAATGCCTACGATTAGAAAACATAGTGATATCAGTTAGGATAGAGTTCAACTTATCCTAAAATAAAATAAATCATAAAATAAAAGCAATATTAATTTTTATAAAATAGTTACTTGTTTTGACTTTTTATAGTAATAAAACATTCCTCACACTGCTTACACTTAACAAAACTTCTCAAATGTTATCAAAGTAATAATATTTAAATAATTAAAGTAATATTTACATTTAAAGAATTAATTCAATAAGAACGCCTTCGCAAAGGAAACGCAACTACAACACGCTCCTGTATTGCGGCATAGACAAAAAGAATTAAATATAGACCGTCAGCTGTGCTGCGGTTACCATTGATTCTGGCGCACACCGCTGGGATCGCCACGGTAGTTACAGCGTACGCGCTACGTAAACTACAGCGGTGTGCGCCGGAACTTATGGTAACTATGGTAACCGCAGCACGGCTGACAGTCTATATTTCATTCTTTTAGTCTATGATTGCGGGTATTGCATTGACTTTCTGCAGGCGTTTTTAATTTTTAATTTTTTTTTTTTTTTTATTCTCGTCTCGATAAAAATCTCGGCCAAAAAGAAATCTTGTCTCGTGTAACAAGATTAAAAATTTCCCGAAAATTTCCCGAAATTTCGAGACTTGACCATCCCTAACAATAAGCATTGTATACCAACCCCGTACGAAGGACGGGTACTCAGCTAGTGCTATGATATATTATACTGCTATGTAATGCTAAGGCTATGATTATACTAGGAGGCTGGCGTCCCACTTTGAGCCGAAAATGACATGATTTGTGTTGGGATGCTAGCCTCTCGGATTGCTATTTATTTCAATGTTTTGTAACTTAAAGTGTGTTTTTAGTAAAATATTAAGAGCTTAGTACAACAAAATTGACCCAAGTTTGATAAAAATATTAACAAGCAAGTGACAACAGATAACAATTTAATAATTTCCATAAAAATAACATGAGAATTTTAAATTTATATTTTTTTAAATTTTATTTGTGGGTAACTAATTACCACATAAAAAAAATATTTGTTTTTAAGCTCTTTAAAATGGTCTAGAGAGAAAATGAGAAATTTTGTGATTGTGGGTCAACAAAGAGAAACCCCCTTTTTTAACTTTAAATAACCCTTAAATTGACCAAAAAGAACTCTAAAAAATGTGATATTTTGTATGGTAGTAACTTCTGACACCCTGTTATCAGAGATATCAAAAAGTGTCTGCATTTTCATAGAACACTCTTGTATAACTGTTGCAACTTTCAAAGTTCCTAAGATGTAACACAACTGATTTATTTACTAATCTAATGTTTAGTTGTCAAAAATCAATGTATTTCATTACATATTTAAAGGAGCAAAGCCCTCATCTAAGCCAACAATATACGTACAGTAGACTCCCTCTTATACGGACTCCTCGGGACCGAGGCCAGTCCGGATAACGGTTTTTCCAGTTAAACCAAAGTCCCCAAAAACTTGTTATGTAACCCAAATATTTGACTTAAATTTAGGAGAGTATTGTATTTAGACACATGATCACTGGTCTCAAATCTTTCACACGATAACAGTCGTTTTAGTACCACCCAATTCCTGCCGATCTAGTCCGGTTAAACCGATGTGCTGTTAAAAATTGTCCGGTTAAAGAGATGTCATTTCTGCCGAGTGTAGTCCAGTTAAAATGTGTCCGGATAAGAGGGAGTCTACTGTATTATGTAGTTTATGTTTATACAGGGTGTCACAAGAAAGTGTGATGGGCTATACAGGACCTAATTCTACATGCAAAAATAAGTCAAAAATGAAGAATCAATTTTTTTGGATTTCGGCTAAGTTTAGCCGTAATCCGCCATTTTGTTTTTTTGGGAAAATATTTATTATTTTAAAATACCTTTGAGATATTTTTACGAAACTTGGCAAAATTGTTTACACTATAGTAAGTAACATTTATAAAAAAAAATAATTTTTTAACTTTCCAAATTTCAAAATGGCGGCCGTTTGAATTTTTTAATGCCAAATTTCATGAAAACCGGTACCTAAATCAAAATTTTGTAAGACACAAAAGTTTTAGTATTTATTATGACAAATCCAACAAAACAAAAATGAATAAAATCGGTTCATAAATAAAGAAGCTGTATTTATTTTAGTAATTTAGACTGAAATTACTTAATACGTTACATAAACTATTACATTACATTTAATACATTTAAATATTAATAATTTCAGTCTAAATTACTAAAATAAACACAGCTTCTTTATTTATTAACCAATTTTATTCATTTTTGTTTTGTTGGATTTGTCATAATAAATACTAAAACTTTTGTGTCTTACAAAACTTTGATTTAGGTACCGGTTTTCATTAAATTTGTCATTAAAAAATTCAAACGGCCGCCATTTTGAAATTTGGAAAGTTAAAATAATATTTTTTTTTATATGTTACTTACTATAGTGTAAACAATTTTGCCAAGTTATAATAAGCAATTTTATATAAGTTTCGTAAAAATATCTGAAAGGGATTTTGAAATAATAAATATTTTCCCCAAAAAACAAAATGGCGGATTACGGCTAAACTAAGCCGAAATCCAAAAAATTTTATTCTTCATTTTTGACTTATTTTTGCATATAGAATTAGGTCCTGTATATCCCATCACACTTTTTTGTGACACCCTGTATATAGTAGTGGTACAGATATTTGTTCCAATAAAAATAAATGTTTGATATGAGGTGACCAAAGATCGAAAGTCCCAAAATATTAGTACTTATTTTGGGATTTAGACTTCCTATTATTGTTCTGATACTATTGACAAAGTTGGCTTTCAGCTACCATGTTAGAGCAAGATAAATAATAATGTAATGCTTTTTCAGCAGGGTATGAAGATGAAGAAACATGAGGAGTTGGAGACCCCAACATTCACCACTTCCATCCCCATCGAGGTGTCCGGAGAAGACTAACATCACTGCGAGCCGCAACGGGCATTGTTACTGCAGACCAACATTTCATTACTTACATTCTTGAGTAGATTATATTTATGTCATATTTTGTTTTAGGTTATAGAAAAAGCTTTATTATTGATATTTCAATACTATTTATTGCCACGGTTTATTAATGATTTTCAAAAGCGTGCCGGCAGAAGTTAAAGTGTTGTTTGACAACACAAAGCTTATTTATTGTAAGACTTTATGTGACTATGTGCATTATTCAAGTGGCCTTTTTTTGTACTCCTCATTGAAAAGTCTGATTAGAAAATGTCGACCAGTTTCAGTTGTAGTTCAGATTAATCATTAATTTTGTAATAATGTCCAACACAGGGCTATACTGTTGTACAGTGTTTGCCATTCTGCAGTGATAATGAAGGCAACATTTTTGTGAACTAAAAATCTGTTACCGGCAACTTTCACAAAACTTTGTATAGTGAAAATTTAGTTTAAGCAAAGCCATAACGCTGTTTTCATGCGGTGTAAATAGGCATGGCCAAGTTAAGTTTCTTGTTACTGGGTTGGCTGCACCGTTAATTCTTGTTACGAACACTAACTATATAGTTTTTTTGTTAATCAGCACCGCTTTGTATCTTCAGTCTCTGTCCTTGTAAATATTTCAAAACCTGCCACTGCAACTTTTGTTCAAATCATATTTTGTAAAGCCTGTAAATTAAAACATTTTCTACAATTTTAGATAACTAGCTAAAACTAAGGCAAAACTTAAAATGAACTATTTGTTAATTTTTAAATTTTTAACAGGGTCTTTTTTAGTTTTGTTCCTCAGTTGCAGGTTGTCAATGCTATTTAAATTTACATTTGTTATTGCCTGATGCATTAATTAAGGTATGTTTAATCATTAAATGGCAATAATTTATTATTATTTAAGATTATTTTTATTTGTGTATTTTTCACAAAGTACAGTTTATTTAAATTTGAAGGAATATATTTTAAGCTAATTGTACTGTCAAATTTTAATAAATTTTATTTTGATTTATTGTAATACTCTGTCCTTTTTTACCTTTTTGCTTGTAAAATATAGTGTTCCTGCAGTTATGAAACCAGCCAATGACTGTAGTCTTGCATATCCAAACTAAACATGCTGCGGCGAGGTCGGTTGCCAAAAAGGTTGGAAAAAAAGACATAACATTTTATCTAAGCGAAACCCAATCAAGCCACCATTTCAACTGACATCAGAGTAAAATCATAACTTCTAAATCTGAAAATGGTGGTTCAGATGCACTCACTACTGTGTTCAGTGCAGTCATACCAGTGGCGTAAATAACACTTTGCGGTGCGGGGGGGCCGAAGTCTGACTGTCACCGCTCATTCCAATCGCGGACAAATTTCTATCCTTGAACGTAGGAGACATTGATGATGTCTTCAAGACCGGAGAAAATATTCATGATTTTTCGGCAATCGCGGGAAAAGATATCACCATTTCCGTGACAGCGGAAGACGATGATGATCTCTACAAGACAGAAGAAGATATTCTATTCATGATTTTGCTTCAATCGCATAAAAACTTCTACTAGTGTCTTAACAGTCCTTGGAGCCAAGACGTTCTAACTTAAAAAAACACAAAGAAAATTTCTAATATCACAGTATACTAAGATATCTATATATAAAGCCAAAAGTACCCATGAACTTTTTTAGGAAACTACAAGTTACACCCCCATAAACCATATACTTAAAATATTCGTCATGACGAGAAACCTTGCGCAAAATTATCCATTATTTCTTAAATTGCCCTATAAGGTCGTAATTGCTTTCCATATACCTAATGTTAAAAATACCTCAGCTGTAAGTAAGTTTTGTTTATTTCAGCTTAACCTAACCAATCAATATTTTTATTAATACTTATGAAGTCAAACGGGGTGAAGCCCATGGGTAACAACTAGTTCATCTCTTTGGTATTTGAAAAAATATTTTTAGATGCAAAATTTTAATAACTCTTCAGTGGATGTTTGAAAATAAAATAGTTAAATTAACATTGCTCTTATGGCGGGCAAATCGAAGGTGGCTGTTGGCTTCCATGGACTCTCTTGGAAATCAATTCAAAACAAGAAAGAAAATTTCTAATCTCATAGTTTACTTGATTAGCCCAGGCAAATTAGACATATGCTCCCCAAAAAATCGTCTAAAGCTGGAAAGTGTTTTAATACCTTTTGGGGGTCCCAAATGAGACTCCTGTGAGTTTGCGACGGATTTTGACGTCTGCTTAAGTTTTGGGAGTCGAAAAACTATGAAAATTTTGTACTTTTTTCAGTTTATCGCTTATAACTCCTAAATAACGAATCCTAAGGAAAATTTTCCTCAAAGGTGTCTTTTAGTGCATTAAATTCCGCGTCGATTGATGTTAAATACGTCAAAATCGGCCGAGCCGTTTAGCCGCTGTAGCTTTTCAAAGTTGGGATATTTTTATCAACATGGCCAAAAGGTTGTTTATTTGACCAGTTTTCGGCTTACAGTTAACTCCTAAACGACGCATGCTATACAAAAATGCACCTGTAGTTAGTTTGGAAAACACAAAATTCGGCATAGAATTATGATTATGAATTACTAGATATTGGTTTATTCCATGGTTATTATCGAGTGGTTTATCCAAGAAAGTGTGAAGATAAGGGTAGCAAGACCCCCTATGTAATCTTAAATCTAATATTGTTATCTGGGATTACAAAAATTCTAGGATTCGTCCTAAGCTCCCATTTACACGATCCCATCTCTGGACACTCCAAAATGGTGTTAAGCGATTCTAATATATAATAAGATATTACAACGAGAAAGATTTTATTAAATATAGCAAAAATGTTATTTTTTAGCTTAATAAACTAAAGATGATAATGGGACAGATGTACATAGTTTTACTATGTATTTAGCCTATTAAATAAAAACTATTGGGAGTTAACGTAGATTTTACCATATAACTTTTCTACTTCTCATCATTGGAATCTCAAGAATAAGGATTCATTCTTTGCTCTTATTGGTCTTGCCACAAATGGTGACATTCGGTACCATCTTTTTCGTCAGATTTCGAATTGAGATAATCGTGCCCCTTGCAAGTCTTTCAGACAGTAGTGCATTATATCCCTGCATTTCAAAAGGAGCAAGATAATGTAAACCTTTTTTAACATGTACACGATCGTCGAGATAGGTAGACGGAGTTGAGAAGTTCTTTTCGAACCGGTGGATTAACCGTAGTGATGGGAGTTAACCTATTGGCGTTAATTTTCCATACCGTACCTATCTCTCTGAATTAAGTACACTTTTAAATGAGCTCTAAAGGATTGGTGGATGAGCAGTCCCTTTTGTTAGAATCAAAGTCAAAATTAGTTGAGTGTCTTCTAGAAGAGACCAACCCTCACTTGATTTGGATATTTTCTGTTCCCAACCATGTACTGTATAGGGCCAACCTGCTTCTGCAACTTCGCCAAGCGTTGTAACCCGTCAGAACACAGTGAGATCTACATTGATTGGAGTAAACAGCATGAGTAGTTTTAGGCTACATGAATAGTTAGATTTTCGACTCTTCTGCATCACGCTTTCTTCTACATCAAGCATCTGATCTAGTGTTAACAATCAATAGCGGTTAAATGGTGAAGCCGATCTTAATGAATTGGAAAACATTCTACCCAGGCGTTTATGCTCTTCAAACTAACTACAGGAACATTTTTTTATAGCATGCGTTAGAAAATGCAAGTTAAAAACTGAATGATGAATACAGGGATAGATCGTATATAATGGGTGGTTGGGATGAATCCTAGAATTTTCGGAACCCCAGAGAACAATATTAGACTTAAAATTACATAGGGGGTCTTCCTCTCATCACACCTTATTAGATTAACCTCTGGATTACCATCATGGAATAAACCACCATCTAATAATTCATAATCCATTTAAGGACAGGATCTATGTTGTTACCAATTTTAGTAAAATTTCCCAACTTTAACTTTAATACTTTTTTCAATGAAATGGCGACCATACAAAGTAGGTAACAATCAATTGCCGTTATTGATTAATAAAAAAAAAACATACGCAGAATTTTGTGTTTCCCAAACTAACTACAGGTGCATTTTTGTATAGCATGCGTCGTTTAGGAGTTGTAAGCCAAAAGCTGGTCAAATAATCAACCTTTTGGCCATGTTGGTGCAATTACCCCAACTTTGAAAAGATACAGCGGCTAAACGGCTCGGCCGATTTTGACGTATTTAACACCAATCGACGCGAAATTAAATGTACTAAAAGACACCTTCGAACAACATTTTCCTTAGGACTGGTAATTTAGGAGTTATAAGCGAAAAACTGAAAAAAGTGTGAAATTTTCGTAGTTTTTCGACTCCCAAAACTTAAGCAGACGTCTTATTTGGGACCCCCAAAAGGTATTAAAACACTTTCCAGCTTTAGACGATTTTTTGGGGAGCACACCCTATATTTGATCTAATTTGCCTGGACTAGATATAATTATAACCACTTTGGTGTTTGAAAAACTATTTTTGTATGACAATTAACTCTTCAGCAGCTTTTTGAAATGGTCCGAGGCCGCTAGCCTCCAAGGACTCTTAAGAGAGCTGCCTACACTACTTTATTCACCCCCATTTTACTATAACTAGCTGACATTTTCAAAATTTCTAATACACCTTCCCGCAACTGTCAGTTGGGAAATCGTTTAGTTCACCTTAGGTTATGGAAAGAATGTGCGAGTTTCTGACTAAAGTCAGTAGATCAACAATAATTTGATATGGTTGTTTTGTTACCAAAATTTGACGTTTGAGGCATTAGCATTTAACCTCTTGTAAAGGTCAAAATTATAAATAAATCCCTATAAATACTTGTCAGTGGGGCTAGTCCTTTCCTGATTGGTGATAGTGGCAAAGCTATCCTGGTAAACGGAAGGCTGTAGGCCGTCTCGGACCTAACCTATGGGTGAACTAGTAATAAATCCTCTTTTGGCAAAATCACTGTTGTCGAGTTATTCACCTCGCGGAATCGTATTCTAGTTTAGAGTATGCTAGGAGTCTTAAGGAGTGATACAGTAAAATATATCAATAGGATAGGATTATTGTACGTTTTGATTAAATTGACAAGAGAGATTTTATCTTGTGTTAAACTGCTATAGGCTGAATTGAACCTTTTGAAGCAGGTCTGTGCAAACTCGTGGTTAGTTGAGGATTCAAAGATTCAAAGAGGGGTTGATAAAACTACCGCCAAAGTTTGCTTTATAACATCAACATTCAGTTTTTATTTCCAATTTAAATTCAATTACTTTAATCCCAAGTGAGATCAATGATAGTAAGGTACAGTAGCACTGTTGGTTATCGTTCTGACTTCACACCTGATCTACACTACTTTTTTGTGTATGCAAATCTGTACCTGTGGTAAATTGTAAATTAAATAAATATCATTATTTTGAAACCTGGAAACTTCACAGCCTTTGCCGACATGAGCCGCTGACGAGAGTTTGTGACAGCTTTTCGACTATCACTACGGAATGTTGTTTTATACTCTTTAGCAAGAAACTTTTTTCAGATGAACCTTGCTATGTTTACATTGCAAACTAGCTTTTAGCTGTGCTAGAGGAACAGGAAAATAGAAAGATTATATTCACAATTCTATAATGTTTAATGATGTCGTTTCCATTTGTACAAGTGCATGAAAATACAACTGATCAAAAAGATTCATCAGGTAAATATTTTGTTTCAGAAAGAAATTCTTAAAATAAAGCATAATTGGTACAAAGTAATTAATAACGTCTATTATACATATTTACATTACGACACATATCTAGAAGTAAGCTTAGACAAAATTTTGTAGAAAACGGTTTACCAAAATATATAATTACATTATAGTTTAATCACTAGTACTAAATTAATCTTACTTATGTATATGTGGTGTACTATGATTGTATAGATTTATGAGAATTAACATGGGTAACGTAGCAATAGAATCAATAATATACACAACATACAAAACAACAATAGTTATAGATTCATTGAAATAAGATTTTTTCTATGTGATGTCTGATCTGTTTTATTCTATTCACTATTCAAACCGAACAGTTAGACAAATTAATATTTACAGTATTTACATAGCTAAACTTTTCAATTACCGTAGTTATAAACAAACTAACATAAAAAACGAACATCGTGTTTGGTTCTAGACGATGTTACAGGCAAATCATATAATGCAGGCATTCTATAGAATGACTAGGCAATATCTACAATGTCTGAAGCTTTTAGGCAAAGAATCAAATAGAATAATAACGATAGGATTTTATACACCTTGACTAGGCGTTGTGTTATGATGCCTAGGCTAGGCATTCAATAAAATGCCTGTAGAGGTGTGTCAGCGTCAGGCAAAGTATAAAATAAAGATGTTTCAAATTTCAATGTTAGTAAAAAAATAAATAACTTAAAAAGTAAATAATTTAACAGGATTGATTTATTTTGTGTATAGTTAGGTCAATTTATTATTTGGAAGTCTTAAAAAATTCTTCAGAATAATGAAATATTGTTTAAAGGGTTAGTTTATTTTACATTAGATTTATGCCAAACAAGAGAACAAAAGTATATAAAAAGTCCAACATCAGTGTATTTTATACTTTGCTTAACATTTTCAGTGCCAACAGGCATCCTATAGAATAACGAGGCAAAGTATATAATAAGCTCTATTTCATACTTTCCTGTTTATTTGAGGCATTGGTAATTCTATACAGTTGAACCTCTATAAGACAAATTTCAAGGGGTACGGGAAAAATTTGTAATATAGAGGTATTCTTAGTAAAGAGGGTCGTTTTATCGAGGTTTAATGCTGCTGTTATTCTTCTAATAGAGGTTTCTCCAAACAATGACTGAGGAAGGAGGAGGGATGGGTAGGGGTTTCATGTTGAGACAAGCTTCTGTTTGTTTTGAAAACTACGTACTATGGAGGTTAAGATTATGAGAAATTTGTCTTATAGAGGTCATGTTTGTTTTGTAGAGGTTTTGTGCTAAGAATATTCGTTGATTAGAGGTTAATCAGTCCTAGCCCATGTCACAAACAAATTAGTCTTATGGAGGTTTTTAACTTAATTACTATGTTGTATAGAGGTGTTTTTAGCAATGACCTAGCCTATATGAAAGTGTCAAGGGGATTTAAAAAAATTTGTCATATCGAGGAATTTGTTTTATTGAGGTTCGTACAAACGAGGTTCAACTGTAGAATGACTGGATTATATACTTTGCCTGTAACATATATATACATTACAAGTATCCAAATGTGACATTGTCCTGTGCACCCCCAAGTTTCAAAGATTACCAAATTTTACGTAGGAGGGCAGCAATGATTAATGTCTGACTTACGACTTACCTCAAATATTTCCATAAACATGACATTTACTTTATTTCATAACATAAGATTTAACAAATACTTTGGTTTGCTACTACAGGGAAGGTAAAAAGTTTGTTTTGACCAAATGTAATTAGTTTAGGATGAAATGAATAAAATTGGCAAAATTGATCAACATTTCGATAAGCGAACATAGAAACCTTAATGTACAGTTTTTTTTTTTTTTCTCTGTAATCTTAAATTGAGGGATTTAACACGATTATAGAATATGATGGTTAAATAAAGACTACAAGGATACAGGATATTTTCAGGATAGTTTCTCCTGAAACTTAAGTTTTACTTGCAATATTTCCTGTAACAACATAAACCTACCACCCCAAACAGTAAACCTTGTAGAAAATTATCATTTGTGTGGCTGAGACAAAAATACAAGTGGGTGGTAATTTTTAATAATTTAAAACCGACAAACAATTTCCAATAAAACAAAACAAACAAAAACTGAACTGATTGTGACCAACACATCACTAATATTGTATTAGAAGATGTGTTAGGCCTACAACATAAAATGTAAAAAATACTTTAAAACTATATTTTTATTAACAAAATATATAGTTCTTTTAAGTAGATTGCATACCTCCTATGAGTAACTTTTTAGAAGGTACATGTTATAGTGGCGTTTACAGGTACAGTAATAGTATTGATGATTCAATAGAAGTCAATGTAGCCTACATACATACTAACTTTTGTGTATAGCCTAACTTGACACAAAAAATTCAAAAGCTTTTGTTGGGAGTTTATTCCTCTATAAATAACAGATATATTTGACAATTTCAAAGAAAAAGAATAAATCCACAACTGTTTATTAGATTATATTTATGATGGTTTAACACCAGGGTGTGTTTTTAACGAACAAAGAAGCATGGGTGTTAAAAGGCTTTGTTACAAGATCCGCTACTTTTGACCAGGCACATTTAAATTTTAAAGCCCGCATCAAATCTCTGATCCTACAGTTATTTAGGTCGATTACAGTCTCAATTGATTGAAGTGTTTAATATTGTTTGGAATTGTAAAATAAATTACTGTAGTCATAAACTAAAGTAAAATAGGAAAATCCAAAATCGTCTACAATTTGACTGTCACATTTTCATCACATGACGTATCCAGTATGTCTCTAGTAGCTAACATTCAGCAATTGTACTGTTTAACATTAGATATTTATCTGTTATGTACATAATGATTGAATCACAGAAAGCTGAGCTGAACCAGTGCATGTTTTAAGACTCACATTGGACTCTCTCAATACTTACATCTTCTACAGGTGTCTCTACCTCGGCCACTTGCTCTGTAGTAGCTTGTGAACTTCCCTCTTGCACGATGGAGACAGAACTTCCTTCTTGCATGATGGAGACAGAACTTCCTTCTTGCACGATGGAGACAGTCACATCATTAACATCATCTTCTTTGCCAAAGGTTTCTCCTTCTTCTGCATCAGAGTCTTTCTCCACCTTTATTTCTGTTACGAACGCTTTTTCTATAACTACATCATCTTCAATATCCCCTTGTTCCGCAGCTTCAACATCCTTGCCTTGTTCTTCATTTGGTACTCCACCCGGAGGCTCTACAGGTAATCCTAGTTTCTTCTTTTTCTCACGCTCAGCTTTTTCAACATCAGCCCAAACAGTTCTCACTTGGCGGAAAAGCTGTAAAAGTTAAGAAAATATTAATACTTTTGTTGGGTATACATTTATGTTTTTATTAGGGATGGACGAGATTGGATTTTTAGTTCGAGACGAGACGAGACGAGATTTTTTATTTCTCATAAAATTTCGAGACGAGATCGAGACGGGATTTCCCTTCTCATACACAACGAGAAATGCACGTTCAAAATTTTTACCTGATTTTGTAACATTGTTAGATGACTGTTTAAATACAAAAATAATGATAATAGGCAAGAATATTTACAATCTTTTATTAAAAAACATCAGCATAACATTTTTTTTATTAATCACGCCTAACTTATTAAAAATGCCTACGATTAGGAAACATAGTGATATCAGTTAGGATAGAGTTCAACTTATCCTAAAATAAAATAAATCATAAAATAAAAGCAATATTAATTTTTATAAAATAGTTACTTGTTTTGACTTTTTATAGTAATAAAACATTTCTCACACTGCTTACACTTTACAAAAATTCTCAAATGTTATTAAAGTAATATTATTAAAATAATTAAAGTAATATTTACATTTAAAGAATTAATGAAATAAGAACGCCTTCACAAAGGAAACGCAACTACAACACGCTCCTGTATTGCGGGTATTGCATTGACTTTCTGCAGGCGTTTTTAATTTTTTTTTTTTCTTTTTTTTATTCCCGTCTCGGTAAAAATCTCGGCCAAATAGAAATCTCGTCTCGTGTAACGAGATTTAAAATTTCCCGAAAATTTCCCGAAATTTCGAGACTTGACCATCCCTAGTTTTTATGATAAGTTTAGTAATCAGGGTTGTCAGCAGGATCTAAGAACGAAATTCACACATTTTTCCCGGTTTTCCCGGCTAAAAAGTACGGAATTCCCGGCGTCTATTATACTTATAAGAACGGCACAACACAAGTTACACCTATCAGTAAATTAAAAAAAAAAAACAAGCCAAATTGCCCAAGGGACTACATAAGCCCCGACCGATGAAACGGTGAACACTTCGTGACACATAATTAATTAGTGACGCACTGATGGTCGGGCGGGTAAGGGGTAGCGCGGTGGGTCATTATGGGTGCCATTTTGATAACATCCACTCATAATACTATATTTGGCTAATAATTTGTTCAGAATTATCAGAGGTTATAAACTCTATTACCTTAAACATTAATTGATCAAGCTAGTACAGTAGGCTAGACTAGTCATTTGATCAGTTTCAAACTCAAATAAAGGCCACTCTTCTTACTTGTGTGTAATAATTGTTTAATAATGCTTATAAAAGGTTACTATAAGGTTGTATTACAGAGACATACGTCACTGCCACAAAAACTATTCTCTAATGTGAATGAATGAACTGAGTGTTTATTTAGTGTGAAGCCCCGCCCACCGTCTAACGGGACATGGGGTAGGAAAAGAGAAAGTTTGCTCTAAAGCCTGGTTCACATGCCCTCCCTTACCCTTGGCGTCAGTCGCTTGCAGATTTCCATTACACAAACGTTTCTGAGTGTTAATTATTTTAAACCACTGCAAATGTTTGAATTTGACTGTGATGAGGTCTAATAAAGTTTCCTCTAATTTATAAATAGGCTTAGGCCTACAAGTATTAATCTAAGTCATTTGACAGTTTTTGTATTTATTTTTAAAAGCAATTGCAGTTATACTTTTAAAAAACTACATACATCTTGACCTATAAATACTTTTTGTAAGGAGAGTCTTTTCTCTATAAGAAGTAAAAACGATCGTGGTCAAGGAATGACTGTGTTAAAACGGCACACTGTTAAATTTTACGAAAGTATTTTGACTGAAACCTGGTATTTTTTAAAGAGTTGTAGATTAAGTCGACGACGGTGGAGTAAAGTATGGCAATAGATAAGTTTTACTTTTAGCCTACAATAAAGATTATGTTTAGGGACTATAGAATCTCCAAAAGAGTGCTTTTATAAAACATGCCATAGTTGTATTTACAGGGTTGCCACCATAGTGGGATGACAAAATTCATGCAGAATTCATGGTTTTCATTGGCAGTTTGAAAAAATTCATAGTCAATGCGCTCACACAGGTTGTGGAAAAAAAACGATCTATTTTATGTAGCGCACTGTTCAGCAACATCGTCTGAGAGTGGTGGGATTAGGCTAGTTGAAAAGCCTACACCATAGATGAAGTGATGCCATTATCTGTGTTCATGCAGTGGTCACCTGAGCATCGTGCGTTTGTTATCACAGTCAAATTTAAAAAGTTATTATTCAGTCATTGCAACTCAGCGGCAGTTTGGTGCATTTTTTAAATTAGGGCGACGTTGATTCCGTCAAGTGGCACAATCATGTGGTGGAAACCAACTTTAGAACAATGGCATCTGCGTTTAAAAAGAAGCTGACAAGCCGTCCAAAGTCAGATCGGACGTCAGACAACTAACATTCGATAGAATACGTGCTGATGTGGTAAACAGTCCTCGTATGCCCGCTTGAAAACAAACATCTACTTTAAACATATCTGACCGCTCGGTTACACTAATTTTGAGGTTCGATCTTAATTCTTATCCCTACAGATTAATGTCTATTAATCTGTTCAATTTTGTTGATTAACCATACAGACAACATATATTTCACCGGAACCTCTTCATGTCGACCTAATTCAAAGAATGCATGGAAATGCCGCTGAGTTGAAATGACTGAATAATTACTTTTTAAAACGGCTCGATAACAAACACGTGTTGCTCAGGTGACCACTGCTTTATGAATACATATAACGTATAGGCTTTCTAACGAGCCTACCCCCACCACCCTCAGACGACCTGTCGATGAACAGTGTGCTGCAAAAAACAGATTTCTTTTGTCGCATTCTGTATAATTTTAACACAATTGAGTTTTGCTGATTTTATTGTTTTATTATGTGGCCAGTTTCAATTCCGTGTATGGTCTAAAACTTCTGTTTTTGTGGTTTAAGTCCCCATACCCCTTTAAACATACACGGGGGTAGCCCACCTAATGATCTTTTCAAACCATATACAGTCCTCGGGAAGGGTCAGCTGACATCAGCATCTAACCTACAAGAATTTGAATGAACTAAGCAATTGTTTCTGAACGTGGAAAATTCCCAGATGGTATTCTCTCTTGGTGTTCGTTTTTCTGAACTGTTTTTAAATATGAAATATTTTATATTTGGCAAATTTAATGGTACTGGTAGAATAATTTTTCCTGATTTTGAAAATTCATGGTCCAATAGACAGGAATTCATGCATAATCCATGCCTTTTTTCATAGTCACAAGAATTCATGCATAATTCAAGCTTTTCAAGGTTTTCATGGCTGGTGGCAACCCTGATTTAGTAACAAAAGTGTTTGACTATGTTCCCGATGATACCAAGAGTATAGGTTCGGCAGAGTGGATTCACTGTGAACCGGCCTGCCTGGCCCTTATGCACGACGTCACTATAACTTCCGTGTAGGGGTGTCAAAAATGGATCGTAACAATCGATGTTTTGAACCTGTCTGTAACTAACCTAGTTTTTTTATACTTAAATACTCATTATGCATAAACGAACACGTACTACATATCGGATCTCGAAATCACAATAAATTATCGATACCCTTCCCACCCACAATAAGCAAAGCACATAAAACGATGTCTAGCAATCGTCATTTGCTCCATTGAAACACGAAAGTCGATTGGCTGACATGGTAGTGCATTGTCGCCTCCTGACCAATGAGAACTGTTGTTACATACTTTTATTGTCAACATTCACCATTCGTTATAACATTACAAAATCTACATGGACTAAGGCTTATGATATTTTTCAATAAATGCATTGTGTCATAATAGCACTTAAAACTTCACTAAACTCTTTAATCAGGTAGATAGTACAGATAAATAAATATGGACCTACTTTTTGGCGCAATATAAAGCAAGCCTAACCATACGACGATGACGATGTTTAAGTTTAATGGTTGAATATTGCAGGGAGGAAACTGAACATTTCGACGTGTTTAGGTTATTTATTTTGTACTAAAAATAAAAATAATACATCTAAATGTCTGACTTATTGATACAGACATTGTTTAGTATAATTAATTTCGTGTTGGCAGGACATTCGCGCGCTGGTTGTCTCATGAGTTGAGTCTGACATCTTGAAACGTAGATTGTGTTGTGCAATGAGCTGAAGCTAAACAATGTCACCGGCACCGTCGCTGTTTTGAACTAGATAGTTTCTATGTTGGCTATGAAAATTGTTAACCGTGATTACAAAACTAATCGTGATTACAAAACTAATCGTGATTACAAAACTAATACTGTAGCTATAAAGTTAATAAATGGTAAAAAAATATTTATCCCTGTCGGGTGTCCGGTGTTATTGGAATCGACTTTTGACAATCGAGTCTTGGTACCGAACCGATACCAATGTCCAAGTGGTAACCAATGGATGGTGGTATCGATGACGATAATCGATACATCCTTTTTTAGAATCGAATTGAAATTTCAATACATCGCACTCGCTGCACACCACTACCTATCACTATCACCATCACCCAGTGTCAGCTGTCGCTGTCAGTGAAATGGATGACGCAAGCGATGCCTAGGTTGCCGATTATTATTAGGCCTAGTATGTCAATATTGAAAGGGGTTAAGGGATTAAATAAAACTCAAACATTTTCCTTTCTTATTATTTACTTGTCAAACATCAACAAAATCGGCTTAACCTCTACTACTCGACTCGAGTTGCGAGTATATTTAACTAAGTGCTTCCGGCGACCGGCGGCGTCGGCTTCCCGCGTAGGCCTATTCATGGTGGTAGGTAGTGTACATCCAACTTACCTTCTGGTTCTTCCGAACCATCGCCACTCGCCAGTAAACCGTAAATTTTGGTTTACTATAAAATCAATCAAGAAAGTATTGCAAAACGGTTTATAACTATTAAAATTACTTGAAAAAAAAAACTGTATTAACGATATCAATTAAATTCACGGAATAATACGATTTTCACGCATATTTCCCGGTTTTTTCACGGCTGTTAAAATTCACGCATAATTCCCGATTTTCCCGGAATTCCCGGCCGCTGACAACCCTGCAGGTATGTTTTTGTCTCCTTCAGCTAATTAATCTAGACATTCTAGCTAAACAGATTTTAAGTTAGCAAGAATCAAAGGTCCTAGTTAATAATAATCATTAACTAGGATTGTTTTTATAGCAGTGAAAGCCAGTTGAGCGGAGCAATCATGTTTCATGGTTTTTAATAGAGCAATAAATGAAAACATGTTTATAGATATTATACAAAATACAAATGTTCCCACACTCTGCACTGCTAGCCTTTACTACTTCCTTCACCAACTCCTACGTAGTGGACCTGTTTCCCTCTCTTCCTAGAGCATTTTAAGATTGCAGATAAATTAATCTAACTGCCACAGACGGTTCCCACACACCGCACTGCTGGCCTTTACTACTTCCTTCATCGCTTCCTATGTCGTGGACCTGTTTCTCTCCCTTCCCATAGCATTTTAGTATTTTAGACACGTTAATATAACTGCCCCAAATCGTTCCCACACTCTGCACTGCTAGCCTTTACTACTTCCTTCACCACTTCCTACGTCGTGGACCTGTTTCCCTTCCTTCCCATAGCATTATAGTATTGCAGATACATTAATGTAACTGCCACAAACAGTTCACACACTGCACAGCTAGCCCTCACTACTTCCTTCACCACTTTCTACGTCTTGGAAATGTTTCCCTCCCTTCCCATAGCACTTTAGGATTGCAGATACATTAATCTAATTGCCACAAACGTTTCCCACACTCCGCACTTCTCGCCTTTACTACTTCCTTCATCACTTCCTACGTCGAGGACCTGTTTAAGTTTGCCATTTATGAGATGAATTAATGAATGTGATTCACCGACAAATTGTTTGTTTAAGATAAAATGTTACAGTATTTTTTATAATCTTATTTAGCTACTTAAATCAAATCTGTTAAATACTGTACCTAAGAAAGTATGTTTTATCTATGACTGTACCAATTTGATCAGTGGTCTTTACCAAAATGTGACTTAAAATGTAAACCTAAGACTTTCTCTGTATTATTTTATCAGTGGTCATCATCCAAATTTTTTCCCTTTGTACTGTGTTTAGGTCGTGGCTTGATTTGAACATATGCTATGATTCTTTATTTTGTTTACATTTACATCGTTATTTTGTAACCATCATGGAAACTCATAAAGCCAATGTAAAAAATTAAAAACTTTGAGTTACTTTAAAATTATATAGGCATTATCAAACATTGAAATTGGTTACGTCCAAACCATCTAAACATTTGACAAAACAACTTTGGTATGTTTGGCTAAAATATTTTCAACCGTTATTGAGATTAAGTGTTATAAAGATTGCATTGAAGTTGATCCCAAAGAGCTTCGCTTAGCTCCGCTCAATAATCATTCCGAAATATTGCCGCCACAATTTATTACAAATGAATTAGTTTTTTTTTTTTTTTTTTTTTTGCAGCTCTTCAAAACTAGTACATATTTAACCACAGTACCTATAGATAGTTCTTAATTCATAATGAACTATTTAACAATGTTGCCAAAACAAAAGAATTAATAGCATTGAGTAACTGTATGGAATTAACCCATTTGGGAAGTGAAAAGCCAGAGTCTCTGTGAATTAAAGACTAGACTATTTATGTTTTTAGGTTAACTACAAGAAAACACTATATAGTAATCCAATGTATCAATACTTGTCAAAAACGTCAATACTATCTAAAAACTTCAATGTTTCGTAAACATGAGTAATGGATGTTTATCGTTACAACAGTAGTTATCACTACAGTAGTTTGAGTTTTAAGATTCAAAACCTTTCAGATTCAACAAAGAACGTTTAATATTTTTAATTATCAATCCGCTTACAGGTGTTCGATTCACACATAATTAACTTATTGACAAAATATTTTATTCCGCTGTTAATTTTTTTTCTAAATTATGTTCTTTCATATCTTTTACCATTTGAATGTTTTTCACGAATCGTCCGTTTTTAACCGAAATAAAAGCCAAAGAATAAAAATCTGTCTCCTACTTCTCGATGCTAGAGTAAAAAGAGGCAAAAAGTGTTAGGCCTGTGTGCAATCATTATTACACTCACTAACACTGTCAACTTCCACCCAAGCCAGACACTGTTTATACTTAACAGAAACCCCTCCACTCCAGCTAAGCCACACATTAGTAAGCTCCACTGCACATGTACAAGACTCGATAAAACGCATGTAGAAATACTTCAACACTAAACTCATCGGAGCAACGCCTTGGCCAACTAGGGTACCATGGCACAGTCGGCCGAATGGGTCGATTGTCCACTAAACGACATGACGACTCTAGTGCCCGCAGAACTAATTGAGCCCTAGTGGGTTTGCAGTGCGGATTTATCGCCATGAAATGCGGTAACGGAACACATGTGAGTCGTAGTCATTGGGCTAAAGTTTAACACCTGAACATAGATGGATTAGTCGGTAATGATCAATGAATGTGTTTACATGTTTCCTAACATAAGTCAAATTGGTTGGTTCAAATTAATAAAACCGAACAAAGTTTAGTTCGATATTAACATCAACTTAGGCCTACATCTAGCTCAGGTATGCAAAGAAATATAACAGTTAGCAAAAAACGAGTTAAATAACTTGTTTTCCTTTACCTTGCTCAGCCATTCCTCATCAGCCAATAGCTCATTGAGGATAACTGTTGTATCCTTTCCTGAATCAGTCTTGCGTTTCTCCTGAACTCTCTTAACACAATCTATATACATGATGTACTTCTGATGTACAAGCTTGTTGTACAGTTGCACAAACTTGATGCACTCCAGGCATATCATGAAATCCTGTACAAAACAATAATTTACTTGACAACAAAGTCAACTTGTTAAGTTAAATTATCTGGGTTTTAGCCCCATAAAAGTTTTAACAAGCAACAGAAAAATGGTAAGAGAATCCATTATGATCTCAAGATGTTGTAATTCTGACTTAAAAAAACAGAGAAAAGTATTGATTAATACTAGTAGGCCTGTATGTATAAGTATTTGTATTGATCAAAATTAAACAAATATAGACGTAGCCTAATGAGAATTAATTTTTACCGTAAGTTCTGATTTGGGTTATAAAGTTTTACTTGGATTCCCGATTTTGAACTTGACTTTAAGGTGTGGGATTAGAGATTCAAAATTTCTGGGTTTCAACATTACTTTAGTGCTGCACTTGTATTTAAGACATCAGATAAACCCACCGATCGCCCTAAGGGTACAGACTTTGCCAGTTTTACATTCGTATAAGATTGAAGCAAATCTGAATTTTATTAAATCATTCCCAATAGTATCAAAGAGTGAGAAAAAAACTTTGTTCTTTTCCCTACAATTTGACGTTTAAATCGTTTAATTATCTTGAATAGTCCCCGAGCAACGACTGTTTAAAATCCCGGCATTCTTTTATAAACACCCTGTACTATGAACTTTTTTTATTGAACTCGTTACAGCATCCAAAGTAACCAGTAGGCCTATTTTTTCATCTAGTAACTGACCTTCTCATTCCTGTTGTTCTCCACCTCGCATCCGTCCAGAGTGTTGGGGTTGTAGGGTTGGCCGTACAGTATGATCCTAGCATGCACCATGTTGCGTTCGCAGGCATCACACACTGGTACCGGTCCTGCCTTGAGATCAGCCAACACGTTGTAACACGGCCATGTCGTGACACTACGCTGCAACGCTGACTCTACCGGCCAGCCCACCGCAGCCACCAGCCGTACACGTCGCTCCTCCGTCAACCTGTCTATCACCTCCACGTTCTGAAGGAAGTACTCGTCTGTGACAAACACACCGGGATGTTATTTGAAGAGTGAAGATGGGTGTTCAAGTAGAATAGTTATAGTTAAATAGAATAAATTAAATTATCCTGGTAGATTCCTTGTGGCTGATAAGCTGGTTATCCAGGAACAATAGATATGTAGAATCAATTTCAGACCATCAGGCCTACCTAAGAACGGTCTTCAAGATCAGCCTGACACCTTTCTCATTACTAGACTTTGCTTGGTACAATAGCAGGGTTGGTACTAAATTTGGAAAATAAAATTCCCTGACTTTTCCAAATGAACAAAATTCCCTGACTTTTCCAGGTTTTCCCTGACCGTACCAACCTTGTGGATGTCTTATGGATCTGTCTCGTCTGGTCTCTTGCTTGAACGAATCAATGGATTCAACAAATAAAAATGTATAACCCAATGTTTTCCCAAAAGTTTTCTTAAGCTCGATTACATTCGCAATACACCAAGCATTTTGCATCATAAGACATTCTTTGTCAAATTGAATGTCTGCCAAATCACTCCGGATGAGTGAAAGAGAAGTATTTTGAACTGGAAACTTCTAAACAAACAGTGAGCACTTAAACCGCTCAGCTAAATAGTGAGTACCCTACTTTGACTTAAATTGAGTTTATCACCAAATTACTTTACTTTGACCGTGTGCAAAATATACAAAAAACCAAGAACTTGGCTAACTTACCTTTCTCAGCAAATATTTCAGCCAGGAAGTTAGCATCCAGTGCTTGAGAAATAAGAGTTTGAATGTAGACCTCAAAATTGTCCTGATACTTGGCTGTTTGCAGAAGAGAATGTTCCAAGTAAGCCCTGCAATGATCAATAAATACCATGAATGACAGTTCAATCCTATATGAAACACTATATGTGTGTGTTGATAGAAATACTGAGGACTTATATTTGTTATCAAGTCACTGAAGCTTGTAATATTTCATTTCATTTCATTCATTATTTAGTATTAAATTTTTTTATGTTAACTTCTATTCATACACCTAATAATCACTCCTCAGAAAGACTGTCCTAATATTCATTTTCCTAATCTATATAATTTCATTAATATGTTCAATTAATCATTAATAATATTCATTCATAGCCTATATTTTTTTTTACAAAGCCCACAACCTAATTATTTATTAAATATGTAAGAGAATTGCAATACATCAAAATTTCTTATAATATCATTTCAAAATTAGTCCTTAAGGAATCAAAATTTAAGAAGCAGTGAAAGTGATCCCATGTGTTCAACAATCAGTGATGTGAACAGTGAGTTTGAAAGAGAAGGAAGCCATTGAGAAGTTGAAATTATTAGAAGAAGGACTCAACATTTTTACCTAAGTTAAATCAAATTCATTTATCAAGAATCAAGTTCATTTCAAGTTTCAAGTTATATCATATAGTAGCCTAAACCTCAAGAGGACTCAACTCAATCATTATCTTCAAAATTAAGTATAACCTTTTCTTTAAACTCTTTTAAATTTTATACTAATTGGACTTACCTTTTGGACAACACCAAAATTAGATTTTCCATTGTTGAGATTGTGTAAATTTAACACTTTAATTAGGCCTATTTGGACGCTATTAAATTTATTAATTATCAGCATTCAAGCCAGCACGACACCCTACCCTGAGAGATGTCACATCTAAATTATTTGAACCTTTAAGTTATTATTCAAATTTATTTTTATTTCAATTTAATTTCAACCCCATACACCATTGTCAATCCTTTCATTGTAACGTCAAGCCTTTTCTCATTGCATGTTAATTGTTCATTTGTTTAAATAAAACCCATTTTGTAATCCATATCTTTATTAACTTATTAACTTTAAACATTTGTAGAATAGGCCTAGCCTAAAATGAATATTTTAAGGTGAGTTTACAAATTGGCGCACCAACGTGTTGGCTTGAATAGCTCATTAACTTTATTGCAATTCTCACCATAACTAGCCTATAAGTTTGTTAGATTTAAGAGTTTGCATTGTTAATTTGTCCCGTAATTGCCCCTGTTTCCCAAAATAATCAACACAACAACATCGCATATTTAATAACCACGCATGACCTAACACATTTCACATTAAAATGTCGGAAAATAAGTATAATTTAAGGCCTAAACGAAACTACGCGTCTCTGGATAGATTGTCGAGTTCTTCAGACGACGACGACATAAATGACAGAACACACGGCAGCCATTTTGAGCAACAAGCAGAACAACAACAAACCCGAGAAGAAGCCTCAAATTTCAACGACTACCAACCGTTCACCGGATCCATTGACCAATCAGACAGCGTTGATCATTCGACTTTAACCGGTTTTGTTCCGCCACCCAAACTGCCTCTTCTAGCCGAAACGCCACCGACCAAAAACACAGTGCCGTCGTGCCGAATGCAGCCGGACTTAAACGACGTTTCCCGAACCTCGACAAATGTGATATACGATATTGCAGACAGCCGTCGAACAGCTGATATCACTCAAACACAGTCTCAGTCCGTTCATAATGTGAATCACGAGCTCCTTATTCATTCCGACACTTCAACTAGTTCAACTGATGAATTAAACGTCACAAATCCTCCAGTACAGACACCCACAATCGATATGAACATGTTAGTTAACCTTATGACCAACTTGAGTAATAAGTTTGAACAAACCAGTGCTGAATTAAAGTCAGAAATAACTGCAGAATTAAAGTCAGAAATCCGTGAAACTAAAAACGAAATCCGTGAAACTAAATCAGAAATCCAAGAAATAACAAAACTGCAGATTAATCAAACTGAAGCTAAACTAATTCAAACCTTTAACAATAAAATAAACGAAACCTACCAAGAAATCCAAGCTTGTAGAAACGCATTTGAATCACAAATACGTGAAACTAGAGAAAGTCAAATTGAAATAAAATCAGAAATAAATGCCATAAAATTAACACAAAGTATTTTAACTGAAGAAACAGCTAAACTAAATGATCGGCTAATGTTAAAAATTGAAGACTCTCAAAATCAGTTGAAGCAATTTGTTGTTAATAGCATATCAAAACAACAATCTAATTCAGAAATAGAGCATAACAAATTCCAAGAACAAATAATCTCAACAGTAAAATCACAGTTAGAAGAACATAAATCTAATTTTGAGCAGAAAATAGAAGAAATCACAGTTAAAACACAACTTGACAATGAACGTAACTCAAAAATAAATTTAACTGCCCTACAAAATGAAGTATTGCCTAAAATCACCCTACAAACTAGATTAATTGAAACACAACAGCTCGAAATTCAAACTCTCAACCAAAATTTAATCAAATGTGAGTCTGAAGTAAACAACTTAAAGCAAGCTAACCCAATAAATGGACAAGCAGGTGCGATTCAAGTAATCTGTAGCGGTAATGAGAACAATGATCGTCAATTGCCGAAATTTAATGGACGAAGCGGTAACCCAATGGAATATCTGCGCAAACTTAAACGATATTACGAGAGAGGGATCGAAAGGAATATGAACTGCGATCAAACCGAATACCTTAAAGACCTATTGGAAACGTCATTTGAAGGACCCGCATCCCGATGGTTACAACTAATCAGATCAGACATTCTTGATTGGGACCATTTTGTTAAGGAATTTGAGTGCAAATATTGGAGTCAAGCCGTCCAAAGAGGAATAAAAGCCAAGATTGAGTCTGAAAAATATCGAGCTAATGGAACCTTGAGCCGTACGGAATATTTAACAGAACGAGTACTTTTATTGCAATCCATCTCCCCTAGTTTAAGTGAAGAGGAGATCGTATCATTATTGGCAGAGCGATTCGATCCAATCATCCAGGACAGTGTTAATGTGCAAAATATCACCACTATAAGAGCCATGGAACGACTTCTACAGAAGGATGACATTCGAGACGGACCGAAGAAAGTTAAGAGCTACAACAACAGTCACCAGAACAGCAGACCGTCTAGCCCTAACATACAGAACCAGCAACGTTACCATGATCGATCTACTAACCAACAAGCTTACGTGCCTAAGATGAACCGCCAGAACTACCAACACAGCGATAACCATGCACAGAACAACCAACGTCATTGGAATCAACAAAATTACCAATACAACGGAAACAATGGTAATGAGTACCAACAGTACCAACGGGCACACCGAGACAACAAACCATACCAGCGTGACCACTACCCGGACCGGAACTATGGCCAAAACTACAATTATAATCGGAATCATCCTACTAAGGAACAAAACCAAATATGTGCGATGTTTAGACAAAATCCCAACTTGTCTATTGCCCCGACTGCTCCACCCATGGATCCACAATTAAACAGCCACCATTCAAGTTCTCGTTTTCCACAATCTCCACAGAGGTCGGAAAACCACTCGTCGATGTAGGCTACGGCCGAGAAAGAGTTATGTTGCCATCTGATCCTTGTCGAAATACTTAATTATGTGATAAAAACAACTTTCTCTTAGAAGATGAATAATAAGATATTTAATAGTTTCAAACTTAATGAAGCCAGTCATCCTTGGAGTCTATGTACTATCCGCCCTTAAAATGGATTTGAATGTTAATACGAATGAAATAAATATGCAAATCAACAATAATAATGTTACAGTGAAGTTTAATTTGTGTCATCATGAAGGACAAATATGTCAAATAGTAGTTAATAATAATAGCCATAGGCCAAATAATAATATAAATGATAATTTTGATAATATGATGTACGATAAGTACCATAATAATATAATATATAATGAGTATGATAGCACAAGAAACAACTTCAGTGGTCAACAAAGAAATCCACTAAAGGACAGCACACTGACATTTGAGGAGATTAATACATACCGCCAAACACATCAAACTATTAAATAAAATGCAAAAACGTTTTCTCTGAAGAATGAAGATATCTTATTCAGACCTTATCACATATCTGCTTCAAAATGATCATAGAAGAGGAGATGGTAAATGGTGAAGAAGATCTCGGTAACATAAACTCTCAAAACATTGTGTAAATAAAATCCTATAATCAATTCATTATCATCAAGTGTATTAATTATATTTAGAGGAGATCGTCATGAACCTTAATCGCGAGTGCGTGTACCCTTTTCCCCATTTCCCAAGTGAAAACTGTGAAAAACATATCCTTAACATTGCTTCTATTGCTATTCCCCTGTGTCAGGTCATGAACTATCTTAACCCTCACTAATTTCCCCAGTTATGTTTGTTCCTGTGTTTATGTAAATTTATATTAAGAAGTTTCTAATCATCATCATCCAAAAATATCAATCATTTAATGTGACCCATAACTAGCTTTAAATATAATTCATACTAAATGATTCATGAATTCCATTTCATATTAGTTCGAAATTTGTCCTTCATTCCATATCATACAAATTTCTGAGGAGATAAATTGTAATATTTCATTTCATTTCATTCATTATTTAGTATTAATTTTTTTTATGTTAACTTCTATTCATACACCTAATAATCACTCCTCAGAAAGACTGTCCTAATATTCATTTTCCTAATCTATATAATTTCATTAATATGTTCAATTAATCATTAATAATATTCATTCATAGCCTATATTTTTTTTTACAAAGCCCACAACCTAATTATTTATTAAATATGTAAGAGAATTGCAATACATCAAAATTTCTTATAATATCATTTCAAAATTAGTCCTTAAGGAATCAAAATTTAAGAAGCAGTGAAAGTGATCCCATGTGTTCAACAATCAGTGATGTGAACAGTGAGTTTGAAAGAGAAGGAAGCCATTGAGAAGTTGAAATTATTAGAAGAAGGACTCAACATTTTTACCTAAGTTAAATCAAATTCATTTATCAAGAATCAAGTTCATTTCAAGTTTCAAGTTATATCATATAGTAGCCTAAACCTCAAGAGGACTCAACTCAATCATTATCTTCAAAATTAAGTAAAACCTTTTCTTTAAACTCTTTTAAATTTTATACTAATTGGACTTACCTTTTGGACAACACCAAAATTAGATTTTCCATTGTTGAGATTGTGTAAATTTAACACTTTAATTAGGCCTATTTGGACGCTATTAAATTTATTAATTATCAGCATTCAAGCCAGCACGACACCCTACCCTGAGAGATGTCACATCTAAATTATTTGAACCTTTAAGTTATTATTCAAATTTATTTTTATTTCAATTTAATTTCAACCCCATACACCATTGTCAATCCTTTCATTGTAACGTCAAGCCTTTTCTCATTGCATGTTAATTGTTCATTTGTTTAAATAAAACCCATTTTGTAATCCATATCTTTATTAACTTATTAACTTTAAACATTTGTAGAATAGGCCTAGCCTAAAATGAATATTTTAAGGTGAGTTTACAAGCTAGGTTCAAATAAACCAAAACATTTAAGTAATGGATACACTTATACACAATGGTTGCTTACACATGAGCTGTAGCCTAATAAATTTGAGTGACCAATGTTACAAAATAGAAAATTTTCTTTGGTGTAAGGATTTAAAAGTAACTAAAATAAATTTCTTGTGAATGTGAAGATTACTCACTGTTCGACAGCAGGATCGACCATTTCTGATCTGAGGAATCTGACAATGGTTTCTGAGCGACTTTGCACTATGAACTGCACAGGAACTTTCTGGTAAATGCCCCTGTTCTGAGGAGTCCATCCAGAGTACTGCAAAATAATGTACACTACTGTAACCATACCAATTGTGGAGGGAAAAACACACTATGTAGAAATATGTTCCTTAGAGTTCCTTCTTTAGAAGAGGCTTCTTCAGAAGGGAGAATTAAAAATTATAATTATTACACAGAATCATCCGATTTTATAGGTTTATGATCATAGGGACATGAGGTTAATTTTATATTAAATGATAACTCATAAAAATACCATTTAAATGCTCAATATGACCCTCTTAAGATATTCATCATATAGGCAATACTCAAATTTGTCCCACACCTTAGCTAGCATGTCTTGAGTGAGTGCGGTTCTTCAGTTTAACCAATGTTGTTGGAGGGATATAAACAGTGTCTTTTGAAAACTCCCACACAAACAGTAAGGTCCTTATGATTATTTGAGAGGATAGCAGGCTTACCTGAATGGGAAAGAGTCCAAACTGACATATGATCCTGGCTTGGTTGGCCATCCGTGCCAGTTTGGACTCTTTCCCATTCAGGTAAGCCTGCTATCCACTCAAAAAATCATAAGGACCTTACTGTTTGTGATTTGTTTGTGTGGGAGTTTTTAAAAAACACTGTTTAAATCAGTAGGGTGATTTCGACCATATTTGTTGTAATTTAAAACTATGGACCTAAATTAGTTGTTTTGAGTATTTTATCTTATGCAATAATTTCGTAGGAAGTATCTTGATCAAAAGCCCAGTGGCAAATGACGGCTATCTCCAGAATCAATCACTCTCAGAATTGGCCCGGCAACCTTTGGATTTGAAGGTAAGCACCATCCACTCGATTACCTAGTAAGTTAGGCCTAGCCACTTAATATTTCATGTTAAAACTAACAAGACATGTGTTGAAACTCACAGTAGAAATATTTCGGTAAAGCTTTTCTCCGTTCTGATCGAAGGACTCGTACTTTTGCAGCAGTGTTTTTCCGTCCACTCGCCACAGAGCTGGATATTTTTCTGTCAACTCTTCTTTCACGACAATGAACTCCCCAGACTAAAATGACATTCAAATTGCAGCTAAATCATTATACACATCACTTATATATAAGTAAATCATTAATAATTCAATAAAAAAAACTCAAAAAACTAGTTAAAAAGTTTAATTCTTGTAGCCTATATTTTAATCCACCATGGAATTGGTGTGGGAATGATGAGAAAATTCATGGTAGTAGTTCATCATACCAGCTAATTGTACGGTCCGAGACTTTATAGCCTTACGGGGTGGTTTTAAGCCTTACAGTGCATTCCGCAGACGTCGGAGAACAATCTGCAGAAGTTGGGAGGGAACGGCAAGACTCAACGGATTCTATAACATTTTAATTTATTTTAGAAACAGAATAATGGTGCAACAGTCAACGATTTCCTTTTGGCGCTCTTAACACTTGAAATAACGGCTCTTTTTAGAAGATGTTCAGTTATTCGGTATTTTCAATAATATGGTGCCAACAAAATCTTGAGCGTGCCAAACTAGACAAGTGTGTATTGTATTGTGATTGTGGGCAAACTAAATGGATGCCAATATTTTTCTCTTGATTAAGAGGTACAGTATAGTGGTTTGGATGAACAATTTAAAATGAACGTTAATGACAACATTTTGTTTTATGATAGGAGGGGTTCCTGATTGTGCAATTACTTAACCATCAAAAGAACAAAAACTAAATAAAAATATTGTCGACTTCATTTAT
Source organism: Macrosteles quadrilineatus (assembly GCF_028750875.1). Lineage (NCBI taxonomy): Eukaryota > Metazoa > Arthropoda > Insecta > Hemiptera > Cicadellidae > Macrosteles > Macrosteles quadrilineatus. The sequence continues at coordinate 79,893,241 of NW_026542596.1, forward strand.
GCTAATTGACTTCTGAATAACTGATCAAACACAGTTGTCGGATGCTAAAAAGTAGGTACTGTGAACAACCTAATTTGTCCTTTAGGCCTACTTACCTTAAAAGGGAAGTAATCTTCAGTGCCTAGAGTGGCATCAATTTCTTCCTTCTCCTTGGTTGCCTTAAAAGCTTTCACTGCTCTTCTGGTCTCCCTCTTACGAATTTTTTGGGAACTCTTCAATTTACCTGAAAATATCACAGCTTACACTTTTTCTATTCAAAATGTTAAGGATGAGCAAAGACAACCAACATATGATCTTAAATGTAGATATGTATTGTTTATAAATTTGCAGATATAGGGATCTGAGTGATTGTATTTAGCATTTGGATCAATCTCCCTATCTTTAGTGTTAAGCAATGTTTCCAACTTGCGTTGTTGTTAACTGATTAGTTATATTTCAATCTATTTGTTTTTGATATATTTTAATCCTCTACGAAATATAGGGGAAATCTCAGATCTTTTACTTGTTTAAAAATAAAATGATATCAAACCAGTACTATTTTTTCCAACCATCTTTTTTTGTTACCCGTAATGCATTGTAAAATGTCTACAATAATTAGTTATTTTGATTTGATTTTAGCTTATTTTTCCCTGAAAGTAAACAGCTATTAAGGCCTTGTAATACAACCTATGTTTAAGGCCAGCTTTTAGTTTTTGTTTTAAATTTTCTAGAATCACAAGAAAAAAAAGAAAAACCACTTTATTTGGATTGAAAGTACCTGGCAGTATATCTACCAACATGTGGACCACTATGAACCATCAACAACTGCATTACATGAAAAAGTGTGGTAGGGGAACCAATTCCAACATTACCGTACTACAAACGCGGATAATCATAGTTACATCACAAGAAACCAAATACAAGTTGAAACTAATAAGCATAAAAAATATATATTTTAAGCAAGCACCATCATACATTGTCCGGAATACAATTTTTTAATCAATTACCAATAAAAATAAAATATGAAACAGATGACAACAGATTTTAAAACACTCTAAAATTTAAAATTACATTTGACACAAAATGCTCTTTATGAATTCAAAGATTTGTGAGCTAAGCAATAACAGCATTGAATTAAAATGATTTAGGCCTATTGCTGTTTCACTAAGTATATTTTTGTTTTGTCCTTGAGAGATGCCCATATTATTTTGTTGTTTTGTTTTTGTGTATTATATTTGTCTTTTATTTGTGTTATTTTATGTAATGATCACTTTGACACCATTCTTGCATATACAATACATACTAATGAATAAAGATGTTTTGAATAGAAATTAATAGAATTGATTGCAAATTAACCTGTTTCAAAATAATAGTATAAAGCTCCTCTTGATAGACCCTACAGTAAAAAGTAAGTTTTACCACAAACCCTGGAAGGCTTGCATACCTCTGGCTGGGGCTGATTTGCAGCTGTCGCAACGCCATGTGCCGCGCTTCGAGCCCATCTTCAGCACTCGCTGCATTGTCTGCAGACTAAGACAACTGCAGTGGAACTGATTCTTGCAGCTGGAACATTTTACTGCATCTGTCGGGTCGTCTGCAAAGTTGCTGTTACACACAGGGCAAATACCTGGGGTCCAAAAAGTCTATTAGTAAAGGAATTTATATATATACTGAACTGTAAAATTCTACTTCATACTAGGAGTTTATTTTTTTAAATATTTTTCTGTCTTAAATATGTTTTTTTTTTTTACCGCATACGTAAATAAGGTAAGCAATTTGTTTGTCAGTGCACAGTATTAGTTGATGTGAAAGTTGATGATGAAGCCTATTCATCTAGGTAATATGATCAATGGCAAAAGAAGATTTCTGAGTATGAAGTTCAAAGACAACACTAAGTAACAAGCTACCGCTATAAGCACGTTCTCTCTAAATGCCATTTCTCTGTGGTAAGATAAATACGATATATGTAACTATAAGGTTGGAAATATAACAATAGAAACAAGACCGTTAAATTATCAATAATTAGAAAAACTTTCAGATTTACATTAAGTTACAACTGTCATTTCTCCAAAATGATCTGTCAGCAGTTAACAGTAACTAGTATCAAGACTATATGAAAGTAAAACTATAGTTGGTTGGTGTTACTACCACATACCAGACATGTCGACAACTTCAGCTTTTGGTTTAGACTTCTTTTCTTCATCGGATGACTCCAAAAACCGAGAACCTGACAATGCTTTAGATTTTCTTCGTCTTCCACTTCCAAAAGCTTTGCCATACTCATCTTCGTCATCAGAATCCTAGTGACAAAATCACAATCAGCAACAATAATATTAGTCAAATAGGACGCTAAGCTACTAATTAGTAATTTCCACAAGTAAAATTCTACATCATAAGACGAGATAATTGTAATTGAAGGTTGTTCAGCCAGTCATCTTTGCATTGTGTCAAAGTTATTGTTCCAGGAAGCAGAATATTGAAAGGGTGAGCAGTGAGAGACATGTTTTACTACTGTAAACATAGCCAAAATATGTTACTCCAAAATCATTCTAAAAATAACACAAGACTTGAAAATTGTTACTTGATACTTAACTACTGTTGTTTTAGACTTATAAATTTGATATTTTTCAAAGTTCAACTATATACTAACTGATATCTCCATGTTTCCTATGCCGAAGAGTTATTTTTAATAAGTTAGGCCTCATTATTGTTTTTATACTGATATTTTTATTAATGTTTTTTAATAAAAGATTTTATATCTTTGTCTATTATTATTATTTTTGTATTCAACCAGTCTGTCATAAATCAGTACCTAGGTATTTAAAAATGTTTAAAAAATCTGGTTAAAATGTGGAACGTGCATTTCCTGTTATGTATGAGAAGGGAAACCCCGTCTCGATCTCGTATCAAAATTTTATGAGGAATAGAAAATCTCATCTCGTCTCGAACTAAAAATCCAATCCCGTCCATCCCTACTTCTTGGAGAGGTTATGTTTTCGTTTATATCCTCTCATTACCACTGATAGTTACGCACATTCACTACACCTCTCGTTGTATAATTAATTAAATTGGTCTTTGATATGTTGACATTCAAAGCATTACAATTTTACTTCTTTTCGTTCAGTCCTTGTATCAACTGTAAATGATTTTTTTTTTATAAAGCACTTTCTTTCTTTTTTTCTTTCTTTCTTTCTTGAACCTCATTGGTCCTTTACTGCTTTAAAGTAAAAAAAAAACAACAAAAAAAACAATGTGAATGTGGTAAAGTGAATCTTTTCTATTTTAAGAACTGAGAATTGAAAAAAGCTAGTTTAAAAAAAACGGTTGAAGTCAAATATATTTTGTGCTATTCTGCAAACATTTCCAAACCATAAAAGGATAAATACTCAACTAATTAATCAGCTCCAATCTTACCTCATCTGGACTCCAAGCCTGGTCAGAATCAGAATTGCCTGAGAATAGTTCATCAAGTTTTTCATCGAGACTAGGAGTCTCTTTTGCTTTTCTTCTAGCACTTCTACGCGTAGGTACCGGTAATGGTTCTTGTGACTCTTCTGTAAAAGATAATCAGAAATCAGACTTTTAGGATAAGCTTTGTGTACGATATACTGATCAAGTGTCCCTGTTGCTTGAATTCTAGCAATTGCTAAGAATTACAGGCGTTAAGAAAATACTTTCACAAGCCTTATACTAACTGTAGAATCAAAATTCAAATTCCATCAAATTAAAGGGTCAATTGCATTTCAAGATAAAAATTTATAAAAATATAAATTTATTGGGTTCATTGTAAAAAAAAGTTTAGTTAGTATAATTTTTGTGCCGTTAGGTTTTTTCATTAGAAAGCAACCGCTTACAACATTTTAAATTTACCACTACGTTTAAATCCAATAAGATATGAATGAAATGAGATAGACATTATATGAAATCCGTGCTGGTATTTATAATAGTTCCATATAACTAAGTTATACAACCACATTCTGTTTCAGTAAATTAATGAAAAATGTATGGACATAACCACAGTATACTAAGTGTTAACAGACTCAGAGAATATAGTTCATCTTACCCATAAAATATTTTGTTAAATTTGTGAATATTATCTCATTTTTAAATGTATGTTTGGGTTCGTTTAATTACATTCATAAATTATGTCAACATAATTTTAATTACATTCTTACCTGATGAGCTCCTTTTTCTCTTCCTGGTAAGATGAGATTTCCTTTTGACTTTTGGTACTCTTTTACTAGATTTCTTTTGCTCCTCATTATCGGTTGCCTCTCTAGAAGCATTGTTTGAACTCGTCTTGTGTGCAACAGCTGGTATTAGATTATCATAATCCGTCTCCTCAGAGTCACTTGAGTTTAACTTCCTACTTGATGGATCTTTAGGCAAAGGAAAGTATCTCGGATCATCCACATCTTCTTCTACATCGCTCTGTATTGGCGGAGGTGTTTTGGATTTCTTTCTTGCCTTCTTTAATTGTTGTTTTTCTTGCTGAGGTTTTCTACTCATAGGTACATATCTGAGCCTGGCAGGCTTTTGTCTAGGAGGGGGGGACGATTCCTTCTCACCCTGAATAAATTTTAGGTAACTTTCCATGAAGCTGCTTTTTGGATTTGTATACAGCTTTACTGGAGGAATATTCATGATGGCACTATTTGGTTTTGGATTGGGATTAGGAGTTTCAGCTAAAAACCCTAATTCTTCTTCAACATCGGGAACAATAACTTTTGCAATCGGCGTGTCTTCAACATCAACCTTCGGTAATCTGTCATTGATGTTGTATTGGTTAGGATTCGTTGCAGAAGATTTACTTTGTAAGTTAGGGTTAATGTTCTTTTGATCTTGCGATTTGGGCATTTTATGAGAAGTAAGATAAGATATCTGGCCTCTAGAATGTGAGACATCGTGAGGGTGAAATGGCGCATTTGTGGGTTTTGAATCAGGATGTGGAGTGTTTTGAGGTGTAAATGTGGAGTTTTCTGGTTTCTGAGAGTTATGTTCCACGCCACCACTATTCTGTTGCGGTTGATTTAAATGAGCAGGAGGAGGAACTCTATTTGAAGGATCTGGTTGAGCAACTAGTATTTTACTATCAGTGCTCTTTTTCCTTTTTGATGGTGAGCCACAGTTTTTGATGGCAGGATTTGGGTTTTCAAATTCTACTTTAATATCTGTAGTGACTGGAGGGGGTTGACAATGCTGTTGTAGATTTTGCAAGTTTTTAACAATAGTCATGGGATCTCCCTTGATACTTTGATTGCCAGAGGCTAAATATTCTTGGTGCCTGTCTGTTACCATGTGAGATGTTCGTTGGTGCTGGATTGAAATATTACTGGGATTTGGAGAGACATCCGATGAATAATTAGAATAATTTTGACTTCTGAGTTGTTCAGTCCCATCCCAACACTGTTTTGGGGGAAACGTATCATTAGCATATTTTGGATCACCTCTTGTTATAACCGAGGGATGCCTGGATAAAGAAGCGTCTAAAGGTGACGTAGGGTTGAATTGAGGAGAAGGGTTTTGTCTGTAGCTTACATTTTGGTCAACGTGTTGCTGAACAGGTGAAGGGGAGGACATAGAAGTCATTGGACTGTGATACGCTGGATAACCGGTAGGACTAGTGACATGAGAGTCTAATGGACTCCTTTGTAAAGACGCATCAACACCACCGTGGCCTACACTAGACCCTGATGAATATCCAGCATCAGTAGAAGCAGTGTTCCTTCCCGCAGAGACTTGGGTGTATTCCGACTCAGGAGTTGACCCTCTGTACGCTCCAGTCTTCTGATGGTTCAACAATTGCTGTTGTAGTTGTGACTGCTGAGGAATACCTGACCTCGCCGGAGGTATTTTTGATGAAGATCTGTTTTGATTAGAGTCCATTACAGCAAAACTGATGGGAGAGGACTGTGTAGATTCATGCCCACTATCTCTCCTCTCAGTTATTTTGTTTGGCACAGAAGAGTTGCTCTTTGTCGTGGGGGACTGGAATTCACTTGACTGATTTTCTGATATTCTCGGTGGAAACGCTGCTACTGAAGCGTGTATATGGGACAGTGACGCATTGTAATCTTTAGACATATTAGCTGATGGCACCATCACATTTGGAACTTGAGTTTTGCTAGCAATATATTGGTTTCCAGAAATCGGAGAAGCCTGCTGATAGTATCCAGAACTTGTAACATTAGGGGTGATCGGTTTTGACGGAGGAGATTGCATTGGCCTTGTAGTGAGCCTTTTAGAAGTATCACTGTAACTCACAGCAGCTAGCTGCGAATTAATATGATTTAATGTCTGGGCTGCAGCAAAGTGAGCTGGATTAAAGTTCGAGCCCGTACTACTACCAACCACACTTTCATGTGGTAAAACTCCAAAAGGACTCGGCAATTGTGAATGAGAGTTACTCTGATGTGACCAAGCGATCGTAGTAGGTTGAACAGAACCAGAAGCTTGCTCAAAGAAAGCTGGATTTGGAGGGGGCAAAGGTTGAGGGTGAACAGGAGTGTAACTTTCCCTTAGGGAATCATTGTCTGCTGAAACTTGTTTTGTAGAGGCAATCACTTGTCTATGCTGAGCCACTGTTAATGCCTGAGGGTAATGAGCTTTCTGGTTGGCATGTAAGAAAGGGGAAAAGACAGGGTCATAACCCACTGGTGGGGGGGAGAGAAAACTGCTGGGAGTAAACGCTGGGGAGGAGGTTGGGTGAGCAGCTTGTAGCAGTAACGGAGAGGTGGTGGAAGGAGAGGGCCCTGGGTTGGTAGCTGCCAGGTGGTGGGGGTAGTCTCCGTTGCTGGCTGATCCTGTGAGACGATTGTAGCTAGCAGCGTATGCACTCCATGAACCAACAGGATCCATTGGTGATCACAGGTATAGTATTTCAACTGTCAATTTTTTTTCTTTTCAAAACTTGTGATCTTTTCATTATTAATAACAACGGTACAAGATTTTATGTTCTTGAAAAGTAGCTGGTCACATCTGGAAAACATTAAAAAAGTTATAATAGCATATGAATTCAAAACATCTTCTTACATACTTCTTCATATGACCTTCAGGAATATTTTTGGAGGCTCACAAATAAACTTGGGGTTGAAAGTACAACACACTTTGCATTGGTGGCTTATGGAGCAGGGCTATCGCTGCCATCAGAGGGTTCTTACATTTAGTAAACCTAGGGCAATAGTAGTAGGGTATGTAGGCCTACATCATATCACTCAATACTTTGTCTGCAGTAGAGTGTTAACATGAGTGCTGTCATTCAAAATACTACCTTTTATTATGTTCAATCTTTGATTAGATACATTATGGTGAAAACCCGCAAGCCAATTAATTTTATTTCAGATTTGTGATTTTTACAGCAAAAAGTTATGAGCGATTCCCAGAAAGACAGTCTTGCATTATTTACTTTTAAAAATTACCAAACCATTGTTCAAGATGAGGGTGGTAGACCTACTGGTAGATCAAGTATTGACTGACATCTGTATTAAGACCACTGGAACCCACCAGACACCAAATATTTGTGGTAAAAAAGTTTTTTGACAACCATTTTGTGAAATTGTTTTCTATGGTTCATGAAACAAACTTATACTCCACGCCAAAGCTGGTGGCGGCTGAGGGATTAGGACCGCCAGGTAGGACTACATAGGTCGGACCTGCTCACCGACCTGGCCGTCCTAATCCCTCAGCCGCCACCAGCTTTGGCACGAAGTATAAAACAAAGTTAAATTGGCTGTCTGTCAATAGTTTGTCAGTCACTAGACAATGCCTACCACTGGGACAGCAGGGTTGGTACTACATAAGGAAAATAAAATTCCCAGACTTTTCTAGGTTTTCCAGACTGATATTATACTCTTTCCAGGTACCTATCCCGTAAGTCAATATCAACTAATCAAAATCAAGAAATATAGAAAAAAATTTAAATATTTAACCTAGCCAATTTTATCACTCTCAGAAACAAAACTTGTTTCAAACTATACATATCGATTCCTCCCCCGTACCCATTACCTATCGATATAAAAATCAGTGCTTAAATGTCATTCTTTTTGCCAATAGTCATCACCCTGACTAAGACATGTTTAATGCAAATGTAGCATATATGTAAAAAAGTAATCTTTCAGGAGAAAAATTTCAGAATGTTTTCATAATTCCCTTTCCCAAAACCAACAAAATTCCCTGACTATTCCATGTTTTCCCTGACTGTACCAACCATGGATACAGTAATCACCACTCCTTTCACATCACTCCATTGTCGTAAATATCATAAATCTGGCAATATATTTCAATAGACTTGTGAATCTTCTCCAATACCTATAAATCTGATCACCGAGGAGAGCTTTTGGTGGGATTTGCCACGAGAGTGCTTACTTTAGAATTCTGCAAAAAAAATACAACGAGACATATACAGGCTACTTCATGCACGTACATAATGATGAACGAAAAAACTACTGAGTGTAGGAGCGATCTGGTGCTAAGACGGCTAGCAATAGCTCTCCCAAGTGGCGCCATTGAGAACGGGGGAAATAGAGCAAGACATTTGTGTTGGTGCCGTTTGAGTGCACTGGCCTCAACTCCCTGCTGTTTACTCTTTGTTTACTCTCTAGTTTCAATCTTATTAAAGGGTATGCATAGATTTTACAATTTTTATGTACTATTTTTCATATTTTACAAAGGCCAAAGTTAATTTGGACAGCTGTATTCATAATAAATTGAAATTCCACTGAAACGTAAATAATAGGCCTAACTCAAGCTAAAATTAGTTGTAAAAACTGTGAGTTTCCTTGATATTGCTCTTATACAATCAAAATAAACTCTACCGAGCCATGGCTCAGTCACCCGGTGGCTTACTAGAACCTAACTAAAAATTGAATAAAGAGTGTTTTTTATATAGGGTAGTAGTCCAAACCTTAACTTAAATGTTTGTGTTTGCTGGTGATTGAACCAATTTTTTTTCACGGAAGTTTAAAACTGTATGCACAAACAGTAGGCTAGCAACACACCACTTTTACTGAGAATTGACAAATTGTAATCTTGAAGCAACACTTAAGTAGGCTAGTCCATAAATTAAAACCTCCTTAACCGCCAGATAACTTATAATGCAATTATAACAGAACAAGATCATTTCATTCATTTGAATTGGCAATTAAAATGCTCAGCTATACACACAGATGTATAAATAGGCCTACACAGCTATAACAAATAACTTAGCTTTTGGAGCCTACACACAACTTACACCGAGCTGCGGGCTCAGATTAACCTATAAATTTAGACCTACCTTACCCAGATTTAACAAACTAAATTAGGCCTGATAAGATCCTGCAAACACCATAACTTTTATTCTTAAGAAATTGTTTTTACAGCGTAAACAACACCATGATTCAAACCTACAGGCTAGCCTAAACCTATATTTATGGAGTTGACAGCTGGGGAACTTTCTTGTTTTTAGAAGAAAAGGTGGCAAAGTTTAGGGGGTTGGAATTTTAATTTCAAAAAGGGGTTTTCAACCTTGAAAATTACAAAATATATATAGGATAAGTCATAGGTCTAACTTATAAGTTAACTTAGGTCCTAGTTGGTAGAAAAGTAAACGGAGAGTAAGTTAAAATCAGAAGTAGACCTATGTTAGGCATAACTTTAACTTAGGCCTATTTCAGAAAGTTCAGAAAACAAATCAGAAAGTAAACAAAGACAAAAGCAAGTGGTACCACTGCAACAAGCATGAAGTAATCTTTTATTCTGTATAAAGTATAACGTCATAATAAATTCCAACAGCTGATGAACAATTTTTGTAAATAGCCTATTTTTACGTAGCCTATTGTTCATGTGGCGGATCGACATAAAATGTCGATTTCTAAATCGCATATATATATACAATGTGAAAAGTACAAAAACGTTGTTTTATATACGCTCTTGTAGACGAAGCACAGTAGAATTCAATGTTGTTAGGCTGGTCACACAAATAGAAGCTTTTGATTTTTCAACGCTGAAGGAACAGAACACTTGTCATTGTCTAACCTAAAATGGCGGCGGCGGCGGCGCGAGTTTTTGTCTGATAAAGACGAAGTGTGGGTTTTATCCCTAATTTTAACAGTGTAATGTTCGTTTTAGTTTATTATTTTGTATTAGGCGAAATATTTATGCATTATTTTGCATACATATTTATACATGTGTGATCCAAAATAAGATAAAAAGTTAATGAAGTTTTGTGGGCTATAACAGCTGATCAGTTGTTTTGTTTACATTTTTGCTTTTGTGAAAACCAAATATTCTATTACTTATCTTATTTAGTTATTCTTATATAGAATGATATTATTGGCTTCAAAAAATGTATGGTTTTATCATATTGATTTATTAGTAGAGGGCATTTGTGGATCCATCAACGTGTAGTAGAAGAAATTGACGTTTTCCAATTTTTCCGTATTATTGCTAGTAATAAATCTATAAAAATAATTATTTTGTGTATATTATGATTTGTCTATGTAGAGGAATAAATTCTGAACAAAATGCTTATTTTGAGTTGTGCAATAAAAAATTACGTTACATGTGACACGTGTTTGCTTTTGAAATAAAATTTGAAAAATTTATAAAATTTTATTTTTTTTACTTTTTTCTAAATATCTACCTTTCTAAAATTGGTGTGTATTACCATTTTAGAATTCTACTGACTATGAACAATATATATATATGGTTCAATATTTTGCCGCAAAACGGCCAGCAATAGATTTTTTGTGGCGCGCGCACTACTTTTTGCCAGGTTCACACAAGTGTTGGAAGCACTAATTTATAGACTAGTAGCTGTGCCAAATTTGGTAATTTTAGGTCTTACTCTAAGTGTGTCTAATCAACGTACATTTGGAAAAGGTAATCTACCGCTATATGCAGCAGTTGCCGCCACTTGCCCGTATAAGTGGTGGGGGATTGGCTACACTGCCCGCAAAGCTTGCTGGATATACATAGCCCCTCTACTTCTATTCTGTGCTCTCTGGCCTAGGCCTAACTTACTGGTTATCACAAAGTGGTGCTAACTTACACCTTAAAAATGGTGTAACCGTAAATAAATAAATAAATGGGCCGAGGCTAGGCCTTTTCTGAAGTTTGGAAAAGTTAACTTATGTTAGCCTATGAAATTATTAAAGCATAGGCCTGTAGGCTACATACAATATTTTCCCTAGGCTACAGACAAGTACAGTTTGATTACCTATCTGATCAAAACACCCGAACTTTCTTTAAAGGCATCATTAATTTTGTTTTTATTAATAAAAATATATTTTTCAGCGGGTATGGTTGAACTTACCGAAATAGGTTAGTTGATCTTGTAAGTTATGCCCTTAAGAAACAATTAATGAGAGAAATTCTTGAAGTAGGCTAGGCCTATAATAGGCTCTCTCGACAAAATCAATATCCTTAAACTTAACTAATCACTGGCTAAGATGTAGAGAAACTTGGCTGACCAAAACATCACTAATATTAATATTGCATTGATCACTAACGATACCAGCGACGGCCATATTGGGTTTACGTTTTACTTTTACAAAATTCAACAAAAAAAAGGCCAAACAAAAGTGGCTCGAAAATTTTTTGTTTTGCTCATAGTATAAACCCGATTGGGGTCGAGTTCCCGCGAGGCTCAAAGGACGTTCCATGTTCCATGACTGACGTCATAGTGATGACTGATGGCACGTTTCCCATATTCCAGCTTTCCAAGAAGAATGTGTTGAGTAGTAGTAGTAGCATAGATAAAACATACTCCCGTAGGTAGTAGTATGTTGTCGACAGGTCAACGCTGGGCAGGTACCATGATAAGCATCTAGACTGCCATTGCAACTCCTAGGATCGGTAGGATCGTGGATCAGATCGAAAAACCCCCCACCACCGCTCAGTGCCGATGGCGTGACGTCAACCATTACTGCAACGATACGGAACTGAGTCATGAGCCTTTGTGGTGTAGTGGATAGCGTGTCGGGCTGATAATCTGAAGATGCCGGGTTCGAATCCCACCGGGAGCACTAACTTTTTGTCAACAATTTTTTCATATCAGCAAGTTTGGTTGGTTTGGTTAGGTTATGACAGTTTAATTTTATAATTAAAAGATTGTAAAATTAAATTTGAGACATTTATAATTTTATTTTTATAACAGAGCTATTTTTCGATTAGTAAACCTTCATTCGAGTTTACCATTATCAGCAAGTTTGGTTAGGTTATGATAGTTTAATTATATTAAATTCAAATTTAATCTACAAATTATACGTTTTGACAGCGACAGTGATACAGATAACAATTTTCCGCGAACAGTATGCTGATGCGCCGGTATGATTCGGAAGCGTACGACATGGTGGTGGGGGGTGATCTACTGATCTGATCCACGATCCTCCGATCAGTCCGATCCTCGGACTTGCACTGGCAGTCTAGACGCTAGTGAAACCATGTGCCCGAAAGTAATTTGTCCCTATTCAGACGCCTCCTCAAGACCTAATCCTATTATTGCCGTTTTGCTGGGCGCGTGATGGACTGCATCGACAGTGCAGTATGCCAATTTGAAATTTGTTATCTTGTTAATATCATGAAAACAAATGTCATATTCTGATGCGTCTTGAAATCCTGATAAAATTGACATAACACTAATATAAATTGGCCAATGTTTACTACAGTTTATAAGTAAACAAAAAACACTTGTAGCATATAAGATTACCTTAGGTTAGAACATTATATTTTTGTTATGTGCGGACCTTATTTTCTCAGTTACTATATGTATACAAATGATTAATTTTATGTTAATGTTTTGTAAACAGGTCTAAAATTTTATGTGTTGGAAATTAATTTTGCTATATTGATTTCCATCACACTTTTCCCAGGCAATAAGAAACTAATTCCTTAATTTGCTAATTCCTTTGCTTCTTACTGCCTAAATTTTGGAATCACTCACCAATTTATAGGCATGTTTAAAATTGGGCATATTTTTGTCCTGAATTCCAATTACAGAGGCTTTGCGGTAATGCATTTCGAATTGTAGAGGTTGACTTTGGATTTTGGAGGTAAAATTTTGAATTACGGCAACAAAATTTTAATTGTAGATGATGCTAAATGTAAGTGTAAAAATCACTTTGAACTAGCATACCCGTCCTTCGTATGGGAGGGGCTTATAAGTATAAAATGCTTATTGCAGTTATACTCGATCTTTGCGATTGCAATGTGAGAAGACACGGATTGAGAAAATTTGCTTCCTCAAATTTACGGTATGCTCTAGTATTACACATCTAGCCATAATACTTTAAATGTTTAAATATTTTTGATGCTACAGTATAATATATTCTGTTAATCTGTTTAGGCCTCAAGTAGTTGAAAAGTTTTTCTGGTAGTTGGAGCTAGAGGATACTATAGTATTTGAATATAGATTATTTAATTACCATTAGATTAGTAGGCTACTGTTATAATTGATTGTTATATACATAATTAATTAATCTTTTCTCTATAACTATTAAAAACTTGCTTAAATAAGTTAAAGAATATTAAACAAAAAATGAATTCCCAGATAGCAACAGTCCTTGATTCAAGGGCAACTTCGTTCTTGAATTTTGCTTAAAAATTTAAGTTGATATTTTTGGGTTGATTCAGGACTGTTCCAAGGACAGCGAATCGTGTTTGGTACTCCAGCTCCTGTTTATTGCCTGATTGTTCCTTGTAGCTTCAACGGTTGTTTACCGACGCCACCGCAACGCAGCGGTAGCGGTAGCGCTCCCCCTAAACTACCCTCGCCTCAAGCTCAACTGCAACTCCGCCATTTGCAATATAGCAGTCTAAAACTAAACTTTAACTTAGTCAATAGTCATCGCTTGAACTCTCCTGCTCCTCAGATCTCTTTTTGTTTTAAGTTTATAGTTATTCTAACTCAGTTAAGTGCTTATTGGACTTTTCAATTCTAAACTAAAGGTAAGTTCTTCAAATACAACTGTATTCATTATAAGAGTTCATTATTTCACTTGCTACAGGAACAAAGTTACCATCTAGGCTACTCCTGTCTCTAGGCTTTGATTTTGTCATGTATGAATTTGATCCTAGGATTATTTTCAATCCAACTAGAAACCGTTCACATGTTACATTGATTGTTTTATAAATTGCTCACTTATAATTGTAATAATCACAGGCCTAATTTAGGTGATAGTAGCCATTGCTAACTTCTTTAACCTCAAATAAAGTTAATCAAGCGCCACTATTTTCAGTGTAACTTAACTTTCGACTTTTATAACTAAACTAAACTTAGACCTATACCTATTTTAATATCCCACATGCGAGACTGTGACCTTGACCTAGCCTGTGTGTATATTTATTAGACCTACAACTTACAGTGTGTAATTTATGTTAAGGCTAGGCTAGGCTATATTAAGCTAGATGTTTTGATTCATAAATGTTTTAATTTTTACAAGGTAGCCTGAGTAAGGCTTTTAAATATTGGCCTAGGCCTACCATAAAATGATAAATAAATCCCTATACATATTTGCATTTAGGCTAAGTAGCCTAAGTTACCGTGGGTAAAAATTGTACTAGGGACCAGTAGTCTAGTCTTAAATGAATGTAAATTAAACACAGGGTTACTTGTTAGGCGTTGTATAGGCCTATGTAACTTACATGAATGCCAAGTAAAAAATAGGTTCGGTAACTTAACCTTTAGCCTACTAGGCCTTACTTAAGTTATAGCCTATCTACTCTAGGGGGTTGAGGTAGGCTTCATGCAAAGTCTAGAAGTATCGATGACAATTAGGCTACAACAGCCGAAAAAAGCAATATCGGTAGGCTAATAGGTAGGGCTAATGGTATTGGCAATAGGAAGTCTTGAATCCATTTCAAATATTGTCTGTCATACAATTCGTTATAGGCCCTGTCCGTAATAGATAACTTATGTGTCTTTTTAGTTTAGGCCCACGGTATATGAGAACTTTCATTAGGCCTACATTCATCCGTGACCACGGCGTCATACCGACGATCGCAGGCCTAAGACCTGCCACAGTTAAGCTTAAAGAATTCAAACAAATAAAATAATTTATCCTCTAGGTATAACATGTAAGAACAATGCATAAGTTATAATATTTTAAGACATTTTTTATTTTATGGAAAAAAAACATTTAGCCTAAGACCATCTAATTGAAAAGCCCTCTTCTCTTTTAATATACCGACAGTAACCCTTGAGCTCACATGTAAACTATATACATCTCCCTAAGAACTTACTCGGCTTTTAACTTAAGGTTTGTTTCAATTTTGATTGCCCTTTTAACACTTAAAGTGCCGTTGACATGTTTGAACATGAAAATTGCATTTATTTCAATGTTAAGCAATGGCGGGAATTCCCGTCATCAGCACCCAACGTGTTAACTGTCAATGGGGTTAAGGGTACCCTATAGGCCTAACTTAGACCAGATTGTTAATAATAATTTTTATCGTTGTCGAGCATTGCGATTCTTAAATTTTGTATTAACTTAGGTACCTTATTGAATGGTGCTAGGCTATGAAATTAACACAAGAAATAAAGATTAGACTTGTAAGGTGAACTTATTCCTTAAAGACTTGTGCTACTAAAAAAACTCTCTTTAAACTCAGTTGGTGCCTGTCCTTCTCTTTCAATGAAATAATTATGTTATCATGAGAATCTTTGTATGGTTGTTGAAATAGTTATTTAACTTCATGATGTAATTTTAACAATTTAACGTAAAAAATAGGTTTAGAGTAAATGTGGATAACACAAACATTTAAACTTCAGCTACAGTTTCCTTATCGGTCCACATCTCACAACCTCTAATAACTTGGGGTTTATCTCTACTGAAAAATTCAAGTTTAAGACACCAGTCATGATAGGGGTGTGGAATTTTTAGCCATTCAGGGGTTTCTATTCCAGAAAAACTAGATCTGTGCGACATATGGTGTTAGTAGTTGCAGACATAACAAGATAAATTTCAGACGCTTAAATTCCCCCCCCCCCCCCAATACCCCGGAATCCCAAATCATTTAGTAATACTTGGATGCCAAATGTTTTATTACATGTATTAGCGTACATTTAAATGTTGTAGCCTCTGATTGAGAACCTCTAAATTTTGCTGTTTGGTTGTTGTTGTAGATTAAACTTATATTTGTCTTAATGTTGCAGTGGCTGCAAGAAAGAACTTTTCTGAGGCTACAGAGGCATCAATAAAGACGTTGATTAGTAATTGGCTACAGCAAGCCAAATTCAGGACCAGCAGGAGGTATATTTCGTATTATTATCTGATTGCAACTTTATTTACATTCTAAGCTATGAATTGTATTGTTAACTAATATGTGTCTTTTACAAGCAATGAATAAATAAGCGGAATAAACCAATTTAAAACTTTTAGGTTAGGGTAAGGTAGTTTACCGTAAAGTGGGATTATTTATTGCCGCTGAGTGTGTTGTGTAACATTACAGTGATGTGGTCAATGAATATTCCTAACTAATATGTGTCTTTCACAAACAATGAAAGTCCCACAAAGCTTGAGTTTGTGTCGCACATGCTTAGTCGGAATACACCAATTTAAAACTTTTAGGTTAGGGTAAGGTAGTTGACAGTAAAGTGGGATTATTTATTGCCACTGAGTGTGTTGTGTAACATTACAGTGATGTGGTCAATGAATATTCCTAACTAATATGTGTCTTTCACAAACAATGAAAGCCCCACAAAGCTTGAGTTTGTGTCGCACATGCTTAGTCGGAATAAACCAATTTAAAACTTTTAGGTTAGGGTAAGGTAGTTTACCGTAAAGTGGGACTTATTTATTGCCGCTGAGTGTGTTGTGTAACATTACAGTGATGTGGTCAATGAATATTCCTAACTAATATGTGTCTTTCACAAACAATGAAAGCCCCACAAAGCTTGAGTTTGTGTCGCACATGCTTAGTCGGAATAAACCAATTTAAAACTTTTGGGTTAGGGTAAGGTAGTTTACCGTAAAGTGGGATTATTTATTGCCGCTGAGTGTGTTGTGTAACATTACAGTGATGTGGTCAATGAATAGTGTTCCTAACTAAAGTCCCTCAATGCTTAAGTTAAGAACCTGTCATCTTTAACCAGCCTTATGGTCATAAGATTTAAAACTACCAAAAACCCTAACATTCACATTTTTTCACATTGTAAAAATTTTGATTTTCTCTAATAACATTGAAATGCTTGTTTCAGGAAGAAAGAAGTAAGCTCTGGACCACGATTTGGATTAGGTTGGCCGCTGTAAATACCTTATTAACTCTATTATTTTTTATTGTTTTATAATAATTTTCTAATAAACATTATATCTATCAAGAACAGTTAATTTTGTTTTAATTCTTACCAGCACACTTCTCTGTAATTTACTTAAGTTCCAAAAGATGAAAGTAAAGTAAAAGTGTAAAAATGGTTATACAATTTTTGTTATGTTCTAATTATTTTAACAGTTTTATGGATTAAATATATTTTTTATTATAGATAAAATTATATTTTATAACATGCTCAGTGCCAATTTTAAGATGCAAAGCCAAAAAATATATCATTAGGCAGAAAATACTTTTTATATAATCAAAAAGAAATGATATATAGCCAGTAAAGTGAAATAATTTTCAGTGTAAAAATGAAATATATCAAATGGTGGTTAATAAAAAAACTTTATTTACCTAATAAAATTACTTAAGAAATATTCCTCTGAATTAATATTTTATATACTGACCATTTTTATAAAAACATTAGAGTATTATACTAGATTATGAAAAAGTTATAAAAAGCAGTAAGTATTGAACTAACAATTCCATATGTTTCAAGCTATTGTGTGGTTTTGGTTATTGAATTTACTCAGTTACATCTCATGAAAATTAGGTGGAAATTTAAACTAATTTTTAAGACATGTAACCAAGTAAATTTTGATTAATTTTTCCAATAAAATTCAAAATTTAAAAAAAAAAATCATCCTTGGTTCAGTCAATAATTAACCTTGTTTATGCCTTGGAACTTGAAATTTCCCTTGAAATCTGCTTGGTTTTGAGCTTGGAACAGGCAATAAAATTCAAGGCTGTTTCAACCCAAACCTGTGTTGACTAGGATGCTTGAATCAGGCCTGATTTCGCCTTGATGTCTTGAATATTATTCCTTAATTCAAGGTTGGTGTCTTGAAAATTGAGGGTCAATTCAGCCAACAAACAACCAAATTTTGCTTATTATATGTTAAGCAGGTGTTCACCACTGTATCTAGTATCACAACATCATCTGACTACATTCATTATTGATCCAAATTTTTACAATATTTGTCTTATATTCTGCTGCCATAACATTTATGTACTTTTAAATAAATCAATTTGTTAAAATTCGTTTTAGAATGTTTTATACTTTATCCCAACAATTCTTTCCTTTGTAGGGCCAACAAATACCAGTTTCCGTTGGGCCAACGTTGGCAAATCGTTAAAATTTCTGCCAACCATTTCCTAACCGTGCCGACCATTTCCCAACGTTGGGCCAACGATGTGTGCTACTTGGGAAATGCATCTGTTACAAAGCCTCTGTAATTGGAATTCAGGACAAAAATATGCCCAAACTCTAAATATTTCAAACTTCCCATAATTTGAGACATGTGAGGCGGAAAGGAAAAAGGGACCTTGGTTGCGGCAAAGCAAAAATTTGAGTAGTAGAATTTTTATCGATTGAGTTCAAAAATATCGATTTTCGGTTGTTTGCATTTGAATATGCTCTATTTCGTCCTTTACCAGTTGAAATAAATTTCAAAGCTGTTGTAATCGCATAAAACATTTGAATAATGAATAAAGTAGTTGATGTCTAGCTTGAGAAAAGGTACTTCATCGCGCTTATGAAAAAATAACATTGCCGCAAACAGCTCCCTTTTTAAAACAAATCATATAGCTATGCAACACTTTGCAAACTGCACCATGACGAATTCTAGCGGCGACGAGGTGAACTGCTACAAGTGTATTGCAAATCTTATGTTAATAAAAAAACCCATCTCGATCACAACTACCTTTTCTTTACAAGTTTAAAATCCTAAGGCTCCGGGTACGATACGAGCGGCGAGCGGCACGAGAGCGGCGGTGGTGGCTACGATACAAGCGGCACATTTATAACGCTCATCAAGTTTCCCAAGTTTTATGAGTTAGTTTAGTATAAAATGGTAAACTATGCTTACCTGCAAGACGTATTGCAACTTTTGTTGCTATCTGACAATTGTTTGCCTTTAAAGAAAAACTTAGTTTTTAGAAAAACCTTAACCCAAATTTTTTCCCATACTTTTCTGGTGACTAAAGTGTTAAGACGTATCGTGGCCACCCTCAACAAATTTACACACAACTAAATGAGACCCGATGTCAGAGCGGCGCCGCTCATGCCGCTCGTATCGTACCCGGGGCCTAATACTTTTAGTAGGCCTAGTTGTACTGACACACCCAAAACTATACTATATGTTAATCTTTGATTATTATTAAAATAATATTATTAATATTATTATTTTAAAATATTATTTTATCATTGTATTAACTATTGATATTATTAAGTAATACATTCTTTATAACAATTTTTTTTTTTACTTGAAAATGCCGCCAAGAGGTCGCTTTCGGTAGTTTTGGGACTCGTGGAGAACATAGGGCAGCGAAGAGGTCCCTTTTCTGAAATATCACTTTTCACGACATGCTTCGATAGAATTATTATTTTCTTGAAAACTACTGTGATTTAAGACAAAAGTAGGTATTCCCATTACCTACGAAATTTAGAGCTTTCTTTTGATACCAAAATCGTTGCTTGAATAAGAAAAATATATGTTTTCCCACAGATAGCAGCACTGCTTCTAACGTAACTGGTCCCATTGTATTATTGCCAATTTGAGGGAGAAAAACCGGACAAGTTGATTTCAAATCAAATCAAATCAAATCAAAAATTCTTTATTTATTTCATGCACAGAGATACATATAAATAGTGTCAAAAAATTATATTAAAAATACATCAGTGTTTGAACCTTAACTATTTTAACACAATTTGTCCTGAAATATACTTTTTATTTATTTTGTGAACAAAGGTGGAAAAACTCATCTAATGAATATATTGGTTTGTTTACTATGTACTCTTTGAGTTTCTTCTTAAATTTTTCAATATTCTTTTCAGACTTTATATTTTTTGGTAAATGCATAAAGAATTTCTTTCCCGAATATGTTGGTTTTTTCTCGTAAAATTTTAATCTGTGATGATTTGGGATAATTTCATTTTTATGCCTTGTATTATACTTGTGGCATATGGAAGATTTAGGACTTACTGCCTCATTTTTAGAAATTAGTATGCAGTCATAGATGTATTGTCCATAAACTGTGGGAATTTTAAGATTAACAAAGTGTTCCTCTTTCGCTGATCGATCATAATTTAGTTTAAGAATGATTTTTATGGCTCTTTTCTGTTCTTTCAAAATACTGTCTAAATTTATTTTCCCTGTTGCTCCAAAAAGACACAATCCGAAACTTATGTGTGAGTGAATGTATGAAAAATAGATATGGCGTAATGTCTCCGATCCACAGTATAACGACATTTTCCTAAGAGCATATATACCAGAGTTAACTTTTGATAACACCTTACCTACATGATCATTCCAATTTAAATTTGCATCCACTGTTAAACCAAGGAAGCATGTACTTGTCTTCTCCTCAATCATCTGTGAATCTGACATAATAATTAAATTCTCATTTTTTTATTTTGTGCAGTTCTAAATTGCATGAAGTTAGTTTTTAGTGTATTTAGTAACAAATTATGATTTTTTAAGTAATCGTTTAAATTTTCTAGCTCTACAAAAGATTGTATTTCCATTTGTTCTATTGAGTTTGATGTTATTTTTAAATTGGAATCATCAGCGTACAGATAAAGCTGACTGTTGTTCTTATAAGACAGAACCTTATTTATATCCTTGAGATATATTATAAAAAGCAAAGGTCCTAATATTGATCCCTGTGGGACACCATATTTTACTAGTTCCAGGTCTGAAACTATATTTGTTGATTTGTTATTCGGTGACAAATGTTTTACTTCTACATACTGATACCTATTTACAAGAAATGTATTGAACCAATTTAGAGATGTTTTTGAAATGCCAATATTCTTTAATTTTTCTATTAAAATTAGATGATTAACACTGTCAAATGCTCTTGAAAGGTCCATAAATATACCTGTTGTATGTTTGCCCTCGTCAACTGACTCTATTACTGATTCTATGAAGGATACTGCCGCACTAATAACAGATCTTCCTGACCCGAAACCGTGCTGTAAGTCATCAAATAAGTTGTGTTGCTCTAGATATGACGTTAATTGTACAGAAACTATTTTCTCAAATATTTTAGAAACAGAAGGAAGCAGAGCTACGGGTCTATAATTAGAAACATTTTTAGGATCATCTTTTTTATGGATTGGAATTATTTTGGCTATTTTAAGTTGGTCCGGAAACAAACCAGAAATGAAAGAAGAATTAATCAGGTGACATAAAACTTTGGTTAAGTATTGGCTTGCTCCCTTTAATACTGTAGTAGGCACTTCATCATAGCCACTTGAAAGCTTATTTTTCAAACTGCTAATGACTTTTTCCACCTCATGTTCATTTACAGGATTGAGTCTAAAACATGTACTTAAGAATGAGTTCTTTTCTAATTCTTTGTTTAAATGTATATGATTACTAGTAGTTATATTCTTAACAACATTTGTAAAATACCTATTAAACATATTTGAAACATCCTTAGGATTAGTTATATCATTTAAGCCATCATTTAACACAAACTTTCTTATTGATCTATTATTCTTTCCAACTTCTGAATTTATTATGTTCCAAACAGTTTTTTGAACATTTGATGATTTATATATTTGATCTTCATAAAAAGTTGTTTTAGCCTTTTTTATATGATTCCTAAATGCTACTTTTTGTTGTTTTAGTATTGGTTTTAATTTTGTGTTTTTACTTTGCCTGAATTCATTAGTTAGTTGTATTATTTCTTGTCTTTTAGTTTTTATTTCATTTGACATCCAATTTGAATTTTTATTCTTTTTAGTTATCAATTTCTTTGGAAATGCTAGTTCAAAGTAATATCTGAAAATTTCATTGAAAATACTATACTTTTCTTCGACTGGGGCAAAATATACTTCTTCCCATGTTTCATTTTTTAATAGGTCTGAGAAATGGGCAATGTTTTCTGGAGAAAACTTACGTACCTCCTGCTTTAACATCTTATTTGTGGTATTGTCATTTGAATTTAGATTATTGAAAGATAATACTTGTCCATCATGATCTGACAAGCAGGATACTATTCCTTCTATTGAAATGTTATAATTTTCTTGATTTTTTATAAAAAAATTGTCTATAGC
Source organism: Macrosteles quadrilineatus (assembly GCF_028750875.1). Classification (NCBI taxonomy): domain Eukaryota; kingdom Metazoa; phylum Arthropoda; class Insecta; order Hemiptera; family Cicadellidae; genus Macrosteles; species Macrosteles quadrilineatus. The sequence continues at coordinate 79,915,571 of NW_026542596.1, forward strand.
TGTTTTGGAATTTTCTGTTATTCTAGTTGGAAAAGTGATAAAATATTTCATATTATGGCTTTTTAGAACGTATTTAAGAAAACCAATTTCTAAGCTTGCCAGGTGAGGATTTTATGGGGAAACTTAATACCAACCTACACCACAACAAAAAGCAAGCCACACACAACGCGAGACTAAAGTGTACAAGCAACAAGCAACGCTGACAGAGAAACGAAGATATACGAAAGGCATAATTGCTGAGCGTTCCCTATCGGGTACGGACGCACCTGAAGGACGCTAAGCACCGTACCCGATCGGGAATGGCCACAAACAATGTGTTAAATTGTTTTCCCAAGTATTAGATCTTCAAAGAAGTATAAAGACATATTTCTGAAAGTGTTTTTGCTGAATTGACTGATAATTGCTTGCAGTTGAACAAAAAACCAATTGAAATACACTCTTTAACCACTTCTTTGAAATATTAAAGGCTAAAAATTTCAACATCAGAATTACAAGTAATAATTTATTACAATGATATTGTCAGTAAAACAAAATGTATAAATACATGGATGTGGAATTAACAACAATAATACAAGAACAATAATTCCAAATTAATAGGAACCACAAGTTCAAATTATAGTCTATGACTAAACATGTGCTAGAGTGGCTAAGCCCAACAATATTCATATCTATATACAACAGCTAACAGATAATCAAATTCAAGGAGGTATTTGCTGCTTAAGAAACTCTTTGGTAGTAGAGATAATTGTTGGTGATACATAATCTTGTGCACACCATTGTGAAGGATGTCAAGCTTCTAAACACATCATTGTAAAATATTTCATAAGTTGATTTCATACAATCTTTGTATATCTTACATTAAATCATAGTTAGATACTATTTAACTTCCTGCTGACATTCACCAATCCAAAGAAACTCAAATAAGAATTCCTTTGTATAAATTAATAAAAAACCAAATAAAATTATCATTTTTAAAACTATTGATTCCCTAGATTAAAAGTCAATAGGTGGGACCATAATTTAATCCCTGCAGCAATTTAACATCTTGATGTTTCGGCAGTGTTACTGAAAGATAATTTAGGCACAGTTCTAACACCTTTTCAACAAGATTGCAGTAGGAATAGTCGTATATTGGTTCTGGTATAGAACAGCACTTGCTAATTTAAACCCAATTTAAAAGAATGATTATTGAAATAGAATATTCTGTTATAAATTATTTGCCCTGGCAATTTAAATACACTACTAGTGGTTTTTTGTTTCTTAGCCTAAATGCTGTTTATTTATTTCAGTTTTACAAAGTAAAAAAAAACTATAGGATATAAAATATTATTTAAGGTATTATTTTACTAAAAGCACAATATTATTACTTCAAAGTATTGTTCCTACGTTACTCGTCTGTTGTTATACATTAAGTTAATACATAATTACAATAAAACACTGGACTAATCTATTATATTTCAGACATGATTGGATTAAGGGATTGACCTCGAAGTTAAACTGTCTCTCTCTTGTCAAAACCCTGCATTTCCATGGCAGTATCATTTCTAAGGCACTCATACTGGGACTAAGATTTCATTCACCATTAGATTACACCATATTCATTATAAAACTTTATATTTTGTTTGACCATTACGTATGTTGTTTAGTGTCTTTCCGGTTTATAAAACTTACCTAACGAAGATTAAATACATTTTTGTTGTTAAAAAATGTTTAAAGTGGTGAAGAGAAGGATAAAGTTGAAACTTGACATGTTAGTCAAATTTACTGAGACGTTTCAATACCAGGTTAATAAAATGGTATGTAACAAAATGGTATGTGTAAACAATAAACATACAAATTAATTGCTAAACATACTTGTGCAAATTAATTAGGTAACATATTTCTTTTGAATGTATAAAGGGTGGTTTGAGTCAAGTAATTGCACTGTTCAAGGCACGGATGTCAACCATTTAAATTTATCTTATTCAGATTAAAGTAATCTTGCAATTTACATTAATATAACTTATGAAAACATCTTTTACTATTTAAGTTAGATTTCCCCATCAAAATGTTACCTTGAAAATTCAACTTTAAGCCTTTTTAATTCAAATCTCTAGCTACTCACTTTAGTAATTCCAACAACCCAATTTTACCTCTCAAAAGATATAATAAATGCTAATGGTGTAAAGAGTTGTATAAACTCATTGGAAAACTAAATCACTATAATACAATAAAATACAAAATAAAACACACAGAACAAAAACCAATATAAGCAATCAATATGTCTAGTTTATTAAATTGACTAAATATAGAAAATGTAAATTATAGGAAGAGGCAACTACTCATAAAAATAAGTTTCTTGATTTAGGCCTATAATTTTACTAAAAAAGAAACAAATATTCACAACAACAATTTACTAACAAACAAAACTAAAAACTGTAAAGACCTTAAGATCTAAATCAGCTGGATGCAACAATTATAAGATCAATAAATTAAGGGTATTACAAAATTTGGTACTTACGTATTATACGGAGGCCACTTATTTTACAGCGCGCTGCGGCGGTTGGGTTAAGTTGGGTTATCATAAAAATGTTTGTAGAACTTTCCTAGTTTTGTTATGAATCGAACTATACGAGATGAGTCATAAAAACTTATGATAACCCAACCTAACCTAACCGCCGCAGCGCGCTGTAAAATAAGTGGCCTCCGTATAATACGTAAGTACCCAAACTTTTTCCCCTCGCTTGAAATAATAATTAGCAAAGTTAAAACATACTTTGAAAATTAATATGACAAATTTGATAAAATATTAGCTAGGTTGGCAAATTATTTTTTAACTTTCTATTATTATAGATAGCTTGAGAAAATACTGTAACAGTAACAAATCCAGGGTACTATACTACTATATGAGGAATTTGAGAAAAAATATCTAAAACCAAAAATATATTGTACACTTGAACTGAAAGTGAATTTTTAAAAACTATTACCTAGCACATAGTAATCTATTTCAAAAACATAATTAAGAAAATATTGCCTTTAAATGATTCACTTTTGGTTGCACAACTATTCTTAGGAACAATCCACTACCATCCAACCAATCAAGTTCTTCACCGGTCCCTACTAGAAGGTGAGTTAGACTGGTAACTGTGCAGCAGTAGTGAAGAGGCAGGGTTATCTCATGGAGACATTCTTGCGTCTACTCTGCCACATCTCATACTTGGAGTAGGCTGCCGTCAACAGCTGGTTCATGTGGCTAGTCAGCTGTTGGCTCAATGGTGAGAACTCAACTAACACTCGGTCCTGTAACACCGTTGATGAGTTTGATTTATGTATGTAATTTATATTAAATGTATGTTTCTCTCTCTTAACCAAACCTCAGATACCTAAAAGCTCGCTTCAAACAGGCAACTACGTAAAAATACCAATGTAAAAATCTAAAATCATTAAAATTGCTTATATGAATAAAAATCTGATCTCTGATTAAGGCTTGATTTAACAATATTTTTCAAAATAAGTTTTTCAAGTTAAAAAGGATGCACAGTTTGTTATTGTGTTGGTGACATAACTGTACTGAAGAAAGAAGATTTGTGATCCGTCTCCTATACTATAGTACCTTGCCTATATTGATTGCCTACCTACGGATGACCACTTCGCCTTCTTTAATAGTATTTTAAGCTACGGTATTTTGCTGTGGGGCTGTGGTCATGATGTCAGCAGGATCTTGCTCCTACAAAAGAAGGCTTTTCTTCTTACCCGACTTTAGTTTTTAGTTTCTGACTAATGTAGACATGTGTAACTTACATTGCTGTTTAAATTATTTGTAGCCAAGTTATTGAATTGACCCTAATTAATATGCTATCCACTGGGCATTTTATCCTTGCAGATTATTCAGACTTCTTAGCCTAAGTTACTCTCATATTGACCTCAACTATACAAAATGTTCTTTTTGTAATTTGTTGTAATAAATTCTTGATTCTTGCACATTAAACTTTTTTTAACACATTGAATGCAGGCCAGTCACCGAGGAACGGCCACCAGACGTATGGCGCAACCTTGTGAAAAGGACCCTTATTGCCTGTGCTTTGCTAGCGTTACATGACATATACTGTGTGTTTTGCCCGCTGTCCCACGGATTGGTGCCGGTCTCCCAAGACCAGTAAATACACACTTGCATAATTTATTGACTTTGAACATTTATTTACATATTTATTTGGTGTTTTTTTTCATACGACTCAAGAAATATATTGTATTGTTTATTATTTTAGATTAGGTGCCTTTTAATAAAGATGGGCTCCCCAACACCAAATTGTTATCAGCATTTCCATGATTCACTGTGATTGAAATAGTAAACAATGGTTGGGAGGAAGGAAGGGGCTGTATATAATTCTAAATGTTAGTTATAGTGCTATTTAACATTTTTGTGTGAATGTCAATGTTAAATGTCATTGCCGGCCCAGTCAACAGTGACCGCCGATTTTAGTCACCATTTTTATTGAAAAAAAAAAAACAGCTCCCCTTCTGGCAAAAAATACCCCCGCCGCAGCAAACCTGCCGTCTAAGCGAATTTCCATTTGGCCGAATTGATTTTCAATTGATCTATTTAAATAACATTAGGTTTAACGAGTACCTAGGTTTGCTGCTACAAGGAAACTAATAAAGTAGTGTGTTTTTAGTAAAATATTGATAGCTTACTATAAAATAAATAAATTTGCCAAGTTTGATCAAAATATATCCATAAACAAGCAAACTACAAAATTTTACAATATTCTCCATAAGAATAACATGGGAATTTTAAATTTACAATTTTTTTAGTTTTCTCCATAACCAATAACCGTACAAAAACACTTTGATATACTGAATTGTTTGTTTTTTTAAGCTCTTTAAGGAGGTTTAGAGAAAAATTGGGAAATTTTGTGTTTTGAGGGTAAAAAGTGAGAAAACCAATTTTTACCCCATAAAACCCCCCATAAAACCCTGTTCCCATGGTCCGATCATGCTGGATCGCGAACTCATTCAAGTTTATCCCGCCTTACACCTTCAAACCAAATTTCATCAAAATCGGATAAAAATTACTCAAGTTATCGTGTTCACGGACACATATATATATATATAAATCTATATATATATATATATATACCTATATATATATATATATACATATATAAAAATTTGAACGAATGGTGTTTTTGGCCTCTGGGGACATTAAAATGAAAAAGTAAATCGGTCCCGGGCCTAAGTCTTACCATGAGACCTACGGTAATAGCTACTTCCCTATAGGGAAATTCGCTAAAAAGAAAGATTTTATGTAAACAAAAATTTCAGACCCACTGACTTACTGACTCAATGTTTTAAAAAAAAAAACTGCTTTGTTGGAAAGATATAATAATCCGATCAACGGTTGATGCAGTGTCAATTAAGGGAGGATCTACTGTACTGTATATTCTTAGCTATGCTACAGTTTAACTGCGGAATAATATATAAATGGGCAAAGGTTTAACTACACAATGTTAATTCCATATACATCATATGAAATAACTCTAACTAGACTAATAATTTACCTCGAAGGGCTTGAGCTTGGCTGAGTGGAAGCGATGCAGAGCGTCGTGCATTTTCTCCACCTTTTCTTGCAGCTGGGGGGTGGTGGGGGGGAAACACAGCCAGAAGTGGCGCAACAGCTCACAGCCACTCAGGTACAAGTTGCGCAGCTCCTTCTCAAGTGGCGCAGGCACCAGTTCTATAATATTATGTTGAAATTTTAATTTTAATTGTATACAGTAGACCATCTATAATACTGCGCCACTTCAGTAATCCGGCATCTTTTGACGGGTGTGGTCTTCTGCGATCGCAGCAAAATTCATTATTACAAAAACAGACTGGAGTCCAATAATGCGTAATCACGAGGTTAATCAGTGCACAGCATGTTTTTGTTTGACATTGAGTAACTGTATTGAAGCCTCAACAAAAACAATTAAAAATCACTCAACAAGATTTAAAAAGATAAAGCCTTGGATTACCGTAGATCTCATTAAATTAATTCGAAAACGAGACAAGTTAAGTAAAAAGATCAAAACCCAACCTTTTAATATATTACTTCTAGATAGATTCAGGGCCCTGCGCCTATCTTTAAATCAAAACATCAAACTCGCAAAGAAAAATTATTATAGGGGTAAAATTTCAGAATCTAACAGGGATCCAAAATTATTTTGGGGCATAGTTAGTGAAATATCAGGCAGGAATTGCTCTAAGGACCATTTTCCATTTGAAAAAGTTGTACCTGGTTCTTCGAATAATGTGAACATGAAGACTAAAATAGCAAACAATTTCAATAAGTTCTTTACATCAGTAGGTTCTAAATTGGCCAACTCAATCAATGCAGCTGGGGCTCCAGTCGTAAACGACGCTGACTTCTCACTCGAAACGAATTTCACATTCAACACGGTCACACACGCTGACATAGAACGTTACGTCCAGGGTCTGCGCGGAGGGTCTGCACCTGGCCATGATGGTATCTCGGCCTTTGTTCTTAAAGAAAACATCCACTCTCTATGTGCTCCTCTTTTGCACATTGTCAATCTTAGCCTGACATCTGGCATATTCCCAAACGAGCTGAAATTGGCCAAGATCATTCCATTGCACAAATCCAATGATTTCACAGACATGAATAACTATCGTCCGATTTCTTTGTTAAGTGTAATCGCTAAGCTATTAGAGAAAATTTCTAAAGACCAACTTGTTTTTTACCTCCACCAGTGCAATATTTTAAGTGAAAATCAGTATGGTTTCAGGAGTGACAAAAACATATCTGATGCTTTATTTTATATTAATAAATGCATTAACGAGGCAATTTATGGCAACAAACGAAGTATGTTAATATTTTTAGACTTGAAAAAAGCTTTTGACTCAGTGGACAGAAACCGATTGTTGCGTAAACTTGAGCTTGTCGGGGTGCGCGGCACCTCGCTCGCTTGGTTCAGCAGCTACCTCTCTGATAGGCTACAAACTGTCGCACTTGGTGAAGTGTCAAGCGATGTTTTGCCAGTGGAGTATGGTGTGGTCCAGGGTTCGACACTTGGTCCTGTTTTATTCCTCATTTATATTAATAATATTTCTAAAATTCAAACAGAAGGAAAATTAACATTATTTGCTGATGATACTCTAATATTTGTAACCGGATCATCCTGGGAGGAGGTTAAAAACAAGGCTGAATCAGACCTCTGTTTGCTAAAAAAATGGCTTGACCAAAATGTATTGTCTCTTAATATAACGAAAACCAAATTCATGCAAATTTCTTTACGCAAGATAACCGAATACAAACTTGATAACCTATCTATTCATGTCTGTGGAAGTCATTCCAATAACTCTTGTTTTTGTAGCAAAATTGAAAAAGTTGATTCATACAAATATCTTGGTATTGTTTTTGATTCAAAGATGAAATGGTCGGAACATGTTGAATATCTAAAAAATAAATTACGTAAATATATTTATGCATTTAGGCAACTTGGTGATATACTCGAGGAGCAAGAAATTAAAATAGCATACTATGCATATGTTCAATCATTGTTATCTTGTGGAATTATTGCTTTTGGTGGTGCTTACAAAACTATTTTGCAACCTGTTTTTGTTGTACAGAAAACAATACTTAAAGTTGCTTTTAAAAAACACTTTAGATATTCAACTGACGACCTTTTTGTAGAAACGGGAGTTTTGACAGTTAGACAGTTATTTTTAAAATTTATTTTAGTTCACATGTACAAAAACTTTGATGATATTTTTATAAAAATTACTCATCCACACAATACGCGCTTTTCTCGAAATGTTGGTATAAATGTTCCACAAACCTTAAAATCATTTTCACATACGAATTGCTTTCACTTAACCCAAATCATTTATCGTAACATGTGTAACAGATATCAAAATGTCAACATTCTAAATTCACCCTCTCTCTCTATTTTAGCATGTGGTAGCGTGGCTTGTAGGACTGAGTGCAGAGGACACCGTGGCCGTTATCACGCTGGGCGGACCTGACCGTTGACCCTACACTCCACTACACAACACAATCACTGATACACCACCTTCACTGACTGGCCAACACACCACATTCCACCTCTCCTCTTCAATCTTCACCTGATTTTTATAAATTTCCTCAGTATTGTACAAATAGTTTATTTTTTATCGTCAATTATTTCCAGAACACTAAAAATTCAGTTTCAAGCAAGAACATTTTTTTTTTAATTTAAAATTATACTAATTATTTTTTGTTTTCCTATTCATTTTTTTACCTCCCATCTAAATTAACCTTTTCGCAACTCGAGTCTACGCACAGGCCCTGCCTATGTAGACTTTTTCCTCTGTTAGAACGTATTTTTTTTCACTTTTTGGCTTTATTTCTACAGAATTTATTTTTTTGTTTTGTATCTAGTTGTAATGTTTGCTGTAGTATATTTTAAGTAAAAAAAAATACAATGTAATTATATGTATATAATTTATGGGAAATAAAATATTATTTCATTCATTCTTTCATTCATTCATTCATTCATTCATTCATTCATTCATTCATTCATTCATTCATTCATTCATTCATTCATTCTGATTACCTCTATCCGTGGCCGTGTAAAAATCATCATCGACTCCCACTGCCAAGGAAACGACATAGTTGTTTTGCACGATCGGGGCAAAATCATGAACATCTCCCGCAGTCATGGAAATGCCATCTGAGTTATGTGCGATCGTGGCAATAGAGGTTTCTGAGTGGGCACCCAGGCAAGTCCGGGTGAATGTAGGAGCAAACAAAACGCGGACTCTGGACGAGGGAAGAGGCACGAGGAAAGATAACAGCAATAAGATCTCGCTAACATCAACTTTTCCATTATCCGATTTGTGGAGAAATGTCAGCATTAGTACATCCCGTCGACTCTATAAGCTCTTCATTTCGAACAGATCCAGTAATATAGGATATGATTATGTGTATGATCATCTGTTGAATGTTGTTGCTAAGATTCAAAATTTAACAGAAAATGTAAAAAGAACTTTGCAACTCAAATAAAACAGTTGTATGCCGTTTCTATTAGGTTGCACAGAGGTCATATTGCAGATTGCTAATCACTTAACAGTATGAATATTTTGTCAAAAGTATATTTACAATGGCCAACTGTTCCAAAATGATTGTGATGCTATTTGCACAAGTGAAAATCAACAATAATTGGCGTACACTACACTTCTGATTAACCGAGATTGTTGGGACCGAGACTACCTCGGTTACCAAGAATCTCGGATAACACAGAGGTCACATAGATTTTGAGGTTAGGGTTACAGTACCTTATTATATTTTAAAACAACACATAGGGAATGAAAGATGATAATATGTAAGAAGATGTAGCTAGACAAGATGCTTACAGTAGACACTACGGGTGAGTTTATTAAGGCAATACTAACGTGCTAGTGACTCGTCGTGGTAACACTTCATGAGGGCGCCGCCAGGGGTGAGCTCGCCCAGGGCAGACACAGCCGCAGCTGGAGGTACGAGGGGGGCTGAGGGACGAGACGTTGCCCCCCACCCCCCTGCCTCCTGCTGCAGACGGCCCCAACAACTCAGCACAGCCTCATCCCCTCCCCACACCTCACTGTCGTCACTAGCAGATGGTGTGGGGCCGTGCAGATACCTCTCCACCTACAACCACAACTACTTTAGGAATCTTACATCATGCACCTTTTATTTAATTTCAGCAAATTTCCCATATATGAAATCACCTACTAACCAAATTAGGCTAGCACAAAAACTTGAAAAAAAATTATCTGATTTTGATTAAATTTTGTACAAACATGTAAATCCGTGTTTATTGGGACAAGTTCACAGACCAGCATGATAGGAGTGTGGAAACAGAATTTTATGGGGGTAAAAATAGGGGTTTCCCACTTTTCACATTTAAAACTTAATATTTTTAAATCTCTTTCGGAACCAATTTGTAGAGCTTTAACACATTCACTCCAACCCATCAATGGCAGGCTTAGCCCCGGAGCGGCGCAGCTTCAAACAAACCCGATTTCCAGGAGATTGGCTTTCAAATTTTGGTCTGACGAATAGCAAATAACAACATGCGGTGATGTACTGCCTTACGACGAGTCAACATAGTTCACTAAAACACCTATAGGTAGCAGAAATCTTGAAACAAAGCCAGCCTCAGTGTATTGCCAATTGGAGGGAGAAAGATGGGTCCAGTAGATTTCTAAGCTTGCTAGACAGGGATTTTACAGGGTAATTAACTGCCAACCTACACCACAACAAGCAAGTCACAGACTACACGCTAAAGTGTTTTAGGTCCTCCAATGGAACTCTATTTTTGTTCGGCTGGATACCTTGGACAGTATTTCAGAACAAATAGTGTTTATGTTAATTTTATAGCGTAACCTTTTCTTCCCAACAGGTGGTTTGAATTCTGAAATGCCTAGAGTATAAAAGAGCAGTTTAATATATATAAAACATACAGTCCAAGTTAATTTAGGCTACCACTAACTGTACTTTATCAACTCTCTTTTAATCTGTTTAGTATTTAACATAAAAATGTCATAAGAATGACTTATATTGCAGAACACAACACTTAAAAAAATAAGTCAACTTTCAAAACTCAGCAAAAATTAGGCTTTTAATAAAGAAAAGTTCACCTTAGTTAGGTTCAGGTGAGACACCGACGGAGTATTGGAGCAACTGGCATCAAGATCTACATAGCTGATCTTTTCACGAATTCTCATCTGCAGACAAAACTAAATGTTAGTTTCACCAAATAAAAAAAAAATTATATTAACAGTAGCCAAATCAAATATATATCTAGCATATTTAATAGATCCTTCATGAAAAACCAAATTCAAAATGTAGGCCTATTGAATATACACAAACTTTAAGGGTAAGTTTAAAAAATAATTAAGTTCAGAAGTTGTATTTATTCAGGATGCAGACTGGATCCTGACCTTGACAACGGTGTGCATGCGCCTTGCCCGTGTATTCTATATGTATAATAGGCCTATTAAAAGTATTTTTGTTTTCGTAATGTTTTCGTCCCGTCCGTGTGTGTGTGTTTGTGTATGTACTTTTAGTAGGAAATATTTATTTATTTATTTATTTACTACATGTCATTACATCATTTTTTGACAGGACATAAAGTCATATACAGGATATACTAAAACTAAGAAATAACAATAATGTCTTACTAAATTATTAATCTAACTTAACGTCCCTATTTAAATAACATTCTATAGAAAAAATTTTTTTTGTTTTTAACCAGGTCTTCAGGGTGGATCTGAACTGTGTTTTACTATCAATATTTTTTATGCGGAGTGGTAACTTATTGTAAACTTGTGGGCCTATATATTGGGGAGATAAATGAAATTTCTCCAATCTATGGGTTTCAGGCTTAATATAACTCTTAAATCTAGTGTGGTGGGAATGAATGGGTTGGTTCATGAATGAGGAGAGATTGTCTTTAACCCAATTTGAAATTTCTAAAATATAGTGATCATAAAATGTTAAAACCGAAAATGTTTGAAAAAGACTTTTACAAGGAGTTCTACGAGGAACTCGCCCAATAATTCTAATTGCTTTTTGTTGAAGTTTGAATATTTTTTTGGAGTGGCATGAGTTTCCCCAAACCAGAATACCATATGTCATTATTGAAGAAAAATAAGCATGATAAACTATAAGCTGAGTCTTCAAGTCAACAGCTTGTCTGATTGCACGAAGAGAGAAAATACAGCGGTTTAAGCGTTTAATCAAATTAACAACTTGTGATTTCCAGTTAAGATTTTCATTGACAGTTATACCTAAAAAAATTCACATTTTGCTGCAGTGGCATTTTAGATTTTGATGTTGTAATTTTACCTGTTTTATATTGATTATTATTAGAACTAAACTCTATAAGCTGAGTTTTATCATCATTCATAACCAACCCATTCACCTGGAACCAGTCTCTGACAACACAACAAGGATTTCACCATCCAACTGCGATGTTCCAATGGCCGATACAAGCCGAAACATGTAAACAACGTTCTTTTCAAAATGAGCTGTTTGTCGGATTTATAAGGTATGTAACCTATTTATTATATTGAATACAACAGCTCAGGAGCTAGAATGGAAATGAATTTTAATTCTAAGTTACAAGTCTATCACAACAATTACTATAAATAACACAAACCATGACATTTAGATACTCACTTTCTTAGCCTGTACTTCGTGAGGGTCAGCACTGGTGCTGGGTACTTCACCATTCATCTGAGGCAATTGACTGGTTCCGTTGACCTCAGGCTTGGCTGCAGCTGGCTGTTGACACGCCTTCAACACCATAATGGAGTGTTGGTTGAACCTAGGTAACAAACGCCTCATGAACAGTCTTGAAGAAGATTTAGGCCTACTTTAATTATGCAGCAGAGTTGGGGTTGGATTTCAGGTGATTCTACGTTGCAAAGGATAATCTTATATTGGACTAATCGTAGGGTAGTGACGGAGGAGAGTGTTGAAAATATAGAGATTCATAATTTAGTTTCCCATTCAAAATTATTGACAATAATAACCAATTTATATGCTAGATATAAATTATGGTCTCGAATATTCTACATTACTGCGGGAAAGGAAATTTATTAATTACTTTGTAAGAGTTTGAAATATTTAAAAACATAATACTAGGGACAGCACACAAATTCTGAATGAAAACACTCGATTAATTATGAATCCAATTATATTTTCAACACTCTTCTCAGTCACTACAATATTCCAATATGAGCTGTTGAAAACGCAGACGATAATCCAGAGACCATGTCGGTCCATCATAACCTTAACCTGATCTAGTTTACACTCAGTCTTACTGACGGCAATTAATACGCGTGAATCGATAGGCCTATCTGTAATCGTTTTGCGTTAAATGTTGTAACGTACACTGACATTGGATCTAGTGTGTCCTTTACGTCAGCACATTCATTAAACACAACAAGCAGACTTCATTAATTAAAATAGGACGAGTCTTCTTGTAGTAGAGTGAGTATTGGTTGTATGGGCTATTAATTAACAGTCCTGTCTACGGAATATGTCGGCCTTAGTCAATAACAAGACTACAAGATCGCGCCACACTCATCTCCATTCATACTTGGCTTATAATACCTACCTTCGTATGGCAGCCATTTCAGGTAAAAGTATCAAGTACACAGTTGAGGACTTTACTCACCTTTTTATCATATTTTGGTGAACAATATTTTGAGTCGCAGCTGGCCTTTCTAATGGTTCATCACCGATTTTATCGTCAAAGGATGTAATGTCCAAAAGAGGATCACTGACTCCATTTGACATTACTTTTTTCATTTCTGAAAAAAAATTGATATAACCTATTATATAAAATTGTATTCTGGGCTGGGCAGCTTGAAGAAATAACAGCTATTTATCTTTACTACTAACTCTGCTACAGTACTTAATGACGTAAAATGTAACTACAGACAATGCCTCTAAAGTTTGATGGAATTTGAAAAGAAAATATGAACATTGAAAACCAATCACAAATAAATGCTACTTTAATTTGATTCTAAATGCTTCAAGTAGGGTACAGTAGAACTCAAATCGACCAAAGCAATTGGGACCAATATATTTGGGTAATCAAAAATCCCGATAATTGCATTTTTACCAAAATTCAGAGTCTTATAAAGAAAAGATGCAGAGTCATGGTGAGCTTCTATTGCAATTGCAGAACGCGTCTGCCACTATTTCGCGATTGGCAATTTTACTCTTTTGGCCCGATTTTGGAGTATGATTTTGATCTTCCGTGACCGCGGTAGATGATGGTGTCTACACGACCGTGAGAATTAATTAACATTTTGCTGTGATTGCGAAAAACTATGACAATGTTATGACCGCGGGTGACGATGATGACCTGTCAACACAACTGTGGGATATATTTATCATTTTGCTACGATAAAAAAAGAAGAAGATGTTTCCGTGACCGCGGGAGACAATGTCAACACAATCGTGAGACAGGTTTTGGATTTTGCCACGATCACAGCCTTTTATGATTCTTATTAGGCCTACTGTGGTTTAAAATCTTTAAATTATTTCTGTAGGCCTAAGCAATTAGGATAATCGGAGATTCGGATAGTTGAAGTTCCGATAGTTGGGAGTTCTACTGTAGGTGAATTTAAAGCTATTATTTGTTGTTTTAAAATAATAATGTAGATCTTAATTTTTATTTAAATGCCTCTGACATTTTGAAAGAAGACTTTTAGGGAAAGTGGTCCATCCTAGCGCTGGCAATGAATCCGTTATCAGTTCTTCCTGTTGTACTACTTCTCAATTTAAACTAAAATAGATAATACCCCTCCCCACTTATACTAATGTATTTTACAACCTACACACCTAAATAAGTTATCAACATACCTTGATCATCTAGTTTGGCACATTCGGTGAACAAATCTTTAGAGCTTGTAGTGATTCTATCTCTGTGGAAATAATGAGACTGGAAAAATTTGGTCCAAAAGTCAGCTTCAGTCATTTTGTGAGGGACATATTCTATATGTTTTTTGCGAACTGCTGGATAAGTCTTGAATATACAATCAATAATGTCTGCAGTAAGATTGTACTTGAGCCCATTACATCCGTCTGTTTGTGGTTTGATGTCAGCCTGAAATAATGTTTTGGGTTAAAAACACCAACCCAATGCATGTCAATCGAAAGATTCAATTAGGCATCGCTAAACTAGGAAAACTTAAGATTAATAGATTAACATTTTTTTAAGAACCATTGAAATCATCCACACTAACTTGACCTCATGGGTTTCTTTTCTGTGCTCATAGGGTTTATAATTTCTGTTTATAAATTTGTATTATTAGCATAGTGTAACAGTGTTTAGGCTATATCAAATTAGTAACTCTCTTTATGTCAGTTTCCAAAGTCAAAAACAGCCCAACTCAATTCACAAATTTTCTATTACTTTGATTTGTGGATTTATAGGAGGTCAAAATCCCCAGTAAATCTAAATACATTTTTTCCGGCCATACAGTGGTAAAGAAGTCTGAAATTATTGTTAACCCTAATATTACTGAAGTTACAACTGACCAAAAAAGCGCCTGAGACCCCAACTTCTTGTTTTTGATTATTCTGCTTTTGGGTATACTGGGACGCGTGTTGTGCCCAGAACTCTTCTGGTGAAATGACTTGTGTTATGACAAGATCTCTATACAACTGGAGCAGCCCAGGGTTTTCAGACAACAGCCTGAAATAAATAGAAAACATTTATTATAAGTTATTTAATTAACAGGGTTGGTACTGATTTTGGAAAATGAAATTCCCTGACTTTTCCAGGTTTTCCAGACTGATATTATACTTTTTCCAGGTATACCGTAAGACGATATCGAATAGTCAGAATCAAGAATTATTAGAAAAAATGTAGGCCTAAATAGTTTACTCATAAAACCAATAAGAAAAGAATTAAACATCTGGAATCTGGAAAATGAAGAGTACCAACTAACTTAACCTCACACTTTATGTTCTACTTGGCCTTGACTTGACACTAGCAGATAGACGATACGGTGCTTCTGATACTGATATATATCGATATTTTGCTTGCGATATCATCGGCTTATATGGGAAGAAACATGTGATATTGGAAAAATAACTACCATGTTTCAACTAACAGGATAAACTTTTTTTTATAAACTCCTACAAGTGCAGTTTTTTTTAGTTTATTAAAGGCTGAATCAGTATTGGTATAAATTCAATGAGGAATTGTATTCAGTATCGTATTGAAATTGAAATGATGAATGTAGGCCTATCCTTCTGCGCATCGCGGTACTAGCAGTGTTTCCATACGTGGGATTATTATCCCGAAAACAAGATTTTTAGAGCATGAGCAGGATTAAAAAGGGGATGTGGGATAAAACAGGAGTTTTGGCTATGACGTCCGTTTTTATTTACTATGCTTTATTTTAGTGAAAAACTAACCCCAATCAAAAAATTACCTTAACAAAATATAATAGCAATGTTAAAACAACTATTTTAACACAATATGTCTAATTTAGCACTCAGAATTTAACATCAAAAATCTTAAGCGATTAAACGGGATTTCTTAACCCAGTGACCGGGATTATATTCTTTTGGTCGTGTAGAAACACTGGGAGCTCGGTGCGTTCAATTGAAGCCAGTGATGATAAAAGAGGGTGATGATAAAATGTCTGTCGATGTTCGATGTTTTTTATATCGATGGTAGGTTCCCGATGTTTTTGTTACATCGATGTTTTTGTTACATCGATGTTTTCGTCAAACTTCAATGTTTATGACCAAGTATTGAGACGTAGATGCAAAATTTAGCATATCTGTAAAAAATGTAGTCTTTCAAGAGAAATTCCAGATTTTTTCCAAAATTCCCTGACTTTTCCCTGACTTTTCCAGACCAACAAAATTCCCTGACATTTCCAGGTTTTCCAGGTTTTCCCTGACCGTACCAACCCTGATTAAAGTCAGTGTTAAATGAATTTAAGGGCCGTTGTCACAAAATGGGATAACCTATGTCTCATGAAAAAAAACATAAATAAAAATGAAAATAAAAGCAAATAAATGAGCACACTTATCTCAATACCTTATTTCCCAATATATATTCCATTACATTTCTGCCATCGTAAATAATTTTATAGTTTTTATAGGATATAGAAGCATATTGGCACTATCTGACATTTACTGCGATGTCAAAGTTGGAATAAATCAAATAAACAGTTTAGAGGTTTGAGTACAGGTTACGTAATGCGAACTTTGCTATTCCATCATCTGTTCAATCCAACATCTGGTTGAAATAAAATTTTCAATGCAAAACATCTGTCAAACTGAGTAAGAGAACGTCAAACTGAGAGAGCCTGTGAAATCGTTAAAAAAATTATTTCGAGGGGGATCAGTATACAGTCTCATGAGTAGTAATGTGTGCAACATTGGGAAGTTACTTATTATTCAGCAAAACCAACTATTTTGGACTAATTAAACAATGTGTTTAAGAAACACCCAGTACCTTTATTATGTTACAGTTTGGTCACTCATATTATTCCTTAATGTTTCAATAAAATTCCGAAAAACAAAGTTGGGTGGTCTGCCAAAATGTGCACAAACATAACCTCAAAATGATGTGCAGTCCCACTGACTACGCTAGGAGCTATTTCAATGAATGGATCAAATTTACAGTCCTCTCACAAACAGTCCGGTTGTCAAATAAAGAAGTTTAATATTGATTAACAATTTTTATCTTAGGAATAAAATGTTACCAACTGAATTATTTGTAAATACAATACAAAAACAATCTCCAGATGATCTTAATAATAACTAAATAAATATTAAAGAACAACAAACATATGACATCTTCTCTTCCCTTTTTTTAAAGACATGTTCTTCTTGGTGGATTTATTTGTCTACCAAATGAGGAAAAACAATTAGGCTCAGTTCCAGGGTCATCAGATGTTTTGGGTTGTAGTTGTCTTAGCATTACCCCGTTGCGACGTAACATGCCTTCGTTTGTCTTAACTGTGTATGATCTTGGAGCTACTTTATTAACTATCTTCCCATCTTCTCTCCTATCAGGAATATACACGTTGCATCCAAAAGTGAATTGCTTTTCATCTCTCACTCCATGCCGTTTATTGAAGTAATCTGCTTGAGTTGCTCTATATAGTTTGTCCAATTCTCTAAATGTCTTGTGATCTACCATTTTAGGCTTGAGATCTTTCGTCAATGACGGTAGTCGGGTTCTTAGTCTTCTTCCCATCAACAATTCCGAAGGGCTGTACCCTGATGGACCTGGTGTTGTAGTCCTATTTGTTGTGTACTGTAATGCCTGTACTCCAGTAATGCAAGAGTGGGGTCTTTGTTCTTTGTAAGCATCTTTTTAAGCGTTTGGACTACTCTTTCAGCTTCACCGTTTGCCTGATGGTGTAAGGGACTACAACAAATAGTTTTAAACCCAAAATCGGCTGCAAAGGCTCTCCATTCTGAGCTTGTAAACTGTGAGCCAGAATCAGAAATTACGATTTCAGGGATCCCATGTCGAGCAAAACAGGCTTTCATCTTCTTGATTAGTTCATCTACAGTCATTGTAGATACATTTATC
This sequence comes from Macrosteles quadrilineatus, assembly GCF_028750875.1. Lineage (NCBI taxonomy): Eukaryota > Metazoa > Arthropoda > Insecta > Hemiptera > Cicadellidae > Macrosteles > Macrosteles quadrilineatus. The sequence goes on from NW_026542596.1 coordinate 79,933,657, forward strand.
ATTTCCAAGTACCGTGAATAATAGTCCACAACAGCCAAGTATTTGCCTTTCATAAAGTCAAAGTAATCAACTGCTATTCTTTGCCATGGATAGTCAGGAGTGTCTGATTGAATCATTTTTTCTGACTTTTGGTTTTGGTGTTTAGCACAAGTGTCACAATTTTCAATCAAGTTATGTATCTCTGTTGTAATTCCTGGCCAAAACACAGATTGTTTCGCTCGGAGGACTGTGCGTGTAGACCCAAAATGACCATCGTGCAGTTTATTAATGATATCTTTTCTAAGTTCAAATGGGATAATAATTCTTTCTTTATAACATATCAAGTCTTCTATTATAGATAGGTCGTCTTTAAAGGTATACCACTTTCTCATACTCTCTGGCACATCCTTCTTATATTTAGGCCATCCATTTTCTGTGTATTTCACCAACATCTGACATTCTTCACACAGGATCTGGGCATTCTTTATTTGTTCCAATCTTGACTGTGTTGCTGGAAAGTTTAAAGATATTACCTTAATGTGTGCCTATACCTCTTTTGTGAACTCATCTGTAGAATCTGGGATCGGCGCTCGGCTTAATGTGTCTGCTGTAAACATTTCTTTTCCGGGAATGTGTTCGATGGAGTAGTCAAATTTCATCAATCGCATTTTGAATCTCTGAATCCTAGCTGGTATTGTGTCTAGGTCTTTGCTTCCAAGGAGCGAAACTAATGGTTTGTGGTCTGTTAGGATTCTAAATTTTTTTCCGACTAAAAACTTAGAAAACTTTTCTGCGGCCCATGCACATGCAAGAGCTTCCTTTTCTATCTGGGCATATCGTCTTTCACAGTCCTGTAAGGTCCTTGAAGCAAACATCACTACTTTGGGAGATTTATCTTCAACCTGAAGTAACATTGCACCCAATCCATATGCTGATGAATTGGCTATAACAATAGCTTCAGCATTTACATCATACTTAGTTAAAGATATTGATTCATTGACGGTCTGTATAATGTCTGAAAGGGCTTCTTGATGTTGACTTGTCCAACAAAATTGTCTATTCTTTCTAGTAAGCTCACGGAATGATTCAGTTTTATCAGCTAAGTTTGGAATGAACTTGTTCAGTTGATTCAACATACCATTTAATCGTCGAACTCCCGCAATATCTTTAGGAGGGGGAAGTTCCTCGAGTGCTCGTATACGATCAGGATCGACCTTGATACCATCACAGTCGATCAGGTTTCCAAGAAACTTCACAGATGTTTGAGAAATAGAACATTTTTCTTTGTTCAGTACAACCTTTGCTTTTTTTAAGCGATCTAATACTTGAGTGAGCCGGTAATCATGCTCCTCTTGTGTTCGGCCATGTATAAGTATGTCATCCATGTGACATAATACCCCATCGATACCATTTAAAAGTTTAAACATCTGTGTAGTGAAAAACTCTGGTGCGCTTGTAATGCCAAAGGGTAATCTCTTGAAATAAAATCTTCCGAATGGAGTAATAAAAGAAGTTAATTTAGCTGTGTCAGGTGATATTTTTATCTGCCAAAACCCTGACTGGGCATCTAGTTTTGAAAATATTTTAGAGCGCCCAATTTGCCCTAGTGTTTCTTCTACATCTGGTAGTATTATCTTTGGCCGTTTAACATTCCTATTAAGTTCAGTGTAATCAACACACAAACGTAGACTACCATTGGGCTTGAGTACTGGTACTATTGGTGCACACCAGTCAGTTGGAGACTCTACTTTTTCTATCACTCCTAAGTCCAACATTCTGTTCAATTCTGTCTCCACTTTTGAACGTAAAGGAATTGATATGTTTCTTGGAGCTCGAACCGAGTGCGGTTGAGCGTTTTCGTTCAATTCAATCTTATATTCTCCTGGAATGCTACCCAGACCAATGAAAAGCTCAGGGTGGCTAGTTAATACAGAGTCTAAGGTAATTGAGTTAAGTCCTGCAGTATCAGGTTTTCTGAGGGTTATGAGATTTAAAGATTTAATCGCAGGAATTCCAAGTAAAGGTTCATTTAATCCTGCAACAACATACACCTTTTCTTTTACCATTTTCCCATCGTAAGCTATGTCTGCTATAAACATACCTCTTACATCTAGTTCCCTCTGATCAGCATTCCTAAGTATACGGTCAGATTTCATAAGTTTTGCATGAATTACATTTGAAGGAATGGCTGTAACTTCTGCGCCTGAATCAAGTTTCGCTTTAACTAACTGGTTATTGATAAATATTTCTACATACCAAGAACTGGAGTCATAACATGAAGCATTCACAGGTCCTAAATATGCTACTGAAGCTTCAGTGTTGTCAGGCTTGTCTAAACGTCTTATTTCGTTGAGTCTCTTCGTGCTGTCCGTTGTTTTAGTCTCTAATAATCTGCTTCTGCAATGTTTGGTAAAGTGACCGATTTTTTGGCAGTAATAGCATGGTAAATCTTTAGCAGGGCATAAGTGCCTGGGGTGCATTGGACCTCCACAGTTCCAACAACATTCTTTCCTAGCTGTCTTTAAATCATGGGTTTTGTTAAATCTTGCACTTTGTTTTTGGTCTGATTTGATTCGGTCAACTTCTGCATGTTTTCCTTGGCATATCATTTCTAGTTCAGCTGCTTGTTTGCTGATAGACTCTTTTTGTTTGCATTTTTGAACTGCTTTTTCCAATGTAAGATTTGAATCTTCTTGTAATTGGGCCGATAAACGTTTATCAGTTATACCCACTACAATTCTATCACGTATTAGTTCTGCTTTAAGGTTCTTGAATGAACAGTGTTCGGCCATTGAGCTTATGTCTGCCAGAAATGTATCAAATAATTCATCTGGTTGTTGTGATCTTGAATTAAACTTTGCTCGTTCGTATATGACATTTCTTTTGCCAGTAAATATGTTGTCAAAGGCTTCTGTTACCGATTCATATGAGGCTTTGTCATCTTCTGAGAGGTGTGCTGTTGATAAGATATCCTCAGAATCAGGCCCCATACAGTAAATCAAGCAGCTTACTTGTTTTACTTGAGGTTCATTGTCCAGTCCTGATGCAATTCTATACCTTTCAAATCGCTTAAACCACTTTTCCCATAATTCTGGATATTTTGAATCAAAAGGTTCAGGAGGTTGAAACATGACTGATGTAGTCCTATTTTGCTGCTGTCTTGGTTCTAGAACATTATGTGTTTCTGATGATTGATTTGATTTGTTTCCTCTGATTGGTAATCTATTGTTTTTTGGCATTTTTTTTTTTTTAACTAAACCGCTGCCACCATGTCAAATAAAGAAGTTTAATATTGATTAACAATTTTTATCTTAGGAATAAAATGTTACCAACTGAATTATTTGTAAATACAATACAAAAACAATCTCCAGATGATCTTAATAATAACTAAATAAATATTAAAGAACAACAAACATATGACACCGGTAACGTTAATGGAGCTGTTTTTCACCTTTTCTTCTTTCCTTTTACCAATATAATAAACATTTAACCTTCAAATAGGATAGGATTTTTTGAACCAACGGTGTTTCAAGGTTACCAGTATATTAGGTTTTTCATGGAACAACATAACCTTGTATTTTACATCAAAATAAAATGTGACCAGACTGTTCACCATTACTGTATTTGGTTACATATAAAATAGAAAATATTTACTAATTGAAGGTTTTAAGCTCTGCTGCATTTAAATTTGGTATTCTGATAAAAAAGTTTTAGTTATATGCCAAAATTAGCAAAATTTTTCCATTTTGTGACAATTCAATTCAATATTTCTTTATTCATTAAAGCACAAAGTACATGAATAGTGTCATTCTCTTAAATGTTTTTATATTACAATGTCCTTACATTCTATGGATACAAAGTCCTTAAAATCTAACATAAGTTTAAACAAATTAAAAATTAACACTCCTTCTCAAATTTTAAAGTTCATCAAGGGAATACAATACCTTGTTGATGAGAAATGTTTTAAGACCCCTCTTAAATCCCACCATGCTTTTTGCCGATTTAATTTCATTTTGGAATTTTGTTGTAAAATTTGGAGCCGGTATAACTTGGTTTTTTACTGCAAAGTTCTAATCTGTGGCAGTTTAGAGCAATGTTGGTTTTGTTTCTGGTATTGTAGTGGTGACCCACACAATGACAATGACCCTTAAGATGGTAGGCTATAGGTAACAAATAACACTTCTGGTTTCATCGGCGACATTTATAAAGGCAGGTAAGTTTTAAAGGTTTAAAGTCTAAAAAGTATTGTTGAGTGGACCATTTCCAGGCTCAATTCTAACTTTTTGAATTCAAAAACTTCATAAATGAAATTAATTTTTCCCTGGAACCAACAACTTTTGCTATTTGCCAATTTAGTCCTGTTCTGTTCTTTTTCTTCCAACCGTCGTTTTGTTCAGTAGGTAGTGTACATCAATTTGATTGTACACATTATTTAAAAGCTCTGTTGTAATTTTTTTACCGAGAATTTCATGCGAGGCTAGTTTACACTAGAGAAGTCAAATAAAAATTTGTTCCTTATTAACACTTTTGACGTGCTATTTAACTAACACTATTTAACTTAACCTATATGCATTTATTATAATATGCTGCATGACAAACCCACCTATTTTTCTCTTCTAACTCCTTGTTGACTTTTCTCTTAAACTTTGGTAGAAGCTGGACCAGCAAATCTTTGACTTGATCTCTCTCTTTGATAGCAGCTGCAGGGCCTTGACGGTTTACAAATTGAAATGTTGATGTTGTGTTGTCATGCAGCACTACTTGTAGTTGAATTTTTGGTTTTCCTTCTGGTGAAATCTTTTGCACTGTAAAAATAAAACGCAAATTAAAACTAGTATATTGTAACTACGCACTATGTAGTAAATCACGTCCACCACGAATACTTGAACAGACTGGGTATGGATCATAAACATATACAAATGAAGTTGCTGGCCCGATTCATATATGAATAGCATTAACATATTGTTTGTAAATGCTATTGATATAGGATTCGGGCTAGCAACTTCTTGTTTATGTTTATGATGCATAACGGTTCGGTTCAAGTATTCGTGACATCCACTAACCTGTTGCTCATTTGCTGGACTGTTAGTCCCTGACATCACGTCAGCTGTTTTCGTCATCAGTTGTCAGTGCAGCCAATCCATAAAACTAAATGTCATTTTACTACTTTAATACTAGTAAATAGAAAGTGTTAGTAAACTAACATATAGTAGACTCCCTCTTATCCGGACACCTTTTAACCGGACATCGGTTTAACCGGACTAGATCTGCAAGAAGTGGGAGGTACTGAAACGACTGTTCTCGTGGGAAAGATTTTTGAGACCAGTGATCACGTGTCTAAATACAATGCTCTCCAAAATTTAAGTCAAATACTGTATACAGTATGCATTTAAATGGTCTGTTTTAACAAGTTTTTAGGGACGTCGGTTTAACCGGAAAAACCGTTATCTGGACTGGCCTCGGTCCTGAGGAGTCCGGATAAGAGAGAGTCTACTGCATTAACTTACAAATAGCCTAATTTTAAGCTACTTTAACAGTGGCGGAACTAACTTTGGATTGAGGAGGGGGCAAGATCAGAGGAAAAGCCCCCCAAATCGTCATTGCCCTCTGCAGTCACGGCAAAGCCTGAATAACCCCTGCAGGGCAGTAAAAGAACATCATCCGTCTTCCGCGAACGCGGCAAAAGCAAGAATCTCTCGCAGCGTGTGGACATTATCTCGTTTTCCACATTCGCGGCTAAACTCTGATCATCTCCTGCTCCCAGTCACAGAAACGTCGGTAAAATTTGGTTAATTTCCCGTGGTCATATAAACACCGTCATTATGTCCGACGGTAACGGCAAACCCCTGAATATGCGGTACCTGAATAACCCTTACTGCAAAGTAACATCATCATGCCGTCTTCGCATATTGCAATAACTTTAACATTACATGCAGTAAAAAAATGTTCTGCACGAGGGTGGTCGCCCCATTTGTATCCCCCCTGGATCCACCACTGAGCTTTTAAAGCTGAGTCTACTAGGTCTACATTTTAAATAAACTTGTTTGTGTGTAGCCTAAATTCGTAATTTCAGTTGGTAATTTAACTTATACAGTAGCTTACTTCTTTTTAAATAAATAAAACAATTCATATACAATAGAACCTCGCTAATCCTACCTCGGATGGCCTCGCTTGGTCCGACCGTGTTGCCTACATGATAGGCCTCCGCTCACATAACCTCATTGTTCAAGGAAAATAGGCTACCTAGGAAATTTTATAAATTGTGTTTCTTTTGTCTAATGTGTTGAAATTCATTGTATATTTCTATTTCTGCCCATTATTTATATGCAGTAGGCTCCTACATTATTGTTTTTTGAAAAATCACAGTTCATTTGACAACAATTTAATGGAAGCAAAACAAATAAATGTTGAACAAAGCTTCAAGGTCTACAAATAACCACAGATTGTATTGTTTATTTAGATGTTGTTGTCTATCTGTTTGCACTGACAATCGCCTGCTCCTTAGGCCTAGATGTGTACATCGGTTGGCTGTGCGCTTGCTATGTCACAACATTTTGTGATTGGGTATTTGGTAACATGACAACTTTAGTAGCCTGTGATTAGGTGATTAGTAACCATGGCAATAGGCATGTCGAATGGGTGGATGAAGAGAAACTCAAGAAAAAATAGAAGAACAAAGAGAAAGAATATGTAAGCGATGTTTTTATGTCATTGTTATCTTAATCGGAATTTTTTACGACAGTTGTTATTGTCCATAAGTAGGCTACAGTACAGTAGACTCCCTCTAGTTCGGCCACCTCGGGACAGGACCACTGGCCGGACTACAAAACGGCTGGACTAACCGGCTGTAGTGCATTTTAAATAATCAAAATACAAATAGTATTGCGCAATCGTGATAAGTCATTAACCTTGGTTAATTTAAAACTGTAACGTTTAATATCACGCTTACTCAAGTAAAACAAAAATTACACATCACTGTAAGTACAGAAATAAATCACGTAAAGAACAGAACAATTTATAAAATGTTGTTGGTATTTTTGTGGTTATGTAACATAGATTTACATAGGTAAGTTAATATGCAACAATTCACCCATAGAAGCACCCGTCAACTAAACTGACATGAATTGTTTACTTCTATGGCCGGAAACTAAACATCCAAGTTGAATCCTGTCCAAGGTCATTCGCCCGTGACGATATGCTTGTCCCCCTGAGACCGGGTCGGACCATCCGGCGGCCGATCCAACCGAAGCCGAACTAGTCTACTAGTAGTCTACAGTACTATTATTTTATACTTTTTCATGTGTTATCTAATGTTTTAACAACATTCTTCTGTCCTGAAACAGCGTAGCAGTAGCCTATGATTAGCAGTAGCTTACTGGACTTTCTATTGTTCTGCTCTTTATTTTGCTGTACAGTGTTTAGAATTTTTTTGTTTGTGTAAAAGTTTAAGAAAGCTGTGATTTTAAACGTTACATTTTTTATTACTGAACCAAGATTAATAATTTAACATAATTATCATGATTATGTAATCATTAAGTAATATGAAAATGATCACATTAAAGTCCATTTATACAGCATTAGGTGTTGTTTATAAGTTAACGACTGTTTTATGTCACGATGAATTAACCATGGTTTTCAGTACCGGTAGTTATCCGATGGTCTGTACAAAATTCAGTTTTACTATGATTTTATGTCCATATACACGTTCCTCTGATAATTTCCTCCGACCTTTTTGCTGTTCCGACCATGCTCCCGGTCCAGTAGGTGACGGATTAGCGACGTTCTACCGTAGCTTATAAAGTGAATTATTTATCAACTATCAATTTCATTGACTTACTCTTGATGTCCATGTACCGGTGACTGACTGTGACTGTGTCCCGATGGTCCAGCATCCAAGCAAGCCGCTCGCTCATGACATACAGAGTTCCGTCTCCTTTCTTGTGCCTTACTTGACCCACCTGAAGGAGGATCTCTTCCGAAGATGTTGTCATCCTGGCTCTAAAACATCAGTTTTCAATATAGGCCCTTATAATATTGTTCCACTTTAAGGGAAACATTTAATAGAAGATATTATTACAGTAAGTTTTGAAGTTTCCTGTCAGGCACTTAATAGAAAGAATTGTTAATAGATAGAAAGGCACTTAAAGTATAGATTATGATTTAAGAGCAACATCCAAAACCTAGACTGAGTTTTACAGTAAATGTTTATAATTTAGGATAATACTGCAAGTAAACATTTTGTTTACGTGAGCCAGACTTACCATTGACTTTAGGACTTGTAAAATAGACATTCCATTTAAGTGAACCAGGCTTTGGATACTGCTAATAGGCATTCTATTTAAGAAAGCCAAATATATTATTGACATTGGATACTGCAAGTAGACATTTTATTTATGAGAACCAAATGAAACATAGACTTTGTAGACCAAATGTAAACAATTAATTTACGTGAACCTAGATACTTATAATTGACTTTGGATACTGAAAGTATCCATATCATTTACGAGAATCAGATGTAGCATTGACTTTAGAAAGTAGGCTATCTATTGGATTAATATGCTAGCTCCGCTCAATATTGTAAGCAGACAACTGCATTGTACACTTAGTATAAAATATCGTGTACCTACAGTGCCAACAGCACCATTGACATTGTTGCGGCAATATTGAAGGTTTGTTTATGACACAAATGAATGCCACAGGACTTTGCAGTTTAGCCAATTCATTAAGGTTGTAAGTAGCCTCGTCAACACGTCTTGTTTTCTTGACGTGATACGAACAGCGTTGCAGAGTTCTGATTCTGTTGATATTTTTTATATGAATTGTGAAGCAAAGAATCTTCCTCTGTTATCTTTCCATGAGCAACAGCATTACGAAATGACTTTGCTCTTCGACAAATTGACGCATGATGAGTTTTTAGATGAACAATTGTTGAATGATGAAATGTTTACAAAATGTATAGGTACCACTGATTTTGAAAGATCAGATGGCTTTACGGATAAAGCCATATCACCACACATATATGCAGTAAGATAAGACCACCAAACACTTTGTGGTTGTCAGGTTTCCTTTGACGTACAGTAAGCGTTTGTCGATAATTGTTGGCTTAGATAGTTTCATCGTGAACTAAGTCCAGGACTTTTCAAAAGAAATCTGAAGATTTACCAGATAGGCCCTAAACAGACTGCCACTGGTTTTGTCCTTGGCCGGCCTCACGCGCATGTACATGTTTTTTTTATTATAAATGTTTTCGTATGTGTTTATGTGTAGCCTATATATGAAATAATTTTGACGACGTCTTGTACAAGAGAATATGTTTGACATATGACGACTGAAGAGAAGATTTGAAAATAGGGTTTTAACCCCAAAACTATAGTCATCCACGGCAATATTAATATAGGACGGATTGACCAGTAATCTCATTTTATGTCAATAGCCATAACAATGTTTAGGCCTAGTTCACAAGGTAAAACTAATGGAACACTGATAAGAATAGGTACCGGTACCGTACACGTAATAATAAACTTCTGCGAGTTAATAACCGTGTTCAAACTGATTCCAAGAAATAATCACTAACTAAATTGATACAAAAACAATATTAACTTACTAACAGCACAAATATTAGGACAGAAACTGTATTGATCCTAAAAAAACAACGTCCTAAAAATAACGAGGTGCTGGATATTGAATATCCAGAAAACAAACATGTTTGTATCATTAGTTCTAAATTAAAAGGTCAAAAAACTTTCAAGCCATATTAGGCCTAGATATTAATGTTATTAGTGGTTCAAGCTAGTGCGTCATTTGTTTATGTTTATATCCTAGCCGTTTCTGTTAAATTAAAATATATCCGTGATAACAGTTACAATAACTCCTTTAAGTCAACAGCTGATCTTATGCCTCTGCTTTCGTGTCAAAAACTGTAGGCCTAAACATTGTAATTTTGAGGGCCTGTGGGGCGGATTCCTTAGAGAATTTTGGAACGTAATATAGATATTAGCACTTACCAATATTGTCTTAACCATCATGCGAAATTTGAAAATGATTGCTTCAGCCGTCTAGGAGTTTGCGTATTATAAAATGCATAAGAGTCAACGTATAGCTTCGCTTGCTCCACTCAACAAATTAGAGGTTCATTTAGAAAGAAATGGCTCTGGAATTTTCCTAGACCTGCTTTATTCAACAACCCCCTTGACTAGGATATCCTCAAATACAAATTATTCAACATTGTCTTAAATTACTCAATATAATTAACACGTTCACTGCTAAAAACCTTTATAGGTACAGGTAATCCTAAACTGCGGCGAGGCCCGGGCGGAGTCCCGGCACGCTAACTGAATCAACGATCGCTATTGGCATTGAAATATCTCAGTAAGACGAATCACAAAAGAGCAGTGGTGATTGTTCTGCGTTAGGTACCCCAAAAGTGGACGAAGTTCACTGAAACACACAAAGGTAGCAGCACTGCCTGAATCAATAACCAGAGTCCTTGTAATATGGCTTGAATAGAGAAAATCCCTGAAAACTGGACGAAAGCATTGCTAGACGGGATTTTACGGGAATGTTTAGTACCAACCTACACCAAAATAAAGCTCGCATTCTAAGCTACAGGCTAGTAATAATTACAACGTTCCCCGGCAACGGCTGAGCTGCCATTGAAGCAAAGTTGTTGGCATTGGTGAAGGACGACATTTTCCGCCCCACACCAGTGGTGCCGGTACAGTGGGACGAGAATTCCCGCCCCTCGCACTGAGCGTGTTAATCTATCCAAGATAAAGCCTTGGCGTCATGCGAGGTGCAGGTTAGGTATGGGGGATAAGTTAAGTGCCTAAAATAGGCCTACATAAAAATAGGCTAGTTAGCCTAAGTTAATTTGTGTAGCTTAAGCCTAACTTACCAACAGTAACTTAAAATCCATAAAAATACATTTTCCTCTATGCCTTACTTTCCATTAAGTTACTCTACTCAAAAGCTAAACTTATTTAGGCATCTTACCAAAAGTTATATGGTTATAACATACCCCAGTAACTTAGTACGGTGTCCTGGTTGTGCCACCCCCCCCCCCCCATATCTATGGACCATGTGACTACTCTACTTAGAGTGGATCGATAGTTATTAGGCTATTCTGATAACTTCAAAAGGTAGAAATCGAAAGCCAGTATCAAAACACCACTTTACCACTAGATCATCATGGTTCCTACGTAGGACATCAAGAGGAATTTCCCGGGGATCTGACTTAACTTATATTGGTGCAAACATTTTGCGGATGACACTAACTTAAGTTATGTTAATGTTGTTCACTCGGACCACCAAGCAAACAACCTTAGTCTGATAAATTAACAATGGATTTAAAAATACCAACAACAGCCTGCGAAAACATTAACCTTATAATTAATAAAAATAAGACAAGGCACAATAACTTCCAAATAAATTGGTCCAGACTGGGCATTCCCAGTAACGTTAGGCTATTTTAGGCCCTAAACTTAGGTTTTAAACTATACAGATTAATAACTAGCATAAGTTATTAATTGTCTGCAAAAATCAAATATAGTATCAAATTGTTATTGATTTGGTAGGGAACTATTCCATGAGCAAAATCTTTGTTCCTAGTTATATTAGTGAATTTCCCTATAGGGAAGTAGCTATTACCGTAGGTGGCACGGTAAAACCTAGGCCTGGGACCGATTACTTTTTCATTTTGATGTCCCCAGAGGCCAAAAATACCATTCGTTCAAATTTTTATATATGTAGGCCTATAAATATATAGATATATTTATATTTATATATATATAGATTTATATATACCGGTATATAGATTTATATATATATAAGTTACGTCCGTGAACGTGATAACTTGAGTAATTTTAGTCCGATTTTGATGAAATTAGGTTTAAGGGTGTAGGGCGGGATAAACTTGAATGAGTTCGCGAACCAGCATGGTCGGGCCATGGGAACGGGGTTTTACGGGGGGTTTTATTGGGTAAAAAATGGGTTTTCTCATTTTGACCCTCAAAACACAAAATTTCTCAATTTCTCTCTTGACCTTTTTAAAGAGCTTAAAAAAAACAAATAATTTAGTATATCAATGTGTTTTTATACGTTTATTGGTAACGGAGAAAATAAAAAAAAATGTAAATTTAAAATTCCCATGTTATTGTTATGGGGAAATTTGTAAAATGTAGTCGTTTGCTTGTTTATGGATATATTTTGATAAAACTTGGCAAATTTATTTATTGTATAAGTTACTAAGCTATTAATAGTTTACTAAAAAACCCCACTTTAACAGTTTCTTTGTAGCAGCAAACCTAGGTACTCGTTAAACCTAATGTTATTTAAATAGATTTAATTGAAAATCAATTCCGACAAATGGAAATTCGCTTAGTCGGCAGGTTTGCTGCGACGGGGGTATTTTTTATTATTAATAATTAACTTACAAGACATTTCATCAACCACAGACAAGATCAGTTAGACAGACAGAATGAAAGTTAGAAAACATTATGTTAAAAAACCTAACACTACAACAACTCTAACTTGGTCAATAATTAACAACATTAAGTTAAATCAATTTAATTATTTTAGCCTATTTAGCGGTCAATCTCATTTCTGAGTGTCTCGTTTTCGTGCAGCCATTACATCTACATTGGGGACTACGTGCGAAAATGAAGTTGACTTGTGAATTTAGATTTATTCCCAAATAAAGTGTATTTATCATTATCTAATACCAGAAAACGTTAGAAGTAGTGGTGAAACTACAATAGTACTGCTTTAAACTTTTAAAGAATGTCCTTACCTTGTAAAATATCAATTATTCGGAAGAGCAAACGAGCGGCCGTCTGATCACAGCCGGAGCCATGTGTGACACACAAAATACAACCGAACATCTCTGCTACTCTGCTACACAGCGGCTCTCACTGAAATACGAAGAAGCAGCAACCCAAAGGTGGCGATCTGAGTTGATTCCACTTCCCCCTGTGCAGTGTTGCAACACCTCATTCAATAATATTTTACATTGATTGTTATTTCAGGAAAACATTTCTACGAAATAGAATTGAGTTAAAAATGTTATTTCATTTGTTTAAACACGTATATAGGCATGATCTATCTACGGTTCTTCAAAATTCGAAAATAATCGTAAACTAACAGAGGAGTTTCAAAGAATTGGCAACACTGTGTGAAGATTGCAAAGAGAATGTTTTATTTCTTTCTTTCTCTTGGAAATCAATCTGAAAGAAAAGTCTGCTAAATTATTGCTTGAAGCTAAACATTTTTATTAGTGGTAATTGAGACTGAAAAATATATTGTGTGTATAAAATAAACCAACACACTGCATTCTGTCATGTTCTTTGTCAATTTTTTTAATAGTAAATTTTAAGATAGGCCCAAGTACCAAAACGCAATCATTGTAAATACATACTGTATCAAATAGACAAAACTGGCACTTTTTGTCTATTATTAAGACAACATTTTAAATAAAAATTTTACGAAGCGAAATACAAAATTATAAAAAAAATATTAGGTACATATATATTAGGAAAAAAATTTATTTATAACTAATTAACACACACATTTATTTATAATTAATTTTTGGTAGTATGTAATTATAGTTAGAAATAAATATATTAGGTAATATTAGGTAAACTACTTTACCTTATTCAACTAAACAAACTATCCGTACGAACTAGTGGAATTCGTTCTCACCAATAAAAATATTGGTTAGGCTATTTTAATCATTAATGAGGAAAATCATATATTTTTATTGGTACCATAATGCTTAATGTATGGCTGACTATGGCCATTTTGACCAACTACTTATGATCCTAAACCTCCCACTTAGTTAGCAATCAAAACAAACAATATCCTGGCTTTTATTATTTCAATCAAAATACCGTAGAGAATAAATGTTGAAATAGTACGTGTTTAACATTATAATCGTTCGTAGATGAATTTTATTTATATAGTACTGTAGTGTATAATAATCGTATACCTTCAAGGTTCCTCTATGGTTTGTGAAGCCACTAGCGCGACTAGTGAGGAAGTTACAAGTTAAAGTTAAGTTAGATGCTCATACATGCTCATACTTACGGGTCCAGTTCTTGCAAGGCTCACGGGACGCTCCTTGACGTCATACTCATTCGTTTTCAGAGGAACAATTAATTGCATGACGTTCACCACACTTTCCCGGTGCCATTCCTTTCAATTTTAGTGGTGGTTCTGGTTAGTGGTTTCAGAATTTGGACTCATTTGGACATCGGATACGCTGTTTTTTTTGTTTGGTCGAACATTTTTATTAAAAAAGAGTGTTATTGAATGGAGTTTATAGTTTTAAATGTAATTTTTTTCAAATTAAATTCATAACTTATAACCTGATTAAGTTAATATGAAATCTATCTATATTTATATATCCATCCATCTATCTATATAATACGCTAAGCCGATTTTTGTGAACAGAACTCCTCCCTCATGTTTAGCCCGATTTTGATGATTAAAGTGTCCCTGATCTGTAGTTTTGCAAAGTGGTTTTTATATTTTTTAATTCTTATTAGTTTGGGCAGGGTCTTCGATCAAAGTTGGTTTTCTTACTATAAGTGTAACATGGAGAAATCTATTTATTTAATTGGAAAATTTGTCTCCACTAATTTGAGAGAACAGCTGGGTTGGGCTTAGAAGCTTGGTAGAGGTGTCTAAAGAAAGGTCTTGGTAACAGTGTCATTCCCAGACACACGCTTGGCAATTTGGTTTCACTCCTCTACTACTCCTTTCATAACATTAGTCGCCTAAAGTCTATACTGTCCTCACTTTGGTGCCCCATGTAACGAGTGTTTAAGTGTTAGTGTCCTTCATGTGCTTTTCCCCACTCCTCGGTCTCCAATCACATTCATGTGGCGTCCCCATCTTAAATAATTGATAATTGATATATCGTGTGCATTCTGTGTTTGTTATCTATATATATAAAATCCAATGTATGTTTGTTTGTCCTTTATGGACTCCGAAAACGCTTGACAGATTGTAATGAAACTTTCAAGCATTATTAAGCATTATTCAAGGATGGAAGTTTGGTGCAGATCCGTCAAAAGGGCTCTGCCCCAGTAGCTCTGGAGATTCCCATGTTAACCTTATTAGTGCAGTAAAAATAAGAGAAAAATTCCATAAACCTAAAAAAAATTAGCACAACCGGGGAATTTGGTACAGATGTTGGGTGTACCTTCCTTTTGAACATACTAAAAGTCCCCTAAAATTGAAGCTGTGCTACGGCTGCCATATTGGAAAATGGCGTCATATTTCTGTATTTTTCGCTATAGTGACTTAATTATTAGAGATACAGGAAAAAGGTAAATATACAAAATGTAGGTCATCTAAAAATACACATTTTTTGTATTTACCATCTTTCTCTAAACCCAACGGTTTTTGAGTTATTTGTTATTAAGTATATTTAGTTTTTTCTATTCATCAAAAATAGGTGAAACACATGGAAATTGACCGTTACTTTCAAGGATTATGATAATTTATCCCATTTAGTTAAATAGTGTGATACTATAAAATCTTAAAATTTAAGCTTATTTTATGAGTAAAACAACTCTGCCACAGCAAACCTGCAGACTCAGCAAATTTCCATTTGTTTGGATGTTTTATTAATTGTATTTAAATAAAATTAGATTCAACAGGTACCTAGGTTTGCTGCTACAGGTAGGTTATTATAGTGTGTTTTTTTAGTAAAATATCAATAACTTAGTATAAAATAATTAATTTTCCAAGTGTGATCATAATAAATCTATAAACAACTAAACAAACTGCAACAGTTACCTAATTCATAACAATAGCATGGTAGCTTAAGATTTACAATTTACAAATTTAAATATAAAAAATTTGGTTGTGTTTACTAAAAATATGGCGATTATTCGTCATGATTCGAATACTAATTGAAGGGGTTTTCAAAAGGAGATGAAGCAAGTAATTTAAGTACTGTAATAAATATTAACTCGTACCAAGTATCGGAAATATTGTATGCAGTGAGGAAATCAACCATATTTTGTAAACTACGCAATAGTCATATTAATATTTTATACTCATTTTTACCCATTTAATAAATTAACATTTTTTAATATTTTGATGGCACTACCACTATCATTATCAACTAAGTGGGATGAATAATTGTCGTAAACCTTGAAAGTAACCGTCGATTGCGATGGGTTTCACCGATTTTTTATAAATAAAACTAACTATACTATACCATACTTAAATAGTCACCAACATGAACTAGACACAAAAAACACCCTTCCAAATTTACAATGGGATGTCAAGTATAGTTAGTTAGTGTGGTGGTGCCATCAAAATACTAAAATGTTAACTATTAAAAGGGTAAAAAATGAAGATAAAATATTAATATGACTATTGCATACTTTACAAAATATGGTAGATTACCTTACTGCATACAATATTTTTGGTGCTTGGTACGAATAAATATTTCTTAAATAACAGGCTGCATCTCCTTTTGAAAACCCATTTGGTTAATATTCTAATCGTGACGAATAATCGCCATCTTTTTAATAAAACATCCAATCAAATGGAAATTTGCTGAGTCTGCATGTTTGCTGTGGCGGAGTTGTTTTACTCATAAAATAAGCTTAAATTTTTAGATTTTATAGTATCACACTATTTAAGTAAATAGGATAAATTATCATAATCCTTGAAAGTAACGGTCAATCTCCATGTGTTTCACCTATTTTTTTATAAATAGAAAAAACTAAATATACTTAATAACAAATAACTCAAAAACCGTTGGGTTTAGAGAAAGATGGTAAATAAAAAAATGTGTATTTTTACATGACCTACATTTTGTACATTTAGCTTTTTCCTGTATCTCTAATAATAAAGTAACTACAGCGAAGAATACAGAAATATGCCGCCATTTTCCAATATGGCGGCCGTAGCACAGCTTCAATTTTAGGGGACTTTTAGCATAGACTAACCAACTAGACTTCTCATCCCATTGTAAATTTTGAAGCTCGTTTTTCATGTCTAGTTCATGTACGCCACACTGGGCGCTAGTGTCGACGAAATTTTGTTTCTATTATTTTAGGGTTAATTTCTTGATTTGTGCTTTACTGTTTGGTTAAATAACTAGGGGACAATCTATTGTTTATGATTAGATCGTATTATTTGGTTAAATGAGGTTTTAAATGACTGTATTAACGGGAAACAAATTGTAAACAAAACACGACCTCTAACATAAACCGTACAGAACTAACAAATAAAATTGTCTTCAGCTGTTCCATTAGGATGAGAAATCTACTAAAGGAGTATGTTTTATCTATGCTTTTAGTATGTTCAAAAGGAAGGTACACCCAACATCTGTACCAAATTCCCCGGTTGTGCCAATTTTTTTGGGGCCAAAACATATTTTTACTGTACTATTTGAGAACTCATATTTAAATGGAATTAAAGAATCATAACAGCTGGTTCAACTAAACAATTTGATTCTGTGATGCTCAATAGCATTAAAAAGTTAATAGGTTTACCAACAGGGTGCAGCACTATTATCTTTTGAAATTTATGATAACAGCTAATTTGCAGCCATAAGGTGAGTGAGCGTAGCGAACGAACTTCAACCTGGAGGCGAGATAGCGTAGCAAACGAGCTAACCTGAAGGCAAGTGAACGCAGCGAACGAGTTCCAACTTAAAGGTAAATGAGCGTAGCGAACGAACTTCAACCAGGACGTGATTGAGCCATGCGAACGAGCTCTTCTTGAAAATGAACGAGCATTTGAAATAAAACCACATTAGGACAGGACGACGTCTGTCTGTCCAGCTAGTTTATTTAAAATTCTTGCAAAAGTTATATCTCCCAATTCTGGCATGTCAATGTTTGAGTTATTATTCACGTCATTGTTGCTGTAAATTCTCAATTATCATCTTTCCGACATAGAATTCTAGATATAATTTAATCAATGTCTTGTTCTCATTATTGTTGATGTTCAAATTTTGTTCGATTGTATCAAACTGTAGACATTATCACTGTTATTGTATTTCAAATGTCATTATTGTTGATTCGTACGTTAGTCTTTTTGTATTACATATATTTACTATGTTAAGCAAGTTTGTTGTAAATTGGTGGTTGCCGTTTGTATGAATAAAGCTATGGTTCCACAGGATGCGGAATCTCCGCCGTGCGGTGCGATTTTTCCGCTGCGGAATTACAACGACTCTGGTTTAATGGAGTTCCCTTGTGTGCGGTTCCACTGACGTGCGTTTCCGCATCCCGAATTTTCGGTTCCGCATGGCGGACAAATCATACTGGTCTGAGAGCAGTGGCAGTGCGGATTCCGCCAGCGGAGAAGAGCCATAAATTAATTATTGTGACCGATTAATTTAGTTTCCTAACATTATTTCAATAACCTTATTCTTTTTTGGGAATTGTATTTTTATTCGTGTATCAATAAAACTATAATTTAAGTCCAAATTGTTATTTTATTTATGTTTACTATCACCATCCTCATAAAAAATTAATAAGGTGATTTTTAAGAACTAGGTCTAACACCAGTTTACAATAAAAGTAAGCACAATTAAAAATAATTAAGTCTGAATATTACCTAATATTATTTTATGGTATTATATTTGTGTTCCATACTCGTCGCTAGTTTGGACAGGATTGAATTTCCGCAACGTTATTTCCGCAGTCAGTGGAACCACCCCTTAAATGAATTGATAACGAACCCCGCCATAGTATTTGACGAAATTAGGCTACTTGATGCAGCCTATTAACAACCCACAGATAAATATAATACCTATATAATATAATATAAGTAGGACTCACAACTATTTCTGTGTCCGCGTTCATTGTATTAAAATTGCTTTATCAACTGGGTGGTTTTAAAACCAAAACAAGAGACAATATCAAGAAAATCATGTTTGATTAAGCAGTTTTCCCAAACAGAACAACGGAAGAAGTCGGAGTCACGAAAAGTAGAATTTATAACCCGTCAAAAGTAACTGACGATAGGCTGTAACGGAACGAATGACGGATGGGACGACGGAATAATATTGCCATTGGAGGCTATTACCGTGTAGGTTATGTTCGGCGGAAACGGAAATAACGACAAAAAAGCGAACTAAAGCACGCGATGGGTCGGTCCGCTGCCAGTATGATTTGATTATCGGTATCGGCAGTTGCTAGCGTGTCCGTCAGTCTTCACCCCAATTGTGGCTGGTTGTGCGTCAATCATTTGCTAACCGTAATTAATTAAAATAATATTTGTATGTAAAATGGTTACAGTATTTAATATATTGTTATAGCTTAGTTGAATTGTTTTATGTTAAGATGTTTGATGAAACCGATGAAATAGTCTAGAATGACTTTTCTCTAATTCCAATATTTTTAATTAAACCTTAATTTTTTTTATTTTTATAATTATTCTAATCTTAACTAAATGATGTTAGAAATGACGAGGGACAAATGTTTTAAAAATAGAATGTTTATTGGGACATTAAAAGTTATTAAAACTAAGGTTACAAAATTTCTCAGGGGTGGGGATTCGTGTCTAGACAGTTGAATTAAAAGATTTCCTTTAGGCCTAATATAAAATTCAATAAATTGTGAATTAAATATTTATTTGGAAACAATAATTAATTAAGTGAAATTTCGGTTTTGATTAAATTTTATTTCCTTTGGTTGGCTTTTGAAATTCGTAGGTCTAGTCCAAAATGGATGCTGATGGAGTATTTAGTCTCAAGTTAACAATTAGAGAGTTCTCACCAATCTTCTATTTTAAGTAATTTGTCTTCAGGACTGTATAATTATTCTTCTTTCTTCAATTTGGTGTTCGATTTAACACTTCATTTTAGAATATAATTTCAATTTCACAATTTAGCTATCACAATTAATTTTAATTAATAATTATTACCATAGATAAAACACACTTATTACTGTTAGTTGATCTGTTCTTCTTGGAAACCTTTTCCACACTATTCATTGTTGTCGCCTCTTCATCATTTTATGGGGTTCACATACTTAAAACATGTGTTGAATGTTATTAATAATCTTGAACCCAGATGTATTGTATTATAATTGTAGAAATGGTTTTGGAATAACATTTTTGATAAGCCAATGAATAAATTTTGATTTAAAATTATAATATACGTTGAGACAATATTTTGTAATTAATATTAACACAGGTTTGTGGGAATCTTAGCAAATACATTTTACATTATGTTCATAAGATTAACATGGATAAATATTAAAATATAAACAAGATTCAGTTTGGAATTTAACTAATTTCTATATTTTTACAAACAATGGTTTTTGAGTCATTACAGTTTTTAGCTAGTCAAAATACATTAGATTCGATATTTTGATTTTTGCAACTTTATAAAAGTAATTACTTAACATTTTATATGTATAATATTTGCAACAGATTTATTTTTTTTTTGATGTGTAGTATTTTGGATCGGTTTGCTGTTGTTCACTGGTTTATATTGAGTAAATCTACTATGAAGATACCAATGAATCATGACTCCAGATCTAGCTAAAGATTTGCATCTGTCTCCTGTACATAGTGCCCAAACTGGCGAACAACCTTCTACCTCCAAGTCTAAGGAAGGTAAGCAAGAGATAATAAAAGTAAAGATCAATATAGCTTAAAAAACTTATCTTAACGCTGCTTATTGAAACGTATTTTCTCTAATTTTTTAGGATTATGCAAGTATAAAGTGGTGTTTAAATTTGTTTAGATTTATTGAACATATTTGTAAAAATAGAAAAGACGTAGGGATGGTAGAATAGTTTTTATAAAACGTTATTTTGATAAAAACAAGTTATATGTCAGATAATGAAGAAATTTCAATCTTAAACCTTGGATTTACCTCGATTGAAACCTTTTCTACGTGTTTCTAATCAATGAGTCAATTAACTTTTTAATTAACTGATGTTTGATTAAATTGCCTCACAGCTCGAGCAAATTCTAAAGTCGTTAAATGACTGATGCGTGGCTTAATTTTAGATTTTAATTTTTCTACCTTCATATAAAAATTTTTAATGCACAAAATATCAGATATTTTAAGCAATGATTTATTAGTTTCATCATCAAGTTGGTAAAACGTTTAAAATTGTTTATTCGTTCAAACGATAAATAGAGATAATTTTAAAGTATACTTGATTACAACGAGTAACGATTAGATAACTTATTCCGTTATATCGATGTAAACGTATTTATTTATAACGATTAGATGTTTATTAGAAATATTTTATATGGGCACCACTAAATATAATTAGAGTTTTGTAGTAAATATTACAGCAATGCGTCATAATTGATGTACTAGAACCGGTTAATGAAATATGAGATCTACAAGAAGTCTATACGTAAAAAATAAACGATCAAAATAATATACAGGATGTTCAAAAAGGTGGGGGCATAATTTACATAGTGATATCTCTTTTTATTTTAACCCAACGAATCACTTACCCCCTGTACATCGCAACACACTCTGAACACAAACAACACCACACCCTGTATAATATACCCTTGAACGTTCGTTCGGCGGTTATTAACTTATAAGTATTTATAGTAGGTACTAAAGGCGTTAAATAATACCACAGCCAAAACAAATCTGAAAACAAAACGTATTTATATTTGTCTGATTGTATTTTTACTCAAATATTTTCATTTATTCCCTATTTAAATAACATTAGGTTTATAACGAGTACCTTGGTTTGCTGACAGGAATAAAATAGTGTATTTAATGTAAAAACAAACAAAAGTGATAGCATGGTATGAAATAAATAAATTTGCCAAATGTGAACAAAATGCTATTAACAAGCAAACTACAATAGTTGAATTCTCTTTTGTGAGAATTACATAGGTAGGGATTTTAATGTACATTTTTTTTTAAATTTTCTCCGCCTTGAATTGTACAGAAACTCTTTCATGCAAAAGTTATTGTATTGTCAATTGATAGTTGTAATGAAGATTGTGCTTTTTAACGTTTTAAGAATAAAAAAAAAACATAAAAAACTATATTAAAATCCCGTAACACCCTGTTTCTACGGCACAATTTCACCCGAATACACTAACACACACGCACAAACACACATACAAGCCAATTTTACCGGATAGTGTTTTTGTGCCCATCGAAATGAAAAAGTAATACTGTCTCGGGTCTGGTCTTACCGCTTCGTACGTATTCAATTGTTTTAAATTCGTATGCGACAAAATGAGATTGAGTTTTGGACTTATTAGAACTGTTCTTCTATAATACTTCTATAATATATGGCGGTAGCTACGAAAATAATGTTATTTTAATTGCATTCAGCCTTTTTATGTATGGAATTGTTTCCAAAATTATATTTTAAATCCATTGGATAAAGGCACTCATTATTTTTGCGAGGGGTAACATACATCAAGCTTATGCTTGGGAAAAACATTATGTCTTGAGGTTTAGAATATTGGTCTATGTTGTTGAACTACTTCTATGGCAACAACCATTGGCCAATAACCGTTGTTATTGTTAAAAATCGCATATAACCTTCTTTGTTGAACGTCAGCGTAATAAATGGAAGGGAGTCAATCATTTTCGGGAACGTCGATATTAGGCTTCGCTTTAATCTATCACTGTAGTAGGTATACAAAAGCATACTCTATGCTGTGGTTTACCCTATGACAGTGGATACCATTTAGTAGAAATGATTTGCTGTGTCCACTTTTCAGTTGTGGAATTAACAATTAACAAGGTTCAACTATTAAGTCACAGGCAGAAAAAAACTTGTTTGTTATAACCTAAATGTTTTCCAGGCCAAAATCAAAGGAACTAGCATATTTTATGTATCCAACAAATAACCTATCACAGGAAAATCAACATTAGCAGACTCTATGAGTTTCATTCAAAATACGTTTCTCTTGGAGTTAAAAACTGGCCTACTTTTAGCGAATTTCCCATATAGGGAATAAGCTATTACCGTAGTACTCATGGTAAGACCTGGACCCGGGACCGATTTTTTTTTTCGTTTTGAGGTCCCTAGAGGCCAAAAACACCATCCGTTCAAATTCATATATATATATATATATATATATATATATATATATATATATATATATATGTGTCCGTTAGCGCGATAACTCGAGCAAAAATGATCCGATTTTGATGAAATTTGGTACAAACGTGTAAATCTACGTTTATTCGAACGAGTTCGCGAACCAGCATGATCGGACCATGGGAACGGGGGTTTATGGGGGCTTTTATGGGTTTTTCCCATTTTTGACCCAAAAAACATAAAATTTTGCAATTTCTTTCCAAACAATTTTGTAGAGCTTAAAAAAACAAATAATTTAGTATATTGAAGCGTTATAATGCGCCTAATGGTTACGGAGAAAACTCCAAAAAATTGTAAATTTAAAATTCTCATGTTATTCTTATGGAGAATAAGTAAACTGTTGTAGTTTGCTTGTTTATTAACATATTTTGCCCAAATTTGGAAAATGTTTTTATTTCATTCTAACTATTAACATTTTACATAAAAAAACACTTTTACCCTCCCTGTTGCAGCAAACCTAAGTATGTGTTAAACTGATTCTATTTAAATAGGGAATAAATGTGATATTTTTAAGGAGACATTTTAGTGTAAATCCAATCAGGCAAATGGAAATTCGCTTAGTCTGCAGGTTTGCTGCGGCGGGGGTATTTCTTTATACACCAAATGTTCTGTTTAACAAAAAAGATATAATAGACAGATAAAAAGACTAGGCCTAAAAACGGAATTTGTATTGTATTACAAATTTATATAAACAAAATTTATATAAAAAAAATCTAAATGCCACCCTATTTGTAATGTAAAACATTTCAGAATTTATTCAGTAAAGATAAACACTGGAATGATTCTAAGTCCGACGATTTTACATAGTACTGTAACTTTAAACAAAAGCTCTTTGAAATTATTACTCTTTTAATAAAGAAAATTTTTTGATATGTCTAATACAATATACGTGCTGTACCCTTAAAAGTATTTCAGTAAAACAGCAATACATATTTTACCTGATAAATTAGTAGGCCTACTGTTTTAATTCAAACAATAACATTAGTGGAAATAACAGTATTAAAACTCTAAAGAGTAACAGAAACATCAAGTAGAGAATTGCAAATCAAATCAGCCAAAGACAAGAGTGAAAAGCGAACAAAATGTTATATAAAATATTACATTTTAAAAACAATAACTATAGATACTGTAACATACTGTAATATTTTTTGTTAAACAAGCCTAATTAATATTTAGTGTAATATCTGGTAAAAATCTAAATGGAAATAAAATGAAAATGTATTTGAATTCAACGCGTATGATTTTACTCTTCTGCGTGATCCGATCTTTGAAAGATTTCTCTTTGGATGACACTGTCGACAATGAAAGGCATAAAATATTTATATCCAAGGAATAAATGGGGGTTTCCACAACTAAATATAGAATTTTGGTCCTTTTCCGTTTATTCACTACCACTAGTGGAATGTGGTTAGGTTAGGGTTTTCTAACTCTATACTAAACTAATCCAACCTATCCAAAGTTTAATTCACTACCATACTTCTGTTAAAAACTAGTGGTAGAGAATTAAAGGAAAAGCTCCGGAATTTTAAAACTTTAAGCAGGTCGAGACATTCACGAAATTAAGTTAGCTAAACAAGTTTATTCACAAATTTGAGGATAAGTTAGTTTGAAAGACCGGTTCCTGAAAGTAGCCTTCAACAATAACACAAATTGGTAGAACCCATGTTAACCGAATTCTGGTTAACCAAAACCCGGGTTAACCGAAATGGTTCTATAAAATAATATATGGCCGTAAAATGCTTTAATAACTTCAGTTGTCTGGTTTGTTTTAAAGTATTTTCAATCCCATTGTATCATTTTTGTAGCTGAAATAAAACACTGAATTACATAGACATAGTCTTAAATTCATTTTTAATACTCACTGTGGTAATAAATACATTGGGTATTTTTAGCATATGATGGGTTAACCAAAAAAATTATTATCCGAAACTGCTCTCCCCCTTTATTTCGGTTAACCGGGGTTCTACTGTGTATTACATAAGTAACGCTTCACAAAATCACAATTAAGTTATATAATGTCCTACATTTCACAAACCAACTGTATATCGATCGATGACAAATCACATTTCATTTATCACGAACAGCTGATTGATTGTCTATAACAATTAATTATACAACAACCAAACGATCATTTCAATCAATCTTGCGAGATCTTTGTCTCACAGTTATAACGTTCATGTATGAGACAAATCACCGTCATGTCACGACATGTCTTGACAGATATCAATAATGTTCGCGGAAGACCGCGACCGCTATCGAGACACGCGACAATCGCAAATTAAACCGAATTGACGAGTGAACTTGTAAAGTACTCTTTGTGATCTGAGCCGGTCTCGATTTAAATACTATTTGTCACGACATTGTGAAAGGGCTGTAACAAATTAGCAGTGTCGACTAGAAAGCTGTATCGTATTTTTTTATTTAGGTCCGAAATGTCATTATAGTAACGATCGCGTGCATACATATGCGTATACGCGTGCTTGCGAGTTGCGTACACTACTTTACCTACGACAGTTTTTTAATCACTAAAATCATTACTTAAATAACTTCTAAGAGAGGTTAAGTTTTTGTTAACCTCTCATTGTCACTGATTGTGATGCAATGTTCTAACCACAAGCATTGTTGGTTGTTAACACAGCTGATAAGTTGACCTTAAAAGTATTAAAATTTTACTTCTTTTCTCCCAATTCTTGAACCGCATTGGTTCAAACTTGTAGCCTACTGTATTGTAACAAAACAATTATGTAAAGTAAGTAAACAACACTATATAGTAAAAAAAGTTAATCTTTTCAATTAATAGAACTAAACTAAAAAGCTATAGCTATAACTCATAACTTCTAAGATACGTTAATTATGTTTTCGTTTTAACCTCTCATTGCCACTTAAAGTGATGCAATTAAACATTGTACCAAACACTAATTGCACCACTCAACAATTAAATTGGCCTGAACAGCTGATGTTAGATCATTACAGTTTTAACTTCTCCTCTCACAATCCTTTACCCGTGTTCCGTGTTATGAGTAAAACTGTGCTGTTATGAAAGTAAACAATGATGTTATGTGAAACTTTGCAATTCTTAACTGAACTGAAACGGCTCCTTTAAAAAAAGGTCGCAGGTAAAACTATAAAGTGTTGTAAATTTTGTAACAAAATATGTTAGCAGTTTTTAATCTAAAGGCACATGAAATATTACACATATATTTATGATCGAAACAATTTAAATGAATCAGATTGATTGGATGTGATTTAAATATTAATTGGGGTTATTGTCATTTTAAATTAATAATACAACCAGGCCTATATGTTTGATCAAAAAGATATCTGGATTTGAAAATACATGCCTTTTTTACTAATAAGTTTACACTCTGCAAGATAGTATTTTGAAGCCTTAACTCGTTTCCTCAAAAATAGTTTTTCACTATTGTAATCTATTGAGTAAATTGCAATACCGATGAGGCATAACTATTTTATTGAGGCTGAGGAAGGTCTCAAGACTAATAAATATAATAACTTATGAATGACTTATGACAATTGATTTTTAAAATTATTAAGTATGACAATATAAATGATGAATTACTTGATATAGTACTACAGTTTTTTAGACGGTTTTGCAAAAAATATGTATATATCATTGTATTGTGTTGTGCTTGAATATTCATATTTTTTCTATTTCTATATTTCTCAATAGGAGTTTGAAGGGGGGGGGGTACTCCCCATCTAGTACTACCCATCTTAGTACTGTAGGCCTCATAAACTTAATTCCTAGGTAAAAATAGTAATGAAATATGGTGCAATACTGTTCTTTACTTTTTAAATATCTAGCCTCTACACCAATGGTATAGAGACTGAAGAGTGATTTACCTACTTTAATCAGATTACAATTATCAAATAAACGGTATCAGCAATCTGTCACATACTTTCTCCAATTAGCTTGTCAACAACCTTTATCATGGGTAAGCATTCAAGTAACTATGATATTTAGGTAAAATCACAAAAGTTCCATTAACCTTTGAACCGTAATTTTTACAGGAATGGGTTTTTGCAGAACTTTGTTTAGAATTATAGGACCATAATAGACAAATTTAAATCAAAACCGCTTATTTTGTTGGAAAATATTTTTTTTTATGGGTTTTTATGGGATGATAACATAAGTTAGGGGTACTTTAACTTTTGAGCTGTAATTTATAAAGGAATCAGAGTTCTACCATTTTGTTCACAATTTAAGGGCTACAACAAACTAAAATTTTTATCAAAATAGTTTCGGTCATTTTTGAGAAAATAAAGTTTTCCCATTATCTTATGGGAAAATCACCATTAAAAATCAAAATTTCAAGAAAACTAAGAAAACGCCTGGAGATACTATGGATTAAATCTTCATACCAAATTTAATCAAAATCGGACTACATGTGTGGATTCTGTAGCTCTGTACACATCCTAACATACAGACAGACAGACAGACAGACACACGCGCAGACATCACTTTGAAAACAACTTTTTTGGGTTCAGGTGGATCCAAAACGGATATCCACTCAAAACTCAGACTCGAAAATTTTGACGAAAACAATACTTTCTTAATGTACTTGAAAGTAAAATGTAACCTATTCAAAATCCGTTGCCATACACTGTTTTATATGTACAGTATCTAGTTTACAATCTAACTGTGTTCAACTGAAAGGGTCAGCTGTTAGATTACAATTCATATTCAACACGTTATAAAGAAAGTTGGCCAGCAACACTGTATCTCTAGAATTAATTTAAATGCAAGGGGGGTTACCTTTTTCATTACCATTGGAGGTGGGCTGGAAAAAATGACACCCCATTGGCTAAAAAAGGGAAGTAACAGAGAAAACCCTTATTATGTTAAGTATATAGATGCTTGCTACAAAATATTTTGACTTTTTCACAGAAGGTTTCCCATTGGAATGTAAAGAGGCAAGTAAAGAGAAGATAAAAGTATGCTTCCTGTCAGGGAAGGAGAGACAGATTCTGAGTGGAGGATACTCCAGGTTTGATCGTCAGTTTGTACGAGAAGCTCCTAGAGTCGGTCCTGGTAGCTATCAGACTGAGGATCTTACATCGGCTTTCCACCACACTCTTAATAAGGTAAACTGGTTGTTTTATTTATTTTCCTGCAACTGCAATGATCAAATTTCCACACCTGTAAATATTATGCAAAAAGGTTCATTTCCACTCTAGGGCGGAGAATGGATCATTCCCGCTCCCTAAACCATCTGATTTCACAATTAGTGTTTCTACACCAATTACGAGCTGCTCAAGAAATGTATGGCCACACTCAGCTAGAGTGGCAATGACGTACTTTTTGCTCCTAATACTTGTGTATTAAGCTGTTTGTATAGCTCTGTTGTCTACCTCTACTACCACCATAGACAGCTGAACTGGTCTAAAGACAGAAGTACTGCTTTGGTTCAAGTAAAAAATATATCAGTATATCTTGGAACTATATTTACAGCAAGTTTTATCCCAATTGATCTCGTCGCTTAAACCAATTAAATGAATGTATTATTCCTGTCTTTCAAAACTCAAATAAGTTTAAAACAAAGTATCAATATTTCTAAATATAAAAATTAGATTTTTCTCCATCATGTATGGAATAAAAACAAAACATATCCTTAACATTTTATAATTAACATTTGGCAACCATGCGAAGCATACTTTCTAATCAGTCCTATTTTTTTTATTTTTTAAGAGGTTGGTGGCCTCTTTACACACTTTAAAAAACCGTAATGACCAGATAGTGGTCCTAAACCACTATGGCAAAAAGATTCCTAAAAAGACACTCTAAAACATTTACTCTATATTGAAGGTTTTTGGTTACTTACAAATGTTAAAGGTGACAAGCAAGGTGGGCTACGGAGGATTAGCGTCGAGAGCACCTAGGTTTGCTGAGAAGAGGAGAGATTCTCAACCTCATCCGTTCATAGGGACTCCGTTTCACAAGAGGTGTTTCTTGCACGTACCTAAAATACGAGTTGGAAAATACCCCAAACCTGCTCCACCGTTCGGTTCAGCCATTCCTCGGGACACTGATCCACCCGGGCTAGGAGAAGACACCCCTGGGTAGGTGGAGTAGGGTATTTATATTCATTAGGGGTTGATTTTAATGTGAGGCACATCATTTTACTATCCAATCCAAATATAACTCTGCATTAAAATGTTTGGGATCCAATTTACATTTTTTTTCTGAACTTAACAAAATATAATCGGTATTTTCCAATTAATGATCTGAAATTCTAACAATATAATTTACCTCTTGTTTGGCACTAGTATTAAAATATTACCATTGATTATTTTCAAGTTCTAATAAATAATTACATAGCTGAAATTCTAAGTTTAAATTTATGCCATTTCTACTGCCCATTTTTAACATTTTCAGAATGTTATCCATTCTGGAGGAAGAAATAAGAAACTGTACTCTGTGGCATTCTTCAACAATGCTTGATATGTGAAATGACCCAGATTCCTAAAGATATTTCTTAAGAGTTTAGAATGGTTGTGATTTTGTAAAATAAAAAAAGAGTTTAATGCACATGGATGAATTGAAAATGTTCTTTTTAATGAATTAGAAAAGTTTAATCGAGAATGGTAAGTTGACACATTATAAACTTTTCAATTTCATTGACTATTTCGCATGGTAATGAGTATTAAGAAGGTGAAAAATGAAAATTTACTTTAGTCGAACAAAAGAACCTTACTATATCTACTCACCAATCCATCCTATGTAGTAAAGATATGTGTGAATACTTTTATGTATCTGAGTTATTTTATTTCAAACACTGACTATCTACTCATTCTCACCTTATAGTAGAACCTCGCTAATTAAAATTTCAGAGGAAAGACTATATTTTGAATCATGGGAAGTTTGAAATATAGAGAGTTTGAATGATATAGGAGAAGTACCTATAATGGACACACAAATCACAATAGTCATTGATTCAAACCCTACCTTAACCCTTTTAGTGCTATGCAACGATACATCATTGTGAGTCTTTTATCCGAAAGGTACTATGGAACGATATATCGTTGTTCACATTTTTTCAGAATAGTGCTAAGCGACGATATATCGTGCCGGAAAGCGGAAAGACAATCCTGTGAGTTTAAATGGGCATATCGGATGACTCGGTTGTTGTTTCAAAACAGCGATGGTTTCTTTCGATATATACTATCGATCGATACTACTATTCTATAAGTTCCTTAGCACTTTTGAGATAAACAATTTTATTTTTACAGATTTTTTTTCTCGCACAGTAGACTTCACACCCGGCAAGCCTAGCAATTTTTGGACGTAATAAGTAAATAACTCTAGAATTTTTTGGAAAATTACAAATATAAAGGGTTAAGAAACAACTACTTTTTCACAAGATGGAAGAAATTTTGCGAGTTTATCTTTAATTGGAAAGTATTTTTGTTTCCCAAATAATGGTTCAATATAACAGAAAATAAAATTTTTTCTTTTTTGCATACGAGCCAAAGTGTCTTTTCAGCCTATGCTAATTTTCCTCGATGTCTTTTTGAAAAGAATCACTAATCACTCTATGCCCTAGTGATGAAATATAATATTTCCTGGATAAAATCTATGCATATAAAATCAGTGATTCTTTGCAGTATTTTTTTATAAAAAAAAACCAAAACAGCTTATAATGCATGAACACATCTCACAACAATCTTTATATTTTGTAATATTTCTCTGAGATAAAAACAAACCAATGTTATCACTTTTACCTATGCTCTCTTTGAAAATTATATGGACATTACAACAGGGACAAAACCAATTCAGAAGATGAAGTATTGGCTCTTAAATATATCATACTTTATATCTCATTGCCATAATGCACTCTTCCTTTTCCAAAAGTTATTTAATATTTACCGCCTCCTAACGTTTACGTAAAATAAAGAGAGACCTAATTCTATATGTCCAATCTGCTATACTACTGAATGAACACGATCAAATTCGCCTTTTTGCTTCCATTCTCATGTTCCAGATTCTACTACGACATAGCCAGAGCGGAGAGAGTGAGGGAGATGCAGTTTGATCACTCGTTCGGAGGTCGCACTCGTCTAAAGCCCCACGTACTGTGGAAGTGCACCCCCGACAACCCTGACGTATGTAGTATCTGTGAGCTAAAGCCACGAGGAGACTACTACTTCAGTGGACACCAATACCTCTGTCGGCCATGCTACAGCCGCGAGTGGAACAGACCACACAACTTCAGCCGTCAACAGCTGGAAGCTTTTCAAGTATTGAATTGAATTGAATTGAAAATGACTTTATTCATAAATCATACAAGTATGTACATTGAATGGCGTCAAAATTCGTAAAACTACTTAAACTTACAACATAATATCAGCTGTACAGTTCATCAAAATTATACAGTACTTTTTGTGTTAAGTATATTTTAAGCTGGGATTTAAATTTTTTACTATCATCAATTTTCCTCAACCCCTCTGGAAGCCCTTCCAAAAATTTTCTTCCAGCACATGACGGGTTTTTGTTATAAAATTCCAATCTATGGGCACCAACAGCAATTTTGTTTCTATACCGGGTGCCATATTCGTGATTATCCCTTAGTTTAGGTAACATACTTTCAGACAAAAGATTTTTAGTTAAAAGAACGGTATGGAAAACATAAATGCCGTACACAGTCATTATACCCATGGCTAAGAAATGATCACGTACGGAAACATCCCAGTTTAAATTCAACATTAGTCTTATTGCTCTTTTCTGCAAAATTAAAATTCTGTCCAAATTTTTCTTTGATGTTCCACCATAAACACTTATGCCAAATGATATTGCGGATTCAATGAAAGCAAAATGAATCTTTTTCAAAATATCTGCTGAACAAAATTTAGACATTCTATAAATTGCATAAATTCCAGATGTGATTTTGCTGACAACATGGTCAACATGGGAGTTCCATGAAAGATTTTCATCAACTACTAAGCCCAAAAATTTAGTTGTAGTAAATTGATTAACTACAAGGGTAGGGTATGTTAAAAAGCTTAAAATGGAAACACTTTAAGTGCATTTAAAAATTATTCCATTTACTTTTTTGCTGCAAAATGAATTCAATAGGATTAAATTTTTCATGAAAGAGCTTTGGTTCTAAAATATCTTTTATCGGTACAAAATTTTTTCTTAAACATTTTTTCTAAAAAATGGATTTTAAAATAATTTTTGAAAATTTTTAATTTATTTTAGAGATACTGTAGTCTGTTTATTAATAATGATTAAAACGTTGGAGTGACTATGAGCAGGGTTTAGATTTTTAATCAAATGGTTTGGTTATTGACAATAACAATATGGGTAAATTCTTTAAGAATTTTAAATTATATAAATTTAGATTACCAGGCAAGCACTTTAACATCAGCTAGTCTTAATTTGTTTCATTGTAAACACTGTTTTGAAACGTAAGAAAGAAAAGTTAAAAGTAAATAAAAATGTTACAGTATTGTTTTCTGTCACACATACAATATCACTCAGAAAAAGTACACACTTCTATTTTGTAAAATCAATTGAATACCAAGTACATAATGGCATACAGAATATACAGAATGGCTTGTCCACGCTGCGTATTCCACATCACAGGACGACTGTTTATATAAAATCTTTTGTGGTAACTACATGCTGCCATTGGAACTCTGTATCTTATCCTTGGAAAACCGATCCTGACTGACAGTGGCGCTGAAAAAAATATTACCTTAACGGGATGGCATGCATTAGGCCTGGGTGCAGCAGAGGGTGTATGTGTGTGTGATTCGATTATTATGTTATTAGACACTGTTTGTTTATTGTAAACTTTGTTGTTTAATTTTGTAAATGTTTATCATTATTGTTAGTGGGGAGCGAGCTGGTTTAGAGGTTAGAGTGCAGGACTTCGGTTCCAGAGGTCCCGGGTTCAAATCCCGCCAATTCACCAATAGATTTTATCCATGTAATAATGCCGCAACCCCTAGGTCTAGCCTGAAGTAATGTGAAAAACAATTCTGGGCTCGTGCCTATAGCGTCCTAGGAAAAAAATATTATTGTTAGTGTTTTAGATGTTAACTTCAAGAAAGGTCCGTGAGGTCCCAAGTTCGCCTCAATAAAGAAGGATTTTCATTTCACTACATTTCATTACATGATTCCATAACTATCCACATTATTTATAGCGGAGTATAATATAACATTTTTCAGAAAATCCGTGATTGTATTGATATTCACAAACATCAAGGCACTACAGCAGCCTACCCACTCATGAGTGACAAAGATATAAGGAGACTTAGACTCCTTGAATGTTACTTCGCATCGTATGAAGGTAAGGAATACCTTAGTAGCGGGGTAGTCGTAAATTTTCAAGTGTGGGACCGCTCACCAAAGTCCTGAAAAATACCGGTTGTTTCAAAATATACAAGTTCTTTGGGAAAAGCAGAGTGGGAATGCCACTAGAGCACTGCACGTTTTAGCACAATAATAAGTTTCGTTGTAGATAAATAACAGAAAAACAACAGAAATAACAAAATCCTAAACAATTGATTCCAACAATGCTATATAGGCCTACTTGTAATAGGAAATAATAAAATAACTGCTAAGTGTAAATTTCAACCCTTTCTAGAGCATGTATTTATGTTCAAAATTAAGCCTTTTCTAGTTTAGTTAAAGTAAAACCACTAGTGTAAGATCTCAGCCAATATCAGTCATTCATTGGAGATCCTCACCCTATAAACTTTACACGACAATAACACCTGAGGAGTAAACGTATGAGACAAGGTTAAGCCACGAGTAAATCCAGTGGATTTAAAAACATTTATTAAAATAAAAATGTGATAAAAAAGTACATATAACATAAAGGTAAATTGACTTGGCGAATAAATACAGCAAGGAGCACCAAAAAAGACGAGAACTGTACATAGGACGGAGACTTCAATACTGGATTCTAATAAAATTTCTAAGCCGTATTTCCAGATGGCTTTTCCTAGAAACAAAGAAAAACTTGGTTAAAAATACCCTTATCTACCTACCTATAAATTTTAGTAAACATGTATTTGAAATGTTATAAAGTTAAATGAGACATCGTGTCTTGTTTAGAATCAGTGACACATTTTGTGCTAAATATAAATTCAATACACATGTTAATGGGCAATTAAATAAAATAGAAGGTATTTATTAACAAGGGAGGAATTTAGACAGAGCAACACTATAGAACCAAAATCCGGGGCAGCAAAATATCATGGCAGCGCAACTAACGCCACTGAGGAGTGTTATAAGTAAAAGTTCAATAGTTGTGAAAGTGTATTAGGGGTGATAAGCAAAGGCAATATTTTAGAGAGTAGTATTTTTTTAATGAAAACAAAATAAAAGTGTTCAAATGTGCAATATTCCTCATCATTTTTCAACTAATGTAGTCAGTTCTATAATATGTTGTTGGCGTTATATGGATTTAAAAGCTATACAATTTTTTGGCGAATAGTTTATAAATGGCATCCGACTTTGAAATCAACCCTACAAGGTATCAAACCAGCATCCATCCAAACCCAGATAGATTTCTGTCTGTTTCTGTAACAAATAAAATATTGAATAAATCGTGCTAGACTTTTGATCAAAGACAGTTATTGTAGGCTTTCCCCTGTTCAATATCAATCTAGGGGATTCAAACCATCTACAAATCTAAAGGTTTTTGAACTTTTACCATAACCATTTAGCGTAGAACAACGTTCAATTTACTAAATTGTTTTTTAATAGTTTGGTGTGAAATTGCAAAGTTTTATGTTTTTAAGGTAGCCTAAAATTTTTGAAACCACCTTTTTACCTCATGAAACCCCCCCATAAAACCTTGTTCCCATAGTAATATTATGCTAGTTTGTGAACACATCTGAATAAACGTAGCTTATTACATTTGAACCAAATTTCATTAAATACTCAAGTTATCGTGCTAAGGGACGCATATTATCAATTTGAATGGATGGTGATTTTGGCCTTTGGGAACCTCAAAAAAAAATATGTTCCGGGGCTAGGTCTTACCGTGAGACCTACAGTAATAGCTTATTCCCTATAAAGGAAGTTGGCTTAAAAGAGTTATTTGTTGGAGACCAATAAGTACTCAACAAGTTCAAATCAAATAAATTTAGAAAAATAATAAAGAAACCTGTTGCCTTGTTAAAATTCAATCATGGCTGGTAACTTTATCAACAAAAACTCTGTAAATTAATGAATTTACAAACCACGATTGAGTTTTAACAAGTTTCTGTGTTTGGACAGGAGATTTGAAGATTTATAATCTTAAGTTTAAAATTGTTGTCCTCCCATTGCAAAGGTTAGTTAAAGCTACTAATTTACTACAATAGAACTTGACTGATCCCTTTAAAAACAACAGCTTGAGACCTTAAACAGTTTTTACCTCAGGATGCTCGTTGTCACCAGTGGCTTTACTTATGACGAAGGTTCCTCTCCTCCTCACAGAAGTCTCCATATTGCCACTGTTGCTAGGCGGGTCGGGTGCAACAGATGGATTCCCCCCATCAGGTGTTTCTCTCGGCTGAACTGTGACTTGTGAATAACTTTCAAGTGACTCAAGATCACTAGATGACCGACTGTCTTTGCCACTAAAATCCATCAGCTCGTTAACAGATGTTGATGAAACACTTCCTTCTGAACTACCACATGTGTGTTGTCTAACTGGTATTTTTTGTTTCAAGAACTTCTCTAGGTCTCTTAGGTTGTTGTCAGGTGCTGATCCACTAGTCTGAGCTCTCGATTGGTTCCTATCCTGAAGATCCCTTGAATCAACAGAGATTCCAGACATGAACACTCCGGAGCTGTTTACAGTCGATACTCCGTCTTGACAGTCAGTTTGAGTCACGCCGTCCGCTACTTTTACAGGGGGAGGTTTGCAGGTTAGGAAATGCTGCAACAAAACATTTCCCAACTCCTCACAAACATGACGAGACCCTAGATTTTCATTCTGAGGTGACCGTTGCTCAGTGATGTCATCTGTTTCTGTGCTTGCGTCTTTCATACAGACAGAACTTGTTTCTGATTGCTCTGGTTTATCACTTGTTTCTGTAGATGACTCTTTAGTTTCTGGAGGTAAAGTCTGACTAGTGTTATCTGTGATTTTTATCGACGCCGGTTGAAAATTTGATATTTGGTGAAGTAATTTGGAAAGTATATCCTCGCCGTTTTGTTGAGTTGATGTATATCCACAATTGTCTCCTGTTTCTGTAGTGGCGTCTAACAAGCAACGGTCTTTTTGGCTGCTATGATTCAAGGAGTGGTTACTTGCAGGCATTTTAACTTGAGAAGCGTTGCTAAGGGGCTCTAAAACAGCTGATCTTGTGTCTCCACCGTAGTACTGCGGTGATGGATTAGAGGAAAGGTTTTCTTTGTTTTCTGTGGATCTAAAAAACGAAAGTTCACTGCTCATGGACCCGACTCTTAAAAATTTTATGAGATTCTCAAGTCCAGCCATTTCATTTCTGAAGTTGTTCTCAAGAGTATTCTTGTAATCGCTAATAATGTCATCGGCTAAGAATGGGTCCTCCCTGAAAAGAGAACAATAACATTTACACATCAAATTAACATCAGAACAATTATGTTTCAAAAGTAACTTAACATTCTATCAATTCCCATTAAAATTCTATTACTTGTGTTGATTCTGTGTCAGGGAGTTACTCAACTTTGTTCTAGAGTGTTGCGCCCATTTAACCTACAAAATAAAAATAAATGCATTTTAAAACAATGTTTTGGTGTTTTAAAAAAAAGTTTAGCCCTACAGAAAAGAATTTACGAACAACTATGGACATAGTGATAAGAAAATAATAGCATGAGTACATCATGAATTGTTTCAACCTAACTGTTCTAATGTTCACTTCCAAAGAGTTTGTACCCTTATCTCATACTAAATGCCTAATACATTTGAGCTGTAGGCCACAAGAGATGATAATAACCTTTCAAGGTAAAGTCAAATGGTTCTTTCAAATTAAGAATTTGGAGCTTATGCAAAGGAATAGTAACAAGCAATTCAGTTGAAGGAAAACAACTATACAATCGAGTACTAACCCTTCAATAGCCTCAGTGTTATCGATTTGGTCATTTATATCATGCGCTTTTTCTTTTTCGGATGATGTGCTCTCTCCTTCATTTAAAAATACTTCGGTTTGGCTTGCAACAAAGGCAGGAACTATCTGTCTTTCATTTTCCAAAATGTTGTCTAAAATCTCTTCTTTTGGTTCCTCAAAATAATCTTCTTCAATATCGAATACTGAACAGTTCTGATATTGTTGCACATCTTCCAAAGGAGTAACAACAACCTAAAACAAAGATGTTTTACTATAATTTTTTGTAAGGTAAAATTATTGTACCGTGGTAAATGTTTTTCACAATAACACTAGAGGACCCATGCTGCTCCGCAGCGTTGAAATAAATAATATCCGAGAAATAATCAAATTTATGATTTTTGATTGAGTAATACAGTATCTTGAACTTAATTAATTCAAACGATCAATAGCTCAAATTCTGAAATTCAATAGCCTATAATTTACTGATTATTTTGAGTCTAAAACATTATAAAAAAACATAAACAATACTGTAGCTACTGATTTTCAATCATAGAAAAAACTTATAAAAAGTAATACTATTAGTTTTTCCACTTGTTATTTTTTTTCTTAAAAGAGGTTTAAGATACGAAATTGAAACATTGCAAAAATATTTATGACAAATAGAAATAGACAAAGCTACAAAAAAATTATGACACTTTTTCAAATTCATGAAACAAAATGGCAGCCATTAAAAACTTGTAAAATTATCGGTTTTTTAATTATTTAACAAAGTTTAAAATCACCACCATTTTGTTTTATGAATTTGAAAAATGGTCATAATTTTTTTGTGGCTCTACCTAGTTGTAAATAAATGTTTACAATGTTTTTAGTTGTTTAAATGTTTACATAAATAAATTAAAGTTTTTGCAAAGTTTCAGTTTTGTATCTTTAACAAGTATTTTTAGAAAAAAATAATAAGTGCTAAAAACGAAATGGCGGCTGTGTGAGTAACTAAGGACTTCTGGACAATTTAAATATAATATTTATTAGATATATTATATTTCTTACTCGGGAACAAAGCCCTAAAATATTGGTTGAGAGTTCCGGGACACACTGTATTTATTGTCATGCGGGTTGTGTCAACTGTCCCAACGCCACTGGTGAAGGGGCTAAAGTACATTTTACTTATTTGTAGGCCTATACCTTCATGATTTTTACTGAAGTGTACTGGAATTTTGACTGCTATATCCAAGATTAGTAGTAAAAGAAAAGAGTTTTGAAGGGTTCTAAAATGTAGAAAATGGCTATTATCACCCAAACCGCCTATAACAATGCATCACTTGGTTCTGTGTACTACACGGTGAACGTGGAATGGAGTACAGAGTTAGTGTGAGTACTGACCTTGAGTTGTCCTCTGCAGGCCCCCTGAGAGTCGTCAATACTGAGCCAGGTGGACAGACAAGGCAGGCCAGAGCGCAGGATGGCTACAGAGGTAGAGGCTCGTCCAACACACAAGCTCAGCTGTTCTTCAAACACACTAAACACTAGCCGCTTTTCCTCCTGTAATGGTGTAAATATACTGAATGAGTAATAATTGTGTATTTATTACTTCACTATACGCTGGGTTTACACGATGCCAGTAGTTCAGACCAGTGCCAGATTTAGGGCACCTGCGGCCCTAGGCCAAATTACTTGAGCGGCCCCCACCCCTATGGGGTAAATTCCTAGCGATTGCAGAAACTAAATCGTGAACATCATCCATGGGCTGCAATCACAGAGATCATCATCGACACCCATATTGTCAGAAGACAACTGACTGACATGACATTATTATGTTTAAACACTTCAGAAATATTGACCACTAATGTTCTAATTAATCTAATATTCATGTTTATGTTGGTGTGAGAAGTTTAATTTATTTTTTTTTTGTTGGTTGTTTGTGAAAAATTATGTTGCATTGGGTTTTAAGATTATCAGTCACATTCACATATTTATGTTATGTCACGGTCAGGAGTCTATCTCTTTCAGTTTTGATTACACACTTAAAATTTTAGTATTATGTGTATTTTTTGTAACCTTGACCTTTGTAACCAGCTAAGTAAAAAATTTTTGCGTTTAGGTTTTGAGATTCGAGATTAGATTTTTTAAAGTTTCGGTTTTGGTTTTGAGATTCAAAATTTCTGGTTTTGACCATCAGTAATAAAAACCAACAATGTTTTTTGCATAGTTCATTGGATTTGTCATGATAAAATGAGGGTCAATGTGTTACCATGAGAACTATGGTAATAGCTCATTTCCTATATGAGAAATTCATTAAAATTATGGTCATTTGTTGGATCGAGGGCCAGTATAGTTTATGACAAATGGGAAGTTAAAAGCTCGAGAAACATGAAAAAAATATAGGCCTACATGCACTAAAAAAGTGGGTACGGTATTTATTACCTGCAGCAGGTATCTATGATTTTTAGTACTTAACCAACAGTTTTTATAGGTTTTCTGGAGGACCAATACAAAAAATTAAATAATAATGGGCCAAATGTTTAGTGCAAAAACTATAAGTTTTACTTTTAAATTTTTCATTTAATTTCATATCTACATATATCTATATAGGCCTAATAAATACTCCAACACAACATTTGTCAGTTGAACTACTACCCCATTTCTTAACCGATTTTGACCATTCACATCTCAGTGGAAGAGCGTGTCAGGTAGATGTGCAAACTGATCTTAAATTTGTGAAAAAGTCCCTTGGGCTTTGCCCCACTGGCTTTTGCAGTTCCCATTTTATCCTTATGAAGAACATGTTTGTTTACATTATGATCAGCTGGATAATTTAATTGCTGTTAATATTTATTTTGCAATTCAAGGATCGGCTGAAATATTGATAGTTTACAAAAAATTACCAAAGGTTAAACTGATAATGAGAATTATATTCAACATTCATCAAGAGCTGTGCTTTTGTCCAGCTGATGTTTTAAAAGCAATTTACGCCATAGTTGCTTAAATCACAAGAAGAAATTTAAGATACAAGCCTTAAAAACTTCTAAGGGTGCCGTTAATACTATTTACGCGAGTTGCATACACTACTTTAGCCATGGCAGTTTTTTATTAACTAACAATCACAACTCATAACTTCTTAGAGAGGTTATATTTTTGTGTACAACCTCTCATTGCCACTGTCAGTGACGTAACAACTCATTGTACCAACCACTAATTGCACTCACTCATAATTAAATTGGTCAAAACCGCTGATTAGTTGAAGTTTGAAGCAGTCAAAGAAGTCAAACAATGCTGTTAAGTAAGTAAAAAATGCTGTTAAGTGAATCTTTCAATTCTAAGAACTGAACTGAAACGGCTACAGTAGGCCTAGTTAAAAAACCATTGTAGGTAAAATCTGTTAAATTATGATTACTTACTTAGCATGTTATAAATTAAGTTTAGTGTTCAATTTACAAATGACCTAAAGCATATGACAGAATCCAAATTAGCCTAGAAAAAAAAAAAAAAAACATGATAAACCGTGTTAAAATAGATTATTTTATTTAGCCTATATCTAGTAGTTGCAACAGAACAATGTTAAAAAAACGAGTACACAAAACACTTAACCAATCACAAATATATGTTGCAGGCATGCACACTCTAGACATTTAAGTAGCTAACCTTCTGTAGGTATTCCACTGGAAGGTCTACGTCCCAGGACAGGTTCCAGATGGGGTTGTGGTTTCTTCTGACAACAGGAGTAGTGAATCTCGGTCCAGCACAAACAAGTCCTCCAGTCCCACAGTTCTGTTCACAACAATCGCCAATCCCGAAAGAAACCCAACTGCTAGGAGGTACTTTCCCCTTCTTGCCATTAGACGGAGCTTTAACAGCCTTTAAATTAACTGCCCGGTCAATTTTAATCATCGCTTTAAAAGTCTTTGGTTTTGTCTTCTCAGGCTTGGGTATATTTTTGTCGAGAGACTCATTGGAAACATAATTGGCAACATCCTTTTCTTCCTTGAAGAATCCAGTAATGGTGTCCGAGACGCTTTTGTCACTGGTTGATTCAGAAAAAGCTTTCCCTCCAGTGTGAGCGACTGTGTTCAGTGTGTCTTTGAAATCAGCAGGAGGGCCTAATATAAATGGCAAACTTTCCATCGAACTGTTTGAACTCAATGGTGAGTGAAAGGATAGAAAATCATCAAGATCACCGTTCAAAGAGCTATTGATTTTCTTAGAGCCAGTGACAATACTGCTCACTTCCGCAAGCCCTCTTTGTTTTTCTTTCAACAATTCACTTTGAAGTCGGTTAAACCTATGTTCAATACTTTCAGCAAGAATGTCTAAATCTTCCTTCATAACTGGTCGAGAAGAACTCACTTGATCTCTTTCTTTTGCTGAGTCAACTTTGTTATTTGACATTACAGTATTGTTTACAGGATTATCCAACAAACCTTTGTCTTGAGATTTCTGCAAACAATGATTATCCGTATTAAAAGGACCGATCCAAAATCTATTCTTCTGTATTGCTAGTTCTGTATTGGGTTCTCTAAGAGCGTCAGGACATGTGGCAGATATTCTATCTAGCAGTGCGCTGATAGGCTTCAGTTCGTGATGTGATGCATGTCGATCCCCTTCTCTGCCTTTACTCTCCACATTGGCTTGAAGCTCCCTGGTTTGTACCGGGGTGGGAGGAGCTATGAAGTTAGAGTATGTGACGGAGACTCGCAGTGTTCCTGACGGACACTTCTGGTAAGGAGACGTTACGGATGATGGCACCAGAGCTAGGGGCAGCTCTAAAACCTTGGTGATGGCGATCTCTTGTTGTCTCTCATCAAACTCCAACTCCATCAGGCACAAGTCATCCATCGGCAACAGGGCCTGTCACAACAAGTATTAGTCATTACACTAAAAGTTACCAAGGAAAATTGTAAAAGATTTTATATTGCAAAGTTATTTTTATTTTTATATTACAAGCAAAAACATTCAACAGAAAAAAAAAACGTAAGTACACACAAAGCCTGAAATAGCACACACATATCAATCTGATTGTCACCCTACAGACACTTTTAGTTTTCAAGTAAAGATGACTAAGAAAGTGTCAAAACAAATCATTTGCAACTTGCAACACATTTACTCAGAACGTATTGTAGCCAGAAATGCCTGGATGGACTCAGCAGTGAGAATAATAACAGGTTATTCATGATTTTAAAAAATAATTAATTTTAAAAGGAGATTAGCAGCAGTGTGAACCAGATAACCTCAAGACAACAAGGCATAGTATTATCTGATATTGAGTTCATGAGCTGCAGATGAACCTCTCTTAACCTAAATGGAGGGGAGTTCGTTTTTGATAACCAAATTTCAGTTACAAAGTTACCCCATTTTTTTCAGTGGTGTTGAAAATCAGGTAATAAACTGAAGTACATGTTGGTTGAGGTTATATAACACTTTATATAAACTTTAAGGCCCAATATATACATGTAGATATATTATATCAACCCACTACTTCCAATAACACTCCATCTTTAGGTGCACAGTGTTACACTAATAAACTATAGGTAGTCTTGTTTCACTTTAAAAAGTCTTTATTTGCATGGTGTCAGGCATTATGTAATTATTAAACATAGAAAAACAGGTTGGAAACACGATAATACGTGAAAAAATAGAGCACGTGCACGGCTTAAAAACTGACGACCGACTGTTCAATCCTGGTCACAGCGGGAGTTACGTGGATGACTGGAATAGCTGATAACACGGTGTATCAACTTATCTACTCAAATTATTTCTTATCTTGTTCGATTTGGATCATTTTCAAAAAAATTGGATTGGCTGCTGAAGAGAAAAGCTAACAATAAAATTGACAAAGATGACAAAAAATAAGTCACATTAGAGTTCTATACTCTGAACCAACGATTAGCAACCCGTCCATTAAGTAGGCACAATTATTCAGTAGCTTACAGAACCAGCACCAGCCTTCAACCTAAGCTGTCAGCTCCATGACACAGGAACACATCATTATTGGAAAAGCCAGGTGTTTACAAGGTAAAGTGTGGAGAGTGTGATTCGTATTATATTGGACAGAGTGGTAGGTGCTTTAAGACCACTGTCATCACTTTTTAAGCTGTGCACGAGCTCTCAATGTTTTCGTATATTATCGTGCGTCCGTCCTGTTTTTCTATGTTTAATATTTACTTAACCCCTGGTGTTATGCAAATGAAGACTTTTCATGTAACAAGAACATAATTTAGTGTACCACTACGCACCTGAAGATGGAGTTATCTCCGAAACGGTCATAGTGCAGTATCGCCCCTGATTCAGTCTATGCTTACTGTCTACAGACATTAAGAACAAAATAATATTATTATATTTTCACGCAATCTGCCACACTGAAGAATTATCAGTTAGAAGTGTTGGAAGAGGTTCTACTGTAGGCCCATTTTTTCAGTTTCCAATTTGATACCGGTAATGGATTTGTGGATTGTTTACTCAAGTGTTCAATGATACACCTAGCTATAAAACTGAGTTACCATGGCAACCATGTGGTCGCGAGGGGTTGGCTTGTAGTAGCGCAGCCACAGTCGCAGGGTGACGCCAGAGCTACAGGCCGTCAGCAAAGGAGACAGAGGTAGCATGACAGGGAGCACCAGGGAGTGACGATGCACAGACGCCAGGCAGGGCTGTGTCTCCACGGCAACCACTCGACTGGTTGTCTCCGAGCGGCTCATCTCAACTGGGATTATTGCAATTATTTGAGACATTTTTTATTAGAGGGAGTTTTCCCATACAAATTCTCCTTGCCTAAGAAATTTCCTAAAATTCACTTAACACTTAAGTTGGGCTCTGAATCAAAGAGATATAATATTAGCACATAGTTATTACACACACATAGGCATTGGAGGTTGATTTTTACAATGGTTTGTGGATTCAAACATTTTTTATTTAGTTCGCCTTGATTAGTTTAGGCCGGAATGAATGTTCGGGCTCAGCTTGGGTCAGGTAAGTTATATTAGAGGTGTGTGAGCGGCCAATGTTGATTGCCAAAAGTATTTCTGTTGAATACAAGAACTTGTTTACCAATTCAAACCTGTGGAACAACTTTTATTGTGAGCTATAGCAACTCTCAAGACCCATCAACTATGACAGTGACAACGTATAAGGTACGAAGAAAATCAAATAAAATTTTAGACACTGTCACATTCTGTGACCGGCTCACACAACTAAGTTCTTTTTTAGTAAAAAGTTGGCGACAGCTGGTCCATATAGATAGTGCCCATGTATATTTCAGTATCCAATAGTCAATAGTAACACTAAGTACTACAAAATAAATTGTTTTATTCGCATAGTTCTAACCTTTTGACTGGTGGTTACTTCCAATAAAAAATAATGTTGGGACAAATGGGACTATCCATATACATTTGTTCATTACATATTAAGTTAAATATCAGTAAAGAATTTGTATTGAATATAGTTAATTAAATAATTACCTTTGAACCCAGGTGTAATTTGAGGAAACTTATAGTCAATGTAGCAACTTAGTTCCTCTTGACCATCAGCAAACAGCGGGAATCCCTTCACACTGTCAATACCTAA
The DNA here is from genome assembly GCF_028750875.1 of Macrosteles quadrilineatus. Lineage (NCBI taxonomy): Eukaryota > Metazoa > Arthropoda > Insecta > Hemiptera > Cicadellidae > Macrosteles > Macrosteles quadrilineatus. The sequence goes on from NW_026542596.1 coordinate 79,978,320, forward strand.
CAGGAATTCATGGTGGCGCCTTTCTTTGTAGGTAAAGTTTTTAGGAATATTTATTTCAAAGTTAGGTCTAGACAGGCTTTGATGTTGTCCCAGTAAACTTGAACAGCTGATACACAAGGAGGTGTCATCAGGAGTCTGCAGATTGGGCAGAATCATGTTCTGTCCGCAGTTAGTACATGCTGGTATTTTAACACAGCTGGACATTGGAGCCTTAGGCGGTTGAATATTGTGGTTATCCTTGTGATTCCTTACTGTTGAAGTCTCCACAACTGATACAGTTTTACCCTCCAAGTCTTTCATATTGAGCCGAGGAGTCTCTTTGGATCGAAAAGTTATGTCACGTTCTGTTTCATTTGGTGTTTTCACAGTGGGAACATCATGTGGGGATTCATCTAGAAATAAAACATAAAATTGAACCAGTGATTCAAATCAAAATAGAGACCTACTGTTTGTTTGAAGGATATTGTTTAATGTTAGTATGGTTTTTGTTGGCAGCAGCTAGATTACTTAAATAGATGCACACTGAGATGAGGACAATACTTTTTGAATGAAACAATAAAACACAAGGAAACAAGAAGCTTGACCTTAATTCTATTTTATAAGCTGAATTTGGTTAGTAGAGGATTATATGCAAAGATAAGGTTATTCTTGTACATCATGCTGCCAGAAAAAAATCAAAACATCTCTTGAGTTTAAAAGTTACACATCTTTTACATTAATTAAATAGTGTAGGGTATCAGAGGCAGTCAAGACAATTTTAATGACAGGTAAGGCTCTTGGAATTATGAAGAACTAAGAAAACAATTTTGGCACACTCTATAATTTGACTAAAATATTAAAACATTCGTTGCATTTGCAAAACTTGACCTCAGTAGTATAAAGCCGATTAATACTCACAATACATATTTGATATTTCCCAAACCAAAGAATCACAATTATATTCAACATACCTAAAAGATCATTGCCATAGTACAGCTTATCTTTGCCAAGCTGAAGCTTGATCTTGATGTGGCCAACGACGGTGACATTGTCAGAGATCACTGGAAGTGTATCCTCCATCTCCACACTCCCCGGTGGCAGGGGTGCCAACCTGAAGGTGCCAAGCAGTGCTGGCACTCGCTGGTGCAAGTGCCGCCAACACACCAGACAGTTGGCGTCTTCCAGCTCCTGCAGAGTGTGTGGTGGCTTCAGAGAATGTGCTGAACTCTGTCCGAAGTACACCACTGCAACGTAGAGTGGAATATAGATGACAGTAGTGATGTGCTAAGGCTGAGTTTTTTATTTAACAAAATCACGAGAAAAGATTTTAATTTACTGAGGGTTGGATCAATTGGATTTCAAAATCTAACGTGAGTTCAAACTTAGTTTAATAAATGTTGGATTTGGTCACCAGTAAATGCAGCGTTAAACTTAGTACCTATCATAAAACATAAATCTGCTGCAATTTGCATTCATCACGATGTTGTGCTGACTATATCTCTTAATGTAGAGATAATTTTCAAAGAATCAAGAACCAAGAATTTATTCACCATTAAATATACAGTATACAATAAGGTGTCGTCAAAGTGTTAACACAAATCAATAGATGATGTCTTGAGGGTCACAGCTCAGGTACTCTTCAGCTCTTCAACTCTTCGGGCACTCTACTTTTCATTATCATCATTACCTAAGGTCATGAAAGCATTGACGTCCATAATCACGATAAAATTTCCAGTATCTCCCTCAGTAACAGAAACGCCATCACCATCGTCTCTCCCGATCACGGCAAAATCCTGAATATCTCCTGCTTTGCAGATATTATCGCATCTTAGGTCATGGAAAAGTCATCGGCAAAATCCTAGACATCTCCCACCATTTGTAGACATTATCATCATCTCCTGCGGTCATGGAACAGTCACCATACTCTTGCATGGTCGCGGCAAAATCCTGAACATCTCCCGCAGTCGTGAACACATTACCATTGTTTCTCGCAAATACGGAAACAGTATCAACGTCGTCCGCAATCACGGCAAAAGCATGCATTTTTTTATCGCAGAACTTAACAACCCTGTTTTATGACCGTGATTGTAAAAGCTTGGCTCAAGCTTGATTTGCTAACTTAGTGCTCGATCTCTCAGCTCGAATATCGAGCCGCTCGCACACATCTACTAATAACACATGCAAAGTGCATTTTACATTTTAGGAGATTATGATTTATCTTAAAATGGAAATAGAAATGTTTAAGAAAGTCTAGTAAGTTGAGTACCTATCGGGTTTTGCTACCTACTATATTGCTATATCAACTAGTCCTTAACATTTTCAAACTGGCATAAAAAAATTTCCAAAGTTTTTGAACTTCTCAGAAAAGAACAGACTGTTGTTTTTAGGTTACACTGAAAAAAATAATTTAAAACTATCGTAAATCAATATTTACCATCTTGGATTTGCCTTCGGGAACAGAACCTGAGAGGGGAGGCCTTCCAGCTTTGAGCCTGGGACCTGGGGGAGTCTTCAACAAACTGACACTCGACAAAGTAAGTGGCTCCAGGGGGTGGCACCAGGTCACCTGGACAAACATCGTGTAACTACAGATGATTATCACGTAAATACAAGTATCATGTAGGCCCAATATTCAACCAATGTAACAAAATTTAACAATAAACTATAAGGTTATAATGAATGGACCCATGCACAGTTTGATCAGGGCCCAGAACTTGTTACGAGGCAAAATGAATCCAATTCAATACCCTTTTCCCTTTATTCCCTTATCACTACAATACCAGATGCTTGCTCCTGTGATGTGTACTATGATGGTACTTCACAATTAATAGGCACTTACATAAAAACTCAAGAGACTATATAGAAACTAGCAGCTGAGTTTTAAAAGATTGTTTATAATTATAATCTTGACTTACCGTTCTTGTTTTTGTTGTCAACAGCTTGATTTATCTTCTTCCAGCCAGCTGGAGTAAGAGTCAGGCTGTCTACAGTGATTCGGAAACAGTTGATCTTCTTCATCAAATCTCTCACATTTTTCCCTGCAACTTAAGTATTAGAAAACAGTGAAAATTTAAAACGTTCTTTAAATATGTTGGTACAAAGATTTATGCTAACTTTGATCATCCCACACAACTGAAGAATTTGTATTAGGATAAAAAGATGTTTTAAATATACTGAATACCCTCAGGAAAGGCATTTGAATTATGAATAGCCTAGATGTAAGATATTTTTCTCCACAGGGCAATTTAGGACTTTAAACTGTTAAAGCCCAGGTTCTTACCTTAACTGAGATTATATGAACTAGTCTTTTGTCTAATAGTGACAACATTGCTTTCATTGGTCTACCTAGTGATTTTAACACATATTTGGATATACTTTTGATCCTAAATGATCTCTAATAATTTATTCTTGAAGCTATCTGGATTTTTCTTTAACAGGTTTCAAACCTTGTAGAAAAAATATGTACAAACAACCAAACCACACAGTTTGTCAACTCTCCATATTTGCATAAGTAAGCCTACCCCTCACAACATAGTCAGTACAAAACTAAGACCTGAGGATGATTGGGCATGTAGGCCTATCGCTTTATTTTACCCTCCTTCATTTTTGTAGTTGCAGGATTTGGCGGTCAGAAAAAATCCAGAAAGCAAAAGACAATCAGAAAAAGTTATATATCCATGTAGATATAGTGGAAAATCATTATTTCACAGCAATCGTGGGAGACGATGATGTAGTCTCCTTTACCGCGAAAGATGTTAACGATTTCTCCACTACCACATAAGACGTTCAGATTGATTTTGCCACAGTCGCAGAAGTCAAAAATTATCTCTCTCAACAAAGAAGGTATAGACGATTTCACTGCGATCCTAGTAGATGATGAAGATGCCTCCACGATCGCAAATAAAATATTCACCATTTTGCCATGAACGTGAGATATTTATGTGACCAAGGACAATGCCGTTCATTTTCAATTTAGTTTGTTTGTGAGTTTGCCGTGACCTTATTTTGGCCTAGGACCTTAAGGCTGACATTTTTTACTTAATCTGAAGTAAAAAGGTCTTACAGATCCGAAATATTATCATCAACAAATAAAATGATTTATTAGGTAGTCTCCTGGTTCTGTGCCAATCGGATCATCAAAAACCAAGGGTTGAGTTTATCTTGTCGAAGCATTACCGCATGTATTTCTAAACCCCGAGCCTCGGCGACCAGCCTAATCCGAATAGAGAGGCCACTCTGCCGGTGCCTCATAGATTGTAAATACGGCCCTGTCCTTCAGTTTCCTTATTTTTAAGGTTGACAGCATTTCCAGAACACAAAACAAAACTGTGCAGTCGGTTCATATAAAAATCAATAAAAACTGACCAGTAAGAGAATTGATGCCAATGTTGCTGGTGCCCGCTGGATGACCAAAGGTAGATGGCGGGCAGCTGGTATTTGCAGAGTTACAGTTATCCTGAAACCATAAGCAGAACTAAAGAATCTCCTTGAGAAAAAAAATCTTAACAGCTTTGAAATACAGGGTGGCCAACAAAAAGGTTCAAACCTTTTTTTAAGAGGTTGTTGGTCTCTTTTAACCTTGCATTTGCCTGTCCACATAGACTACAGATCTGTGTGTGGAATGTATCCAGCAAAGCAAGGGGTTAGCCGGTACAGTACGAAGGTGAATTGTACTGATAAATTTTAGTGGATCCGAACCCACGACAACACTGTCTTGGGCCCGAAGTCTGTGATGCTACCAACTGAGCCACCGACTCACCATAAGACCGATTCAGTTTGATTTTATATTCCCTACTTTACAAATTGTAAAGAGTTGATAAAAAAAATATTCAGGAAAAATTCAAATTTCCGCTCCCTTAGAAACAAAATGGTGGCATATTGCAAATTTTATTTCAGAAGACCTAATTACAACAAATGGGCAGATTTTCATTGAAAAATCAGGGAGCAGGGCTAATAGTAAGCTATTTTATCAAAACATAAATAAAAACTGGTAAATAAGGAGTAAGAGTAGATGCATAGCAGAGCTATTTTTGTATTATAAAAATAAAAACCAAGAGCCACAAGCTGTTAAATAGGCTAATTTATGGTTTTAATTGTTGCAGAACAGCAACCAACTTTTTTAAATTGATGCAATCTTAAAAAAAAAGAAAATAGTTGATTGAATGAGTTTGTTGCAGATTAATTAATTATTAGCTTAAAATATTATGATTCTAAGCTTTAGAACTTATTTAATTATGTAGAACATTATGTAAAACATATTTTAAAATTCATTTTCAAATTAACTAAAAGCAAACCTGATTTTGAAGATCATTTGTAACAACTGAATTCCCGTGAAGATTTTCCGAATGGAGTGTGGCTAAAACAAGCTTTTCTTCTTCTTCTTTCATAACTTTACCTAAGCAAAACAGGCCAGTTTACAACATTGCAACACTACAAAAACAATCATCTTTGTATATTTTAACCTATATCATGATTATAGGCAGGAAAGTGAACACATGGCGTTTGGAAAGCAAACAAATAGTAGCCTAAAGGACAATCCTGATTGATGGTAGCTAGGCCTAACTATGATTAACTTAATTGTTTAAGTTAGTTGATAAAATTATTCAACGGATGAATATCACCTTAATTAAAAAATCAATCATTGACTTTAGAAACCACTTTGTATAAAACACCTGGTCCAGTTGAAGCATTCGTTTCCTGAACAAAGCTTTTTTGCTGGCTCCTCTCGATTTTGTTGTCAACATCAGATCTTATCGATTTGACCAGACCCACTCGTCATGACATGACCCAGTAAGTGGTGGCATCTTACAACAACTCAAACCAAGATTGCATATATCACAATGTCCATTATTTGCTAATCTTTAACAGCTGGCTTGATGGTAGTGAGTGCGACAGAGACAGTATTGTTTTCAAACCTAAAAACTATGAAAGGTCATAAACCCTTTAGAGAACCATTTACCGTTGTTAATATATACCTTAAATTCCAGCCCCTAGATTTTTGAATTCTATTTTGATCATGAAATTATGAATCTAATCATGATTAGAACTAACACCTATGCCGAACAGCAAAGGACAGGTTGTGGGACAGTTTGGCTCGATTTGGAGAAACCTAGGTACCGGTACTGTAGAAGTGCCTAATCTCAATTTTTTTAAATCATAAGTCATTATTTTTTTTTGTTAAAATACCTGAATTTGAGCTTCAATCTAGATAAGCAGGTTTAAACTTTACTCACCCTCCAAATAGTTGCTGATTAACTTCTCTTCATGAGGTGTTACTAACTCTCCACTCTTAGTGCTACTGCTTGATTTGTAAGCGGTTTTGTTGTATTTTTCATCATTGTTGTCAAGTTTTAAAAGTAATTCGTCATGTATATCAACAGGATAGTCTGAATCCTCCAAGACACTTAAAACCATTGCATCTCGTAGCTTTTTTCCCTTCTCAAGAACATCTAGCAGTACATAATCGGAAGCTTCGGACCTCCCTGTGTTTGGAGGTGCCTGATTGGTCTTCGGTGATTCAGGCATATCAAAATTTACAAATTTTTCTTTAGAAGAGTCTTTGGGAATATTAATATGAGTGGGGCAAGTCTTGTAGCCCTTTTTGAATTGTTTGGATTTTTCTTCTTCAATTGTTGATCTAGACGAATTAATGCCGGTCTTTGATTTTTTGCGAGATCTTTTCCTAGTTTTCTTGGATGTTTCTTCAGATGACGCGTTCATGGATAGTTCAAAATCAACTCGTAAGTCACCAATTCTTTTGCCTGAAGATGTTACGATTGGGAAATACTTCTGCAATTGTATCTTAGTTATGTGGTCAAGTAAGTTACTTATTTCAACATGACCAACAATCTCTTTGTTTTCATCATTCACAACCAGAAGTTTCAATTTATTACACTGTTTTAAATAAGTCTCAAAGAGAGATATATTTGTTTGGATGTTGTATTGAACAGTATTGTTGCTCTTTACTGACTCGGGATACTTTGAAATGTCAGCAGGTCTGAAACAAACAAAATGTTAACTAAACATTTGGGCCAAAACAAACATTAGCTCAACCTTGGAAAAAAGGGAAGGTTCCGTATTAAAGATTTGTATTAGGGAGATATATAAAAATAAAAAAGGTGTAGGCCTATGAGGTTGTTACCAGTATCTATAATCATTAGAAATATGCAACTTAAAAGTCCATTTCACCTCCTCTCAGTTAAGGGTTGGTTGGCAACTGACAATTATCACTCTATGCTAGAGCGCTAAGGGTTGCACTTTAGTTCACGCTCCACATTTACTATTTTAAGTTAAAACTTAGCCTAGGTACATTAAATACCAGCTGATTATAACTGTTCTTAACTAACCTAACGTAACCAAACATGCTGTAATTTCATGTCAGTAAATTGTGGGGCGTAAACTTAAATGCAGCTGAGTTAAGTTATAGGCCTACAATATAACCCCTCATATAAGACCACCATGGGACTAAGCCCCTGACCCAACTGCTTTGGAAATAATTAACTAACCGTTCAGAGGTTAGGTACTAAGTTGGCTCAACTGAATAATGTCACACTAAAGTTAACCCTAGATCTGGCGGTCATTTTATTCACCAGTGGCGGGTATATTTTGGCCCTTTGTAGAGGTATCATATACCAAATATCGGAAAGACAGTGGTAAGGCTATATGTACTTGAATTCTAACATTTCTGAATATTAATTTACACCAGAATGTAACATAATTTTTATGACATACCTACCTATATAATAATATTGTGTAGCCTAGCCAACAATTTAATTGTGGATCTCAAAAAACAGCTGCTTTTGTAGTCAGGTGACCAAAACTTTCCACCACCAAAATCTATTTGGAGAACGCTCTAGTTTTTCAAACTATGTTTGAAACTATGTTGTTAGCTTAACCATTTTACCAGACAAAACACTTTTCTCCGTCCAAACCAATGTAATTTTATGACCACAATTAATAACTTTAGTGAATTTGGCAAAAGATTGTATAATATGTTACCTGCTCACATTAAATGTCTTGAAATACGACAATTTAAATTTACTATTAGAAAGATTTTGTGTGATTTATGTGTGTATAAGGTCAAAGAATTTGTAGAACATATTAAGTAGGTTAATGCATATACTGTGATGTAATTGTATGACGTTGCTATACATGTATTTTAGTGTTGATGGCAATAAATGGATTTGATTTGATTTGATTTGATTTCTCACTACATAATACTCGCTCAATAGGCTAATGTTTTATACATGAAAATGAATCCTCAGAATCTCATCTTTCGAATGGTATAATATTCATTGCAAAACCGGTTTTCATAATTTAATAATAGAAAAGCTCGACCCATGTCGTTTTGGTCGATAATCGACTAGTGCCACTGAGGATTCTCATTTTAGTGGTCGATAATCGACCAGCGCCAGATCTAGGGTTAAGGTCAACTGTAAACAAACAGATAACTTAAATAGTGAGAGCGCTTAGCCTGTGTCACGAAGATTGCTTGCAGGTGTCTGTGAGCAGTGAGAAAAACATTTTGATATTGGCTTCCTGGAATGGGCCGGATAAACAGAGGGCAGAAATAATGTGTGACAAACACACAACTTAATTCCATAACAATCATAACTTAGCCTTACCTAACTTAGGCTATTACATAAAATCCCTTATGCCTAGCCTAGGACTCCCTATCACTAGCTTAACTTTTATGGTCTACATTTAAAGTTTGTTGGAAAGGTATTTGCATGTTTTTTAGATGGAATAACCTATACAGCCATATTAATGTCCAATAATCGACCTGTATAAAACTACATTCAAATGAGCCAAAGCCTGGGCCATAACTTGAATTAGGCCTAGCCTTAGATTCCTTGCTTTAAGTAAGATAGACCTAACTTATGCCAAGCTAAATAACTTAGTTACCTGAATGTTACTGAATCTACGTCTCCCCACCATTGTAAAACAACAATCACTTCGTTTGTTAACTTGCTACACCACAGAATTTCATCAATTCTCACCGATAAACGCCCATAAGAGTTTCCTTCTATGAGAGGAGGTAGGGACCTAGGGCTCCGGTCTGTCATCTTACTTTCAACGTTAACTCGATTAGAATAAAAATATACTTTAGATCTGACATTTTTAAGATATCCAAACAAATTAAAACAACATGAGCATTTTACTTACATAACTTTGACTGAAAAAGATTAACCTTATAACTGAATTTTGACAGGACAAAACTCCATTGTCTAACTCCAAGACCTATTTTGTTTTTTGTTTTTGTTGTTGATTTTGTGATGGTATGGTGAGCTCTTGTTCTGTTCCGTTGTTCTTCATTGGTTTTGACCATGCAAACTGATGCTCTGTTCTGTTGGCTTTTGGATTCAGAATACGGCCAACTAAAACGAAAACATACTACAAGAAAGTATTTGTAAAATTATTATAACTAGGAGTAAAATGCAGTTGTCTGCTTGCAATATTGCGTCTATTACTCAACAGTCAATCAACCACAAATTTATTGCAATGGTACTGCACCTAGACCAGACCTAAGTGTGGTTCGTACAAATGGAATGACGTCTATTTTTGTAGTATGCAAGCTGTATTGTCAAAGGATGCATAGGCTCTAACTGGTCATTCATTTTGTATTACTGGTGTATAATACACTCAAAGATGTATTTTGATCCGTATTTGAAATATGCTTCCTTGAATTTTTGGTCTCGCTAACTGCTAACAGCAACCAGTGTAACCAAGGCAACGGTAGGCCTAGCCCCCATGACAACCGGAGTTATCAGGGTTAACCAAAAATACAAAGGGTACCATGATAACAGCACTAACCATGACAAAGGCGGTAGTTATGTCAAAATCGGCAACCAGGGTAACAGAGCCTAGAGGTAACCATGGCAACAGGGGTTATCATGGCAACGGGGATTACAGGTAACGGGAGTTACCATTGTGAGGGGGGACACCATGACAACGGCAGTACTGTAACCATCACATCAGTGTAACCATGGCAGCGGCGGTAACAAGGGCAACAGAGGGTAATAATGGTAACAAGGGTTACCATGGCAACGGCGGTAACCATGGTAATAGGGGTTACTATGGCAAGGACGGTAACCATGGTGACAGGAGTAACCATTGCAGCAGTGGTAACCATGGTAACAGGGTTAACCATGACTACGGGGGTTACCGTGATAACAGCACTATAACCATTGCAAAGGCAGTAGCCATGGCAACAGAGGCAACCAGGGTAAAAGAGGTAACCACGAGAACAGTGATTGCCACGGCAACGGCAGTAACCATGGTCACAGGGGATACAATGGCAACGGGGGTACCATGGCAACGGTGGTAAACCAAGCAACAGAGGTAACTATGACAACATATGTAACCATGGCAACATGGGTAACTATGGCAACATGGGTTTCCACGGTGATGGTAACGGGAGTTACCATTGTGAGGGGGGACACCATGACAACGGCAGTACTGTAACCATCACATCAGTGTAACCATGGCACCGGTGGTAACAAGGGCAACAGAGGGTAATAATGGTAACAAGGGTCACCATGGCAACGGCGGTAATGATGGTAATAGGGGTTACTATGGCAAGGACGGTAACCATGGTGACAGGAGTAACCATTGCAGCAGTGGTAACCATGGTAACAGGGTTAACCATGACTACGGGGGTTACCGTGATAACAGCACTATAACCATTGCAAAGGCAGTAGCCATGGCAACAGAGGCAACCAGGGTAAAAGAGGTAACCACGAGAACAGTGATTGCCACGGCAACGGCAGTAACCATGGTCACAGGGGATACAATGGCAACGGTGGTACCATGGCAACGGTGGTAAACCAAGCAACAGAGGTAACTATGACAACATATGTAACCATGGCAACATGGGTAACCATGGCAACATGGGTAACCATGGCAACATGGGTAACTATGGCAACATGGGTTTCCACGGTGATAGTGGTAATAGGGGTTACCAGTAAAAAGTGAAGTAATTCTTTTCTTTCTCATTGAGAAAAAAACACAACTTACGCTTACAGTTTAGGTGACTAACAGACTTTTCTTAACTACTTTTTATAATAACTAAAAATTTTTATAATACTTTTTTTAAGTAACTGTATAAAACTGTTTTAAATTCGCTATTCAATTAAAGAATTCCCATGTTTCTAAGTTGCTTTGTTATATATTTGTGTCCAAACTCTTGACCACCCGGTACTATTACATACATTAGTATTTCATTTCGTATGAAGTTCGTAGATGTTTCGTCATGTTGAAGTTTTAAGTTTATACTATGATTCTCGAGGGCAATCTTTATAAACTTTTCCTGGTAGATTTTCCAATTTTCAAAGAATGCACGAGGCTGACATTAAATGACTATGCGCTTTAAATTTAGGCAATTGATGGGAAGAGACTATCTTCTTGTTTTATATAAAACCAAAACCTTCTTGTAAGCATATTCGCATATTGAACTGAAGGTTTATTTATTTACATACAACTTAAACAATATGTGGCGGCTCGCTGAAGACGCCATTTGGTAAGTTATATACAAATTCACTGTATAGGCCTAACTTACAAAAGTAACATCAGACAATAGCTTACTGCACTTTTGGTGAGACACTCCTTTCAACTAATCACCCCAAGAAGATCAATCAAAACACAGCTGGAAATGTCATGGATGGATTGATAGCTTCTTAGATTAAAAGCTGCCCCAGAATAATTACGTGATATTATCAATAGTTTTGTGTTCCCAAAAAAATGCTTTAGGTTCTAATTCTAACAATCTAATGATACAAATCAACATACAAGAATAGAAATAACCAATACAAATCAATTATAATTTTTTTAAGAATCGAAGTATTGTATATAATATGTTTAGCCTATTATAGATTGTTAATCCTCCCTGTTATACAGTGTTATTTTGGCTCGTCCTATCCCCAAGGATGGGGAGTGAGCTGGCGTAGTGGTTATAGCACGGGACTGCAGTCCCTGAGGTCCCAGGTTCGATACCCGCCAAGCCACCAATGGATTTTATCGAAGTGATAATGCCGCAACCTCTAGGTCTAGCCTGAAGTAATGTGAAAAACACCCCAGGCTCGTGCCTAGCATCCTAGGAAAAAAACCCAAAGGATATATGTGCTTATTATCCATAAATATGGTATCGGGATGTTTTCAAATGGATTTCAAGTTTCACAAGAATCGAAGAATACAGGAAAAGGGAGCAAATTGAAGTGATCTTTGTGACTGGTATTTTGGATGGATTTAAATCATCTTTAGATTAATGTAATTTTGCTTAGTTTTGTGATTTAATACAATTTGATTGAATTATACTAAATATGCCTACAAAATTGCAACAAGAACATTTTTTCTACATTTTTTTTGGTTTCCAAGGAATTAGTTTGAATTAAAGTATTAAAAAAAAACAAGTGTGTATGTGCAATTTATATAAGCTAACTAAAGGTTGTATGTATTTTTTTAAATTCGATAGTTCAACATTTTAATGAATAATATAATCTAAACAGCGACATCAAAGATCGATATGAAAATCGACAAAATATTGCGTTGAAAAGAGATATCTTTAAAATAAAGTAAACATGAATGGTATCATTACTGATACAATGGACTGTACTATCAGTGGTCTTTGCTTTGTCAGTCGAACGCCCAACAGAGGCTGTTAAATATCAGCCCACACAAACAATATTTATTTACTTGGTTAAACACACTGACTGAAACCCGAGCAAACATTTATATTTCGGCTCGCCTAATGTCCCGATCACAAATGTTTGATCGTGTTATCCGCTTACAGAAAAATTGTATATTTGGTGGTCAAACCACACATTGCAGTCTTTTTAACGCAAACACGATTCGGAGCTGGCATTTAGTAACGACAAACTGTTAGTTCGGCTGAACAGTTGTTGACAGTTCTGCGTTACTATTTGAATTACCTTGATTACCTATGATTACCTATCACCTCAAAGTGACTCTGTCAAGTTTATTAACAGTTTAAGCCCAAAGATTCAATTTTGAATGCTATGTTCCCACAGCCTATAATTGAAAATAAAATTTCTATTCAAACAGGGGTTCGGAAAGTCGGAGAACTATATTTTTGTAATTGTACTCAATTACATAATAAATAATAGGTTCTCTAAAAAATAAAGTAATTTACAGTGGAGAAGTATATTTTATATACTTATATAAAGGGGGAAATAGGAAAATGTTAGTAAAGAACTTTCAGCTCTTTTTAACGTTGTGGAGTTTCAATTCCTTGAGTTCTTCTAGATAATTCACTAGTACTTGTAAACACTTTAACTGATTTATTTAACCTTAAATTCACTAATCATGTGAGACGAAATATTATAACGTCTCAATAATTCTTTATTGAGACTCGGGTTTAAATCTATATATATATATATATATCAAGAGTTAATTGTCACTGGACGTTACGTTTATTTACGTTACTAAACTGTTTTGTTAAGCTTATGAATCAAAGCTAGTTCAGTTTGTTTTCATAACAAATAAACTAGCTTAACATTTAGCTTTGCCTCGAATTGACAAGAAGTGTTGATTCGTTGATTGAAGCGGAAATGTAAATATTTATCATGACAGTTTCGACAGCTCGTGATTGAAAAGGCGTCCATGCGTAAATGTTTGGTTGCTTACAATATTTGCTGTCAACTGCTAGTTTATTTTGTAAAAAAACTCAAACAAAAGGACACTGTGATAGCAATGATTTTATATAAATGATGTAATGTAATATTTTAACATTAGGGCGGTGAGTAACGTTGAACCAATATGCAATTGATACATGTGATGTTGGATAAAGATCCTTTCTTCTTCTAAGAGTCCTTGGAGCCTAAAAGTTCTAACTCGTAAAAATAAAGAACTACCAATTTCTAATCTTAAAAGTATACTAGATATTTATAGTGTTTGAATAAATATTTTTGGACGGTAAATAACTATTCAGCAGCTGATTGGAATGATCCAAGAAGGCCGCTAGCCTACAAGGACTCTAAGTTGTTTTACTTTGCAACGTCTGAGGAAAACAGTGATTGTGTGCTTAATTTATGCTCCCTCGGAAAATAGGAAACACTTATGGAAAACCACAGATTTCACAACACACTATTGACTTTGGATGCAGAAAATAGACAGACGCCCAAATATTTAGTAAAATTCGAGCTAACCGCAAAGTCTTGCAATACACTGCCTCACACTGAGATAATTTATTTTAACAGATATGTCATAAGTATAACAAAAGTAACTGTCAATTTACACCCAAACAATAGAACATTTTGATATATAACATTCTAATCTCATTTTAATTCCGTATCATGCTGAAAAAGACGTGAGTTATTAACAACAATATGATGAAAGAAGAATAACAACATAGACTTCTATAAAGTAGAACAAGAACAAAGTAGAAGTAGTGACAAAAACAACAGCCAAAATAATAACAACAACAGAATAACAATATGACTTCAAACAAAATTAATACGTCTGATCAAAGCTGATCATTTAGTACCTATTAATTTTGTTTGAAGTCATATTGTTATTCTATTGTTGTTATTATTATGGTTGTTGTTCTTGTACTCAAAGCTCAAAGCTGACATCATCCAAGGTCGAAGTGGACCAATTCATAGAACAGCTTCAGAGGCTCCTCGCCCTCTGAAACTTCACGATCACTTCACGTTTTGTTGTGACATTTGTTTGGCGTCCTAAAAATGATCAATGTTAATCGTTGAAGGCAAATCTCTCTTATTTTAAGGTAAATTTTTGGATTTGAATCCTAATCTTATACACTTTAGTTGCAATAGAGGAAAAGGTTTTTTTTTAGAGTAATAGACAGTGTAAATTGGTTTGAAATGATGAATATGTCAGCAGAATAAATAAATCTAGAGGTCGTCCAGTGGTCTAAAACTCGACCAAAAATATGTAATGTACAGATAAAAATATGACTTCATCTATTTTCACCCCAAGCTGTAAATAAAACATGTGATTAGAGCTTCTTCCATTGGTTTTGAATTTTTGTTCATATTTCGTTGTTATTTCGTCACCAGCATTGCATGCAAATGTTAATCTTTTTTTAGTTTTAAATTAAGTTTTTGTGCTTATTTTCGAGCCTATACCACAACTTATCGAATCTCGACAGTTAAAAAACGCCTCGTGTTGAAATAACGCCTGTAATACTTAGCAGTTGCTCGAATTCGAGCAACAGGTAAACTAGTAGGAAATAAATCTGACAATTTGTAGGGAATATTTTAGTAGAAATTTAGCCGGGTAAATGGAAATTCGCTTCGTAGTCTGCAGTATTTAAGTATAACACCGTTTTGCTTGTTTCTAACATTGTAAAATGGGGGCACATCAGTTGAAAGCGAAACTGGTACACAGTTGGATGGAAGAGGTTATAGAAGTTGTCACACACATTTACCTTCAATGGATCTGCTGAACTGACAGGTAAAAGATAATGTCACTGAGCTTAAGGAACACTTGAAAGGTTATGTCGGGTTGTTTATAACCATCAACAATGTTCTCGTTACTCTTGAAAGGGACGCTCCCTTAAATTTCAAAACCAGTTTACTCATAAGATATTACTAATAGTGACAGAACCGCAATCATGATTCTTTAAAATATTTTATCTACGACCGTTATTTAAAGTAGCCATTTCAGTTAAGTTCTTAGAATTGAAAAGTTTTTCATAACAGCATTAGCATTGTTTACTTACATAACAGCATAGTTTTACCATGTTTTACTTAACAACACGGGTATTGTAATGCTATAATGCTTCGAAATTCAACTAATCAGCTGTTTACCAATTTAATTGTTGAGCAATTATTAGTGATTGGTACAATCCAGTCGTTGCATCAATTTCAGTGACAATGATAGGTTATAAACGAAAACATAACAGAAGTTATGAGTAGGGAAATAAAAAAAAAACTGTCGTAGACAGTACTGTACGCAACTCGCGTAAATAGTGTTAACGATACTTGTAGATGTTTCTGACACTATTTACGCGATCGTTGCGTAAACTACTACAACCATTCTCTTTGAAAGCCACAAGTAGGCTAGATGTTTAATCATATTGTAAAATCTAAAACCTGTTTTGTATGCACGCCTGTTTCATGTTCAGTTACGGTTGAGTGCGAAAAATTCCATTTTTGTTTTTCTCTTATTTAGATTTAGAGTTCTTTCATCTTTAGCTGAAATGCCAGAGGGAAAACAATAGCTTATAAATCTTCTCATTTCGTTTATAACGTTTGTAAGTTGTTAAAATGCGAAAAAAATAACACCAAATTCAATATTGATTCAGCCAAGAAATATGGAAAGTATAACTTTGTTAAGCTCAAGGATAATATATTCTATGAGTAATTGATCTATGTTAAAACTAAAAAATATAACACCCATTAAGTGTTAGAAGGAGCCAACAATTAATGGGTTTCAAGTTTCACTTTTATCAAGCACCTTTTAGTATCTCTATCTATTTCTCATAGTTTATCTACAAAATAAAATAAAATATATATATCTAGTTGTTTTAAAATCATTATTTTAGGGTTAATTAAATGTAAAATTATTTTAGAGTTAATTCAACTATTTGCATGACAGTGTTACTAATCTTAATAATTAAATATTTGTTAAAGTTTTAAATGTGATATTGTAGAATTTGATTTAATAATATGACAATTTTTTATATTGATAATTAATTGTAATTTAAACTGTAATAATAATAAACTGTAGGCCTAAAAATAAACATTAGTGATGAATTTTGGTTACTGAATTAAATTACCTCTCACGTTAAAGATTAGTTTTTTTTCTACTTAATTCCATTACTTACTTTCTTATTTGTAAAGAGTATTTCCCAGCAACCTTTTAACCTTTTACAGTAGCACTGTGGTATTTTACGGAACACATCTTCGTTCCAACTTTCTTCAACCTTATTTGTTTGTTGAAACTTCTCGAACATGTATCTTGGTTTGCTTAGCCTTTTACCGTAAATTAGTAAAGAAGGAATGTGTTGACCTAAGACCATTCAGATTCTATGTACTCGCAAAAAAAACTAATTATAAAATATAAAGTCTCCAAAATTTAACAATAATAGTAACAGTACAATCCAGAGTTTTAGGAAATAAAGCAAGAGATTATTAAAGCAGAGAAGTTCAAACGAATTGTCTCGTTGCAGGAGTTGGTCAAGCCAGAACAGTAACATGCATATTTATAAACCTGAAGCCAAAATTGCTTTGACGCTCTTGCATGTCGAGCGTGTGAATATGAGTATGCAAATACATTAACTAATTAACTAAACATCCCGTTGAAGATTCAAGCTTGAATCTTGTCATTGTTTCTAGAAAAAAATGGATGACTGACAAAAATGAATACACAGTTTTTTTACTCTCGAGTTACTGTAAAAATAAATTTAGTTAGGTATGTAGGTTAAGTAGTTTACTTTGTTAATTACTAGTAGTAATTAACAAAGCGTTATGTACTCAAAGTTATTCAGGCAATCCCAAAAGTTGTGAAAATCATTAACTAACCGTGAATTACTTATTAATTTTTGAAATTGTATTTGTGACAATCATGATATATCACACACTTTGATATATGATATGTAACACTTTGATATATGTTATGTGGCACTTTGATATATGATATGTGACACTTCGATATATGATATGTGACACTTCGATATATGATATGTGAAACTTTGATATATGATATGTGACACTTTGATATATGATATGTGACACTTTGATATATGATATGTTACACTTTGATATATGATATGTGACACTTTGATATATGATATGTTACACTTTGATATATGATATGTGACACTTTGATGCAGTATATCAAAACTCGTAAACAACGAAAACACATTTCTAAAGTAACATAATATTTTCGGATATTGAAAAGAACAGTTATAAAATGCGAGTCTTTCCAAGGATAGATAATCAGTTACCTAAAGGTGAAACATTCTGCAGTGTTTAGGTGCTAATGACATTAGCTCATTAGTTACAGCTTGTGATTGCCCAAGACATCAGTCGCGGAAATAAACTAGGTAGACTACATGTTGCTATAGTTAAATTCTGATAACCGACCAACGATTTTTACATAAAAAGGGTCATCAATTAGTCAAGCCTTTGCATGCGAGATATTTGCAAAGATAATATAAACATTTTATGAAGAGTTTTCCCATATTTATGCTACAGGTAGGCCCTAAGCATGATTTGATTATCAGTCAGTGTAACCATGTTACACAGGTAAGCATGATTTGGTTACATAAAATAACATAATTCTGGGTAATTTAATCTTACTTTAATTATGTTTTAGGTACTTTGTTGTTTAAATCTTCTGGTCAAAACTTTGAGGACGCTTGTGAACAGAGAAAGGACCACTGAAAACTAAGAACGTGGCCATGTTGTGACCAGGATGTCAGAGTGAGCTAGAGCGGGGTCAATGAGGTCCCGGGTCCAAATCCTGCCAAACCACTAATGGTTTTAGCATTGTGATAGTCCCACAATCATTTTGACGTAGCTTTAAACAATGTGCATCACGGTTCCGAGCTAGATACTAGCGTCCTAGGATGTCAAGTTGGTCACAAAAATGTGTAGAATTAAATTGTATTTTATTGAAAGGTGGACGAGGCACACCATTTTCTCTAGCTGGAGTCCTATTGCTACTGCAATATACAATACTGGAATAAAATACGTGTAATCGTAATAATTGCATAGCTAGCTTTTTTGGGCGGAGTAGAAATGCGTTATCTTTCCTAAAACAATTCAATCTTTCTATGCAACAGTTTGGAAGATAGTTTATGAAGCTTGAGGTATATAATTAAAACACTGTCTTAGCAAAACATTCACAGTAAATTAAAGGTAATCATTTTAGTACCCTGAATGATGTACTAATCAATTTTAATCTTTAAGGTAAACATTTTTGTTTGTCAGGTGGCTCTATGAATTAAGTGTTCTTAGCGTCGCATAAAAATAAACAAATTTAAGTGTGCTTGACATAATATTGGCAATTTTTTTGTATGTGGTGTTCACCCAAAGTAATTTAACTAATAAATACATAATTAAGGTTCATCACGCACTAACTTCGAGACATGCGATGATGAAAATTACGTTAATCATTTGTATGAGTACTCCAAGTGCAAACTAAACCTATTACCAATTATTACTGTGGTTGACGATATATCTGAAAATAATCACGATATCGTGCCAAAACTCATTCAGGAAAACTGAAACAAAAGTTTTAAGTAATACAGCTACAGAGGAGTGTGTTACATCGTTAGCTATTATCATTGACTTTTGTATACATCTATAGTGTATTATGGACATTGTATACTTCATACTGTCTCCAGTATAAACTTAAGCTGATACACAGCCTGTAGATTTTGTCTGTGACATTTACTGCTCTTTGAGAATTTCCCCGGGGCTCGACCCGTCACTAACACGACACATAACTGAGTCTTTCGTACTCTGTTTGGCCGAGATCACATTACTCTATGTCAGAATTACAATTACATTTTAATACATTGTTTTCCTGTTTCTTAGCTTGATTTAGCTTGTTGATAAGGCTATATAAATGTACCGTAATAGGTCGTTCTAATAATTAGTTTTATGACGTTCGAAAAAATATGAAGAGTTTTGTTGGAGTCAATGACGAAACTAATCAAGTGTACCTATAAGAATTTCCCGATATAACCATATATCCGCCATTTATTTTACATGGATATTTTAATGTTTCATTTTTTTTTCAACTGATTTTTATGAATCTTGATATATATTTTGAGGTAGAAGAAACCTATGCTGGAAAAATTCAGCTATTCCAATTTAAAATGTCGGTCATTTTATGATAAAAATCTGTATTTAGCACTTAAAATTTCTAATCAAACGACACCAACTTCAAAACAATCTAATAACGAATAGCTAAAATACCACTAGTTGTAAAATAAGGATCATGAGGTGCAGCCTGACTAGTCTTATTTTGCCTTATTTCACATCTGTATAAGTTTGGCTGTTTACTTACGTACACTCTGTATATTGTATGTCCAAACATAATCTACTTAGCACAACCAAAACTGTTTCATGGTCGCGTCCTTAGGAAAAGTTCAATGTTAATCATTAAACTTCTAAATTTATTCATTGCGTGCTGATAATAAAGTTGGAAGCTTTATTAGCTTTCACGCAACGTTGGATGTAAAAGGACAATTGTTCATTTTGAATTAATTTGACAATAATTGTAAGCAAAAGTATTGATTAGAGTACATTTAACATGTGATCAAACACACATGAAAACATGTGAACACACACACATGAAAACATACGGAAATTGAATTGACAAAAGTTAGAAATAATAAAACAACATGATACATTTAACACAATCCCTTTGTACGTATGATGATAATCCGTCATATGTACTGTATTCTTATATTCAAAGTTCAGATGAAGCCAGTTTTAAGATGTTTCGATACGATTTATGAAGAAGGATTTTTTAGTTGGTTAAGTACATGAGAGAATTGGTTCTATATCTCAGACATTGGGAAACTTTAAGAAGTGAGTGAGTCAAAATCATGCAAGTAGACTCATCACTATTGCAAACTCCGAAGCAAGGTGTTTATGGCTGGCTGCGATTAAGAGCGCTGATGTCATTTACTTTCCATCCAACTCAATTCTACACTAATCCTTCGTAAATAATTTGATTTGAAATGTACCCATGATCATCCACATCTTGGTTAAGAATTACAATAATATTGGTAATGAAAATACTCTTTTGCGATTAATGATACAGCTCGGCTACAGTTCGTATATTCAACAATATTTTAAATGATTTTAGAACCCACATAACAACCAATTAGGTAGATAGCTGGAATTACGGTAAAAAATAAATTGAATGTTGCGAACAACCTATTATACTGTATAAACTACTTTAAATAAATGTATTAAAGTTTTTACCCAGTTATGACGCAATACGACAAAATATTTGCATGACACGAAGTTACAATGTGTCGCATGAGCTGTTATGTAATGTTAAGTTGCGACATGACGTTTTTTACATTTTCAAGAGACTGGAAAATCTTGTCATCATCCGTAGCGTAAAGTTCCTCTTTGATAATTTTACCATCAACTGATTAAGTTCTAAAAGGATTAGCATATATTACTTCACTACTTGAGTCAGTGTGACGGTTATGATAGATAAAACTTCTTCAATCATATTTACTATACTATATTACTACAATTACTACTTCCTACATATTTATTACCCTTAGGGATCAGAAAAGGTCTAGTATTTTGGCATATTTACGAATTTTTTTATATTTTCAACGTTCTTTCTATATTGTCGATTCAACCCAATCGTTGCCAGATAACATACACAAGTTACAATAAGCTTACAACGCTTATTCTAAATTAATGGAGAAATTTACTTGGTAAAATCAAAAGTCAACCTATTTTTGTAATAGTTTGAATGAAAAGATATTGGTTGAGTGGACCATGCTACAACCACTAGGTTTTTGAATGACGATTCACTAAATTGTGTAAAAGTTGATTTTCCCATAAAAACCCATAAAATAACGGAAACCTCGGATTTACTCAAAAATGGCCCAAACGATTTTGATAAAAATTGAGTACGTTGAAGCCCTTTAAATTCTGAACAAAATGGAACAACTGCCATTTCTGAAAAGTTACGGTTCAAAATTTATTGTAAATTATGTTATTTTCCATTAAAAACTCCATAAAATGAAAAAAAATATATAAAATGACCCCATGAACCCCATAAAATAAAAAATAGGATTTTAGAAAAAACCCTGTTTTGATATAACTAAATATGTTGTGGTACTTAAAATTTTGAACGTTTTTTTCATTTTTTAGAAATTTAGATTTTTAATGGGGATTTCCTCATAAAACCCCATAAAATAACGGATTTAGTCGAAAATGGCCTAAACGATTTTCTTAATAATGTAGAATCTTATAGTCCTTTAAATTCTGAACAAAATGGTACAAATCCCATTTCCGTAAAAATTACGGTTCAAAAGTTATTGTAACTTATATCATTTCCTCATAAAAACCCATAAAATAACAAAAAAAAAATGTACAACACCCCATTGCTGTAACAATTACGTTTCAAAAGTTATTGCAACTTTTGTGATTTTTAACCACAAAATATCATATTTACTCTTAACCATGATAAAGGTTGTTGACGAGCTTATGGGAAAAAGTATGTGTCAGAATGCTTATACCGTTTATTTTTCTCTTTAATTCTTGTGTAAAAAGCATAATGATAACGATCAGATTACGAATATTATCGATACAATCGATCGTTTTTAGATCATTGGAATCCTTAACAATCACAGATAGAAAAACTACCAATTAAAATACAACGCGAGCTCAATAAAATATTAGGTGACCTTGAACTTTGTTATTGTTAACAATAATTAAACCAGTAGGCCTAACACAATCACGTGTAAACTTCGTGACCACGACACACGTGTAAACGTGGTGTAACGATGTGTTAGGTGTAAAGTAGAGGTTAGCAGAGTGTAAAATAACGTTAAATACATGCTAAGACACGTAAACTTTGGCAAAAAGGAAGAAGAAAGGTTTCAGTTGAGATGTGTCTCAGACTGTCCCTTAACCAGTGTAGATTATAATGTTACAACTTTAAATTTGGCTAAAAAATGCATCACTTTTAAAATAATGAAACAAATTTAAAAATGTTCTTCCGTTAAAACTTTGGGTATGCTATTTAAGTTCGTCTTTCAAAAGAATTTAGCCTGTGAACCAAAAAATATAATTTTGTTCAAGTTTATTGATTGTAAATTCTTTAGAAACAGACGAGATACAAAATTTAATTTCGTAGAGACACAATCAAAGCCACTCGTTACGTTTACTACCGCAATATGACAGTTTTGTTGTTAGCACGGAACGGTTGCGCCACGACAACTCAACTACTTTTTATTACATCCAGTCTTTCCACCTTTTTATTACATTCGTTCTAATTTGAATTTACGACTTTTTACACCTCAACTAGGCGGTTAATTTAAATAACATGTTGGACATTTTTAGAATGTAGTATTATATGGATATGCTTTATAAATAAAAATCTTTAAATTAACCAAGTGTCATGTCCAATCATTTCATGAGGTTTACTAGGCTTTTTTAGTTGTGGGCCTTTTAAATTTAAAGTAAATCAAGTATTATATAACATCTGCTAAGGTAAGTATAACCAGTCAAATTTGACTGTAGACGTGTTTAGGACAAATTTTGTTTGTTTTCATCGCTACACTGTTGTCATGATTTTTTACTTAAGGGTGTAAACTGTAACAACCAAACTTACTGTTGATCGACATTACCAAAGAAACCATTGCAACGTTTTCCCTGAGAAATTTTCTATAGAGACAGTTCTTCTGGCCTAAATATGTATATCTTTGTCATACCTACTGGATCAAAAAAATAATAAAATATAAATTGATCCATGGTAAAGTGTCAAAAGATCCATGAAATAGCCAACTATTGTAAGCCAAATAATTCATGCCAATCATTTAAGAAACACACCTTGTAACCGGCGAATTCCGTGGAAAACAACAATTAGAAAGAATGTTTAGCTGAACAACGCCGACGAGCAATTTGTCGACAATGAGGACTCAACACGCCAATGTTACTATTGAGACAAGGTGTGCATAGATGATCCTTTTTATCATGGGCTACACTTTTGATTAATATTAAAAACAAAATGTAAAATTTTGAGTGAAGTGAAAATATTTTGTTACTGATAAGAGTGCTTTGTAATTGTGTTTTTTTAATTAGTTTAAATGTATAATTTTATGTTTAATTTTTTTTGACTTGGCTTATGCAAACACATTGTGTTTATCTGTTGAATACTGAAAGGGAATCGAGTTATCAGAACTGTACTGTAGCTCAGTCACCTTTTCTTGTTGCCATATATTTAATTGTAGCCGTCACTCTTTATATAGTTTATTTTGTAGAGAAAATTGTCCAATGATTTTCTGGAGCCAGTAACTTTACTCATTCGCCAGACATTCTCTTTATGTACCGTAAGCGTGGCTTTTCATGATTTTTAACTATATCACATAGTAACTGCTTAAACAGATAATTTCTTAGGTAGTACAGCCCGCTTGAATATGTTTTGTACATAAAGCTCACACAAGGCGCTAAATATGCTATACCCGCAGCACTTCGTTGTATCAAAATCACTATCAACATGTTGTAATTTTGACGTCATGATAACCATTTTTTAAAGACTATTTTTATTGATTGTACATTAACTACATTGTACAGTTTCTATAATCAGTCACAAGTGAAATATCTGTGTAAGAGGTACAGGGAAAATGTAGCTCTAACTTCCGCCGAATTTAGATTTATACATCATGCTTAAGTTACTCACTTTATTTTAGATAAACACATTGTTCTCTAACTACTTCCAAGGTCTACAAGACAGAGCCTTGTGAATTGGAATCTAACTAAAATGTGCTTTTTAACTGGATAGCAAACTGGATTCTTTTACCTTATGGTAATTCATGACAAAATCGTACGACATAGCCAAAGTTATTGGAGTATTAATATGTTCTTCCTCTTATAAAACCTCTTCTTCTCAATAAAACCTTGTTAATGACGAAAAATCCTTAAAAAATATGTGTATAACAAGTTGTTTCCAGTTAACTATTTGAAATATATTTCAATATCATTAAACAATTTAAATGACCTTTTAACTTATCACTACGAAAAAAAGGAAAAAAACCTTTTAAGAGCTAAACTTGTATTAACAATAAATAAAAACGTTAAGCTCAGTACTGTTTTTATAAAGGTTCTAACAGAGTAGGCTTACAAAATACTGATCGACAGACCAGTTAAAATTTCCATCTTACTTTTAAAATGTTAAATGAGAAACTCTTCCCATACTATGTTTTTTGTAAACACTAACGTCTTTAGCCAGATGACCTTGGTTTCGTTGTTCTTTAACCATTATTTTTAGATCATCAAAAATGCGGCATATTGACTATTGCTGAAAGCAGGGCTCTGGCAGATAATGACCAACTTTTTCAAGTGTCTGTCCTTGACTTTTTGTAATGGTCATGGCAAAAGCGAGTCGACATGGGAGTTTGGGAATTTGAATTTTAGGGAAAACTTTTCTTCTGATGGTTCTAAACTTAATTGAAGCAGTAACACTTGTTTTCCAGCCAAAATTCCAGTAATAATTTCAAGATTTAGGACTTTGTTATTCATATCTTATACCATTCATCTGGTTCTATTAACCAGTCCTTTTCGGGGATTTAAATTTCTTCGTAAAATTAAAATTAGGCCTTTTTTAAGGCATAACTTGTGAGGTGGTAAAGTACTTGGTGCTTAAGTTTGAATACATTCATCAGGTACATGAAACTGGTATTAAATATCAAATTTCATCAGTCATCAATGTATTTGAAAGTAAATAAACAGAACAAGTAAATATTTAAATGACATAAGGAAAATCGGTTATTTTTCTGAAGACGGATGGTTTTTTTTTTAGAAATGAATCCATGTTTGATAAACTTAACTAAATATTCACTGATATTAAAAACACATGGACACTTTAAAGTCCAATAGGGTGAAGCACCTTGAACTGAGCGTGACGAAAATTATTCCATGAATTCTGCAGATAATTCCCTTTAATTTGACACATCAATCATAAAAATCGGTTAATAAATAAAAGAGTTTTGCTGTAAACAATAAATTCCTTACGGAATTAGAATAATAGATTTTTACGACCGTTAACGTTCATTTATAATTTAATACAGGGTGGGACAGGGAAATATCCCTACTTTTAAGATGGCACTGTGAGTAGTGGGGGTGTGCTGGAGGAATGGGGTTAGGCTCAAATGAAGCTTTTATTTTGGGAATTTCTAAAAGTATCACTATCAGTAGTAGATATGGCTTGTTCGAGTGAGCAATGTGCTTTTGCACTCGAGATGTATTTTTTTTTCAAAAATCAGTCTATTGTTGCTGTGCAGCTACCATTGGCTGTCGGGTTATCGGGTGGCCTGTCGCAAAGCTGTTACAATTTGGTGTGGGTGAATTACTTTCGTGTATGTGGTGGTGTATTGCGAAGAATATTTGGAGCTCAAAGAACCGTCCGGAGTCCTGAAAACATTGACCTTGTCAGAAGATCGATTTTGCAGTCTCCTCAAAGTTGTGCTTGTAAGCATGCATCCGCGCTGGCGTTGTCTAATCGTACTGTGCCTTGTATTCTCCATGAGGACCTACACCTCCATCTATACAAGAGCGTTGCTCATGAAATCACACAACGGGACTGGCAACAACGAATGCAGGAATGTGAAATCTTAATTGCAGGACTACCTCATGCTGCTCGGGTTTTGTTTAGTGACGAGGCACACTTCCATATTCCTGGAGCGGGTAAATAAGCAGAATGTGCTCTATTGGAGTGATGCTAAGCCTAGGGTAGTTCAAGGGAAGACCCTAGATGCCTTGAAGGATGCAATTCACCTTGAATTTTGCCTTTTTCCACAACACATGCTTCACAAAGTTATTATGAACTCCAGAACCAGAATAAAGCAATGCATTTAAGATTAGGAACACCACTTGCAGGATAAGCTGTTTAAAACCAAGTAAAGTTATATTAAAATAAACTCCCAGATGTAACCTTTTAATCTCAATAAAAAGTTTGGTTATAACATTTTTGGTTGTCTTTTAATTTACCTTCGAAATTAGGGATACTTCCCTGCCCCACCCTGCATATATGTACGTTGTAAAAAGACAGTCTAAAATTAACTTACAACCAAACTGATATATTTTTTTTACCTGGTAAAGACAATTTACTACATCATGACAAACATACATCCTTGTAACAGTAAAAAGTCGACACATTAACCCCCCCCCCACTTAAATATAAAATAGTCACGTGATGAGGTTAAGTGTAGTAGCCTGCTGAGAGAGGCTGTAGTTTACAAGTTATGTAATCGAGTGGTGAACTTGGCCTTTGTGGCTGAAATTTATGAGTCTAATTTCCCGAACGTTAGAATTCGCTGCAAGTTCAGGTTTACCATTAAATAGAAACAACTAAAAAAGATTTTTTGTACAGAAGTAAATATATGACATATACTATAACAAATATGAAAAGTAAAAGTACATACTCCTTTGTTTGTTTTGTAACCATGTTAAAAGTAATTCCAGTGACTTATGGAAGTTTCATAAAATTTTTATCCAATGGAAACAAATAATTTATTACTTTAAACCCACGAAAATTAATCAGTTACAAATATTTAACATTTTAAGAGTGCCGTTTTCCTACAAAAAAATTATTGAACAGGGGTTTCAAACATCATGTCCCTGAAAGAAAGGAAATTTGATTTTTTTTATATAAGAATTGTAGATTTTCTGTATATCTGATCCGATAAGATTACAGCAACTTATATGAAATAAATTAAAAAACTTACGTATAACACAATAATTACCTCTAAAATTATTGATCCGTATTATGAAATAAACAAACATTTTAAAACTAATCTAATATATACAGTTTTAATCAAAATAACACAAATAAACGATTACAAATCAATCACATGTCAAATTTCGCAAGACGTTAAGAAAAGTTGACTTTTGAGACATCCAATCTCCGCCTCTTTGCCAGGTGATGGGAAGTTTTCAAGTTAAAATGTGAGTATTGTATAGGTGATTGTTTATTTTTTAATACACTTGAATGAAAATTATATCTAGCAAAATATAAGATACGTTCCACTATTTAAACATATAAAATATTGTTTAACTAATTATCGAAAACATTAATATTTTTTGAGTTTACTTATGATTTGGAGTAAAATTACGTTAAATATATACCAGGTTGGGAATGGACCTATACATATGAATCGATTAGTGTATAGACATTATGTCGACCGTTTTTACATACTGTAAGACTAAATCATTATTTATATACATGTAGGTAAAAAATATTTTTTTTTTTTAATTTACCGAAAAATAAATGTTGGTATCGAAACATCATTGTGACAAAATTTTGCAGTCTTAAAAGCTCATCACTACCTACGTTACCTCTTACGTTATAAGTGTGGCATGCACTTTCAGTCCATTATATTCTGTAGTAAACTGACATGGCAATTTAGTATATAAAGGTGGTGGTGCACATAAAAGTCTAAGTGGTTTAACATGTAGTATATATAAAATATACGACCTGGAATATGTTTTGGAAACATTACTTATTTAAATAGTACTTAGAATATTTCTAACACTCATTGTGTACATTTAAGTAAAGTATAAAACACCATTTCACCTTGGTCTTAGAAAATGTGTTGGTTCCTGATTTAACAAAATAAATAATTTAATAGTTTTTTTAATAAATGCGATGCATATATATATATTTTGAAATTATAACGTCATGCCAATACAGATACTGTATATATTTAAATACCAGTAAAGGTAATAAACACCAAATAAAATATAACAAGGAAAAACCATAGTAGACATTTTGATTAGGATCCTAAAAATTTACACGATATAACGCATATACTAAAACATTGTTATTTGTTGGATACAGCGTTGGGCGCAAGTTAGGTCTATTTTAAATAGTAGAGAGAAGAGGTCTTGTTTTCGAATTTAAAGGTAAAATTCCGTTCACTCCAATCACCAATGTTAAACATTGACTCGGTTTTGAGACTCTCTGGAATTAAGTTATGACAAAATAATAAAAATAAAACTTCAGGTGTAAACAAATTTTCTCCGTATTCGTAAAAAACGATTATATTTTGCTCAAGAACACAACGAATTATGCTCTTGAATTATATGTAAACACTTTAAATAACGAGAAAGAGTGTGGTCCAAGTTAGAGTGTCCACATTTCTCATAACAAACAGCGCTAGGAGGTTGATGATGGGCAATACACTTCTCAAAATGTGCTATACTTAGGTACAAACTGTTTGTCTGCTTCAGCTTGTTGGATGTGTGAAAAATAAAGGATCGCCTTTGAAGAATTTCTAAACGAATCATTATCTCCAGTAAGGGATAATTAACGTAAGATTTTACAATAATATTTTTAAATTTATTTGAGGTGTTTATAAAAATAAAACTGTTTAAATTTTTTTAAATTATAATGTAAATTACGTTATGTAATTATTATTCCAATAATGACTACAAACTAGAATCATTGACTTTATATCTACTCTATATCTATCTTGTCGATATAAAGTCAATGCTAGGATTTAAACTTACCTTTTTTACGAATTTCATTATTACACGTGATAATTATACAACCTTGCCTTGTATACTCTTTTCAAATAATTAATCATCGCCTAATTATAAATACTAGCACTCTTTATCCACCATATATTGATTTATTGATATCTTTATTTTATTGGACTCAACAATTATTATCTCTAAGATATAATAATATTTAAACGTTATTTAGACAAATGCATGCAGGAAATGCGGAATAAACTTAAGTGAGGTACCTTTTGGGACGAAATATAATAAATGGTTCCAACAAAAATGGCTAAGAAACGCTTGGTACCAAATTCTAATGTATAATTTCAATATTCAAAAGTATGTATACATTTTGGTTATTGATATTTACATCTTCAAATGCAAGGTTTAAAGTATCTTAAGCAGTGACCTTTAAGCATCCTGCAGTGAGTGTTCTGCCTGTTTAATCACCTATCCTAATGGATCGTAAATGCACTCACCCCCTCATCATACAAGCTTTACTTTGTTGTTTTAAGCTTTTAAAACCTAATGTGTGTTTTTTTTATCAAAAGGGGAATTTATAATTATTGTGAAAACGTATTATTTATTTAATAACAACTGTTTACCAACCTTTAAATCCAATCAGGCCAACACATTGTTGATTTTTAAAAATAACTTTATTTTTTACTTTTGAGAGTCAGTAATCAATTTGAAGTTGTGAACACCTTTCACATTGATGGCATAATTTATTCACAGAATAAAAAGACTATTGTAATTAAATATTTCTCCAAGGTTCTCAAAATTACTTTTCTCCCTCGTCATAAAAGATGATAATTCTATGTAAATTACGTAGACTACAGTTGACATATTATTACCCATTGCATAAATTTCATACTTTTAAAATAATCTATAAAATATAAAATATAAAAATACTGTTGTTGAATTAGTGACTATATAATCTTAGTGTTAGTCTGTCAGTTTTGTTAACCTTAACCAACGATATACAACACTCGTTGTGTTGTATCATCAGCCTTAATACCCTGAGATAATAATTTGTACCACGAATTATAGAATAGAAATTGTATGGATCATAAACATAAACAAATAAGGTAACTGGCCTGAAAGTAAACATGTTTGTATTACTATTCAAATGGAACTGTCAAAAAATTGCAAACCTTGCTAATGGTATTCGTATAGGAGTCGTACCAAAGACATCATTTGTTTATGGTTATGATATTTACAGTTTTTATTTTAGTATTTGTGGTTTTTACTTATGTGTTTGGTGAACGCAAAAGTGACTAAGCCGTCTTTTGATGTTAGAAAAAAATCATTACCCAATGGTAAATCCAATAGAAGTAGCTTTGAAATAAGTTTTAACAAAATAAATATTTTTTTATTCACATCTTTATCTGCAACTTTAATAAATTAAATTCATAAATTCATCTGAAATAAGTCATTTATTGTTGTTCTCAAATTCTTGTATTATAAAATTATTGAAACAAAGAAAACAAGCGAAACCTCAAAATGTACTGTCTCTATCTCAAAAGAGTCCTAGTGCAAAGATGTTCAAGTTATCAAACAGCCCCAGGTGATATGGGTACTGCTTGCACTCTATGTGTACATACAACGCAATATCAGACACTTCGGGACTTTCGACAACTCTTGTATGGGAGTGCATGACTTCTGTGTAGTGTATCTAAATACAGAACCCCGCATTCAGTAACTAAAATTATTACTACAAATATTAAACAATAAATTAAAATTGGCTATTATTTCAAAATTTGTTATTAAGTAAATGCATTTGAGGCAATTATTTTAGTTTTATTGTTAAATTTCTTTGGAAAATATTCCTAAAATCCAAGTAAAAAAATTTTGTTGAGAAAATTGGTGAATTCCCAATATACAAAAACTAGAATCTTGATTACATTATAATACAGACGAAATAAGGCGAGGATTTAATATAAAGACAATTTCATCGACTTAACAAATAAAATTCAAATTTGTCCGTCAAAGCTTCGGAACGGTATATTCAAACCTAGGAAAATGTGTGTTTAGTTTAGCTGCAAATTTTAGATCCATCCACGCTATCTGGCTAAGAAATCCATTGCCATAAGAACGTGAAAATAAAAATGTGGGTTGGAATAGAGAGGAGGTACAAGCAAAATAATATTGTTACCCCAGGCTTGAATTTTAAGCACATTTAGATCACGCAGAGACAAAGATTTCCTTGCAAAATGAGTCCATGCAATCCTTATTAAAGCATTATTGCCAATAAATAAAACTTTAGACTTTATCGTCTATTAAATAAAAACTATTAATATTAAGTGTGCACTCTATGACGACCACTGCTTTCCCGGCCCAGTTGCAGGCCTCATTTACCAAGACTCTCGTCGGCTAACCTACGTTGACAACAGAACCTCAACTGCAAGTCAATCAACAAGACTCACAATCAACGCTATCTTGCTCTTCGTCTCTGACAGAGTCACACGATAAAACAGAACACGTAAAACAAGAATGAAACGAGAAGAAAACTATTATTTACCAACAATTCACAGACCACGTCAGAAAAGTCTTCCCTTAAAGTTTATATGTATATCCGTTTATTATCGTCTGCGCACAACTCAACAACACCAAGATCGCTTCCAACATCACCCATGCTATCTCCATCCAAAATAATTTTGATTAAGCTAAAGGAAAAAATAGTAGAAGAGGAACAAGAAAGTCCCAAAGTCAATTTTCACAAGCCAGCCAAACTAACACACGATTCGCTAAAACCGCATATCTGGACGAAACCCAGCCTTAAGAGGTCAGCGTTGACGGTGGTTAGATCAACAATATGGAATATCATCTGAAACAAATACAAAAGATGATGTGCTACGCACACAAACAGAGAAGCACACTCCTCAAGGTCTGAAATGGAGGTGCTATTTAAAAGTCATTGACTCACATCACATATTGGAACGAATTGAAAGTTAAAGATTAATTCAGTTCCCAAACCAGTGAGAACTACATCCGGACCCTAGAGAAGGCACTTAAGGCAGGGATGAATGAAAGTATGATTTACTGATGGTGTAGGGTGATAGAATATTCGATTAAACGTCCGGGGGCCATGATGTCCCTCACACATGATCAGAAAAGGAATAGAAGGGAAATATTCAAAGAAACTATAAGTCAAAAATGGATGAGAAGAGCATAATTTTTCAAGGAGATCGATGACGTCAAAGGATGTTTGCAATCCGTCGTCACACTCACCCTATCAAGCTTTGACGAAACCGATATGAATCTAGAATATTTGGAAAATATCGTCAAGAAAACTAACGTCCTCAACACTATAGTGACAAAATAAAAAAAAGAAGACAGTTAATGTTCAAAAATACCAGAAACGTTTGAAATAAAGAACGCATGGTTAATTTTAATGGCAAAGAGTATGTGCTTGAGAAGAAAAAAAGTGAGATCTGCTCGAGAATTTGAACATGGAGCTGGCATTCAACATAATATATTGGAAGAATAAAAAATGTCAGTAACGTTTGTCAATCTAGATTGATCCTGTAATTATTAATTGAAATAAAACTTACTTGATGATTTAGAGACATACATCCTATTCAATAGTGGTCTTGGACGGTTGCCATCCAAGTGTTAAGCCGGTATGACAATAGACACGGGGTCTATTGACAAAACAAAACAGTTTTCTGCCTTATCTGACAAATTAAGACTGAATTCACATAAGTTATAAGTTTATAAGTTACCTTGAGGCCATTTACATGAAGGAAACTCCTTTCTACAACTGTAACAAGTTTTAACTGTAGAATATCTATATGAATCTATCTATTTTAATTTGAGTTCAAACCAATTTGAACTTTTTGCAAATTGTAGTACATCCCAAAAAATATATTATAATCAAACCAAATCTTCAAGCAATATTTATTTGGGGTAGTCAAAATTTACAAATCACGTTTTTCTACGGATCATTGATAGTGGGTTGAATAAACTGGTTGGTCGTATCTTAAACGAACAGTTTCTGGAGTTACTCATTTTTGATTATCTTTAACATTCTAACAAAACTTTTATCGTATATCCTTCACTTTTAAGTAAGGATAAAGTAAGTTTATCCTTACTTTTATCCTTCACCTTGTAACTGGCAAGGATAACATTTCTCAAAAATTGACAAAATTAATCACATTTTCAACGGTTTTTGTAAATTTTTATGCCTTTAAAGTATGTATTGCAAAACTATTACTGTTTGACACTTTCTAAGGTTTGACCTTTAATTTCGTACCATTATAGTTTCCAAAATTCTACTCCTTGACCTATAAATTTGAAGTTTTATAATAATGAGAAATACTTTACAACATTTTGCTTGCATATACAGTTTAGTAACCTCTTTTATAGTGCTAGGGACTAAAATCCATGCATGGTTTTAACCTCGGATTCAGAACCAAGAAATTATTCTGAAAATACTACATTCACATTACCCCCAATCCAATCAAGCCCTTCCTATTGTTATTTCTTCTTATGGGCACTACACGTGTAATGAAATAACTCATTTTTGAGTCGTGCTGGGTGATAAAAATCTGGAAATTGTATTAAATAACAATATAATACACGTGGCACTAAATTATTATTTGACAAGTCGCACAGACTCTAAATATAGAGTAAGCTACAATTTATTTTCGGTAACGCCAGACAAACAGTTGGTTCTCACTCTGATTTTAGCTAACCGATTTGAATAAAACCCAAAGGAATATGGTTTCATTATAATTCATGTTTTAGAATTATATATATATATACTAGGATTACTGATTACTAACTACTAATTTTGTAACATTAGATAGTTATACTGTTGTGAGAGAATCATTAGTACCAACACATTACTGTTATTAATTATAAATAAATGAGATGAGATATATAAGTTTTAAATTTTACAACGTTTGGTGTTGCAGCTTTCAATCATATAAAATTGCATTTATTTCTTACTGTAATGTTTTCCAAATGTTAGTTTATGCTATGAAACCGCAACCAAGTTTAGCACTTGGTTTGGTTAAAACTGTGAGATATATGGTATTTATGAAGGTTATAAGTACAGTATTCCTAAAACAGTTTTGTCTGCATGTCTGGAAAGATTCACTCATAATATGCAATCCTATCTGCAGCGGATTCTGTCTGACACAACTGACTGGCTAAGTTGTACCTTTAACTATTAATACAACTATTGTTTATGCTTTTCTCAGATTCGTCTAATTGATTTTGAAGAATGTTGGGCTGCATAGAACCTTTGACTATTAATACAACAACTTCTGTATCCAAAAGTCAATGATAGAACGTATCGGTTGTATATGCGATCTGGGATTTTCAATTTTTCCAAGTTTGGCTAACAACCTCATAGTCAAATTCTGCTATTGTTCCGAGGCTATCACGGTGACCGCTCAAAGTCATTATTAGGGGGATTAGGC
Source organism: Macrosteles quadrilineatus (assembly GCF_028750875.1). NCBI lineage: Eukaryota > Metazoa > Arthropoda > Insecta > Hemiptera > Cicadellidae > Macrosteles > Macrosteles quadrilineatus. The sequence goes on from NW_026542596.1 coordinate 80,012,920, forward strand.
TGTACCGTCTTTTTTTTTAATTTGTCACTATAGTGTTGAGGACGTTAGTTTTCTTAACGGTATTTGCCAAATATTCTAGGTCCATATCTGCTTCGTCAGAAAGTGTAAGGGTAATGGATTGCAAATATTCTTTGACGTCATCGGTCTCTTGAAAAAAGTACGTTTCTCTATTACATTTTCTACTTAGAATTTCGTTAGGTATTTCCCTGTTATTCCTTTTCTGTCCATGTTTGAAAGACATCAAGGCCCCTCGGACGAGTTACACATCATTCGTCGTATTGGTTTAATCTGTGTCTCTATTTCTATATTATTTATGTTTCTACGTCCACAAGTCAACGCTGAGCACTTATTTTTAAGTTTTGATATAAAATCACGTTTCTCATGGAAAGGTCTAGATTTGCGGATTTTAAGCGCATCTCGTGAGGTTTCGGCTGGATTTTGAAAGTTGACTTTACAGTTGGTTTAGTAGAGATCTTTTTTGGATGGAGATAGCACGGGTATTGTTGGAAGCGATCTTGGTGTTGTCACAGAAAACATACTATGTTTTCTGTGGTATTGTGGAGGTGTGCGCTGACGATTATAAATAGATGACACGCAATTATGCGAAGATCAAACAGTTTCATTGTTATTTTACCTGTGCTGTGTAACCTTACGAGGCAAAGACTCTGTCGGTGACGAAGATCAAGGCAGCGTTAATTGTAAATATTGTTTATCGACTTGCGGTTGAGGGTCTGTTGTCAACGTAGGTGTGCCGAGGAGAGAACTGACGAATGAGGTCTGCAGCTGGAAAAGAGTGTTCTTCTTCTGAACCCTAAACCTATGAATTAGCAAACGTGTCCTTTGAAACCGTAAATAGTCTTCTAGTATTTTTTTTTTTTTTTTTCAATTTGAATGCTACATCTCTGTCTCCACACCTTTCTATCAAGACCACTATTTTAACGTGGCATGGATAGTTACGTAAATAATTAATTTTTCATCGTGTACTATCATCTTTTTATTGTTTTAATTTATGAGGAACCGTCACAGTATAGAATGCAGGGGAATCGACTTACCATTTATCTGATTGGAGATTTATTATAATATTTCCTTAAAAATACCACAACTATTTCAATGCTACAAAATGAGTATTTAATCAGACATATTAGTAATGTATTCAACATTTATTAATTAGGGTATGTTAACAACTTTGTGTTTTGAAGTCTTCAAACAACTAAAGCGAACATAGGCAGATCAAGCCTCAATAGTGTAGCATATGGTTGGAAATATAAAATGGCGCAGTTTTGAATATAATTTGTTACCTTCTTGGGTATAGGATAAAATATGCAATAGACCAATGGTTTTTAATTAATAGATATTAATTTTAATCTTTGGAATGAAAATCTAACGTAGTACTCGAAAATGACATCATCTACTCAAATCAGTTTGCAGGTAACAAAATTAAAATAATTCTTTAAGCAAATTGTTTTTCTTGAAACCTCTTATATGACTATGATAGTGGTTTAAATACCTTATTCATGCAATCCAATTGTTGTCTCCACAACTAGTTTCAACCTGCTAAGAGGTCATCATGAGGTGAGTACAAGGAAGAATTACTTCATATGAAGGTCGTCAGTAACAGTTTTTTTACATTTACACAAACACACGATGAACAATAAACACATAGTGCGCACACATAATATATGGCCGATAAAAACATTGAACTCGACAAGCGGACCCGTTTTGAGAATGCGGAAGTTGCGTCTAGACTGTCTCTTATATGAATCATCACACTCCATTTACTGTGTACTTACAACAAAAATATTTTGTAACACTGATGACCAGCTACCCTATGAGTATGAGTACTTCCTATAGCATTCCTATAACAGTTTAGCCTGCATATCTGGAAACGCTACGTTCTGTTTTACTACTTTGTCCTTGGTTGAGATTGTTTTATCTATGTTGAAGTTGTAAAACACCGTCCGTTGAGCATTAATGTGCGTGTTTGTATCAACGGTTTGTATCTGAAGATTATTCCAGAACGATTATTAATAAAATAAAAATAGTAAATAAAAATAATAAATAAAATTTAGCTAATAAACCAACATCTATTTGTATGAGTTTGTGAGGAATGCCGAACGGTCCGTGACAAATTGAACTTTAAGAAATATTGATGGGGTTTCCATAAAAATAATTTACACAATTAATTTAAAGATCTCTTCTCTGATATTCTCTTTTTTAGACTCTGAGGCTTTGACTGGAAGTTGTCGACAAATATAGATAGTTTGTGCTAAACATAAGTGAGTAATTCTAAACATATTCCCCCAGCAATACATAGCGTGCTTATCAGGTAGTTTATCATGGCCGTCGTCAATTAAATGAATGGTAGGAAACGAGTAATTCAAACAAATCTTATACTTCGAAGGTGTGTCTGTTTGGCCAGAATAGTAATAAACATATTTATAAGCTTGATTAAACCACGATTGCTTTGATGTACCCTTATTTTCTAAGCATGTGTGTTAATGCAACTTACTCATTAACTAATTTAAAAAATACACGGGTAAAGTTTTAACCTACATTATTATTTCAATGTCTCAAAAAGCAGACAATCCATATTCCCGGGCTAATTAAACACATTGAATTGTATGATATTTATTTTGAGAATGCAAGTTATAACAAATCGAAAGGAAGTGCAATTGAAGTCCTAATAAGTTATCTAAAGGTCAAAAACTCTGCAGTGGTTAGGCATTAAAAACAATAAGCTAATTACCTATGACTCAAATAACCTGGTCATCCAATGACTTGATGGAGTATGATCGTTTGAATGTAGAAGTGTTAACCGATGAGGTGTAATTTACATACATGATACAGTAACGAGGGTAGGGTGAGACTAGGTGATTAGCTTCTGATTACCTGCTGCTTAATAACCAAGTGTATAGTAGGGGCAATCAGTGAGATATCTGTTTGTATATTGATTTAGTTTGGCTCTGTGAAGAGTCTCTAAATATAACTTTTGAAATGATTGGATTTATACTAGTATGTAGAAGTTAAATTTGACGTACAATTAATTTATAAACAAAAATTTGGTTATATATGATGTGTCCTATTCCTATATAACCAAACAAAGATAACCAGTATTACCTAGGTTAACTGTACAGCAAGCTACTATATCTATATAATCTGTATGTACTCTTAGCACAAAATAACCATTTTAGATCTTAGTATATATTTTTTATTTTTGGAGCAAAACTTAAAAAATTGTGTTGGAAATCATTGTCACTAATGATTGTTAGAATAAGTAGATCTATCTCGACCACGGTTATCATGAACGGGTCCTTATATTTTTCTCTAGACTCGGGGGTAGAATAAGGCAAAAGCTCCTTCCTCGATGGCTACATCAGACCGGAGCAGTTTGGGTTTCGGCGGGGACACTCAACAACTCAGCAGCTCATACGGGTCCTCAACATGCTGGTAGACAACCATAATCTAAACTTGTGCTCCGTCGGAGTCCTCCTAGACGTCAGCAAGGCATTCGACAAAGTATGGCACGAAGGTCTCCTCTATAAGCTCAGTCAGTCACCCATCCCCGAGTCTGCTGTTCACCTGCTTAAATCTTACCTTCAGGAAAGATCGTTCCAAGCGTTCGTCGAGGGTAAGCTGTCCACAGTTCGACCAGTCGAGGCCGGAGTCCCCCAAGGCAGCGTTCTAGGCCCAGTCCTTTACCTAATCTACACAAATGACATGCCGACAATCCCACGTGTGACCCTGTCACTTTACGCAGACGACGCTCTCTTGCAATGTCGGAGCTGTCGACCAACCCAGGCCGCAAGGACCATGCAGAGACAGATGGACGCCCTATCACCATGGCTGCAGAAATGGAGGGTAAAGGTTAATGCCGACAAAAGCAATGCCATTTGTTTCAGGAAACGTAGAAGGATGCCTGGGGCAGCCATACCAGAAATCGAACTAGATGGGGTGCAAATACCCTGGCAGAACACGGTGAAGTATTTAGGTGTTACACTAGACTCTAAGCTACGATTCGGGGACCACGTGAGGAAGAAAGTCAGCGAGGCAACTGCCATCCAAGCGATGCTGTGGCCGATGATCGCCCCGAGGACTCCTCTGCCACTTAGCACTAAGATTTGCATGTTCCTGCTCATAGTCCGCTCCTGCATGATGTACGCCTCAGAAGCTTGGTGGGCCCTGGCCAGCAGGACACACAGGAAGCGGCTGGAGGTCATCCAATCGAAAGCGCTCAGACGCATCACCCGCCAACCATGGTTTGTCAGCAACGCTACCATCAGAAACTCTTTAGGAATCCCAAGTCTGGAGGAGTTCACGGTCCGGAAGGCAAGCCGCTTGTTCCAAAAAGCGGCGCAATCGGAACACGACCACATTTCCGACCTTTGCAGGCGTTATGACATAGCCGAGGACTGGAGACCCCGGCCTGCAGCCGTCCTGGATGATCCACCGTAACAGAGTCACCACGCCCCGACACACACCGGGTACGTCGAGCCCAGCTCCGGCCCATTGCATACCAGGTCAAGCTAGTTTTTAAAACCTGTTAGAAATTTCACGCACAGCAAGTCAGTCAGAAATACAGTAGACCTATGTCAGTTATTCAACAAACACGGCTAAGTCTTGTTTCAGATACTCCAAGATTCATTCCGGCAGCAGAGACGTGTCATCTCGCTGTGATCGCCCTCCCACATAAGTGAGTGGAGGGGGGAGGTGCTTTTAGTGGGTATACCAGAACTGGTGAGTCCCACACTACCCTCAAGGACTGAGGGTGTGCCTAATGCATTTTACACCTCCCTAACAAAAAAAAAAAAAAAAAAAAAAAAAAAAACAACTAACAATCGTAATATTTCAGCTATTTATTATTCGATCTTTTTGAATATCGTTTGATAGATAATTAAAATGCGAAATAAAAGTTTTTTGGCGTTTTTTCATAAATCCAGCCATTTTTGAGTAATTTAAGTTTAAAAATGTTAAATGGCGGCCATTTTGAAATTTTAGGTTGAATCAAGATGAACTTTTTTTTCTAACCCGGGTATCTTTTTCCTTAACATGCATACCAAGTTTTCTAAAGATCGATTAAAAATATTTAAAGATAAAATGTTTATGTAAAAATACAAAATGGCGGATATCTGGTTAACGAAGCGATTTTGGGAAAAAATTATTCTTGATTTTCAGTAGAGGGATTTAGCGGCTCCGGCGGCAGTGAGCGTGAGTGAGCGTGTGAGCGTGTGACGTCACACGACGCCGCCCCCGCCCCCGCCCCCACCCCGACGCCACCCCCACCCCGACGCCACCCCCGACGCCACCCCACCCCCGGCGCCACCCCCGTCGCTAACCCCTACCACCCTCGGGCAGGTTCAAGGTCATCCTTTGTTGTCTGGAACCACCCTACGCATCGTGGGAGGTCTCCAAGCCTACCCTCCCTACACCATCACTCACTGTCAGCCGCAGCTGCTCCCCAACACCTGCGCTCCAAGCGGCCCCCACTCCTCCCTTGTATTCTTTGTTCTCCATATAGCGCACACTTATTTACCACCAATAGGATGTTAGCTTATTTTGACCAATCAGAGAGCAGTATTTCACATATTTCAAATATTTTAACCGTTTTACCTACCAGACTGTTTGAACGACCAACCCAACTGAAAAAGTGGTAGGAATAGTGATGTAATAGACTAACTATGAAAACTATGAAACTATGAAAATAGCATACATATGACACAAAATTGTAAGAAAAGTGTATGTTTTTCAAGTCCAATAGTTTAGTTTATTTTACTTTGCGGACTATGAAGAGAGAAGATGCTACTCACATTTAGATAGTTTCGTTTTAAACTAAGAATAGAACAGACTGAAACATTATTACGTTAACATATTCTGCTAAGGTTACAACATATAATAGAGTGTTAAATGTAAACCACGAGTTATGTGGGAGGTCTCCAAGCCAACCCTTGCTCCTCCCGCTCACTCACGATCCTCCCGCTTACTCACGCTACCCCCACCCGCCCCAACACCAACCCCCCCACACTCACACCTCGACACCCCCACCGCCCAACGCCTCACCACTATGCCCCCACCCCATTCTTCCGCCTTCGCGAAGGTTCAGGGTCATCCTTTGTTGTCTGGAACCTGCCTATGCATCGAGGGAGGTCTCCAAGCCAACCCTCACTACACACCATCACTCACTGCCTTAGCTCACTGTCAGCTACAGCCGCTCCCCAACAACAGTGCTCCAAGCGAAAGTGTTTCACTAATTAAATGCTGTTTAATATTCAAACCATGACACGTAAAATTAATTTTTAGCTTAATTTAAATAAAAAGTATTAAACAAATTATTCTATAGTTTTTTTTTTCAATCCATGCAACTAATGAGAAAGCAATAACAGGATTAATCATTACGATTTGGCAGGTCACCAAGAATCGATTTTACTGCCCAACAAATTTACTAATTCCACGATTAAATTGTAGATTCCTTGGGAGAGTAATTAAGGTGTGAAATACAAACATTATCGTTATTATATCACTTTTTCTTCAAAAAAATAATTATCATTTAATGCCTACATGACCCGTAATGAGTATAAATTTATCCATTTTCCACTAATTAAACTGTCACTCTTGTTCAAGAAATTTAAGAATTTGGATTTGTGCCTATACATAAAGTTAGTAAATAAGATAAATTACGTTAAAAACTTCAAGTTTTTATGGTTTAATTTAAATTGTTGTCGTACATTTTTCTTTTTTTTTTAAAGATAACTAGGTTTGATAATACACATCTATTTTGTATAGGTATGAGTACAAAAATATATTGATTCTAGTTTTGGCTTAGACTGTACTCAAAAATTTCACTAAAATTAAAAGTCGTATAATTTAGCTGATAACGTTACATAATACTATAAAACTAATATTTTTACAGAACTATTATCTGACATTTTCTCACTTGAGGAACATCAATTGTCTAGGCAACGCACATTCAGAATAATATACGGGCTTTGTTGGTTGATAGTTAATCAGTTAAAAAGTAGGTTACGTAACTGAATAATTTCACCACGGAGATAATATTTGATAAAACGAAACTATTGTCCCTGTTGAGTTTTGCTTGTCTTCAAAAAGGTGTTATTGAATGATTATTTTTTGTTAGATTTCTTGAAAAAATAGTTAGCTGTTTTGACAAAACATTTAATTGAATTAATTTCAGACAAAGATATCACCAATATTTTAGTTATGTTTTATTATACGTCATAACGAAAACGTTACAAAATTAAATCTCACTTATGGACAATGTAATATAAAATATAATTTTGTTTGGTTATTTTAGGTAACATTATAAAATTATCTCTAGTTATAATACATGGATTTATTAATGTCATACCTATAGTTTTATCAACGTAGAAACAATAGAAAATTCTAAAAAACAAATAAATACGGGTAAATTGTTTGGGAGTGCAATTTTAACGTTTGTTAATCAAACCAGTATTGCAAAGTTGGTCACACATGTGTTATTTATTTTTCTCCTAAACTTAGTTGAAAAAAAAAACAATAAACAAATGTAAATGTATACCAACTCCTTTGCACTATAGTCGAAGCATTTGTATGTAATTTTGTTAACTCCTTTTTACAATTTTCGTCTTTTACAGAAAATAGTATTCATTTATATTTAATGGGTTTTACGGTTTGTCTTAGGAAAACAAAGATCAATATAACTTAAATATGAAAAGCTAGATCTCCACTCTTTTCTTCGTGTTTAATTAGCTTGTTTGGGCGTATATTGGATTATACTTTTACCAACTCATATTGCAATAGTAAAGTGATTAGGCATAGCTATCACATTAGTTTTAAATATTATGCCATGTTTATGTAAATACAACCATGATGGTAGGCTAATGTTGCTTAAAGGGTTATTACAGACACTTTTCATCACACATGTAAAACACTCTACCCAACGTTTCAGCATCTAAAAACTCATCTCGTACACAAATGAGAAAAAACTTAACACATTGTAACATTGTAACTTAACATATTGTACAACTAACAATACACAAACTCCAACCTAAGTTGGAATACACTTCAGAGAACATTCAAGTATAGGCTATCCACTGTATAGCAGTCAAGTCATGATCCTAAATGCAAAATACAACAAATCAAAACACAACAAAATCTAAAATGTAATAAAAGAAAAAAATAAGATATGTGGTTTCAGCTGTTGGCCTATGATAAATACATAATACAATAAAGTTAAAATAAAGTTATATAATAACTAAAAAGTGAGAAATAGTGACAAGTTCTCACACAATATCTTTCGTCAAAGTTTGGCAATTTTTGGTGCAGGTTTTGCCTTTTTTGAGCTGTCATTGGTTGGAGGAATAAAAATAACTTTAGATGAACGGGATTTTATTTCTTCCACGGTCAACGTTCAATTAAATATGCATTCTCATATACAGTCAATTTAAATATAATTTCAAAATATAATTGCTTTATTTTTCTTGAAAAACAATCTTTCTTTTATTTTCATTATAATTTTTCTATATTTTAAGAAATATATGGGGTTTTGTAGAACTATTTAGTTTTAATTATTGAAAAGTCAAGTAACATTACTGTGCGCAAAACCTATACAAACAATTGATTGCAAAGAAGATGCTTTGTTCTCAACCACAGTTTATTTATCTTTCATATTGTCCCACTTAGGTTCGTATTTTAACTAACTATGAATGTAGAATGAAGTATTCACCTTTCCAAGTCGATGTCAGTACTGATCACGATACCGTTACAATCGACACGTAACTAGTCTAAACCTTGTTAATAATTTTAAAATAAACTAACTACAATTCCTTCTATAAAAAAAAAAAATAATAATTAAAAATTTATTTAAAAAAACTTGTATTCGGTTTAAAAAATATTCTTTCCAAGCTAGAGATGTCTGATATGTCTAAAATAGGTCAAATTGTTATGAAGTTTATGTGCAGTTTTATTTTATTGAATGCTACAGAGAGTAAAATGATGATTTAGTTCAGAACGCGTTTTATACTCAGATTTATAAGTTCCGCTCGAGCTTTAATAGTTTATGAAGCAATATAGCATTTAATAAGTTTATACCATAGCATACCGTGAATTTAAAGAACCAAATTCTATCAAACTGTGTCCACTCCCATTGAAAACACAAAGCTTGAGTATAACTGCAATACGCATTTTACACCTATATGCCAACCGCGTACAAAGGACGGATACTCTGCTATTAAATAAATAAATAAAGCAAATAACTCAAAACAACATTCGATAACTTCCATTCACATAATAGTGCAGCTTGATTATCAGCATACTTGTAATTCCTTAGCATCCAGAACCTAGAAATTTTCAAATATATTTCCATCCCTGTTTTATTTATCAGTTAACTAAACCTGTAAAAACATGAAGAAATAAGGGTTCACTAACTTAATCCGTTACCAAAGACACCACTGTCGAGTATAATTATTTATCTCATACGGCAACACCCAGTCGTAAATATCCATTACTTTCAAAAGATATAAGAAATCATCGCGGCCAATTGTATCATTGTTTGAAAGATTGGTATATCAACCGCATACTCCTCAGTGTTGTTTGCATACACATTCCTTTCACAGGGTAGGTAGACAATAAGAAGCGATTGTTGTATAATAAATTTATTCCTGAAAGACGAATATATACAAATAAGAATCCTTGTCTCTGGATCAAGTGTGTTAGGTAAAATATTTGATAAACTTGTGTTTCAGCAAATCTCTAGTTATATTTGTGATATTAATAAGTTGTATAAATACCGATCAGGCTATAGTTTTAACTATAGCACCCATACTGCATTGGTGTCAATAACTGATGATGTAAGAAGAGCAATGGACAGTCGTGAAGTTACTATTATGGTTTTGTTAGATTTTTCTCGTGCTTTTGATAGTGTCCATCATAAAATGTTACTGGCATTTATGAGATCTTTTTCTTTTAGTGATAGCGTTGTTAGTTGGTTCGAATCATATTTATCAGATAGACAACAAAGAGTTAGAACTAGTAAAGGTTCATTGTCAGAATGGAAGTGCAATCCCATTGGCTCTACCTTGTCTGCAATGTTATTTTCTCTATACATCATTAAAATTTGCGATTCATTGGTTTTTACTAAATCTATTCTCTGCGCAGATGATTTTCAATTGTATTTACATGCTCCTGTTAAAAATATTAATAATGCTATTGATATGTTAAACACTGATTTGGACACTTAATTAGAGTGTTGCAATGGTCATGACCTAAAACTAAATATAAATAAATAAATATAATTTTAGGTACTAGCAGACTATTGAACACAATAGATTTGGAAGTGGTCCCTAAAGTAATGATAGATAACAATGCTTTAGAGTATCAAACTACTTTTAAAAACTTAGGTTTAAGAATGATGAACAGCTTATCATGGTCCGAACAAGCTAGTTACATACACAGAAAGGTATATCAGTGTTTATACCAGTTAAAGCGCATGTGCTTCAATCCCTCTGTAAAGTGAAGAAAAACTTTAATTTTAACATTGGTTTTTTCCCATTTTTGATTATGATAGTGTAGCTTTTTGTGATATCAGTAATGCTCTGTTAACTAAACTTTAGAGAGCACAAAACGCTTGTATTAGATTTTTTTAGATTACAATTACATGAACACGTGACAGAATATTGTAAAAGATTAAATGTCCCGAAGGTTAAAGAGCGATTAGAATATAATACTCTCGTCTTAGCTCATAAAACAATTAAAAGACACGAACCAATGTATTTATTTGAGAATTATAGATTTATGAGGAATGTTCATCTTAGACAGACACGTTTTGGTGATAATATTTTACATTTTACTAGACACAAGACAGTCATATATACTAATTCTTTCCATGTTCATCAATCAATACGTTTGTTAAATTCCCTCAATGATGAAGTTAAAAAGTAGTATTAGTGACAAGATTTTCGCAAAAAGACTCAAAGCTAAACTCTTAGAAAAATATAGTTTGTAAGATGTTCAATATAAACATGTTTATAATAAGAATCCTGACAATTTGTTTTCTTTTTTTTTGTATCTATATATAGTATACTAAACATAGTTGGGTTTCTTTTTCTTTTACAGTCCAATTGTATAAAATAGTGTGTTTGTATTATAGCTACAACATTTCATTAAACAACTTGTGAATAAAAAAAAAATCGGCATTGTAATAAATATTTTATTGAGTGTAACCACAACAATGTATTGTAATGTGTTTTTTGTGCCTGTTGTGATGGAAGATTGGACCATCGAGGTCTAAATCAAAGCAGGTGAAATAAAGAAATGTCAATTGTCAAAATGTCTCTCTCTCTCTCTCTCTCCCTCTCTCTCTCCCCCTCCCATTCTCTCTCTCTAATAGTAATATATGAAGAGTGAATTTTGATATTCACTCTTTTTCATTTCTTATCGTCATACTTGCATTACAACATTTTAGCCAAGAATTAAATAGTATCCTGTTTTATTATAATTAATTTTAATCACAACGTAAAAAATATTTAATTTTTTGAAATTTTTTATGCGGCTGCCGGTGGTGGCATTGCGCGATAAGACAACGCGTTACGCGTAAGGGTAACGCGTTACTCTTTCGCGTTATTCTTTCGCGTTACTCTCTCGCGTAATGCGCTTCGCGGAAGTTATACATTAAAATGTGCTGGCTCGATTTTTGGAAGTATTTTCCGTAACTAAATATTTTTTACGTTGTGATTAAAATTAATTATAATAAAACAGGATACTATTTAATTCTTGGCTAAAATGTTGTAATGCAAGTATGACGATAAGAAATGAAAAAGAGTGAATATCAAAATTCACTCTTCATATATTACTATTAGAGAGAGAGAATGGGAGGGGGAGAGAGAGAGGGAGAGAGAGAGAGAGAGAGACATTTTGACAATTGACATTTCTTTATTTCACCTGCTTTGATTTAGACCTCGATGGTCCAATCTTCCATCACAACAGGCACAAAAAACACATTACAATACATTGTTGTGGTTACACTCAATAAAATATTTATTACAATGCCGATTTTTTTTTTATTCACAAGTTGTTTAATGAAATGTTGTAGCTATAATACAAACACACTATTTTATACAATTGGACTGTAAAAGAAAAAGAAACCCAACTATGTTTAGTATACTATATATAGATACAAAAAAAAGAAAACAAATTGTCAGGATTCTTATTATAAACATGTTTATATTGAACATCTTACAAACTATATTTTTCTAAGAGTTTAGCTTTGAGTCTTTTTGCGAAAATCTTGTCACTAATACTACTTTTTAACTTCATCATTGAGGGAATTTAACAAACGTATTGATTGATGAACATGGAAAGAATTAGTATATATGACTGTCTTGTGTCTAGTAAAATGTAAAATATTATCACCAAAACGTGTCTGTCTAAGATGAACATTCCTCATAAATCTATAATTCTCAAATAAATACATTGGTTCGTGTCTTTTAATTGTTTTATGAGCTAAGACGAGAGTATTATATTCTAATCGCTCTTTAACCTTCGGGACATTTAATCTTTTACAATATTCTGTCACGTGTTCATGTAATTGTAATCTAAAAAAATCTAATACAAGCGTTTTGTGCTCTCTAAAGTTTAGTTAACAGAGCATTACTGATATCACAAAAAGCTACACTATCATAATCAAAAATGGGAAAAAACCAATGTTAAAATTAAAGTTTTTCTTCACTTTACAGAGGGATTGAAGCACATGCGCTTTAACTGGTATAAACACTGATATACCTTTCTGTGTATGTAACTAGCTTGTTCGGACCATGATAAGCTGTTCATCATTCTTAAACCTAAGTTTTTAAAAGTAGTTTGATACTCTAAAGCATTGTTATCTATCATTACTTTAGGGACCACTTCCAAATCTATTGTGTTCAATAGTCTGCTAGTACCTAAAATTATATTTATTTATTTATATTTAGTTTTAGGTCATGACCATTGCAACACTCTAATTAAGTGTCCAAATCAGTGTTTAACATATCAATAGCATTATTAATATTTTTAACAGGAGCATGTAAATACAATTGAAAATCATCTGCGCAGAGAATAGATTTAGTAAAAACCAATGAATCGCAAATTTTAATGATGTATAGAGAAAATAACATTGCAGACAAGGTAGAGCCAATGGGATTGCACTTCCATTCTGACAATGAACCTTTACTAGTTCTAACTCTTTGTTGTCTATCTGATAAATATGATTCGAACCAACTAACAACGCTATCACTAAAAGAAAAAGATCTCATAAATGCCAGTAACATTTTATGATGGACACTATCAAAAGCACGAGAAAAATCTAACAAAACCATAATAGTAACTTCACGACTGTCCATTGCTCTTCTTACATCATCAGTTATTGACACCAATGCAGTATGGGTGCTATAGTTAAAACTATAGCCTGATCGGTATTTATACAACTTATTAATATCACAAATATAACTAGAGATTTGCTGAAACACAAGTTTATCAAATATTTTACCTAACACACTTGATCCAGGGACAAGGATTCTTATTTGTATATATTCGTCTTTCAGGAATAAATTTATTATACAACAATCGCTTCTTATTGTCTACCTACCCTGTGAAAGGAATGTGTATGCAAACAACACTGAGGAGTATGCGGTTGATATACCAATCTTTCAAACAATGATACAATTGGCCGCGATGATTTCTTATATCTTTTGAAAGTAATGGATATTTACGACTGGGTGTTGCCGTATGAGATAAATAATTATACTCGACAGTGGTGTCTTTGGTAACGGATTAAGTTAGTGAACCCTTATTTCTTCATGTTTTTACAGGTTTAGTTAACTGATAAATAAAACAGGGATGGAAATATATTTGAAAATTTCTAGGTTCTGGATGCTAAGGAATTACAAGTATGCTGATAATCAAGCTGCACTATTATGTGAATGGAAGTTATCGAATGTTGTTTTGAGTTATTTGCTTTATTTATTTATTTAATAGCAGAGTATCCGTCCTTTGTACGCGGTTGGCATATAGGTGTAAAATGCGTATTGCAGTTATACTCAAGCTTTGTGTTTTCAATGGGAGTGGACACAGTTTGATAGAATTTGGTTCTTTAAATTCACGGTATGCTATGGTATAAACTTATTAAATGCTATATTGCTTCATAAACTATTAAAGCTCGAGCGGAACTTATAAATCTGAGTATAAAACGCGTTCTGAACTAAATCATCATTTTACTCTCTGTAGCATTCAATAAAATAAAACTGCACATAAACTTCATAACAATTTGACCTATTTTAGACATATCAGACATCTCTAGCTTGGAAAGAATATTTTTTAAACCGAATACAAGTTTTTTTTAATAAATTTTTAATTATTATTTTTTTTTTATAGAAGGAATTGTAGTTAGTTTATTTTAAAATTATTAACAAGGTTTAGACTAGTTACGTGTCGATTGTAACGGTATCGTGATCAGTACTGACATCGACTTGGAAAGGTGAATACTTCATTCTACATTCATAGTTAGTTAAAATACGAACCTAAGTGGGACAATATGAAAGATAAATAAACTGTGGTTGAGAACAAAGCATCTTCTTTGCAATCAATTGTTTGTATAGGTTTTGCGCACAGTAATGTTACTTGACTTTTCAATAATTAAAACTAAATAGTTCTACAAAACCCCATATATTTCTTAAAATATAGAAAAATTATAATGAAAATAAAAGAAAGATTGTTTTTCAAGAAAAATAAAGCAATTATATTTTGAAATTATATTTAAATTGACTGTATATGAGAATGCATATTTAATTGAACGTTGACCGTGGAAGAAATAAAATCCCGTTCATCTAAAGTTATTTTTATTCCTCCAACCAATGACAGCTCAAAAAAGGCAAAACCTGCACCAAAAATTGCCAAACTTTGACGAAAGATATTGTGTGAGAACTTGTCACTATTTCTCACTTTTTAGTTATTATATAACTTTATTTTAACTTTATTGTATTATGTATTTATCATAGGCCAACAGCTGAAACCACATATCTTATTTTTTTCTTTTATTACATTTTAGATTTTGTTGTGTTTTGATTTGTTGTATTTTGCATTTAGGATCATGACTTGACTGCTATACAGTGGATAGCCTATACTTGAATGTTCTCTGAAGTGTATTCCAACTTAGGTTGGAGTTTGTGTATTGTTAGTTGTACAATATGTTAAGTTACAATGTTACAATGTGTTAAGTTTTTTCTCATTTGTGTACGAGATGAGTTTTTAGATGCTGAAACGTTGGGTAGAGTGTTTTACATGTGTGATGAAAAGTGTCTGTAATAACCCTTTAAGCAACATTAGCCTACCATCATGGTTGTATTTACATAAACATGGCATAATATTTAAAACTAATGTGATAGCTATGCCTAATCACTTTACTATTGCAATATGAGTTGGTAAAAGTATAATCCAATATACGCCCAAACAAGCTAATTAAACACGAAGAAAAGAGTGGAGATCTAGCTTTTCATATTTAAGTTATATTGATCTTTGTTTTCCTAAGACAAACCGTAAAACCCATTAAATATAAATGAATACTATTTTCTGTAAAAGACGAAAATTGTAAAAAGGAGTTAACAAAATTACATACAAATGCTTCGACTATAGTGCAAAGGAGTTGGTATACATTTACATTTGTTTATTGTTTTTTTTTTCAACTAAGTTTAGGAGAAAAATAAATAACACATGTGTGACCAACTTTGCAATACTGGTTTGATTAACAAACGTTAAAATTGCACTCCCAAACAATTTACCCGTATTTATTTGTTTTTTAGAATTTTCTATTGTTTCTACGTTGATAAAACTATAGGTATGACATTAATAAATCCATGTATTATAACTAGAGATAATTTTATAATGTTACCTAAAATAACCAAACAAAATTATATTTTATATTACATTGTCCATAAGTGAGATTTAATTTTGTAACGTTTTCGTTATGACGTATAATAAAACATAACTAAAATATTGGTGATATCTTTGTCTGAAATTAATTCAATTAAATGTTTTGTCAAAACAGCTAACTATTTTTTCAAGAAATCTAACAAAAAATAATCATTCAATAACACCTTTTTGAAGACAAGCAAAACTCAACAGGGACAATAGTTTCGTTTTATCAAATATTATCTCCGTGGTGAAATTATTCAGTTACGTAACCTACTTTTTAACTGATTAACTATCAACCAACAAAGCCCGTATATTATTCTGAATGTGCGTTGCCTAGACAATTGATGTTCCTCAAGTGAGAAAATGTCAGATAATAGTTCTGTAAAAATATTAGTTTTATAGTATTATGTAACGTTATCAGCTAAATTATACGACTTTTAATTTTAGTGAAATTTTTGAGTACAGTCTAAGCCAAAACTAGAATCAATATATTTTTGTACTCATACCTATACAAAATAGATGTGTATTATCAAACCTAGTTATCTTTAAAAAAAAAAGAAAAATGTACGACAACAATTTAAATTAAACCATAAAAACTTGAAGTTTTTAACGTAATTTATCTTATTTACTAACTTTATGTATAGGCACAAATCCAAATTCTTAAATTTCTTGAACAAGAGTGACAGTTTAATTAGTGGAAAATGGATAAATTTATACTCATTACGGGTCATGTAGGCATTAAATGATAATTATTTTTTTGAAGAAAAAGTGATATAATAACGATAATGTTTGTATTTCACACCTTAATTACTCTCCCAAGGAATCTACAATTTAATCGTGGAATTAGTAAATTTGTTGGGCAGTAAAATCGATTCTTGGTGACCTGCCAAATCGTAATGATTAATCCTGTTATTGCTTTCTCATTAGTTGCATGGATTGAAAAAAAAAACTATAGAATAATTTGTTTAATACTTTTTATTTAAATTAAGCTAAAAATTAATTTTACGTGTCATGGTTTGAATATTAAACAGCATTTAATTAGTGAAACACTTTCGCTTGGAGCACTGTTGTTGGGGAGCGGCTGTAGCTGACAGTGAGCTAAGGCAGTGAGTGATGGTGTGTAGTGAGGGTTGGCTTGGAGACCTCCCTCGATGCATAGGCAGGTTCCAGACAACAAAGGATGACCCTGAACCTTCGCGAAGGCGGAAGAATGGGGTGGGGGCATAGTGGTGAGGCGTTGGGCGGTGGGGGTGTCGAGGTGTGAGTGTGGGGGGGTTGGTGTTGGGGCGGGTGGGGGTAGCGTGAGTAAGCGGGAGGATCGTGAGTGAGCGGGAGGAGCAAGGGTTGGCTTGGAGACCTCCCACATAACTCGTGGTTTACATTTAACACTCTATTATATGTTGTAACCTTAGCAGAATATGTTAACGTAATAATGTTTCAGTCTGTTCTATTCTTAGTTTAAAACGAAACTATCTAAATGTGAGTAGCATCTTCTCTCTTCATAGTCCGCAAAGTAAAATAAACTAAACTATTGGACTTGAAAAACATACACTTTTCTTACAATTTTGTGTCATATGTATGCTATTTTCATAGTTTCATAGTTTTCATAGTTAGTCTATTACATCACTATTCCTACCACTTTTTCAGTTGGGTTGGTCGTTCAAACAGTCTGGTAGGTAAAACGGTTAAAATATTTGAAATATGTGAAATACTGCTCTCTGATTGGTCAAAATAAGCTAACATCCTATTGGTGGTAAATAAGTGTGCGCTATATGGAGAACAAAGAATACAAGGGAGGAGTGGGGGCCGCTTGGAGCGCAGGTGTTGGGGAGCAGCTGCGGCTGACAGTGAGTGATGGTGTAGGGAGGGTAGGCTTGGAGACCTCCCACGATGCGTAGGGTGGTTCCAGACAACAAAGGATGACCTTGAACCTGCCCGAGGGTGGTAGGGGTTAGCGACGGGGGTGGCGCCGGGGGTGGGGTGGCGTCGGGGGTGGCGTCGGGGTGGGGGTGGCGTCGGGGTGGGGGCGGGGGCGGGGGCGGCGTCGTGTGACGTCACACGCTCACACGCTCACTCACGCTCACTGCCGCCGGAGCCGCTAAATCCCTCTACTATTTTCTCTTTATTTTGACAAAAGGAATCACTAGATAAAATATGTCCCCACCTTTTTTGAACACCCTGTATATGGGGTTGGACAGTAGTACATGCTGAGAGAAGACATTTTCAAAACAGTGGCTACAAAATTATTCTACATGTTTCTCGTGGAAAAAATGCCCCTATAATGTGCCTTTATTGCCACTACTCCTATTCTATTGCAAAACCCATGAATACTGTTTTATATGCGTTTTATATACTGCTACGTCCGAGTGCAAAACTGCCTTAAGGTTTATTCCACATCTTAGGGATATTTTCACACCATGCACCTTAATCTGTGCGGTTTATTCAAAATACCAGAAACATACCGGGCTAAAATTGAACTTAAAATTGTCTAAAAGATTATTAAAATGACACATCTTTAAGAGATTGTCTTAAATTTACGGATTTATCTGATTTTCATCATGGAAAAGCTCTTTATAATATTTGTCATTAGAATTATATAGGGTGTCCCACGAAGAGGTTTAAAATTTTGATTTTATATTTCTTGCCCATTTATAGACCAAACATTTGGAAACTTTACTCAATTTATAAAGTAGGGTTTAAAAATATTCTTAGAGAATTTCAGTTCCCTTACACTTGTGGAATCAAAATGGAGGTATATTAAATGTTCTTGTTAACTAAATATATAAAATTAATGAGTTAATTGTTATTTATTAACTAGTGATGGTACACAGTTTAAATAATTTTTGAATCTACTTTTAGGGTTTTTATTAGGCTATGTTCTAATTTCCTGATGAAAAAACATCATTTTCCAATAATGTAATAACACAAATATTTTAAGAAAACCAAAAATACTATTTTTAATATTTTTAAAGTGTAATTTTTCAATGTGCCACTATTTTGTTTTTACGTGAGGTAAAGAGCTGCATTTTTTCCGGAATATTTTTAAAACGTACTTTATAAGTTGAGTAAAGTTTCAAAATGTTCGGAGCATAAACGGGCAAGTAATATAAAATCAAACGTTTAAACCTCTTCGTGGGACATATTATATAAATTATCCTCAGACATAGAATAATCATTACTCAGCAACAAACCCATTTGTACCAAAGGATGGATATAAGCAACCTGACATCCCTTCAAGTGTTCCTCAAGCTCAGAGACATTATCACTTTTCAGTTCAGCAGATCCATTGAAGGTAATGTGTGTGAGTGTGTCAACTTAGTAGATATCATATTCCTCAGACGGCCTTGGGTACGCTTGTCTGGGTTAGTCGCTAGATGTACATATCTCGGTTTGGAGGGGAGTTAATGTTAGCGCCGCCGACACTGGTTGACCTTGGATACGCGCTTTTAAATTAGGCGCTCACCGTGACCGAGTGCACTATTGGGGTCACTAAACCAGTGTATTTCGTTGCATAATGTAGGTGACCGACTGCACTCAAAGTCAGGGTAAACTGCTCAGTGCGGACTTGGTATAAAAGCAAGCAGAGGATGGATATGCAGTCAAAATGCCTCGGTTTGTGGTGTTGTTCAAGTGTGATAACGAGTCTGACGCGAATGCAGCGCTGAAGGCCCTACAATCCCGGTACGAGGTACGGCCATCGAGTTCATATGATATCACTGAGGTGGGGACCAATTACACTCCAGGTTAGTAAATAAGTAAAATAATAAGAGTAGATTATTTATAGCTATCTGAACATTAGGTGACCTCCCGGTCTTGCCAGTACACTTAATCTTGTACCCGCTGCCTGCGATTAAGTTGATTTCAGCTTGTGTCAAGTTTAAGGCAAACCGCTTTGGTAAGAAGACTATATGCGGCGTCCCATTAAATACAATGTTGAGTATAACATTTGCACCGTATTTTCAGTGTGCTTTAGCCTTGCTCACACCCAGCTGGGTTGACCAAATAAATCAGTTATAGCCGTCCTCTGTGGACCCCTGCTGACTTTCAAGTCGTTGAGCTTCGATTTGAAGTCGGACATTGTACAGTAAAAAATGTCGATGTATTTAGACTTGGTAAATATGTTTATATATCTTGGGAGAACGGATAAAACAATACTACGCGATGATCCTATACAATCCTTAGCAGTCGGACAACATTGGCTAAAAAAATGTATAATATGTACGTACAGTATTTAACAGCAGTAAAAGCAAATTCTCCACTAAAACTCCCTACGTGAACAGTCGACTATTGGATACAGAAAGTTCTATCACTAGACAAAGGTTAAACTGAGAAATTATAGGAATCAAAACCCACTACGAATCAGAGATATATTACAACACTATTGTATACCATACACAAGAATAGACAACTATTGGGGTTCACGTTAAAAAGAAATACCCCCGCCGCAGCAAACCTGCCGTCTAAGCGAATTTCCATTTGGCTGTATTGATTTTTAATTGATCTATTTAAATAACATTAGGTTTAACGAGTACCTAGGTTTGCTGCTACAAGGAAACTAATAAAGTGTGCGTTTTAAGTAAAATAATTATTGCTTAGTATAAAATGAATATATTTGCCAAGTTTGATCAAAAGATATCCATAAACAAGCAAACTACAACATTTTACAATATTCTCCATAAGAATAACATGGGAATTTTAAACTTACCATTTTTTTTAGTTTTCTCCGTAACCAATAACCGTACAAAAACACTTTGATATACTGAATTGTTTGTTTTTTTAAGCTCTTTAAGAAGGTTTAGAGAAAAATTAGGAAATTTTGTGTTTTGAGGGTCAAAAGTGAGAAAAACCAATTTTTACCCCATAAACCCCCCCATATAACCCTGTTCCCATGGTCCGATCATGCTGGATCGCGAACTCATTCAAGTTTATCCCGCATTACACCTTCAAACCAAATTTCATCAAAATCGGATACAAATTACTCAAGTTATCGTGTTCACGGACACATATATATATATATATATATATATATATATATATACATATATAAAAATTTGAACGAATGGTGTTTTTGGCCTCTGGGGACATCAAAATGAAAAAGTAAATCGGTCCCGGGCCTAAGTCTTACCATGAGACCTACGGTAATAGCTACTTCCCTATAGGGAAATTCGCTAAAAAAGACCCAAGATAAAGTGAAACAACAGTCAACAACAGTCAAGTTCATAAAAACAACAATAACACAAACACACTAAACAAACAACTACTAGGCTTTACCTAAAAAAGTGTAAAAATAACATTGGTAACGTCTACATAGTCAACTGTGGTCTGACAGTCAGAGGAAGTTGTCTGAGAAAGTTGTGCCAACATAATGTAAAGCACAACTTTGTTGTTCATTCACAATACAAGGTACATTGTTGTTGGCTACATTTGTTGTTGCTCCAGATGGATTGATGGCATCGGCGATGCGCTGCAATACGACCCGGCACCGGCGGTTCGAGGTGTTGAGCAGAAAGAGAAAGCCGACTGCAATTGTTAGCGGCACACCAACAACACGGTCAAGAAGTACTTCACCGCCGCCGCCGCTGCCAATGCCGCCGCAGGCCAACGTCACCTACAATGTCCACGACGCCGCAGCCCATGACGTCAAGCACAGATAAGGGAACCGTCAAGGCAGCCCACACAGGTTAGTTTCTACATTTTGAGTTACATTCAGTAATTAGGTTCCATAAGCCTTACATTATTTTAGGATATTTTAACAAGCAGATGAATACGACTTCAAACGCTATTAAATAATCAGTTGGTATACTCTTTTGATGTTAAATACAGGGTGATTATAAATTAATGTTACACTTTTTAACTCCATAAATGCAAACTATACAACCGGGATGAGAAACAATTGAAAGAGAAAATTTTAAAGTTTCGGTTGGCACCACTTTGGTAAACATATATGCAAAATTACCCTCTAAAGACACTTTTTTAAATCAATGAAACACTACAAAACACTTTTTGCTCTTTTGAAATCATGTTCCTCTCAGCTTACAATCATGGTGAACAACAATAACTGAGCGGTAAATAGAACTAATTGACTCCTAGTGGTATTTCTTAAAAATTTTGATACTTCAACGTAGAGTATGAAGTTTTGAGATTCAGAGAGGTAAAAATGTGTAATTAATATAACATCGTAGTTATAATCTAAAAATGTCTGTAGAGGCTAATTTTGCAACTATGTTCCACCAAAGTGGTGTCAAACAAACCTTAAGAATCTCCTCTTTCAGTCGATTCTCACCCTGATATGATATTTTGTATGGATTTTCATTTATATATCTTCAAAATAACAATAGAATCACCCTTAGAATCATATAATGCTATACTGTCCTAAGTTAGAAGTCACCAAACTCATAGAAAAGGGAGCTTTCTCACATAACCCGTGTTATGGTAATGGTGATGTATGCATGCATCATGCAGAGGACAAAGGAAATTTTTAAGTACAAAGTTTGCAGGTAGAAGGAATTCAAACGAGTTCCTACCTTCCCTCATGTAACATTCATTGGTTGGACCTCACTGTTGATTCTGTATCAGGGTCTGAGTTTATATGGAAAAGAACATTAGCCTACATTGCCACTTGAGGCAAATGCGTAGTCAAAGATTTAAATGGAGTTAGGATGTATACACTACTACACATTCAGCCATTTTGTTAGGTTTATAAATTATAGCGTGAAAATATAAATATTTGGGACGTTTAATAATTTAAAATTATTTCTACAATTTAATTTAAGAAAATATTTTCAATTGTAGATTCAATAAATTGAATGTTTTAAAAATAGTACCATACGTATAGTATACTCCATAAACTTTATTTCATAATCATGATGAAAGAAGACACAATTAACTGGGGTTCTAAAAACGCAATAATATTGAGCATCACAAATTTTAATTATGCTTTTTGAAATCATTTATCATTTAAAAACTAACATCCAACATTTTATAACTTGTTTCATTAGGAAAACAAAGTGGAGACACGTTTAGTATTTATAAGTCACAATATTAGTTGTTAATAAACTAAAAAAAATTAAAGAACTTAGTTTACTGCCTCAAATCCGAATTATGTTATGATAGTTTGTAGAAGTATCTGAGAAGAAAGGCAGTTTTGACTTTTATTAGATGCAGATCATGTTTTATATATCTCCTTTTCAAACCTATGAGATTCTAATAATTATTTTTTAAATCACATCTCTTGACAAATTGAATTCATTTCTAAGTTTGGCAAACTCGTAATGGCATATTTGACTTATAATACAGTAGTAGTAACGATTTTGATTTAATTTTTCCAGTAAGGGTTTCGAAATTACCAGGTTTCCTTTCAAGATACAATATTACGCAATGCCAGATATTCTTTTCATTAGAACCCTGTAAGTAAAGTGATCAATAGTATATTTGTTCAGGAATGTTTAGAGTCAAGTCAATTACTAGATTCACGGTATTGTATGTCCCAAGACATACGATTGTTAATTATTTTGTTATTGCTTGGGCCACTTAGCATAATGTTTATTATTTTTATTTTCGAGAGGAAATACAATGTGTTACATTGTGCTCAAACGGTCTTTGAAACTCATCAGCGATTGGAGGGTCTCCTTTATTAAACCGTTGATCAAAAAGATAACTTAAATTGGGTTTTCCTCAGAAGAATTGTGCTCTGAACAAAGAAAACTCATTTAAGTTGCTTCTGTTGAGGGGAATTGACATATCTGGACTTTGTTGGTAGATTAAGTTACGTTAAAGGTCAGTTTCGTGTTAGAATATTTTTTCGTTTTGTAAGCATATAATAAGAAAAATTATTTCATAAACGTATTAATGACCTTAATGAATATGTCTTCTTAGTGTATTTACAGTTTTATCAATTAACATTAAGGTTTCGTGTGTAGATGATTTTCTTTCAAGTTTTTCTGTACCGTAAATTGATTGTCTTGACTACGTTCATGTCTAGCATACTATCAATGCCAAATAAAGGTAGTTGTGGTTACCTTGTTTATGGATATTTATTGATTAAATTTGGAAAATTTATTTATTTAATCCTATGTAATATTTGACGAAAAACCACCTTTTCCTTTCTCCGTAGGAGAAAACCCAAGTACTCGTTGAATAATGTATTTTTAATGGGTAATAAATATGTCTTGATTATGGTAATATTTTAGTAAAAATCCACTCAGATGAATTGAAATTCGCTTAGTCCGCAGGTTTGATGCGGTGGAGGCATTCCTTTGTTTTGTAGATCGTAGTTTTTTGTAGTGTTTTGTAGATCGTAGTGGATCGTAGTCGTTAATAAGTATAAGTCATAAGTCATAAGTCATTTATTCACCCAGATTTACATAGTTTACATGCATTGGTTATGTCAATTATAGTAAGTTAATACATAAAATATATACAAAATTCCTTATACTACATGCCATAGCTATTTACATTTGGTTTACATTTTCTTTGTATATGCAATGATTCTTTGTTCACATATACGTTGTTATCTCGTAACCATCATAGCGACCCATAAGGCTACCGTTTAAAATGGAAAAGTGCTTTTTAGCGAATTTCCCTATAGGGAAGTAGCTATTACCGTAGGTCTCATGGTAAGACTTAGGCCCGGGACCGATTTACTTTTTCATTTTAATGTCCCCAGAGGCCAAAAACACCATTCGTTCAAATTTTTATATATGTATATATATATATATATATATATATATATATGTGTCCGTGAACACGATAACTTGAGTAATTTGTATCCGTTTTTGATGAAATTTGGTTTGAAGGTATAAGGCGGGATAAACTTGAATGAGTTCGCGATCCAGCATGATCGGACCATGGGAACAGGGTTTTATGGGGGGTTTTATGGGGTAAAAATTGGTTTTTCTCACTTCTTACCCTCAAAACACAAAATTTCCCAATTTTTCTCTAAACCTTCTTAAAGAGCTTAAAAAAACAAACAATTCAGTATATAAAAGGGTTTTTGTACGGTTATTGGTTACGGAGAAAACTAAAAAAATGGTAAATTTAAAATTCCCATGTTATTCTTATGGATAATATTGTAAAATGTTGTAGTTTGCTTGTTTATGGATATATTTTGATCAAACTTGGCAAATTTATTTATTTTATAGTAAGCTACCAATATTTTACTAAAAACACACTACTTTCTTAGTTTCCTTGTAGCAGCAAACCTAGGTACTCGTTAAACCTAATAATGTTATTTAATTAGATCAATTGAAAATCAATTCGGCCAAATGGAAATTCGCTTAGACGGCAGGTTTGCTGCGGCGGGGGTATTTTAGTTTTATATTGTACAGGCATTAAATAACATGTTTACTGTTTGTCGAAACAACCCTGATAAGTTTGCTTTAATATGTTATATTGAGTGATTCAATTTCAACGTTTTTTTAAGGTTCGATTTCAAAGAGGTTCTGCCCCGGACTACTTTCCCAAGTGGACCTCCAATGCCTTCTAGAACCCGTCCACAAGATCTGTTCGTCAGGCGGCACTTCAGGTGGCCCCGATACGATTACCGGTCATGAGCCTCTTGCAACATTCCCCCACCTTGGAGGTACACTGTGGGCCAGTATCGATATGTACGACGATACCACAGAGTCTTTCCAGAGGAAGGCTACGGCCCGTCTGAGTTCCTTACATCAACCACATAAACTAGTTATTGTTTTTGTGTATAATAGATGGAGTGACACATTTAAATATATAATATATTTATTATTCAAAGTGTATGTCAACTGATAGTCGTCTCTTTCTTGCTCTCTTTAACTCAAAATGTATATTGTTTCATTTATTATGTATTGTATAGCTGCCCAAATGCCTATGTGAGTACATTATGTGATTGTAATTGCTTGTATCAATTATGTAATGGACTTGGCCGTTGGAGTTAAAATAAAATAAGAGTTTTCTTATTGAAACTAGTCATCATCAGCTACCTAAATGTCAACCGTTCCGCAGTGGATAGGTGTTAATGAGAATAGTTAATTAGCTACATATTCTGATTACCTTGGACTAAATAACCAAATCTAAGGTTAGCATGTTAATGTGAAATTGGTAATCAGTGATTTATGAGTTGTACATATTGCAGTAATACCCTCTGTAATGGGATTTTCTACTACCTTGAAACACCTTAAAATTTCAAAAAGATATTATATTGATTAAAGGCTATTTTTGTTGATTATTTCGGTATATTTGATTTGTTATAAATAGTTTTATTATGTTTGGAAATAGGATTGTAATTTCATCAACCTTACTATCCTACGTAACTATTTTAAAGTGATAAAACTATATATTTACGATTTTCTAAACTGTTAATGAGATAATTTGTTGGGCTTTTAAATAAAGGGTGATGCAATAAAAGAGCTTCAAATATATAAATACAAAAATTCCATACTATATACCTTATACAAATAAATAAAACATAAAAAAGTTAACTTATGCTATTTTAACTTGACGGGGTCATTTTTCTTTTCTTGCAAACTACTTTCTTCAAATGACACCTTGTCATACTAAAAATTTCCTTTTAGTCTCTTGAATACTCCACGAATAATCGTTCCAGCTTATCTTCAGGGATAGCTTTAATTTCCTGGAAAATTCTTAGCTTCAGTTTAAATCTATGGATGACTTTAAAAAAACCTTAAACTTTAAGTAAGTTTTTATTACAGTAAAACAATAGAGAATAATTACACATCATACATTAAATATTTTAACACTGATACACTTTAAAGGTATTTGCTTTGCTTCTACGCTAGATTTCAACAAAATACAACGAAAGAATGGTTAAAGAACATCCTTCAGGCTATATTAAACGGGCCTATGTACTAAATAGATGTAGCTGTCCACATAGGATTATAATGACATGTTGTTCAACTGCGATTTTCTCGTGTGTACCACAAAGTGCTTTGGTTGCGTTAACTCTGTCTGCGTTACTCTTTGGATTTTACTGCGACATGCACTCTTGTGATGTTTTCTGGTGCATGAAGTGTTTTGTAGCTTCCACATGTTTTTATAGGGTTTAAGCTATTATCATACATAATTTCACCAGTTCCTTATCGTTTCGTGATCTGGAACAGTGTCAAGTTGATCAAGGATGGAATTAGGTCCCAACAATTCCTGGGGATTGCACTGAAATCACTATTTTCAAAATAAGTTTCCACATAAAAATCACAGTGTTAACAAACCCCAAAGCACAACGTTTACTAAAGTGGTAAAGTTTAATTGTTTCTATTAGCAAAGCTATTCATTCATTGTTGCATTACTTATCATATGACAGCGAAAAAAAAAATGTTATGCTCTCATTGTCCCACCTGTAATAAATAATTTGTTTATATTACTAACCCTTCCAATTTTTTTGTCCCTACAAACCTTTTCTAATGTCGTAATTTAAGTCTATGTTGACTGTGTAGACCAATGCGGTTACATGAAGCCTACGATCAGTGTTTGGTGAATGTTTGCATATATAGTTTACATAGTGTCACTTTACAATAAACTAACTTAATTTTAGCCGAAAGTTAGGGAGCGAATAGTTAATACAATTGTTTATTAAGAACAAAATTTATAAACCAGTAATTGCTTTATAAAGTTCCCTTTTCATAGCCTACAATAATTAAAATTCCCCGTAAAGAGAAAAGTAAATGGTTAAATAATTAACTGGGATTTCCTAAGCGAAGGTAATTTTCTTTGTTCATTAACTTCGCAATTTCTACGTAACTGAAACAATTTCTTAAGGAAGCAGTTTAATAAACTGCAATTATAACTCGGAGGGTTCCATTTTACTTTGGAGTGACTTTAAAAACAGTTATTCAGATTTCCTCAAAAGATGTATTTACAACTCGTGTATTAAAATCCTTCCCGTAAACTTAAAACAAATTCTACATTTCCACAATCAGGAAACAGGCCCAAATAATTACCTCAATTTGTCTCGTTGTATTAGTAGAAATGTAAAACATACTGTATTAGAGAAAGGATGCTGGTGGTATTTATTTAGATCACTAACCTTAAATATATTGAATAAGTAATCAAAATGATAAATAGCTGTACTATCGTATACATGTTCCAGTTACAACATGAATATCGTATTTAATTAAAATGTAGAACATAACTTGATCTATTAACAGGCCCAAGTAAATAAGACCGGGTTCTAAAATTATTTAGTAGCAAGTGCGAATAGAACTTAGTTCTCCAGATGTCAATAATTGAATCAATTGATTTTGGCCCAACTTGCTTACTAATCTTTCGGAGAGGTCCTTCAAGCTCTTAGAAAGGACTCGAGCCAACTCTAAGATGAAAATAGGGTCTCTTCCAATTTACTTCGCTTAGTGCTTGGCATTTTGGGAATTTTAATGAATTTTTCTGTTTCATACTGATTGTGTGTAATCGAAAAAATATTTTAAATTGTTGTAGACATAAGATTAATGAAAACTTGATAAAAATTGTCTTAATTAAATAATGGAATAACAAAATAGTTCAATCTAGTAAGTAATGTAAATTTCACAACAGTGGAATGATAATTTTCACTAATTTGTCATAATGGATTCATCCTGAATACAAGTGTTCCGATTCTGGAGTCAATAAAAGGTTGGCTGCACCAACCTAAATATGGTTATTAATGGAAAATGGTAGTTACCGTACTATACTTATACTAGGGTTGCTTTCAGAGAGGTGAAAGCCAGTTGAGCGGAACAAACGTATATTTGTATAAGTAACTAAATGTAAAAAGGTCAATAGATTTATTTACTAATGCTGGTTTTAAAGATTAAAATTATAATAATTCAAATTTACCTCTTCGAGAAGTGCATTATGGTAGTTTTGACCAGGAAAATATTACAGTAGTTGGAATCTGATATTAACATCCAAAAAAGGCATTAAAGTATAAAAAAGAGAAAGGAAATTTAACATTCAAATTCAACTGTAGCCTACAACAAAAACATTGGACTTCATTTTTCACCCTTACAATTGGTTAAAGTATTTAAGTATAAAAAAACAGTACCTATTAAAAAACGAGTATTGTATAACAACAGGAGAGGAAATGTGACATTTAAATTCAACTGTGCAGCATAAACATAGTTTAAACTCAGCTTTCTTTGCTGGAAATAATTTATGATTGTTAATACCAAGTATTCTTGATGGAGGATATGATTGTAATGTAACTGGAATGTAGGTCTTCTGCCATTATTAGGACGATTTAGCGGCATTTTAATACTGGCCTTAATAATACCATTGACCATTGAATACAGTAGATTTTGATGAAAATGCTGGCTACAAATTCAACATGGGGATGGAATGTCTAGTTGTATTGATATTTGATAGTCAAAGATAAAACATAGGCCTACTAAAAATGTAGGGCTATTTTAATGTAAGACTCAAATGTAAAACGCCTTTAAAAGACTAAAATAAACTGAATTATCAGTCATGTATTTCAATGTTAAAAAACGTAAAAACTGCAAAAAGTCTTACTTATTGAACAATAAAATAAGATGGCTGAAATGTAGGCATAAACATAAGTAATAAATAAACATCGCATTCAGCTGATTTAAGTGAAAACAGAATAATAATAAGAAGGGAAGACATGCCTTAAATATACAATGTAGATAATATGATTAGAAATTAGTAGCCTACTTCTGGACAGGCCTAGACAATTATCCATACCGTGGTTAAAAGTGTACTTCTATAAGCCCAGGTTTACTTATCAACGGTTGTAACTGGACGTATGTATAGTTGGTATAGTCCGTGGCTTGGTAATCAAATAACAGTATTTATATAGGATAGGCTACTGTTATCAACATTTGAAATGACTGAATTGTTACCAAATTACTGTTTCACAAAATGCAGATTCCATTTTCAGCCGAGCCATTAAAATGAGGATTTGCCGAACAATTATTAATATTACAGAATAGTATATAATGATATACAACTTTTCACATTCCATAATTATATGTTAGTTTTGCTATGGTCAAAGGTACAAATCCAAATGTTCTCTTTTCTTTTGGTCAGTATGTAATAATTTGCTAGAATCATTGACTTTATACAAAGTCAAAGCTAGAGTACTGTAGATGGTTTGTTAAGTTAAGATCATATGCAAGCATTTTTGAAATCGTTTCCCCGTTTAACCTTAACCAACTATTCCATTCCAAAAGATAAAAATTACATGGTGCAACACAAATAAACAACCCGATCGCCTACCTATAACCTACACTATACCTTCCTAATCTAACCTTACTTCAAAACACTTAATGTAGTCACGAATACTCATAAACCCCGACCTACCTCCCCACATGCCTAAACCAGTGTTCAATCTGCGTTTTATCAATAAGTGTAATAACTTACTGTACCATCGATGTAATTCAACATAATATAACCTATGAGGTATTATCGGATTAAATACCGATTTCGATGCGGTTCGATATATCGCTTATTAAATCCTGATTTCTAACATTGGCTGTTTCTAATCAGCTGGCAACACAAATAGGTTCCCAAGAAAGTAGTCACCGGTCCGTATCCCTCCGCTCCTTGTTTATGCTCCGCGCATTGAGAAAGTAGTTCCGTATATTTTCTCGATTTTCAGTGAATTCCGTGCCTTAAAAAAATGTTTTAACGGCATTTTCTTGTTTATTAAAATCATAGGAATGGTTTAAAATCGTTTAAAAGAAAAGTATAGAAAGTTCAGAAATACCTTATGATTCTCTTGTTTACATTTTTCTTGTAAACAAAAAAACTGTCATAACTACTTTAGTCCCATAAGCCTAATGTTAAAAATTTTAAATTTTAAGTTCGTTTTAAATTGCATTAGCATTATCTAATTGAAATGTGTTTGCTTACAAACCATCTCATTATTAGTCTAAGCAGTCTTGTTAAGTTTGGCTGAAATGTGTTCAGCCGTTATTGAGTGATGGTGTTATATTGTTTGCATTGAAGTTGATCCCAAAGAGCTTCGCTCGCTTCGCTCGCTCCGCTCAACAAGTATATAAATACTATTTTTACATTTTAGCATTTCCACTTATTGGTCAATAAAGGTTGTTATCACCTTAAACTTCTAAACTTTAAACTTCTAAAAACTACATATATGCTAACTAGTGGGTAACTAGTGGGATCTTATTGGACCCCGTTAAGATAGAAGCAAGCTATTCTAGAGCATGGTTTCTAGCACAACTCGCAAGTGTTCGCAATGAGTGTAATCGCAATGAATGGTAAACATTCTATAGTATTATTTCGGGGATGGTAAGTTAACATTATTAAACCTTAGTTAAAAATATTGACTAGTGTTATGTTACCTGGGCTTAGACAATTGACTATACAATTGTATACTGTAAGGTGCCTCAATAATTAATTAGTCTTAAGTAAAGTACGCCTTATACAAAAATATTCATGATCCTGAATTGTTACCGGAAGTAGGTGAAATTGACTTCATTCGGATCGGAAACGCGAAGTCGTTACTGTCGAGATTACAGCAAGTACCTATGACAGTTATTGGCTGACCAGACCATGCCTTCTTGATTTAAGTACTGTTATACAGTTTATTTGAATTTATACTGATGAAATTGTTGTATTGTGATAGTTTACAAATGCCGTACCGCACAGTTATTGTTGCATTTAGCTAAAAAAAAAAATGCATAGAGCGTGTGGTTTGGAACCCATCTTGGCTGTCTGTACAAAACACAATAAGATCGTGTCTGTTAGGGAAGAAGTTTCCCTGGGTCCGACAACTCTCCACTAAAATCCATATGACTTAGATATGAGACCCACATGAATGTATTTCATACTGAAAGATTTTTACATAAAACCTTGATCATTAGCTTAGTTTAAGCTAATGTACAGGAATATGATAGATTTCAATAATATTTTAATTCGATAAGGGGTGCTGAAAACATGAATCTTGGAAAAGGAGTACTAGGGTGAAACTTACATTTTTTTTTAGTTATTACTCAGTAAAAAGTCAAACTGACTTAAAATTTGAAAGAATAAACACAAAAGGCACTGGGTTTATAAAAAGTGTATTTTAAAACTAGTACCAAACTTTTGACGAATATAAATTTATGTAATGAACTTTATTGTGCAAAGAAAAACATATTTGCCTATGACTCTATTCATCCAGCAACTGCAGAAGTTATGTGGTAAGTGTAACGAAACCATAATCATTTGAGGATTTTCCCAGTAATCTGTCAAAGTTTGTGAAGCTCAGGCCTATATTGTGAGTTTTGAAATTCTGTAATGCCAGAGAGAGCTGAAATATGTAGTTGCTAGGATGAGCCTCTGACCAGTAACACCGGACAACTCAATAAACTTGAAGATCAAGAACATTTACGTATCGGAAAAACCTCATAACCACTGAATATGAGCTGATTTCAATAAGACTTGTTCAAACAAATATTGTAGAAGAGGATGAAAATTCTGATTTGATTTTGTTGACGTCTGTGTGATATCTAGTATAAAGAGAGTTTAACCAAGAGAGACAATATTACACAGGACAGTCATATGAGGTTTGGCCAGGTAAATTGTTGTAAGGTGTTTTGAAGTGAAGGGTAGAAACAGCCCCTACCTGGGCTTGATATATCTTTGACAATATCTCCTGCGAGTAATCAAGGTCCACCACAGTCTTGACGGTAATATACGGTCAGCTTTCGATTTACTAAAGTGAATAACGTAACCTATTTTAGACTTCCCAATACTGCTTGGATTAAATTCAAGAGAAACAATTATTTTTACGTATATTTTTACTTATATTATCGACATGCTAAGTTTTTGTACTGATAAAAGTATTAGATTAAACCAGTTTTTAACACATTTGCTTTATCTTATAACAAAATGAACAGAACATATTTAATAAATTTATTAAACCATAAAGGACTGATAAAAGTTATGAGAATCTAATACACACAGGTTAATTTGAACCATGCACAATAGCCTATTAGAATATTACACATTAGAATCGCCATAAACTTTACCTTCCAACATTAAAATATTTGATCAGTTATGTTGAAACCGAGCTATTTGCGTTTGATCGATTTTCTGTCAAGACGTGTAGAATCCTTTCAAAATTTATTTACTTACAAGAATATGGGGAATTAAATTTTTACGTCCTGACTTGGTTAGGATATATTTTGAATTAATTAAAATTACTGCATTTGATATATATTTTAGCTATAGTTTAATTCAACCTGCGTTATCAAATCTACATAAATCGTACATAAACTTAGCTCAGATTTTAATTAGGAAGCTTTTTAGAATTTAAAGAACAAACCTTTTGATTGGAGCCAGTTTAAGTTGTTATATTCCTCATAGATATTTAGTTGTACTATTAAACACAAACCATTGTTAATTTACTGTTGTTGGAAAAGTCTACGGTTTTTATCTAGATCAAAGGGTGGAACTTGCTGCCGTAACCAATCTTGACTCCTTTTCTTGTCCTAGCCCTTCAAAACATCTAAGTACAATCTTATTTTAGAGGTGCATATTAAATATTTTAGAGGTGCATATTAAATAATTCTGTTGAATGGAATTGAGTGGTCAAGCTTCTTAATTTCCAAAAAAGACACGCTCAACACATAGGTAGCGTATAGTTTGGTGGATTAAAAATAATAAAGTATAGGGTCCCTCTGGGCAAAGAAACTCTACCTAAGCCGTATGACGATTATATTTCTTTAACAACTAATTTCGTAATATTCGACCTATCACTCTCCAGTAAGTTTGAATTCCCTTTTCAAGATCTCAACGTAGATTTCAATAATGCAAGCAGAGAGGTTTGTTGGAGATTCACGTGGAAATTGGTCGTAAAATGTTATCGTAGCGAAGAAAGAAAAGCTGTGTTGTGTAGCCTGTGTATTATAAAACTTCAATTAAATGTTCTATTTTATTTGAAAAGCATAATATTTTATTTAATAGATTTATATCGTAGTTAAGCTAAGTTAAGTTAATTTTGACTGTGATCACATTTTAAAACGGTTTTAGTAACTTAAAATCATTTAGTGTCACGAAGCCAGGTCTGCTTTACATTCAGGATGTTGTGGATTGAACTTTGTACTTTGTGGAAGTGTCTGGTCTAGTTTAGCAGTAATGAAACGTTTGAGGGCTCCAGCTTGTGTGGGCATTTGTGTAGTTCAGGGGTCAGGGTGGTCTTATATATATGCCACGCGGTTTTAATTTAAAACGTACTTCCATTTAATACATCACGTGGTATTTAAGTACACAATCGATGATAAAATTACCTATAACTGCAATAAACATTAATTAAAGTAATTATGAATCTATTATCAAAACAGACCCTGCAAGGTCCAATTAAAATATATAAAATTAAATAAATGTTTGGCATTTATATTCTGCGTGTTAAAAAATATGCTGTATTTTTTTAAAATTTCTAAAAAAACGTTAAAAATGTATTGACTTAAATAGCTTTCTGATCCTGTGAGATAAAGCCTTTTGATGTTTTTCTACATCCTCAGAAGTTTTATTTGATTTCGACTTGATGTTACACAAATAAGATGTGCTGCAAATAATATTAGGAATATCGTCACATTAAGTCGATAATTTTATATTACAAATTAAAAAATTATTCATAAACCGAAATTTTCATACGTTTGATAGTCGATTGGTAATTATAAGAGGTACGTGTTATCTTTGGTAAGGTGATGTTATTTGGCCTATGACGTAGCTGTTGTAGGACCATCCATCAATTACACATTGTGGTCATCCAGCTGTCATAGAATGGTAATTGAACTGTACAGAGATCAGCTGGACATGTCATCAGCTGGACATAACATCAGCTGGACTTGTCATTAGCTGTCTTAGCCACAGAGTCTGATTTGGTTAAATTTGACACTGGAAAATTATGGCTGTTTGTTGTTTTACCGATAGAAATATTTAGAAAATACATGAAATATGGCTGTATGTATATTCTAAAAACATACTGTGTCTCTTAAATAGACAAATTGGAAATAATCTAATGATTATTTGCAAAATGTGTTACGTTCATGTATTTTACAATTAATTGATGAAAAAATTTAAATTTACTTCATAAAACCACTGTATTGTTTGTTTTGTATGTTGTAAACAAAAATCAATTAAACATTTAATTTTAGATTTAAGCAGCTAAAGTAAGTAGCTAAAGACTTAATTTCAAGTGAGCCACTATGTTAAGTTTCACGTGCTTGAGAAAATCGTATTTTTTGGTTTGTACTTAGATAAACTATAAGAATGAAGTTGATTTTTAAGTTATAAAATTTGACAATACCCAGTGATTGAATACTTGGCGTATATCACAATTTAAAGTTTTAAAAATACTTTAACGACACTTAAATACTTTAAGTATATTTAATACATTATAATATCTCAAGGTGTTAGTATACAAATTAAAAGTTTTAAAACTGCCAAAACTTGACAAAAATTGAACTTAAGTTGTGCATTGCAGGTCTTTAAATATTCCAATAAGTTCTATACATAGCATTAATAATCAATATCAAATAACTTAGCGTACGGTAATTACTGTCAAGTTCAAGGCAGAGTTAAGTGTGATGCACAGTTAAGTGCTAGGCACAGTTAAGTGCGAGTTGGAGTTAAGTGCGAACGGCAGTTAAGTGCAAGGCAGAGTTAAGTGCGATGCCCAGTTAATCGCGAGGCAAATTTAAGTCCAAGGCACAGTTAAGTGTGAGGTACAGTTAAGGGCGAGTCACAGTTAAGTGCAAGGCATAGTTAAGTGCTAGGAAGAGTTAAGTGAGAGGAAGAAAGACAGGTGACAGGGAGACTCTGTAGAATGCGACGTCTGGAATTGCATTACGGCTTAAAAGCTCATATGAGAGAAAACGCTCTCTAAACGTTAAACAAAATCTTGTAGTCTTAAAAGCACAAACTTGTTGAAAGATTCAAGGATATAATTTTTAGATCAGTAAAATATAGGTTGGATAAATTGCAAGATATTTCAAGATTACAAAATTGTCTTTAAACTAAAGGCATTATGAATTGTCATATCCCAACCTGAACTCCCTTTTGAGGTTCTGAGTTATCTAGTGTTTATGTAAACGTGTTTGCATGTCTGCTCATAAAAGGCACTTGATTTATCCTCCATCATTACATTAGATCAACTGGCATTTAATGTGTACAGGTATGCCCTAAAATTCTTTAAAATATTTGTATGCTGGTGTGAATTTAGGACGTCTGTAAAACTAGTACAAATACTAGTTAAATTTACACAATCATATTACTTGTAATATAAAGAGTTGAAGCTGGAGATATGTGTAAATCTGAAAGGATAACACACATACAGCATTGTTAAGTTTCACACAGATTGAAATTGTTCAAAAGTTACTAGAATATATTTTGTAGACATGAAATAGGAAAGAATTAATTATTAATGGATGTAAAAGTAGGTTGTTTTTGTTCTAAATTAAAAGCTGTCACCTTTAAGGGACGCCTGGCATTAATACTGTGGTTGTCTTAGGTCGTTAAGAATGACATTAAACGGACGATGTCGTAAGAAACGTTTCCACTTCTGTGTTGTTTTTACAAACACCTACAAACTATTTATAAGCTGTTTACAAAAATTAAAATTTCCAAACAATTTAGGGGATTGTTAAAATAGAATCAACACTAAGTCTTGTTCTGCTTTAAAATAAATAATATTATATACTTGTGCTATTACAGTAAAACAATAGAGAAATTACATATCATACATCCCCAAATCCAGTAATATAGGATATGAAATGTCATAAGTGAAATAGCCAAATCTTTTGAAAAATAGGTACCGTAGGAATTTTATTTGAATTTGTTCTATCATCTCAATGAGATAAGCATGATGTGGATACTACACTATTGAAACGAATTCAAGTCTAGACCTAACCAGGGAGAAATATAGTAGTTTGAGTCCATTATTCCTTTCAGGAAATTCCCAGATCTGAATATAAAACCCAAGTTACGATACGCAATCTTACAGGATTCAGCAATATGTTCTGCATATGAAAACTTGTCATCAATTGTAATTCCAAGATCTTTGGCTTTATAAAGATATTGAAGGATTTCACCATTCATTGAGTAGTGAAAATTAATTATATTCTGCGTACGTCTTGTGTACCACACCACAGAACATTTATCTGGATGAAATTTCAAGCCCTGATTACTCCAGCCTACAAAACGATCTAGGTATTCCTAAAGAGGTATACAGTCATTAACGGTGTTTATTTCTTTGAAGACTTTCAAATCATCAGCATATAGAAGAACGTTACTATGATGAATAAATTCAACAATGTCATTAAACAAATTTTGAAAAGTAGAGAACCTAAATTAGAACCTTTTGGGACACCAGATGAAATTAACAATGAATTCATTAGAATAATACTATATTAGAATGGTTAAAGAACATCATTCAGGCTATTTTAAACGGGTCTTTGTACAAAATAGATGTAGCTGTCCACATAGGATTATAATGACATGTTGTTCAAGTGCGATTTTCTCGTGTAAACATTCGAGTGTACCACAAAGTGCTTTGGTTGAGTTAACTCTGTCTGGTACAAAGATCAAAGCAGCGTTCCATTACAAAGCTGGTGAAAAAGTGTATTGCTCAGTCAGCGAACCCACAACGGTTGTGAGTGGTAGGTGTTGGTTGTTAAACGAAGTTGGTGCTCAGTAGTTTCTGTAATTGCATGTAGGTAATACTTTATCCAAAAACTCCTTAAACAGCAATTACGACTCTCACAAAAACATCAGTAATTGCTTCATCAGTAGTCCAACGTTCGGTTTGATACCAGATACGATGTCAAAGTTCCAATCTTAGCTTATTTAGGACAAAATAACTTCTTGATCAGCATCGTACGTGTTATTAAATTTACGGAAAGTAAATAAAGTAGCGTCTTATAAAACTTTAAACACATATTTAAGCTTATACTGTTACTCACAAGACGGTAAATATACAAAAAGGTGGTAAGTAGTGATCGATTTCGATTGGACACTCCAATCATCATCAGACCCAATAGGCGAATGAATCATCATCTAATGATGATTGGAGTGTCCAATCGAAATTGATCACAACTTACCACCTTTTTTGTGTATTTACCGTCTTGTGAGTAACAGTATAAGCGTAAATATATGTTTTAAGTGTATAAGACGTTTTTTTATTTACTTTCCGTATTTAGGACACTACACTACCGAAGCAAATCTGAACACAAGGAAAAAGTAAAACCTGACTTATACCATAGACATTTTTGTCTATGCTTATACATTGTCTTATAGTAAAGAGTGTCCAAAAAAGATTAGAAAAACTGCATACATTAGTCATATTGATACATTTCAACACATGCTGTTTGTTGTATATGCTACATGCTAAAGTTTAGTATTACTAATATTTTTTGCCGAGTTTGTTAATCCGAATATTGTGACCTAAAAATAGAAAATGCTGAATAGCATATTTAATGGACGAGGTTGGCATACTGGCTTCCTAGTTTTTCGACAACACTCTGTGGGTTTTCTTATTGGGTGAATAAAGGACATTGACTACTTGTTAAAAACATCTCACTAAGAGATTAAACTATGAATACTTTTCTCCAGGATTCCAAATAACGCCATTTCCATTTAAGTTTATGTAAAAAATCGGTCGTTTGCATTTTGTTTTGACTTTAGAGAAATTCCGTTATAATCTTTGTCCTTAGATCATCAACTGAGATGTTTTTTTCTGGTAGACTATGTCCCTTATTTACCATATAATAAGGGTAAGCCCTATCATAAGGGGTGATGTCAAGAAAATAAGGAAGTTAGTTATTTTTATGGATGTAAAACTAAACTGGGGTGTGTGGCCGAAACAACTACACAGGTATTACAACAACTACACCTTAAAAAATAACAGTATGGCTTAGTACTTATATTAAATAAATAACAACTAATCTAAATAACAAAGGTTTGTAATAATCTTTTGTGGACACGCTGTGTGCGGTGTTATTATAATAAAGAGTAAAAGGTCGAGGGTTTGGTATAAAAGAGGTTTAATTTATGAGAGAAATAATGATTACGTGTTGTTATGAGAGGTGATTCGCGATGAATGAATGCAACAATGGATATGATCATGTGATGGAATTACATGGACTGTTAAAAACAAAGACATATAAACTTAATACAAAAAACAAAGGCAACTTGACTGAACATACCGCCCCCTTTGAACCAACAAGGTTCAACAAAAGAGAAATTGACCAGAGTGGGTTGACAAATTATTTAAAGAATGCAGCTTAATGGTATGAAGACACTTTGAATGATAGTCTTGAATGAGGATCAGCTGGTCTGTAGCTAGGAGCTGGTGTGTTTTAGCAAACAGGGTCTACATTGAGGTTTTCTTTCTTGAGGTTCCACTTGAAACAACGCTGATGAGGGGTCTTAAAATATTCTTGACTCCAACGGCAGCATAGGCGTTGGGTGATGTCTTGAGGTAAATTATTATTAATAAGAGGTGAGATCTTTATTGGGTCAGGAACAGTTGTCAGAGAAGAGTTAATAAGAAAATGGCCAGGAGTTACAGCTGTCAGTTTAGAAGGTTTTGAGTTTGCTATTGCTTCTTTTTGTTCTTGGTTGGAGTGATTTCTGTTATCAGCCATAGGCTTAGTAGGCTTCAAAAAATGTAGAAGTGTGTGATGAAGTTTCAAACAGGTCTTACAAGTATTAGTAGACTGGCAGCGTTTAGCAAAGTGATTACCAAGACAATTTGTGCAGCGTTTTAAGTCGCGTACAACTTTAAGTCTTTCTTGAGGGGTTTTACTATTAAAGACAGGGCAACTGTATATTTTGTGATTTTTATGGCAGCAAAAACATTTCAAATCGTTTGAAGTACATATCAAAGCCATAGGAGGATGTTGAAACTGAATTGATTCATCAATTTGACGTGGAACTTGGTGAGGGTTGGATATTTGGAGAGGAGCTACTTGTGGAGCGTGACATAGAGAGGCATCTTCACTGTTGTTACAAAAGTCTTTAAGGAATTTGATTATTTCACTAGCTTGAGGAAAATCAGAAGAATTTATGCGTTTTGACTCGAAAACTTGACAGAGGTTGGAGTTCATTTTTCGTAAGATCAACATACTTAGTAGGTAGTTGTCTTCCATGACATTATAGTCAAGAACACTAAGAGCTTGTTCGTTTTCGTTAAACTCATTTAAAAATGATCTGAGGTTTTTGATAGATTTTTCAGTAATATTGGGCAAATCGACAATTTTACTGAGGTGGACAGAGATTAGCCTACGCTTCGAGTGGTATCTTTCCCGTAAAGCATTGTAGGCTACTGTATAGTTGCCAGACGAGATCGGTAGGGATTTGATTAAGTGTAAGGATTCGCCTTCAAGTGAACTTATCAAGTACTGGTGTTTTTCACAAGGGATAAGCTACTGTTGTTGTGGATGGTAGTATCAAAAAGGTTAATGTAGGATATCCATGTTTTAGTGTCACCATTGAAGGACTTCAGTTCTAGCTTAGGCAATTTTACAATGCTAGGAGTAGGCCTAGAGGTTGGGTTTGATGTTACAGAGTTATTTGACAAGTGTTCATCTTTATAGTTCTGAATTAGAAGAGAAATTTCGGTTTGAATGTTAATTGAGAGTTCTGATATGTCGTTCTGGAGCTTTAAAATAGCTTCTTCATTGTCAGAAAAAACGTTAGTGTCGTCATCAACATCAAGAAGCTTATCTAGGTTAGATTCAAAATTGGCAGAAATTGTTTTAGCTTCGTGCAAATAAAGGTTAAGTTTAACGGTTTGAGCTTCTGTTATTTCTGATGGACATGATTGAATATACTCATTGATGGTATTTAATTTATTTAATTGCAATTTGCATCTATTGGAAAATGTGGAAAATCTCATTTTGAAAGTTAGGCCTAGATCGTTCAATGAGTTCAGTAGCAAAGATATTATAATTGGATGGAGTAATCAGAGGATGAGGACAACTGAGGAATAAAATCAGGGTTTCTTTATTATTTTCATGTTGATAATGCTTTATTTTGATAACTTACGATGAGATGCGGTGCGTTGTCTTCGAAGTACAAACATAACCTTACTTTTGAGTTTCTTGACGTTTGACGTTTGAAGTTGAAGTTGTAGACGAAATCGAAATGAAGTGATGAATGCGGAGCGGAACTAGCAGAACGATGACGATGTTGAACACTTGGAATGAGAGGAGTGTGGACTGTATCGTGACGTAGATGAAAAGTTCAAAATGGCGATGGCGATGCGGTTTTGTCCTTGGCGGCTTCACGTTGGATGAAATACGTTCAACCGAGACATATATATTAACTTGAAAAAAGTCGCACTAATGTATAATCCGCGGCTCAATAGGACCAAAAATCCGCGGCTCGAAAGGACCAAAAATGTGCGGTGTTATTATAATAAAGAGTAAAAGGTCGAGGATTTGGTATAAAAGAGGTTTAATTTATGAGAGAAATAATGATTACGTGTTGTTATGAGAGGTGATTCGCGATGAATGAATGCAACAATGGATATGATCATGTGATGGAATTACATGGACTGTTAAAAACAAAGACATATAAACTTAATACAAAAAACAAAGGCAACTTGACTGAACACGCTGTATATCTCCAATAACATTGACGTTTGATATAATCTGCTGGAACAATAAATACCAAAAGGTGAAATAAAGTGTAAGTTTGTTACATAGTTAACTTTGACAAATTTTTCTTTTTGTATGACAAACTGTAGCAAAACCATTTCAAGTGATTCGGACCGAAACAATTAGTTTAATACTATATATACAGATATATCCACGCGGCACAAAATAAATACAAATTTATCATTAGGAAGATTTACATATTTCAAATAGGTATACACTTTAGTAACCTAGTAATCTTGTAAATAGTGTGTATATGCTGTTACATGTATTTTATATCAAATGCAACAAGTGCATCCTAGATAGCTAACTCAATACAAACTTCAACTAGAGTAGAATTGCATGACTTCCGCATCTCGTTGATTAGTTTATATAGAGCAACTTGTACCTTTGCAGTGACAACCTTTACTCAATCATAGTTCATAACTCAGCTAGACAGATTATTTAAAAAAATACTTTTTTTACAAAGAAATATTTAATGTGAAACGTAAGACAAAAGGCACTTAGTAGAGCATGTAAATTAACATGTAAAACGTTTAATACTTTTACTTTTCGATGAAATAGCGACCATACAAAGTAGGTATTTTAAGCCAAGTATGAACGGAGATGAGTGTAGGATGAGTGACACGATCTTGTAGTCTTGTTAGTGACTAAGGCCACAGAAAATATACTTCTGTATATATTCTGTGCTAAGGCCGACATATTCCTTATGTTAAGACAAGTTTATATAGACAATATACTGAGGTGTTAACAAGTATTTTACATTTCATAAAGTTTGTAAAACGTATGATTTGTTCATAATCAAACTAAAAATTAAATTTCTCATAATTTTATCATTTATAAGACACAAAAATATTTAATTTTAAAGTGACTATGTGAATTAGGTTTAAATTATTTTGCAACTATTATAAAAATTTAAAATATTTCTGAATCTATTTAGGTTATTTTTCTCTTAAGTTTAATCTTATTTGAACGTATTATTCCTGGAGTGTAACAATCTTGTATACTTGTAATGCATTTTGTCATAGCTAAGTAAGTAAAAAAGAATGATTGCCCTTCCTCAAGTCCTGGAATTACAAATTACATAGATACAGTATAGGATTCCTCCAATACAGAACAGTTCTTCTCAATTGAGATAACTCTTTTCTCAGATAGGTAAACAAAAAATGGGTCTGAACTAATGGTTTTGAATGTTACCAACTTCTGTAGCTTTATGATGGACAGTTTTGATCTAGAACCAAAGACACTAAGCGATCCTTTTTTTAAACAACATTTTTGTAGGTGAGGTCATTATTAGTTAGATACATATGACGTATATATTTTTTTATTGAGGATTTTACACATTTTGATATTTGTTGTCATCCTTTTTAGTCAACAATGGCTAAACAATCTTTACAATGAATCAACGTACACTAAACCAAAGGTATCAAATTTTGGGTGAAAATATTTAAACTTATATTAAATAATGTAAAACCAGATTACTTCTCTAAATAGCTCAGAGTCGGACGTCACACTGTTAACATCCCTGTTGGTAGATTGTTCACACTACAGATGGTCTTTCAAAAGTCATGGCCAAGACAGGAATAAAGATAATAGAGCTTTATCAGTTTGCCAACGTACGTCCAGTACAGGTCATTTTGAAACTTCTCCTGTCTCCACATCCTTTGTAAAACTAACTCATATCTTCATGTTAATTAGCTCTGCTGGAGTAACAACCTTATCAGTGAGGATAGCTATGCGTTGGAGCATGTCACTTACACTTATCGGACCTTCTCAAAGCAATATTGTAGATATGCCTGAATACATGACACATGTAAATTGTCAAGTTAACAGTACCAAAGTTAAATAGGATAAATGCTTCGCACTGTTCAAAGGAGCCTTTGTAAAGGATATTCTAGTGGAAGAGGTAGACTTATTTCTCTTGAGGATCAGGGAGAAGTTAGGACTGAAACACAAGTAACTGATACAAGGGGTGGAGGTGACATTGCTCTACATTGAATATTCAATGTACATGTGGTGAGAACGTAAGTATTTGAATAGTCAAGGGAGAAGTTAGGGCTGAAACACAAGTAACTGATACAAGGGGTGGAGTGGTGACATTGCTATACATTGAATATTCAATGTACATGTGGTGAGAACGTAAGTATTTGAATAGTCAAGGGAGAAGTTAGGGCTGAAACACAAGTAACTGATACAAGGGGTGGAGTGGTGACATTGCTCTACATTGAATATTCAATGTACATGTGGTGAGAACGTAACAAGCTGACTAAGCCAAAGGTGAAGTCAGGGTTGAAACACAAGTAACTGATACAAGGGGTGGAGTGGTGACATTGCTCTACATTGAATATTCAATGTACATGTGGTGAGAACGTAACGAGCTGAATAAGTCAAGGGAGAAGTCATGGCTGAAACACAAGTAACTGATACAAGGGGTGGAGTGGTGACAT
The DNA here is from genome assembly GCF_028750875.1 of Macrosteles quadrilineatus. Classification (NCBI taxonomy): domain Eukaryota; kingdom Metazoa; phylum Arthropoda; class Insecta; order Hemiptera; family Cicadellidae; genus Macrosteles; species Macrosteles quadrilineatus. The sequence goes on from NW_026542596.1 coordinate 80,056,889, forward strand.
TGCTCTACATTGAATATTCAATGTACATGTGGTGATAACGTAACGAGCTGAATAAGTCAAAGGTTAAGTCAGGGTTGAAACACAAGTAACTGATACAAGGGGTGGAGTGGTGACATTGCTCTACATTGAATATTCAATGTACATGTGGTGAGAACGTAACGAGCTGAATAAGCCAAAGGTGAAGTCAGGGTTGAAACACAAGTAACTGATACAAGGGGTGGAGTGGTGACATTGCTCTACATTGAATATTCAATGTACATGTGGTGAGAACATAACGAGCTGAATAAGTGAAGGCAGAAATCGTTAGAGAAAGGACAAAAAAATAAATGTACTAAACAATTCCTTGACTTTAAAATACTTAGTTGGTTTTCTATCCGACGTATATATTGAAACAGTCTGTGTTTTAAATAAAGACTATTTATGAATACGTCACGTGATATAAATTATTCATATTGACTATGCTAAGTAACGATCACATTTCAAGGTATTTTATTGCACAAAGGAACAAGGTGCATTAAAGAAAATTAAACGAAAGAAAAGTAATACCCGCCTTAGTCTTTTAAGTTTATTTTTATTTATTACATACAGTTTTATGATCATAATTTTCGTTTACTATTTAATGTTGTATTGCTATATTGTACGTGAATAAATTACTTGCACGTCTATTTAATAGATGAATTTTATCAAAATCATTGTATAATTTGTACAAGTTTTATTAATAAATACCGTATACTGTCCATGCTTTTTTAAAGCTTTGTATTATGAATTACACATACAATTTATTAATAAGATTTATTAATTACTAAACTAGTATTGACACAGCCAAATCAAATGGTTTGAGAAAAGGTTAAATTTGTTTTAATTAATGTAAATAAATCAGAACTTGACATTACTCATGGCTGTGCATTACTGTGGCTGAATATAACATTTGAAATATACATAACTACCCAACTCATCTAACATTCAAACAATTATTGATTATAAACCTCCTACCAGATAACGCAATATATATTATTTTGTATATTCTGTTAGGTAAAATGTGTTGTTAATCTGATAATCGTGATGTCATTATTACAGGGTATGATTTCCAAAGCAATACTTAATATATGTTTATTGTCTATAATTAGTATTACGTATGTAGCAAACATAGGAGGTTTTAATAAGATTGTGTTGTTGTATTAATTAACCGTTATTTTAAAAACATTTTAAGAAAACCTTAATTTTTGATTCTTATACTTTTAGAAATATATCTTTAGGTACGCTACTGGCTTGCATGTTCACCATGCTTTAAGATATTAAGCTCTTGTTAGTTGTTGATCGGTAAACGTTTCCTTAACAGCTGATTTCCACGAACATTTGTTTGTAACGGGAAACCACCACTATAAAATAGGCATACAGTATATGTATACAGTGTACTAATATTACGAAAAGAAATTGGTTACCTGTTTAAAAACAGTAAAGTTTTTATGTGTAGTGTAAATCATATAAGTAGACATTTTACATTTTATTTTTGTTTAGTACTGAATGGTGCACGGAAAAACGACGACAAAATATAATTCTTTAGGTTTATAATATTGATTAATTTAATCAGGTTTGTACCAATGTTTAACTACCCTTAGGTTTTTTAATATTGAATAATTTTACTCAGGTTGGTACCAATGTTTAACTACAATTAAGGTGAACTTCTTAAACTACAAGGTGATTTTTATTGTCATTCAGTAATGCATATTAGTGACAAATTCATTGTAGTGAATTTATAGTTGAAAATTTAAATTATTAAGTTGCAATTAATGACAACTTTATCTTGTCTTAGTTGTAATTAGAGTTTTTTTGTGTCTAATAGAAATGTTTTAAGCTACCAAGTATAAAATTTATCATTATATATATAACCACGCAGATTTTGTCATGCAGAATCCTAAAAACGTTAATCCCACATTACATTCTCTGACTGACGCGAAGCTCTGGGCCGTGACGGAAGATTAGTGTTCTGTATTTATCAAGCTTCTAAAATTTAATTTTTTTTTTGCAAATAAATTAATGTTGTCGTTTGCATTAAATTGTGTTGTAAGGCTACTAAAAGTGTTTCGTTGTATATGAAGTCATGTATTAAATTTACAATATAAATTTGGAATCGTAGCAGTTTAATCGGATAAGAAACTGTTAGCTTTTCTTTGAATCAAAGAAAGCCCCTTAAGTATCATGTTTCTCAATCAACAACTTGAATAAAATGTTTACCGAACATTTGGGCTTGGTCCTGGGTCGTCGTTCCTGGTGAACTGCAATAGTTATATGTCTTGAATAGACAAAACAAAAAAGTTTAAAAAATGTATACTTTTAGATTTAGAGGTTGACACGCTACTTTGCTATGCAGATTGAAAAACGACGACTGGAAACTAAAAAAATCTTTAAGTAACAACTTAACACTGGTTACAAAACGTCTATGCACTGATGAGTTCTGGTAGTTAGCTAGGGATATCTATCAACCTCGAGATGGAAGCTATCAGGTTTGTGATGATCCTTTAATCACTGCCCCAAGTGGTTGCACCGATAACCATTAATTTTCGGATCGCCATAACTGCCCCCTAGATATTATAATTTTCACCCTAAGAACTATGGATATATGTATATGGTATTAATGTAAACCAATTTAAGTAAATGTGATTAAATTAGAACAGATCTGTATTGTTTAGCTTAATTGTATCATCTAATAAGGAACAAAAATGATTTTTAGCTCCCAACTTTTACAAACCAGAATTATTAAAAACACCCAACCTTGAATAAATGATTACTAAGCTAGTTTCCATCAAATATTGAGTTGATCCAAACAGTTTTAAAACAAAAAATGTATAATTTATCATACATATTGTATTCATGTATGCCCACTTTAAGTAGAATGCCGCTGAGGTCAGAGTTTCATTAATGTTTTCCAAAACTACGAGACTCAGAACAAAGACTCACCCAGTTTTGGCAGGGTTTATCAGACATATTCGCCGGGACGTGAAAACGATAATCGCATTTACTCTTCAGCATCCCTTGCTTATTCGTGAGTAAAATATTCTGCTTGGAGATAACATTTTGTCCGACTCACTTTTACACCATGCTAAACGTTGTTAAAAATGTAATAACCCTTTTGTGTTGTTATATTATTTTTAGAGGGCTTTAATGATTAACTACATCAGACCAATGTTTGACTAAATTTCCCTATTTGTTTAGTATCACTGTATTAAATATAAAAAAAACAAGCTTAAATTAATATTTGTAATTAAAATTACGCCAGGAAGTATTAGTATACACAATTAACAGATTATTAATAATACACCGAGACACGAGAAAGCGGCTCGATCGTTCAGACATTTTTCTCACGTTTAAGAGCTGCTCCTTTAGGACTTACAGCGTCCTTGCTAACAAGTCCCAATAGTATTTTTTTTATTTTTACACTATGTTCTCTAATAGGACCAAAGAATCACTCCCTTACAGTAAACCTACTGGCTAAATGTTAAATTGTTTAAATAAATAAACCTGTTTCAAATTAAAATAACTTTAATCCTGGAATCACAACGAAAAATAAGTTAAGTGAACTTTTTTGTTTGCTGCTACAATGGCAATGTTAAAGAAAGGTACCAACCTGAATTAAATAATACGAATTAAAACTGACTGGAGCGGATCCCTCACAAGAGATTCTCCAATGTAAAATATTACTGACAAAAGATCACAGTATTGTAAAAATCACACAATTAAATTCAGTTATTTAAACAACTATAAAAACAAATTTGTGAAGCCTCTAGGTAGACCCTTGTAATATTTCACCCTGTGTGACTTAAACACCATTTGACATAACATTACATGCATTTCCCCAGAGTTTTGCATCTTACAGGCATGCAGATACTCAAGCGGAGTTATCCAAAGGCTATCTATTTTACCAAACATATGATCGAACACTTTTACTCACCGAAACACAATTTTGACAAAGAATAAAACATCTAGCTAAACGTAGGGCTCCTATAGGTGTATGATAACCTATGCGTTGCCTTGAAAAAGCTTAAAATAATCTCCCAGAAGTTGCAGCATACCGTAATAATATTCTGCAGTGTAGGCAGACCGTATGGCTATAACCACAGATAATATGACCCAACGTAATGCAACCCATTACCTGTTAATATTTCATCCGTTTGTCAAATTGATTTTTGTCAATGGTATACAGTATAGCTAATGTAGTATCAATGCCAATTTGATATACATGTTTTGATATATCATAAAGCGCAGACATAGGGATGTCAGCCAGATATGCTTGTAATGAGGTTGTATTGTAAAGGGAGGGGTAGAGCTCCTAGCGAATAGATTACAAGCTATAGCTTTGAACATTAACTAAGACATGAGTTACTTTACGAGAAAAACTACTTTAGTTATGAATAGAAACCAATGTTGGTATCTATATATAAAGCCAAAAGTACCCATGAACTTTTGAGAAAACTACAAGTCACACCCCAATAAACCATATACTTAAAATGTTCGTCATGACGAGAAACCTTGCGCAAAACTATCCATTTTTTCATAAATTAAGCCCTTTAAAGTCATAATTAATTAATTGCTTTCCAAAGGGAACTTTCCATATACTTTATGTTAAAAATACCTCAGCTGTTCTTATTTGTATGTTATTCTTTCAATTTAAAATCTGGTGTGATTATTTGTTTGTAATGGTGTAATCTCTTTTGTTTATTTCAGCTTAACTTAACAAATCAATAGTTTTATTAATACTTATGAAGTCAAACGGGTTGAGGCCCGTGGGTAACAGCTAGTTTATATAAAGATGAAATTGCAAGAATGACTAAAATACAAACAGAAATTAAACACATCAAGTCTTATATTCTGTGTAAGATTATAAAATATAACCTATTCAATCAAAGTTCAGACTGTTTGTTTTCTAACCAGTTAGCTTTTAAACAGGTTATAGTGATGTATCAGTGCATAATGCAGCTTTTGAAAACAGCATACGGATTTTACTAGAACAAACCAAAGTAACCTGTGTTATTTATACTACAGCAAATCACTAAATACTAAATGAAATAGAATATTTTAAGATAATTGACACATTGATTCTTGTAGACCGTGACTGTATTATATAATAGTTATATAAATTTGTCACGAATCAAAGTTCCAACCAACTGAGTTAGTTTCCCTAACACAATTCAAGTCGAGTCTTGGTGATTCAGTCACAGACTTGGTCTGATGCTGATTGACTGATTGGCCTTTTAGAAGGAAAGTTTAAGATCCATCCAACTCCTATTTAGCGTGTATTTTCTCAATTCCTTTTTCTAAATTCCCAAAGTCTTAAATCGACATCTTAAGGTTTTCTTGATTCTTTATTAGTTGTATAATTTTAGAGTATGTAATGTGCAAGAGTTGATAAATTAAACAAAACTGGTAAAAGAAACATTTAATGAATCAACCAAAAATAATAATTTTAATTACTGAACTAATTTAAATCAACAATTTTCTTAGGTGTGAATAGGTCTAGGTAAGATATTTCAAACATAATTGGGACATTAACGTTGATTCAAAACTATATATTTACCACCAAAAAAATAATTTCTGCATATAAAAACAGCTTTATGCGCATTATTTTCTTGTTTACTGTCTTGCTAAGAAGGGATCTTGAATAGAATCCATAAATACAGACAAATTGAAGCCGTTTAAGTTTACAGTGAAAACTCGTTTACAAAGTAACAAAAAAATTAATTAATTCCTATTGAATCATGTTTGTGACAGAGTAATGGGTTTCACTCAGATCCCAACCTGTCTTTAGAATATCATAAAGAAAGCACTTAGTTTTAATTTACGTAATTAGCTTTCAGAAGCGACACAACTTTGTTAGTTAATTAACATTTACTTGAGTTGAAATAATACCCAATTAGACATCATAATATCAAGTTTGGTATATTCAGTTAATTCATCAACTCCGGACTCTGCGAATCATTTTCTTTTTTGTAAGATGAATACTGCAATGTGAATAAGGTATATGGTACATGATTACTTTGGTATTATACCGACCACACCTAAATTGGTTACCCTTAAGTTGGGTTAGGTTAGGTTACGTTTGGTTATCTTCCAGTTATCTCATCCTAACCTTACCTAACCTAACCTAGGTGTGGTAACCTAACCCAATTTAGGTGTGGTCGATGTGATACCAAAGTACCATGTATATTTCTTATAAACGGTTCGTGATATCCTGGTTGATATTCTTCTTAAAAAAACGATAAATCACTTTTTGATACTCGACGACAGGAGAATAATGGTTTTTGTAGTTTAGGCGCATAATTAAATGTCTTAAAACATCACCAGCAAGGTTTGTACGTGTTAAGCTCTCATTAGCAGTTGTTTGCCAAAGCTAATCTTGTAAGAAGTGAATCCTCTGAAGCAACTTGATTAGCTTTGCTTAACTTGTTTAGTGCCCAAACTTGTCTAGATAAAATCTTTCTAAATTTAATTTGTTGGATTTTTATCAATCTTGAAATATTATTATATGTTCTTAACTAGCTGATTTGTAGTTTTGTTTAAACCAAATTTACCAAGAGATGCAAGTTAAAGAGGTTTTAAAAGTGCTCTAATCAACTTTTATGTTCACACCAAGTTATTTGGAATAAAATGATTTCAAATTAATTCAAATGTTAAATGTACAGTATAGCTTATAATATAGATGAACAGGGTGTTTTTTTTTACTGTGCCACTATTAGGATCTTGTAAACGATACATCTCACAGTTAACTTTAAATGGGGAACATTCCCTTCTTTTTAAAGAGGTTTAAAAATAAGTAAATACAATTTTTGTAAATTGCAACTATTTTCCAGTATGGTGGTCAACTTAGTTTTTTCTTGTAGCATACCCTGTATTTTATGGTGTTTTCGGATAGTAAATGAAAATTTAAGACTTTTTATTCTTGAGTCAATTTTGATATACTCAACCATTTACGAGCTACAGAGAGATAAAGTTTTAATTTAGTCGCTCTTAACAGCTGTTATTAAATCTATTGACCATTTCCATTGCCAGCTGTTTACTAGCATTGTTGTAATAATAAACAATAATCATTAAGTACACGTACTAACCTGTGTAACTTGCAGTCTGAGAATATTTGTCGTTCACCATGTCATTTATTTATAATTTCTTGTGGGTTTTAAGTTGTATAGTTTAATTGTTTTCTTTTTAAATAACTTCTTGATCAGCATTGTACGTGTTATTAAATTTACGGAAAGTAAATAAAAGAAACGTCTTATAACACTTAAAACATGTATTTACGCTTATACTGTTGCTCACAAGACGGTAAATATACAAAAAAGATGGATTTTCTCTTTAATAATAACAGCTGGTAAGAGAGACTAAATTAAAACTTTATCCCTCTATAGCTCGTAAATGGTTGAGTATATCAAAATTGACTCAAGAATAAAAGAGTTTTAAAGTTTCATTTACCATTTGTAAACACCATAGAATACAGGGTATTTTATAAGAGAAAGTAAGCTGACCACCATATTGGAAAATGGTGGCAATTGTCAAAAATGTGGGAAGCTGGAAACTAAACTCTGTCACCCTCCCAATTCAACCAATTACCACAACCAAATCCAACGGCCAATTCAAGGTTACTTTATGCAACGAAAACGTAAGAATATGGGAACCGTCAGTGAATAAAATAATATTTTCGCAAATAGAGCATTTGAAGTAATACCGATGTAATTATGCTTGAACTAAAAGTGTATTATTTAACTGTATTTGGTGAAAAATATCGAAAACCTACGAAAAATACAAATGGTCTCCAAGACTTTGATAGATGGAATTGCTATGAGAAGATTTAAACAATATAATGGTAATTAGGTAACCTGCCAAAACAACTTGCGGCTAGCGCTGTCAGTGTCTTGAATCAGTCGTCACTAGTTACAGATTGACTTCACTCTGTCCTAACTTTACACTGAATGTATATGGATTACAGATAGTATATAAATACCAACATGACAAAACAGCATTTATTTAAGTCAAAAGTAAAACTAACATTGGAGTTACGTACTTCCCTCTAAACTCATCATGAACAGTATATTTTGATAGGGTGCGTTAAGATTTCTAAGTAGCCTACATCAAATAAGTAACCTACATAAAAAATAATAATAAATTGTATATTTCGTACCTAGGGCCGAAAATAAGGTTTTGCCGGTTCGAGATAGTTTTTAAATTCGAGGCGAAGTCGAGAACTTAAAACGATCGAGAGCTGCAAAATAATTCCGGTCCGTGGTACGGACGCTATTTTTCACCCCACTATACCCTATTACCACTATTCACAGCAATAATAATGCACACTGATAGTCAACACAACTACAACTTAAAGGTTATGTGAAGAAATAATTTGAGGAATCAGCAAAAATAATAATAAATAGTTGACACTACAAACAATTCTATTGCAATGCTATGGATACTGATTGTGTATTTAATATGCATTCATGTTTTAAGTGGGCAGCTGATTTTGCGGCCCTAGGGATGTAAAAACCTGTTTAGTCTCCAAATGAGCTTGCATGGCCAGCAAAACGTAACTTTCAGCCACCTATTAACGAATGTAAAACAGCTAAAAACATCATAGTTTGGTGAAAAATAAATAGTCACGAGTGTGGAAACCCGTTGCTAAATGTATCCTAATAAAGTACTTGATTTAAAATTACTACTAATGCAAGTTCGTTCTATCATAAATTACTATGTCGAATATACACTATGAAGATATGGGATGAAAGTTTTGATGATTTTAACTATAGTATATTACAGGGAAGTTAATCATCTAATCGAAAGCCTTCTTATTGAAGCTTCACTATACTAAGTTTAATATTAAAGTCTAAGGTGGTAAACACTAAAATTATAATTAACGTGGAAGAAGAAAGTCTTTAGATCAATTGAATAGTTATTTAAGATGACCTAAATAGTTCGTGGCTTCGGTGAAATTCTAAAACATTAAGGATTAATTACCCACGCAGCAAAGGCTAATTAAATTACATCAGTTATAACATGAATTACCACTCTCGGAATCAGTTCAGACGTTAAATCTGAGCTAAAATGAACTGTAAATAACCAAGTTTATAGTCACTCCTTCCCAAGTTTTTCTGAGGTTTATTCAACCATAAAACATAATGGAGAAATATTCAATAATAAACTAGTTGTGTGGTTACATATTCTGGACACTTTTAGTTTAGAAATGAGCAACCTATAATTATAAGTTTGACTTTGGCTACAATTGCAGATATAGACAATAAAGAGAATAAATAAAATTAAATGAGAAAAGTTCTGTCTTTGCGCAACTCTAATGACAAATTAAATAGTCATGAAAACTTTTTGCATAATCCAACACCAACCAGATTGCATCGAGTTTTTGTATTTAAAACTTTCTGGCTGCCTTAATGAGTAAATAACTGTCATTAATATTGAATATACATTTGTTTGGAAAGACTTGTTTGACATTAAAATATCTGAAAATATTTGACTACAAAATTAATAATTATATCCTAGGAAATAAAGTTTTTTTTTTATTAAATCCGTTCAAATTATAACAGCAACATTTGTAAGTACTTAAAAAGTTAAAATAACAATAAACACATTAATATAATATTTATGTCAGCCATTAGAAGGGAAACATGATATTTTAGTGCTTTGTACTATGTCGTAAAAACAGTGAGTTAGTATGATTAATTTTGAAACTTAATTAATTGAAAGTGTAGTTAATTGTTTGCAAAATACATCTAAGTGAAACCGAAACTCAATCAAACCCAGAGCTTGATATAAACTGTCAAACGGAACAACAGCGGAGCGAGTAGGAATTATTATTTTGCATAAACCGTTATGGAAATGAGTCAGAGTCAATTTAACTTGGAGTTCTGACTGACTTTCACCCAGGGGTGATTATACAATAGGAGCTGAAAGTCAAGTACTAGTATATCTGTTATAATAATTAAGTACATGTAATCGAATCAAAGATTAGTTATTTAACATACGGTATTGTGACGGTTTACATATTTCTACTCAATGCCTGACATAAAACTGTAAAAGTTTTGTTATGATTACCTACGGATTGCGGGAAAATTTATTTTGCAACATTCATATGCGTCACTACCAAATTATGTCAGATGCAGTGGATTGGATTCAATTCACAATATTTTGAGTGCAATCAATTTCTACCTCAGTTATACGATTAGAGGTAAACAATAATTTAAACAATTTGAGTAGGATAATATTTTTGATATGAGATATATTGTAAGGAGCTGTATTAATAAATTGGAATGTTTTAGACTGAAAGCTTGATTTTGAGTTAAAGACTCAGTACTTCAAATGTGTGAAAAGATTGGATGCTTAAAAACATAAAATCATTGACTATATAACACTACAGTAGTGTTATATAGTCAATGATAAAATGCACCCCGTGCCAAATATGGAACTTATTCTCAACACACTCGACCAAAAGTATGTTTAGTACAAACTTCTCTATTTTCACCTAACGTTGTAAATAAAACTTGTGATTGGAATTTCTTCTATTTGTATTGATTTTCGGTTTAATTTTGTTTCTTCACCAACATGGAAACTAATAAGGCCTCTTTTATTATTTTTTTTTTAAATTATTTTTGTGACTATTTTTGTGCTTATTTTAATTTATAAAGCGATTCTGCACATCTACAGGAAAATATCTTTCATTTGGTACCAACCACGTGTTATTCGGTCCAGTAGTATAGCTAGGCTTGTTGTCATAAATTTTTCAAAAGTTTTTTAGTATATAAGATTATATATTGCGTTCTCATAATAACCGGTAGGTTGTTATTTATATCGTACGCTCAATTATGTTAAGTATCGTATAAATTAGAATTTAGTACATTTAAATACAAAATGTATTTAGCTAACGCTTTAATTAGATAACTGTAACGAAAATGTCATCTTTTCTTAACACAATTACACCAAGAAAATGAGAGTTTCAGTTTAAACCCGGAAAGTGTTGATCTTTATCCAACTTCCGCGTAAATTAACCCTATTACATCAGCAAGCGTTAAATCTCAGCTAATAACTACTTCTTTCTTTACTCACTCATTAAAAATATAATAGAATTTGTGAATAAATATAGTTTGTATATTCTTGTTTAGAGCGTTTTCACATAGGTTCTTACATAGGTCATCACATTGATGGCCCTCTTAAGATGAAACAGTTTTGTTAATGACGCAACAATCTTCAATCTGTTTTTAAACATATTTAAAAAAAAAAACATTTCATAATATGGAAGGATACTTGCCAACAATTCCATGCTCTAAATACATTTAGTTATTAAATTTTTTTATATGAGAAGAGAATGAGAATATAGGCAAATGAGCTTCCTATGAACAAAATTAAACACGTAGCTGAGACTTTCGTGTTTGAAAGATTACAATTTCACGATTCTTGCAGTGTCCAATGGGAACTATTATCATAGACTAACCAACACAATAAGTGGACTTCTCATCCCATTGTAAATTTTGAAGATCGTTTTTCATGTCTAGTTCATGTTGGTGACACTGATGGCTAGTGTCGACGAAATTTGTTTGTATCAATTTAGGGTTCATTTAATGATTTGTGCTTTACTATTGGGTTATATACCTAGTGGACGAGTATTTTTTTACGATTATATAATTTTATTTGGTTATATGAGGTTTTGAAATGATTGAAATAACAAATTGTAAAAAAAAAAATCGACCTCTAAAGTTTATTTAGCTTTTTTGTTTTTTGCTGTCCTAGGATGCTACGCACGACCCTGGGATTGTTTATCACATTACTTCAGGCTAGACCTAGGGGTTGCAGCATTGTCACTTAGATAAAATCCATTGATGATTTGGCAGGATTTGAACCCGGGACCCCAGGGACCGAAGTCCCGTGCTCTAACCACTAGACCATCTCACTCTCCATTGACATTGGAAACTGCCTTAAAAAGTATTTAATCTCATTTACGAGACACAGATGTAGCATTGGCTTTAGAAAAGTATTGGATGTATATGCTAGCTCCGATCAATATTGCAAGCAGACGACTGTATTGTACACCTAGTAGCTTAAAATGTGATGTAAAACTGCTCTATTTGAAGTGGTGTTTATACTAATTAATGACTAAGTTATTGCTTCACACAGACTTATCACGCACAACGTGGCGTGCCAGACTAGGGCGGGGCGCTGTCCGTCTATATATCCTGAGTCTGATCTGACAGTTCCGTCTTTAAGAAATTACAAACCTTATTCCACATAAAAGGTCTACTTGCAGGGCAATCATAGGTACCTCCTTACTGATGGTTTTCTTCTATGCCCTACTTCAAATTATAGTACGCAAGGCTCCATTCAGGAACAATTTTAGTCGTTACTTCAGGCTAGCCTTAGAGGGCAGCATTGTTTAATACAATTTTGGATTGATGGGATTCGAACCTAGGACCTTGGAGACCGAAGCTCCACGCTTTAATATAGTAAAACTACATGTAAGATGGTTAAAATCAATTGGCAGAAGAAAATGAACTAAACGCTTATGAAATGAAATAGTTTACCATAAGCTAGTCCGGCACGTTGCCTTAGGTGAGACTGGAATATAGGCCTATAAAATTATGGATTACTGAATGTTTTCTAAAAACATCCGTTATTGCAAGACTAGCAAAAATCCTGCTGAATTTAGAGTGTGAAAAAATAAAATGTTCATGTACAGGTAATTATTACGTGTTTAATAGTTGTGATTTCTTCTATTTTAGTAGGACAGTCATAAAATAAAACATTTATACAAACATATTTAAAAAAGTACACGTTAAAAAAGGGCTTCCAAATTCCATTGAGTGCAACCAATGTCAGCTAATCACGCCCAAAGCCTGTCAATTGATCCCAAATTACATCTGCCGAAAACATAAAATAATTTTTATACCTTTAGACCGGTTAAGATTTATTGAAAGAATCTGACCATCGTACTGCCTGACCATTTTTAGCAGGATTTTGTCTTACTGGGATTCACTCTATACAAAAAATTGACAACCAGCTATATATTTGAATATTTTTAATTTTTACAGTTATTTTCACATGAAATTCATTGGTTTGCTTCGAATGGCACCAAAAAATTATTATAAGGTTCGGTAAATTAATTTCAAAATCAACTTATCATGTAAAACCTGGGCGGTGGGGAGTATGGACGATTTATAAATTATTCAAGAATCTGTGTGTACAACCGAATTGGGCTAAGGAAAAAGAAACGAATACTATCTGCTTTTATTTTAACACAAACATATGCCCTATATTATTTTAATTGGTTGCAGGAATTATTGAAATGCAATTACATGTAATTTAATGTAGTTAAGTTTTAATATAATTAAATTTTACATTTTTTAGATACAAACCTTTACGTAGATTAAGGGCACGTATAGGCTACATCTCTTAAGTGAATGTGTATAGAATTCGCCCAAGGTAGATTTTTCTAAAACGCAGGGATTGAAAGGTTATCTGATTGATCGTGTTAGCCTCTTGTGATAGTGAATTCTTTAGCGTATTATTACGCTACATATTATTTATTATTAAGTTGACTTTTCTCTTAAAACATTTGCAGAACGTAGGCTATTTAATTTTTTTATTAAAGCAAAAAATATAATACATAAATTCATGCAGGGATTTATATACATATATCAACAGTGTCATGATAAAATAACACAGTAATTGTACCATTATTGACATAAACTAGTTAAGTAACATTATAAGTATAAATTGATGTGTATGATTAGTATAATTTCAAATGATGAGAAACACACACCAAATAAATTAAATTCAAAACGTTCTTGTTGTTTGTCACAACATAGGAAATTGTTTGAGAACTTATGTAAAGCATGACGTGTCATGGTAAATGGATGTGAAACCTTTTGTTTATGAAACATTTCCCAGAAGGGATATTATCGTTTGAAATGTTGGTAACATTCTTCATGTCAGCATTGTATGTTTCTTTGTTACATAGAACCTTCAGTTCGCTTCAATTTATATCTCCTGTATTTTGCAAAGAAACATTCGAACATTATTACATAAAAAACACACACACATTTGTGCAATTGCGGCCTTTTAGTAGCTGCAAAATGTCCTAATTTAAAGCAGCAGTTTTTAAGATTTTTATTTATAAGTGTATCTAACATAAACTCAAAACAAACTTAATAAATTTACGAAACATGTGGATATATAGTCTTGCAGGATTGAAAATACTATTAAATTTCAGGTCACAAGGTTTATTCTTTGGTATTCTTATATTCATCATTGATATTTACCTTTAGTCTACAAAATAATAAAACTACTCAGTTTTGCAGGAATCCATAACCTGTGTTCTCGGTGTTTTTGGTCTGAATTAAATATAATTCATAGAGTTTACTATTATTTAGGTATCTGTATGTACAGGGAGCGGCAAAATGATCTGACGGTTTTCTTTGCCGCCCTGTCGAGCGAATGAGTGGCGTAGGGTGGTGGGAATAGGGGCGTTACAAAGCCAACTTGTGGACATTTTTAGTAGCCACGGAGCCGTGGGACAGCTGAGCAACATGTTTTTGTAGTAGAAGTCTTTTTAAAAGTGGAAATTCCTGTGTAGCTGTTCAGTACACGTTTCAATGTGGGTCAAAGAAGTAAAGTCCCAACTCGAAACACCATTTTGCTGTGGGTGGGTAACTTTAGAACTACTAGTTCAGCATTGAAACTAAAATCTGACTACGTGGTGTGAAACTAAAGAGAGTGAGAAAGACTGTATGTTGTGGTTGAAAGTGTGATTCGTCCCTCATAATGAAAATGTTGTTACACGCATGAAAATCAATCACTACTTGTTCTGAAAAAGAGATGCACTTTGCATAACCCCTGGGTTTCAACTGTTGCACAATTGCCATTTTGTATAAATGGAAATGCAGGTCGTATTGAAATACTCTTCTACTGAGTGGCCAGACAAGTACAGAGCTGCAGCTTAACGTTTAGGCTACTGAGGACTAACTTCCACAGCTTCTCTTACTCTCTCAGCGTTCTCTGGCGTCCGGGCTGACCGTGGACTTGGACAGCTTGTTGGCTTTTTTTCAATGCTGAATTAGTAGCTCTGAAGTTACCTACTCACAGCAAAATGGTTTTTTTGAGTTGGGACTTTTCCCCTTGGACCCACATTGAAACGTGTACTGAACCGCTACATAGGAATTTCCACTTTTAAAAACACTTCTACTACAAATACATGTTTCTCAGCTATCCCACGGCTCCATGGCTACTATAAATGTCCAAACGTTGGCTTTGTAACGCCCCTATTCCCACCACCCTACGCCACTCATTCGCTCGACAGGGCGGCAAAGAAAACCGTCAGATCATTTTGCCGCTCCCTGTATATCAGTAGTATATCTTCATCTATGCATAACCTAGAAAACACATCTTCCTAAACTTATTCACCTAAGATTAGTCGTATTTCTCGAGGGGGAAACTGAGAAATGGCAAAGACCAATTTCATTATATCTTGATTTAAGGATACCTGGAATATCAAAACAATATGATTACCTTTGTGTCAGAATACATGAGGAATGGTTTGAAGAATATCTTCATAACGATGCAGAGGAATGTAATATCGAAATCTTATTGTTATTGCGATGTAACATTTGCTTACTGTCAAAATGGTTTTCTTGCTATTCCCTTTGTAGTTATGTGACTATACAAATTTATTAAATACCAAAAACCATTGACTTTAGATACATAAAGACTTATAATATAAAAACATATATGAATTCAATTTGCGTTGTTCAAAGGTTTATTGCGGACATTTTCCATCACGATTGTAAAAACAGTACACAACGTTTCGGTATCTGGAATCTGATCCCGTCCTCAGGTGAAAAAACTTAACTAACACATTACAACTAACAATACACAAACACCCAACCTAAGTTGGAATACACTACAGCAGATAGCAGTCAAAAATATGCACTGTATAGCAGTCAAGTCTATTCGCGTGTACGGTTATACTTCAGTTTGCTGATGTATACAATGTGTTTCCCTCTTATAGATTATATAGCAGGTACATTAATCTTTTTTATTATGAAAAACACGGCCAATGAGTTGATTGGACCTCTGTAGTTGTATTTGATCATGATAATTAAAAAACCTCAATTAAGTAGATAAAATATTAGTTATTCCATGTGAATAAACATAACATGTTCTTAAGTTGATCTAATAGGAAAATATAATGAGTATTTAAAACAGTTCAAGTACAGTGTTTCCAAGTAAAAGTGAGGTTAACACATATTTTAAAACCATGGATTTTGACCCTAATTGATATGCTAAATTCGTGTTTCTTGTACATTATTCAGTGTTTTTTCTTCTACGAAACCCTTCGGGTTGATAAATCTTTTGAAATTCGGTCGACTGATTATGAACTTCGGGTTTGAAATAGATTTCGTTGGATCGACAACATTTATGATTGCTAAGGTAAGTCCTCATCAGAACACCGCAGTGAGATTTGTATATGGTCTTCGGAAACGAGACCATATTTCTCAATTTGAAAGAACTGCTGGCCTCTTGTCCTCAACTGCTGTGTGCAGGAGGCAAACCTGCACTCTGGTACACAGGGTACTGGCCGAAGAGGAACCAGCGTACCCCATTGAAAGACTGGTCACCCGCGATCAGGTGTCTCAGCGCAATACCCGACAAGACAAAAAGCTTCATTTCCCGAAGGTGAGGTTGGAAGTAGGAAAGAGAGGTTTTTCGTTCTTTGGGCCTAAAATGTACAATGACCTCCCCTGTGACCTGAAGATGCTGGGTGTCCCAGCTATTAGATCTAGGCTAAAGAAAATGTATTTTTGTAAATAGCTAAAATCTTGTTAATAGGGGGATCAGTATTTTTGTTTTGTCTTTAGTTTTAAGTTAGGATTAGTTACTTGACAAGAGTCATCCTGTAAAACAGTTTGTACTGAGGAGCGCTTGCTAATAAAAGGCATTTTTATTTATTATTTATTTATTTATCATATCAATTTTTTTATCAATCAATTTTCTTTTTTGTCATATTTTTTTAATTTCCTAAATGCATCTTTAGTGCCTTTGGAATGTTATGTTGCTTTTAATAATGTTGCATACTATAAATATTTGAGTGTTAAGCAAATATAACTAATTCCCGAGTCCCAATATAGTTCATATTGAATCTCTAAAAAGCAAAACAAACAATTGGACTTAGTAAGTATACTATTATAAATTTTAAAAAGTTTAGGAGGTGTTGTTCAAGTTGTTAAAAACCTAATATTTACCCCAAGAAAACGTCATTTATGGAATTATTTCAAAGTAATATGATTTTGTGGCAGTGAAAGAACGTTTCACGTTTTGTGAAGTATAGCTTGACAACTGTTAAGGAAATGTTGTATAGCGTTTGTCCGTTATGAAACTGCTTTAGTTTATTTCCAAAAGTTGTAAAAGAAAATCAAACTTTCCTAAAAGAACGTCTTCAAACTGTCTCTAGACCAAGATATATGTTGAGCGGCAAAAAGCCAATCCCAAAGTTTTCCTTTGATTCTCTGTGTCTCCAACCTCCAAGTTTTTGATATTTTAAAAATAACGAGCGGCAAACAAATGTTTTGACGGAGATAAAATAACATTACAGGAATAGTAAAGTCTTTTTATTCTTATAATTTAAACAATAAGTAAATGCACAAAGTAAAATGCAATAAGTAAGTACGTATGTACGTAATTAAGTAAGTATGTATGTAGTATAAGTTTGTTTAAGTATATGCAATAAGTAGAATGCACATATGCTTTCATAGTAAGAACAAGATGTTAATACATTTTTTCTTGAGAAATAATCTTCTATTTCTATTTTCTTTAACGTCCAAATTGCATTGCGAACTATTTTATAATTGTTTGATGATAAAAAAGGAATTAGTACTTCCAATCCTTTTAGGACGTCAACTACTTTTATCTGTAGCCTTTTATTGACTTTTACATTAGTTTGGTCTTAATGGTCAGTTCACTTTTCTTCGAAGCATTTGCCGTTCATAACACATGATGAAACATTAATAAGAATACATCTTGCTCTTGAAAAATAAGGGTAAATATATCATAGGCATGTTTTATACAGAATGTATTTAATGAGATATTTTGAAAGATACAATTAAACAGATTTTTTATTTAGACCAGTTAAACAATAAACTTTTCTGTTACATCAAATTAACTTACGTTTTTAAAAACAAATACACTTTGACCAAAATTATATCTTTATAGGGTGACTTTAAAGATATTCATTGATTTGTTATAACCTATTTCCATATATTTTAATCAACTCCTAAATTATTTGGAATATGTTTACTTATATGGATACTATTACAAAGTGTGTGTGATTTTTTTAATAGTCGTCAAACTCTTTCATATTAATCATATTTAGGTGCTTTTATAGGTTAACCATCATGCATCATTTAAAAAGTAAATTATATTTTGGAGCTGTTGTTTATATCATGTTTAAATTGAATAAATAAAATTACGTCAATGACAAAACAAACATCAATACAACTATTATACAAATACCCCCGCCGCAGCAAACCTGCCGACTAAGCGAATTTCCATTTGGCTGAATTGATTTTCAATTGATCTATTTAAATAACATTAGGTTTAACGAGTACCTAGGTTTGCTGCTACAAGGAAACTAATAAAGTGTGTGTTTTAAGTAAAATAATTATTGCTTAGTATAAAATGAATATATATGCCAAGTTTGATCAAAAGATATCCATAAACAAGCAAACTACAACATTTTACAATATTCTCCTTAAGAATAACATGGGAATTTTTAATTTAAAATTTTTTTAGTTTTCTCCGTAACCAATAACCGTACAAAAACACTTTGATATACTGAATTGTTTGTTTTTTTAAGCTCTTTAAGAAGGTTTAGAGAAAATTTGTAAATTTTGTGTTTTGAGGGTCAAAAGTGAGAAAAACCAATTTTTACCCCATAAAACCCCCCATAAAATCCTGTTCCCATGGTCCGATCATGCTGGATCGCGAACTCATTCAAGTTTATCCCGCCTTACACCTTCAAACCAAATTTCATCAAAATCGGATAAAAATTACTCAAGTTATCGTGTTCACGGACACATATATGTATATAAATCTATATATATATATATATATATATATATATATATATATATATATATATATATATATATAACAATTTTAACGAATGGTGTTTTTGGCCTCTGGGGACATCAAAATGAAAAAGTAAATCGGTCCCGGACCTAAGTCTTACCATGAGACCTACGGTAATAGCTACTTCCCTATAGGGAAATTCGCTAAAACCACATGAAGCACCCGTTTTGTCCTTAAAGTTCCTACCAAGATTCAGAACTAAATGTGGAACTATAAAACGAGGTAACATTCCAATCTAAAATCTAAACACTCACAAACTCTGGACAATGAACATTATAAACACAACTAAAATACTGTTTTAAATTACAATTGACATTACAGAGAACAAAGCTTTATTTTAACGTGAAATAAAGTACAAAAGTTCTTAACTAAAACAAAACATTGACATGCTATTCTCTTATTAAGTTTAAAAACTTATTAATATTCCCACCAATATGTATAGTAACCTCCTAATAAATTTTACGTAAAAATAATTTACATCAAATATTTACACTATAATCTAAATAATAGTTAATATTGTTATGGTCCCTATCAATGGTAACTTTCCACCCAGCTAGCCGTGTCAATTATTACCCTAGTTAGGTAATACAACAGATTACATTTTCAACAGTTTTTTTTTAATTTTAAAATATCACGATTTTAATCAAACATTAATATTTATTTCTCTACATTAATACAGTTACACATTTGATTAGAAAAACCATTTAGATCAATCCCGTTTCGAAAACGTAGGGGAATCATGAATAAATTAAATAAATGTATTTACAAAAAATATAATTTATTTCAATAAATTATATTAGGTTTTTGATCATTATATGTGGACGGACCAGTAGTAGTAAGCTCCTTTGTATTTAATTCCAATCAATAGCTCGTTATTTTGAGAAAACAGTTTAATTTGGCTTGAGTTTCCCTTGATAACACTGACAAAAAAACATATTAACTGAGTACGGCCCACAACCAATTTATACGATTATTTCTTACATATAATTATCCAGCCATTCACTTATTATCAGTAAAAAATGGGGATAGGTGACTTGGGAAAAAATTTCATAAAATTTAATTCATTCTGCTAGAATTACATAGATAGAAGGGCTTGATTATAAATCCTATTACATAAAAAATGGAACCTGTTCATCAAATACACACAGGGTTCAAAAAACGTAATAAAGCTGACTTTTTAACTGAGTAGGAACAACTAAGAAGTAAGTTTGTTTTTAAATATCTCTAAAATAAGACACAGTAACCAGAATATACAGTGAAAAAATTGAATAGGTTTAACCTTTAACTATTGAGTTCGTACAATACTAAAAAAGTTTATTACTATTGTGGTGTTAATTATATTTTACATATTAGGACATATTAAATTAGCACTTTGTTACGACATAATTGAAGTTGTTTATTACTAAAAGAGTCATTTAAAAACTTAATAAATCATAGATTTTACGAGATTGAAGTTTCACTTTTAACGCACTTTACAAAATTTGAATATATCTAGTGATATTACTTACAGTTATCATTATCTTAATACTCAAGAGCAGACGGCAAAAAGTAGAGACGCATCTTTTGTTTGTAAGAAGATATTAGAGTAATACCTCGAATACACAGAGCTAATGGTTACAATAGAATTGGTGTTTACATGAGAATAATTGAAGAACATCGAACGTTTAACTATATTGTTAAGAAAAAACTACATTTATATCATATAAGTATGTCATTCTCTATACAGTATATGATTACGTCACTTCAACAATATACACAGCCAGTGGTTGAAATATACAATCTACACAGATGGACAATTCCTTCATAATAACTAATATTATTTACAACTTAGATTTCTCAAAACTATTTACAGATCCAACTTCCCTAAAGGTATCTATCTGTCTTTTGGCACATCACTAAAATATATCGACTAGAAGTTGAGCACCGAATACACGACATTTTACTTTGAAGTTGCAATTTTAATATGAACTTGTCTTTTTTGTTTGGCTTCCATATTACATGTAACAAGAAAACAGCATGCTTACCAGATGCTTACAAAGAGTATTCGTTGTAAATTTATAAAACATATTTGTAATATTCTCAACTGTTTAACTCTACTCTAAACTCAAAAATTGGAACTGAATTCACTCACTTTGGATGATATTATATTTGTTGTCTTAAACAATTAATTCTTGAAAGCATCATTTTCAAACAAGATTTACCATTTTTTAACAATCTTAGTTTAATGTTGCACATGTAATAAGGGAAATTTTCATGAAGAAACAACATCAAGAGTAACTCAAACATTTTAAAGTTAATAAGAAGTGTTCATCAATACATAATTTTATACCCGCAGCCTTAACAACACAATCTTCATTTCTAACACGACCTTTTTTATTTTTTATCAACGCCTACATAGACCACCAAACATTAAGGCATTTGGAAATTCGTAGGGAGAAAATTATAAAGCGTTGCTTGGTTGTACATAGATGGGCTGACGCTTTACAATTAAATATGTTTTGGTTAACTTTATCACGTGTACATTGATTTCTTAAAGAATTATTTGATAATTATTTGAATAATGGCAACTCCTGTTAGATCACTTGACTGCGAACATACGAAATGTTAGCTTGACAAAGACAGGTTTGGCGAATGGCCCCACTTGAATTAATATGACTGTTAACATAATTAACAATTCCGCCATTTCCATTGTTTAACCCATTGCTGTTGTAAAATCAACGTCAAACAACTCATAAAACAACTCATAAAAGGCTAAAATTCCTTATGTTGCCTAGATCCTGCGTTGATCTTAATAGATGCTCTTGTAATCACCTCATCTGTACAAAGTGAGCTACACGATCAGGATTAACTTAGTGAGTCAGGAGGACATGATTCTCTGTTTTGTTAGTGACTTGGCCAATTGCCAATGACCTAAAGGCTTGATGAAATCCTGAATCTTGAAACTTGAATCGACGCAGGATTACGTGATATACTAAGGTACTTGTAAACATACTTATCATATTACACGAAATCCATGAAAACGACTCAAATATGTGATAAGTCAGTAAATCTTCCCATAATCATTTTCATGTTACTCTATGACATGATGGTATCATCAATCCCCATCTGCAGTTTCTTCCGTTCAGTCCCGGTCACCTTCGTCGTCAGAGTCAACATCCACGGAGTCTCCTCTCCCGACCTCCATGTCTACAAGCCTGAAGGTCTCCAGGAACTCGTTGAGGTCCACCAGACCATCCTTGTTGATGTCCATACTCTTGCAGATGTCCAGGGCCTCGTCCTGGGGATGCTGAAGGTGCTCTCCCAGCAACTCACACGCGTCCTTGAATTCCTCCAAAGATATGTAACCTGAAAGAGAAAACAGTGGAGGTAAATAAGTGCAGAAAAGAGGTTTATCTGTTTTTTGTCTAAAATAATACTAAATGAATTTTAGTGAGTAGTTGATCTATATTTGCATTTGAACTTGAATTTTAGTTCAAGCATACAATGTTAATTTCATAAAGGAACACGTTATCAATTCATTTTTTCTTTACTTTCGTCCAGTGATAAGTTTTTTGTAATAATTAATATATATTTTACCCGTTCTTTACCTCATAAAGTGACGTGGTCATGATGATCCAGGAGACAATTAGTTCGCTGGGGCTGTACTAAGACTCTTCTTTAGTATTATAGGATATTTAATAGGAGTTGTGAGCGTTGCGAACCAGGTAGGTAACCCAACATTCGAGGTCGTGTCATTGTGTGTTGTTGTTGTTGTTGTTGTTGTTGTTGGTCGTGTGTAGTTGTTGGTTGTGGTTGTGAATTGTTGTTGTTGAGGTGTGAGATTGTCATTTAGCGGCTTGTTGCAGATGTGGTTATGGGTTAATAGTTTGGTCAGTGTTCGTGTAGTGTGGCTAGGTAAGGATGTTTTAGCAGATTGGTGGCGTATTGCGAGGCTCAAGTGGTCAATGGAGTAGAGTTGTAGGTTATTCTTGATCTTTTCCAATAAATTCGACCTGAATTTTTTGAAGAAGTAAAAATGTCTTGCACCACTGAACCTCGTAAAATACATTCCAAAATTCTAGTGGGGAAATTCTATGTTTATGTGAATCTAGAATGTAGTAACTCCTGAATTATGTACTGTTAATTTGTTAAGTAACAATGTTTAACCTTCCCCCATTTTTTTGCCCCCTAAGACCCTACGCAAGTACATGGATACACAGTATGTTACACCAGGATTACACCAATGTGCTTTTATTCCCTACGAAAAACTGGCTCCTGTGTAACCAATGTGTATTTGTGAAAAAAAAAATGTTAATTTGAAGTAAAAATATACGTACATTATATTACATTTTATTGTAGAAACCCAGATGAATATAGCACTATACTCGTAATTATCAATAAAATTACTCGTTCAATTGATTCAACACTTTTTATTAAAGAAAATCAACGTATAACTTCAATAGACTTGAGCAATCAGGACATTGAATTAAGATTCTTGCCTTTAAAGGAAATCCCTCAAAGGCGTGGTAATATTACAATTCATGCTAAATTGGATATTGCAATAGGTTCGCGTTCATTTACAAGATTGCTACTTTGCTATCGTAGTTCATAAAAACTATTTTATATTTTGCATTGACGTGGAACTATGGATTGTCAAACTACTCGTGCATAAAGTAAAGATTTTATATAAAGTGCCAAGGTAATTCTTAGTACTTTAAATATAAATATGCAATTGTGTGTACGGAGAAAAAGTTGTTTTAGGAATGTAATAAAGGACTAATCTTCTCTGTATGGTTTACCTGAATTATCCTTGTCTATTATCCTAAATATGGCTTCCAAACTCGACTTATTCCTGTAGAGCGTCTCAACTACGGTGGCCCCGTGCTGAAACATTTAAATTATTTTAAAATCAAATCAAATCAAAATAGCATTTATTCCGCAAAAATATGTACATTTTACATCATATTAGTCTGATACAAAAATATTTACAATATTGTTTGGTTTTTTAATAAAATAAAAATTTAATATAAACACAAAAATATAAAAAAGCTTTTTAAATTAGCGAAATATCTTCCACAAAGAAGGAATACCTCTCTGTGTGGAAGAGAGTCGTATTTTATACATGTATATTTTTGTAACTAAGAGATGAAGGGAAAAAATGATTTTGGAAGAAAAAAAGATTTTAGAAAAATAGATACGCTGGAGGACTTAATGGTAAGTGAATGTGATGCTATATTAGACAATTAATAGACCTTCCCCCTCCCACCCAACGCCCAATCACCCTCCCCCAAAAGTTAACCTATATACTTCCCATACACACATACAAGTTCACACGCTCACACACACAGATACACTCAGCTGTCCTCGTCCCAACGAGGAAATACTAAATCATATAGAATGATTAAGAAATCATATTTAAACTTTTAGTTATTTTTGAAACGGTTTGAACAAAGAAAAATTAACATTAATTATGGTTTACAATGGTGAAAGAAACATTATGCAGTTATATATATATATATAATAAATGTATAAAAAAAAACACGAACAACAATATGGTTGTACAAATTTGTATTAAAATAGTTTTGGCTTTAGGTATGGAAAGAAACTTAAGAAAGGTTGTTATTGAATTTAGTTTTCTACTGTATTTCCAACTACAGATATAGAACGTTTTAAAGGGATTGGAAACGATTTGTTCAATCATCAAATCTTTCGACAATTGATCGCCATGAAACTCCCTTCTGCCAACCCCTGACTCACCCCTCGCCTGGCAGGCTCGATGTCCTGGAAGGTGGTCATGTAGCGGACTTTCCCCGAGCCAGCGGGGTCCATCAAGACCAGCTTCTCCTTGAGCATCCTCCAGGGAAGGCTGAGACCAGTGGTCTCCTCCATGGCGGAGCACCACTCCGACACCGTCACCAGTCCTGGAAGGTAAAGAAGATGAGCAAGCAGAAGATAACATTGAAGCAAGCTGCGATTACTTAAGGAGATTTGTATGTTTGTTTTCATTACCACTTTACTATTTCTAAACCAGCTCAGAAGTTTGAGAGATTTATATTTCTAAACACGCCCATATTTGCAAAACTAATTAAATTGCAGCAACAGGAAATACAATTTTAACAAATACCTAAGGGACAACAAATTTTCTAAAAACATGATTGACAGTTAAAGTATTCTGATGAAAATATCCTGCTATTGAAAATAAGTATTCTGATTTGAATGCGAATAAAAGGCAATTCTAGATTAGAGTCACCCAGAACAGTAAATTATACTAATGTAGGTTTTAAATACCTGTTTTCTGTCAAAACGTTCGGATTGGTAGAATGATGACGTTTTGACAGAAAACAGGTAATTTAAACAATATAAGTTTATTCAGACGATCTAGAGGCCATTCCATCAAGTCATTTATAGACTAGATATGGCTGAGTCGTTGGCTCAGTCGGTAGCGTCACGAACTTCAGGGATAGAACAGAATATAATCGGATGTCGTGGGTTCGGACCCTGTTCACTGCCACTACTTTTAATCAGTACAGTTTACCATTTTACTGTACCGGCTCACCATTTGCTTTGCCACATACGTTCCATCAGGCCCATAGCCTATGTGGACGGGCAAATGCAAGTTAAAAGAGGCCACCAACCTTTTAGTATATTTTTTATTTAACTAGTATCATTTACTACCGTATTTAAACTTTACATGTTTGACACGACCATCCCTCTAAGACTATACATCTACTCTGGACCTACCGGTGTCGTGGTTGTCTGATCTCCTGAAGGCTACTATAAGTTTCTCCCGGTGAGCTTGGACCTTGGTACTCAACTCTCGTATGGCAGACGATTCCACCAGCCCCACCTTCTGTCTGAACGTGAGTGCCTTGGCCACGGATCTGGCTGTGTTGAACTGTACAAAGTGCGGCACCAGCTGGGGACCTACCAGCTTCATGTAGGCACCTTTGTTGGACCCTGTCTCGTAGTAGTTGGACGCAGAGAATATCGTCACCACCTATGTAAAAAGTGTTGAATTTGAGTTTCAATATCTTAATATACATTCTATTACAAGAATCGTTAAGTGAAATGGTAGTGATATTGTAAGCAGCAAATCTTTAGATGAAATGTCCTAAACAAGAAAAGATTCGCTTACCCAGCATACTTGGTTATGAAACTTGTCTAAGTAGATTTTTTCACACCTAATGAATCGTTAGTGTTAACCAGGTTTAGTAAGATTTGGACGCGAAAAAGTGTGTTTATAGGTAACTCTCAAAAGGTAACTGAGAGAGTACATACGTGGGTAAAAATGACGTAAAATGTAATCATAGTATTTGTTTACTTTCTTATTTTTGGGTAGTGAGGACCACTATCCTAATATGAGAATGGAGACGGTCCAAAATTTTTGGATCGTTGTAGTGTCAACTGTATACCTAACCCAGTGCAGTACATCTAGTTGGGGAGCGAGCTGGTATATTGGTAACAGTAGGTCTTTTAAATCCTGGTTCCCGTCAATCAACAATAGATTTTATTGGAAAGATAATTCCACAACCCGCTGGATCTAACGTGAATTAAAGGGTCCCGAGCTAGAACCAACGTCCTTGGATATGAAGGAGGGACATAAAGAACGATATTCTGAATTGTTTTATATTCTTTAAAAACTGCCTCACACTAATAAAAACAAATATAATATATTTGTTTTTTTTAGTGTGAGGCAGATTTTAATAGTTTTTGTATTAGTTTGTATTGTAAACTTAACCAGACCTTACCAAATTTATTTTTACAAATTTTTCGAATTTATAGAAGGCTTTTAATAATTTATTGTCGTAAAACATTTTATTTAATATACACATTTTAAACTTTGTATTGCACTTTACATGAGTTCGACATCTCAGACCCACCTTATCGTTATGAGTGAGTTCGTATCCATCGATCTTACACTCGTGCGATCTGATGATGAACATAAGGTTGTGTTTGGCTAGGAACTGCTCAGTGACGTCAGGGCCGAAGTAGGTGCCTGCCCCTCGTAAGGAGTTAGGTATGCAGCCTTCCGTGCCTTGTGGGTCGCTCCAGAGGATGTCGAACACCTGTGGTCAGTGGTACAAAAATGAAATCAAAGCTTTCTAGCTGTACATGGCGTACAAATCTTTAATTTAAAGATAATACTTCCTAAATGGGCAGTCAAAATCATGAAAACAAAGCCTTACGTGGGCTAGAGGTATCTTGTTTTCCATCGGCCTGGTTTTTTTAAACACAGATTCTATCAGAAGTAATTATCATAATTTAAGATAAACCAAACTTTTACATATAACGCAAGATAGACACCAACTCTTAAACTTAACTCACAACAGACACTTCAATTGGTGAAGTACAATTTCATATAATATTTTAAGGCGTTGACACAAGTAACATTACGAATTTTAAATCGGTGATTCATAGAATTAGATGTATAAAAGATTGTACAAATAAATTTACTATTTTTATTTTTATTGACACACCTGTTTCCACTCCATCTTATCAATGGCCTCTGTAGCGACGGCGTTGTTGGTCTCTGGGACAACTGGTGGCCTCAGCAGTGACACATACTGGAGAAAATAAACATTCAATAATCACAAACATTTGTAAACATATTATATTAGGCACTTATTAGTGTGAAAGATAAGTTAATACCAAAGTGTTTAAAAAGTACCCAAACAAATTTCTCGTGGGATGGTTCAGCTTGAGATTTGGAGAACGCACGCAAAGAAAGAGTTGAGTTGTAAGTATAGAAGAAGTGTCTACCAAAGCTTGTGGTCCCTCTCTACCCCTGGAATTATTTTTAACCCTTGGTCTCTTGGTTTATTTTTACCCCTGGTTTAAGTTGGTAATTATTTAGCAAACCGTTTTCTTGAACAATATTCTTGGTTATTATCATCCTAACTGGGCACTTTACCACCAAGACACTGTAGCGTTGGGATGCTCCTTTTTCCCATTTTCATACACATTTAAACTCGTTTTGTAAAATTTTGTACGATCAATGTTGTACAGGAAGTCTGTTGTCATAATTAAAATAAGTTTGGGCGTTTAAGGGTGATAGAACATGTTAAAATATAACAAGTTCAACTACCGAAAAGAATATATTCACTGCGGACCATAAGGCAAAAGACTATAAAAAACTATAAAAAGCTATGAATAACCTCTATGACCCTCTAAACCTCATTATCCTTCACGCAATTCACACCCAAGGGTGGACTACCACCACGAGATGGGAGTAAAAAATTAACTTTTAGGGTGTAAATGGAGAGAAAATTTGGGATATTTCTTCTGGAGAACACAGATCTACACTTGGTTTAGAGAGAGATCTCACCTTCTGTCTGTCAAGACTCCTAACCCAGTCCAAGTCCGTGATATCGGAGATGCCTCCGTGAACGATGAGTACCTTGTTGTTGACCACTGTGCCTAGGGGGAGCCACCTGTACACCCCTTCGATCAGCTTCAGCAGCCGCTCAGCGTTGTGCTGAAAACAACCAACATTTCACCATGATGAACAGAGTTTAGATCAAAATGGTATTATTAGTATTTTAACTCCACTGAACACTTAGTTGTCATTTTAAATAGTAGTCTGTAAATTCACAAATAAACATTTTTTATGTACATAAGTTTTTTTCTTATTTTGAATCTAAAAATAAAGGGTGGAAAATATATTGAACTATCACACTATGATAATATTTCATCGTGATAATAAATAATGAGTATAAGTGATAATATGATAATATTACATATTACACACTATGATATAATTATCACTATCACTAGGCTTAACGTAACCCAGTTATCAACTGAAATGATAATCACTAACCCAATTTACTTTTTCTCTCAAATACTTTTATACTTACACTTGATATATACCGAACAACTAACTTACCTTGTACTTCAGCTTAACTTCCCTGATAAATCCGTATCTGAAATAAATACAAAAGTTTGAATATAAAGTTAACGTTTCAAGAAACCAAGAACCCTTAGTGTCGCTAAAAGTAATAATAAATTCGAATCACAAGGGAAACTTTCCAGGGCACACTTTTTACAATAGGAAAAGAACAATGTAATTCATTATCAGCATTTTGTTCATTTATAATTTAATGTATATCTCGAAGGTTTATTCTGCATTTACAAAATTATCTAACATATTTTTATCGAATAACACTTTTTTTGTTATGCATTTTATGGTAATTTCCAAAGAAAGTTAAACATTACTGTCCAGCTTGTAGATGTATTGTAACATACTACTTTTAAGATTTTGAAAATAAAACTGTTTATTTTAAAATTCTGCTGATGTAATAATATTAATCATCGATGTTATTTCACATGCGAAATATGTTTGGTATCATTTGTGAGAGAAAATGAGTAAAATGTGTTTACATCACAACAACAATACAATTTGTTTGTAATGCATGCTTTTAGTATTATACTCAAAGGGGGAGGAATAAAGGATTTATTTATTGCAAATAAAATATTTCCGTTTTAGATTTTGATTGACTAGAGTAGATTACATTTAAAGGACACTGACACATAATTCAGTGTTTTATATGAAAATGCAATTAATTAGGTAATGCTTTGTTGCCGAGTAATATTGGCTGTTTCTTTGTCTATATACATAAATTTAAACTGTAATATTCAAGGCCAGCTTGATCCAGGTGAAGACTTTATGGTCTCAAATCTTAATACAATTACAATTGGTGTTATTTCATTCGGTAACAAAATTTGATGTCTAACCGTTTACATTTTGGTGGAAAACGTAGGTCTAAGTAATCTAAAGCGTCGAAAATAATAGTATCTTCGATGTGTCAAGTATTGATTTAGTTATAAAGTTGGAAAATTAAAATGAAAAATACACCTAACCAAGATTTATTTAAGAATACTTCGAGAACATAGTGAAAAGATAACCTAATTTCAGTCTAACCTTTGAAGATACCAGTAAAAAGTAAGACCGAAGCGTCTGGGAACAATCTTCAAATGAAGACGGTAATACAGACAACTATGGATTCTAAGCTCATTTAATTTTAAAAGCCATAGTAAAGCGCACAAGGAATTGTAGTATTTGCTAGCCTATTGTGGTTCTTAACATGTTTACACACCTGGTGTTCATGACGTGATCCTCGTGGTTTCCTCTGTTGAGAAACACTCCATCAGGAAACACCAGCAGGACAGCCAACAACAGCAGAAGAACCTCTAGCCCCTTCTTGCCACGGTCGACGAAGTCACCGTTGAACACATACGGGTTCTCCGCTGATGGCAGTCCGTTCTGTGGCAAAGATTTATTTTGTTAGTTAAAAGATTTTAGAGTGGAATAAACGGTACCAGGGGAAATCACAAAAGTTGCAACAACTTTTGAACCGTAATTTTTCAGGAATGGAGGGTTGTACTATTTTGTTTAGAACTATAAGAACCATAACATACCAATTTTAAAGTAAAAATAACCAGGATGAACATATTAAAGAGGATTGTCCTTAAATCGAGGTTTCTTTGAATTCCCATTGCAGGTTAGGACAAATATGATACCATCACCGCGTTCCTTATTTCAGTTACTACACCTCATCTGGCTATAAGAGGAGTTAGTAATAGACCCGTGCAGGTGCCGGCTAGAAATCTGGTTAATGGTATGCCGGGTGTATGTGAAACAAGCAGGGATAGCCCTTGTCTTTTGACATAGGGTTTCAGTATTTGTCTAAACTAGATCAGTTTCATCCAACGCCGACACACTCAGGAGTGTATTAAAAAGGGCATTCGGGAGAAGAATCTATCTATATATTAATAGGCAAGCATGTTTCTTTAAAACCTTTTTTCTCAGCTCGCGTGTATCGTAGGAAAAATCTACGCATACCGTTAGAAAGCTATTTTCCTGTAGGTGTGCAGAATCCCTTTATAAATTAAAATAGGCTCAAAAATAAGCACAAAAAATGAATTTGAAATTTAAAAAAATTAACATGGGTATTATGGGTTGCTATGGTGATGACGAAATAACAACACAATATAAACAGAAAATCAAAACAAATGGAAGACATTCCAATCACATGTTTTATTTACAGTGTGGGGTGAAAATAGAGAAGGTTGTACAAAACATACTTTTGGTCGATTTTTCGACCACGGGGCGTGCTCTCGTAGGTATTGAATGAATGAGCCAGGGTCATTTTATCAATAACATAATTATCAAGGCTGCCACCCAATCTGGTTGTACATAATCAAGAATTCCAGGTACCCTATAGGAAGTTAAAGGTTAAATTTGCGTAGGTTGTAGTGATGGGGTAAATTTTTCTTTTGTGTAAACTTTTTAGTTGAAAAACGATTGGAAATGTAGTTCAGCTTATTTTTGAGCAATTGAATATTTTTTCCGTTTGTTATCTCTAACATCTTAGAGGATCTGTATTGATAAAATGATTAAAGGTTCATAACACGAAGAGCTTTGTAAAATTATGGTTTAAATTCTAGTTTAAGAATTAATTATAATTTAGACTTAATTAGGTATTATAACAATCTGTAATAAAATATGCCATACAGATATCAAGAAATCGATTACTCTGAGTTAAAGGTTAAATAATGGTTAGCAATTAGAAAAGTGCACTGACGCTAAATGTTCATACAGGGTCGGTTTTATTTGCTACTTTCCCCAGAGGATTGAACCATATTCAGGGGTGCCCTGGGGTGTTTCTAGATGAATATCGTTGCGGCTCTCCATTGCACTACTAGGATTTACTTCCAATTTTGTCTCTAAATCCCTCAGCTACTTTAAGTTACATTATCTTACTTGGGCAATTTCAAAGGTCAAATGTTTTACTGGGTTCTATAAGTTCTTCGAAGTTTGTGTTCTTGGCTATGATACACAATAGTATTAATCCAATTTAGGTTCAAATGTAGTATAGTGGTTTAAAATTTCCTAAGATTGTCTTTAACCTTTTGTTCAAAATTATGTGGAATCTAATATGTGATTGGAATTCTAGAGATGTAGCGAAATAAACAACTCAAATGTGCTCTAAATTGATAATGTAGTTTGTGAAATATAATTAATGCAGCAACTTTATCTTGTTTTTGTGGTGTTTCCTGACCAATTATTTGACAAATAAATAGGTTAAAATACCTTGCGGTACAAGTTCCGCTTTGATATGCATTTTAGCTACCAAGCCATCACCAGATCATCACATAAGAACTTATCTTGCCTTCAGAGGTGTATCAAAAGTTCAAGATAAGATAAGTTCGAGGAAAGATAAGTTCTTACACAACGAAATGCATATAATCCGTTAATGACTAAACTTGGACGACATGGTGACAACAGGCAATTTAACCTTTTCATTTGTAATGTAGCAGCTTGTATTCATTTGTAGAATATTTAACAAAGTTGAAAAAACTATGAATACACGTTACGACTAGCCATTTGGTAAATTAATTCCCACACATAATTTAAAGAAAGGTTTCTTTAATATTTGTGAACAAGGTGCAGTAATGTTGAAAAGGGATTTTCGCAAGACAGTAACAGAAAGTAATTGGCAGCATTAGCTGGCAACAAAAGTATCGCGTTCATCACAATTTCTTTCTACACACTCGTGGAGTTAAGACTGATGGTCACAAAAACCTGATTGTTGATAAAGTAAAAGGAAAACCAATCTACTGTGGATACTTTCAATAATAAATTTGGTACCTAATAAATTAGTTGCCAATTAGTTGAGGATTCTTTTAATATTTTTGCGTGTATTATTTTAAGCATTGCATATGTAACATTAAGACAAGCCAGTGAGGCATATTGAAATGTAGGCCTACTCATAATGCACATTTACTGTAACGCAAGATATAGGTTGACATTCCAAATAAATGATTGTTCAAAGAAGATTGATCATCAAGTGAAGCATACAAAAACTGATACTTCATCTTCATACTCGACCTCGCTTTGAATCTTGGCGTTCCATCATTCCTAAGTGTAAGACGTAAGAGTGTTTTTGTTGTAAAAGAATTTCTTGTCTTATAGTACTCAGGCTTGAGTATTTACTCATATTAAAGTGAAAATGGGAAACTGAAAAAATGTCCATGACATTTTACATGCCATGAAAAAACAAACCAGAAAATATATTACATACAATTGTTTGGCCACAGATTTGTGAAGTGACGCAAGCTGATACCGCAATAGAGAGATTAATTAAGGTCAAAGAATGTAAAGCAACATAATTAACAAATGACAAATCATGACCAGTTTTATGAAACATCGTCATTTTTTGTAAAAAAATAAAGAGAATTTTCATTTATCAGTCAAGTTTTAATCAAACTTTATGGTTCTGCAAATAAGGTTCACAATACATCGGCTAAAATCATCTTGCTTTAACACTAAATAGCAAAGAGATCGAAGCTTTGAATCGAAGCCGGATCTTTATCACAGTACATTACAAGAATTCATGTTTTACAAAGGGAAGTACACCCTTTACAGATTAAAAATCGGCAGAGCTCTCTTCTTATCAGACTTATCGCAATGGTTAAGATATTGAAATATATCCACCCTTGCCAAATAGCAAGTATTCGTGTTTCCTAACTTGTACAACTTTTCACATCCTTTTGATATTAAATTTATATCTCAACTATAAACCTTTTTTATCAGCAAATACCAAGATTTTCCAGTGATTGTTTTGTTTTCCTCTTTATCTGGTCAGATAATAATTATAGAAAATAATTGCTATTGTTAGACCTATTCATTTTTTTACAGTTTTGTTATTTCCGCTTAAGATATTATTATGAGTGTATTTGTTAGTTGATAATCACTTGGAAAAATATTATTTATAATTTACCTTATGGAAGATTATAAGCAGGTCCTCCAACTTGCCGTGCAGGTCTCCACACACAGTTATTTGTTTGGAGATGGCGGTAGAGGCTACATTCAGGTTGGGCAGTTTCTTGAGAGCTGCTGTTGCTTGTTTCAGTATTGTCGCTACGTATTTGGCGTGCAGTCTGTGAGTCTGAAACATTAGAACTTAATCCGTAGTGGAAGTGCGCAATAACATTTAGAAGTTGTAAGTTATAAGAATTGTAAATAACATTAGCGAAGAATATGACGTTGTGGCCACACTTTCTTATTTTGTACAAATGCTATTATTTGAAATTAAATTAATGAATTGTGCTTTGTTTAACAAAATAAACGATTTCCAGCATACTATATAAAATAAAGAACCTAACTATACAGTTACGAAATTTCAAGTTGGCCTAGCATTTACAATGGTCTTTTGGCCGTCTGTTGGTTGGCATACAATCCAAATCCCAAAGTACCCATTAACGTTTAAAAACTTTAAGTCACACCCCCATAAATCACATTCTTCAAATGTTCGTCATGACGAGAAACCTTGCGCAAAACTATCCATTATTTCATAAATTGCCCTTAAGGCATACATGCCAAAATTATTTTGTGTGAGGTCATTTGAGCTACGTCGAGGCTGAGACTTAATTATGTTTAATTTTGACAAAACGTACATATAAAGGAACATAAAATATATTTAGACGAATGCTTCTTTAAGATTTGGTTTGAGTTGTATTAAATACAAAATTTGGTGTAACTATTGTTTATTTTTAAGGGATGTATGACAAAATGATACAGCGCCCACCTTATTGGTTTAGACGTTTTTAAACCAAATGTTTGTAATAGACGAATGAAAAATCAAACTTTTTTTGTAAATTATTTGAAACGATTCTTGATTTTTATGTATCTAAACTGTTCTTATGAAAATGGTTAAGTAATATATTAACTAATAACTTGTTTCCTAATACTGTTGTACGCTTCAAGAACCTTACTTACCTTTCTCACATACTAAGAATAAATGCAATTAAATATAAAAACACATCCAAATATGTTAAGAATAGTAACTCTAACATGAAAAAGTACAATAAAAATGAGGAAAAGTCAAGTAACGTGAATTCTAGAGAGACTGAAATAATTACAAACAAAATATTATTATTGAGGTTGTCGTGAAAAACTTTTTAAAGTGAATATTGTTATGTAATAAAAGTGTAATATAATATGAAAGTGCAAGGTATGAAGAAGTACGAAATGTTATGAACGCAGCTGGAAAGATTCTTTCTCACCCAAGCAGCAATATGACACAACGTGACATAACGTGGGGAACAAGTCACTCGTTTGGAAAATATCTAACTTACAAACTCCGGATGTATTTGAGGAGAACACATACAGCAGCACCGTTTCCACAGGGGGTCCTGGGGGTTATGAATGATTTGAACATGTTAAAAATGACAGG
The DNA here is from genome assembly GCF_028750875.1 of Macrosteles quadrilineatus. Lineage (NCBI taxonomy): Eukaryota > Metazoa > Arthropoda > Insecta > Hemiptera > Cicadellidae > Macrosteles > Macrosteles quadrilineatus. The sequence continues at coordinate 80,092,261 of NW_026542596.1, forward strand.
TTATGTTATAACAGGTAAGAAACAAGGGGTTCAGCTTGGCATCTATAATATCTGAATTGATTATGAGTGAGGAATGGATTAGGTAAGTTGTGGATACAATGTGTGTGTGTGACTTTTGTAAATAAAAATCCAATATTTTTATAAGCATTATAGAAGATGAAACTGTACTGCCAAAGAAGTAAACAAAAGGATATTTTATCTTACACATCAGAGGAAAAAGTCTTTTTCGTTGACGCACACCACCAACATTTATAAACAATCAGATAAATAATCTAGTATTATTTGAAGTTAGTAAGCCAAGCTTGACTGATTGTAATTCGTAATACAGTATGTGGATTGATTACCAATAATTTAACCAAGCTGGACCTAGAAAATCACCTATCAAAAAGTATTATAGTGAAAATAATACATTTGTTTCACATACAAACTGTTTTCCGCTTCACTGAAGCTTCACTGATAGAATTGACAAGGGTTAGCAAATCTGATGTTTTACAATGTAATAAACTTGGACGTAAACGTTTCATTGACGTTAGGAGATATGGATTTAAAATTTAGATACAATCCGCTGTTTTGATACCACACTTCAATCAAACGTTGTTACTACTGAAGTATAGAAGTGTAGTATAGATATGGGTTGATATAGTATATATAGTATAGTATAGTTAGATATAGTAGATATAGTATAGTTTTTGGGGTTGCCTATTCATTGTTACTATTTTAACATGATTAGATCAAACATAATATGAGTTATCTCTGCTAAATAGGTTACATAGTTAAAAGTGTACAAAATCAGAGAAATTTACGGATATGAAACGGTGTACTCTGCACTCAGTAAATACACTGAATTTTTAAACAGTACTAAAGAGCTGACTAAGTACATTTACAAAAAAAACAAAACCTGAAAGTGTAATGTACTCAAAATAAATGAAATTACCTTTTTCTTGCGGAAGGACTCTATAAGGTTGTCAAGGTCCTGTCGACTCAGAGGGTTTCCTAGATGGATCCCTTTGTAGTTGGACTCGACGAACTGGTTAGGAGAACTGCCACCGTCACTTGGAGATTCGTCCTCAAACTTGGTCTCTACTGTTGTGTCTGTGAACAGTTGGCATTATAGCTGTTTATGTTTACTTTGCTATGCAATTCAGCTATGTGTGTAGACTCCATGAACTGGTTAGGAGAACTGCCACCGTCACTAGGAGATTCGTCCTCAAACTTGGTCTCTACTGTTGTGTCTGTGAACAGTTGGCATTATAGCTGTTTATGTTTACTTTGCTATGCAATTCAGCTATGTGTGTAGACTCCATGAACTGGTTAGGAGAACTGCCACCGTCACTAGGAGATTCGTCCTCAAACTTGGTCTCTACTGTTGTGTCTGTGAACAGTTGGCATTATAGCTGTTTATGTTTACTTTGCTATGCAATCCAGCTATGAGTGTAGTTAGACTCCATGAACTGGTTAGGAGAACTGCCACCGTCACTAGGAGATTCGTCCTCAAACTTGGTCTCTACTGTTGTGTCTGTGAACAGTTGGCATTATAGCTGTTTATGTGTACTTTGCTATGCAATTCAGCTATGTGTGTAGACTCCATGAACTGGTTAGGAGAACTGCCACCGTCACTAGGAGAGTCGTCCTCAAACTTGGTCTCTACTGTTGTGTCTGTGAACAGTTGGCATTATAGCTGTTTATGTTTACTTTGCTATGCAATTCAGCTATGTGTGTAGACTCCATGAACTGGTTAGGAGAACTGCCACCGTCACTAGGAGATTCGTCCTCAAACTTGGTCTCTACTGTTGTGTCTGTGAACAGTTGGCATTATAGTCTGTTTAAGTTTACTTTACTAAGCAATCCAGCCTTATGTGTTATTGGTTTGGTAGCTGAGTAAAGGCCTTGCGGCTTTAATATAATGAAGATACAAGATGGCAAATTGCACGCATATTGAGTTTATTTACAGTAAAATTTATTCATTTTCAAATATACATTAAACGTAATTTAATGTAGAGTTTTACATTCCTTAAATGATAAATATCGTGCAATGCTTAGGTTTGAAGTATAAAAAAAAACTTTAGTACTTACCTCATTAACCTAATATTTCAGTATCATATATATTGAGGCACAATACAATTAAATTTAAAAATATTTCTAAGACGGTAACACTTTTACCCTCTCTTGTAAAACTATTCATGTACAAACAAAGCATTCAATTTTACAAAACATTATACTTTGCTTTAAGAATTGCGTAACCTTAAAAGCATAAGGTAAAAATGATGTAAATTAACAAAGTCTGCTGGTACTAGTGTTGGGGAGAGGTAGAATTAATGACTCCACCGACTCAAACACGAAGTTCTCTTTCATGTTTCGTTTTAAGTTTTGTTCTTGACAAACAATAAAATTGTTCGTCACCGTTTTCGTGGTAAATTATGTAAAACTTAGTTTGCAGATAAATGAATTTTTCTGTTACATTTTTTCACAGTTGAATGTTAGAAGTTACGTTTATTGCATGGATCAAGAAAAAGATATGCAGATAAACGTAAAAAAGTATTTAGATTTGCATTTTATTCGTTAATTTTGCTCCATAAATCCATAAATTTAAATACAATCAATTAATAATTAATTTAAATCAAAAACACAATGTTTAATTATCGCAACGAAATAGCTAATTGCAGATTGATTAAGCACATTGTCTACCTGGCATATGATAAATTAAACATTGATTGGACAGATCTCTATCTCATTTAATCTTACAAACTAGGTTAAACGTACTGAACACTTATAATAAAACCGCTAATTTTCATACTTTTGTAAACATTAGATTATAAACTTTAGGATAACTGCAAAGAAGATGCAGAGTTTAACCTTTAAAGCCATTTTTCTGCCATTTAGACGAAGAAACGGGTGTTAATGATCAACATTTTAGCCCACGACAGATGCTAAGCCTTTGTAAAATATAGCGACGTCAAAACCTCCCTTTGCACCCCCCCCCCCCCCCACTAAGACAGCCCCCATCTTTCAGAGATACTTAGATACCAATCCCTTTAACATTCCCCTACTCTTGAAGTTCTTTGTCGTGTCTCTATATTCAAAGGCTGGGGCAGTGTTACCCATTATTTATTTATCCTGAATAAAGAATAAGTACACTGACCTAAAAGGTCGGATGTGTGAAGGTTTTATAAACATAATGAAATCAAATACTTTGTGTGTAATGGAGGATATTAATATTTAGATATTTGTGTCGCCAATGTTGAAAACCACAATGTTTTTCGTATTCTATTCCCCTTAGTTTCAATTCTTGATTGGAATGTAAAAAAACGGTTTTTGGAAATCAATCATTTCCGAAAATAATTTAAACAAACATTTAGGTATATTTTACAAATGCAAAAATTAAAGAAGGCATTTTCATTGTGTAACCCAATCGATTTTTCCTGGAAGAAATAGTACGGTTATTTTAATTTCTGAATCTGGTCAGCAATCGACAAACGCCAAAAGTTTGTTCATTTTTCTCTGCTGTTATTAAAGCTATAGTTGGATCACGACTTGGCAAAGAATCTGTACTTGTATGTTGTTGAGATTAAGGTAATAAGTATGACCAATATTAATTTTCATGACGTTAGTAAACTAAAAGTGGCTGTTTCAATCCTATAAACGTTTTATTCGTTCTCTTGATACTGGGCCAAATCTCTCTAAAACATAAAATTTTTATAAAAACATACATTTATTCGAAACAAACTACCTTGACCTATGTGAAAGTCTAAACAATCTAGCTTGTGATACAAAACCAGCTTTTTATACACTTTGTATAAAGTGAAATTCATGAGTGTGACACCAGGCCTACTACTTATGAGCGACGCCTACAACCCTCTCATATCCAACGTTACATCTCACCCTTGAATAGATTACATCACTATTGTTCTCATCTCAGTGTTATAGTGGCTGACCTTATCTGTTAACAGTGCCTAGATAAGATGTAAAATGTATATTGTATAGGTAACATAATAATGTTTACGTTGGATTTAATTTTCACTAGGTGTGTCGTAGACAAGTGTTTGACAGCATATAAATGTTCAAATTATACATGCAAACTTACATAAAAAGCAATTATGGTTCAAGCAAACATAGGCTACATTTCTATATTTATTTAAAGTCTGACTATTGAGTATTACGCTTTTCATGTTACTTTTGAAATGTATAAAAGAACATTAATTTTATTGCTCCAACCTCGAGATTTATTGAAACCAAATAAGGAAAGTTATTAATTTGGATGTTTTACTCCTGCAACGAGTATTTGTGTAGCTTTAAGCTACTACCTCAAAATAGTGTTCATAGTATTCTTCACTTACAGCAGTATATAAGCACATCAATGTTGACAATCTAACTTAATATTTTCCAATAGTTAAAAACAATTACAACGTATACTTAGAAAATGATGATAACATTTTCTCGTCATAAACTGAACTCACCTGTAGAGGACGACTTTGACGTGGTATCACTAGTTATAGGTTTGTGTGACGACGGCGTCGTGGGGATGTGCGTCAGCAGCGCGTTGAAGAAATTGTACAGCTGAAAAATGCAGTTTTAAAATAATACGAGTTATAACTTTAACATTTTAATCATTTAAAGTCAAATGGATAAATGCATCTTTCATGTTTTCCCTACAATCTATGTTGTATGTCAATAAGTGTAGGTAAGCAATAATAAATCTAGTTACCATCCATCAGATTTGAGTATAAAGAGAAATATTATCTTATTAAGCTTGTGAAATGAAAATGGACGTATCGGAACCCATCGACAAAGTAAGCCAATTATAATTGATGATTGTTGAAGGATACATTGACATATGGAGCAAGTCATAGAAAGAAATTAAGTTAACGTAAACTTAAGCATATTTGTTTCATATCAGTTATCGAGTACCTAAACCAAAAGAAAAACTAACATAATGACATTAAAACCTTATGCGAGGGACTCATTCAATGATGTTCAATTTAAAATAAAAAGTTGCTAAATCTCTCTATGTAGATGGTTTACTTCAGTACAAACATTCAGTTGGGTGTAGCACAAACCATTTTAAAATGATGGGTCAAGCTCAAACATTGCAAAAGCAATCATTGAGAAAAATCAAAAATCATACCTTAGGAACCTAGTAACAATAAAGGTCGAAGGGTCCAAGGCACCTAAACATGTGGTGTCCTAACTTAAGCGTAATGTGTATCTTATGAAGTATTTCTCCGTAAGTGATGACATGTAATTATAATGTAAATAATAAATAATGTAAATAATAATAATAATTATAATATAAATGATAATGTAATTATTAAGTTAAAATTGTTTATAGTTAATAATATCATACAATACTATAAATAAATAAATAATCAGCATCAATATTATAAATATGATGTAAATATTTTTTATTATCATAAACAATATTAGTTAGTTAAGTTTATAGACAAATTGACGGATAGTTTGCAACATTAATTTCAAGTTGTTAAACCAAAATATAAATTTCAAACAGACTTTTTGAACCCATCATTATTATGGTCTTTGAGGAATAGCCCCTATTTTTATTGGGCACACAAACCCATCTACTATCCTATCCTATACTCTAATACGAGCAATGTTTGCTTGTATGTATGCTTGCAAACAAGATCTCGAAAACGGCTCCGACGATTTTCTTCAAATGTTGTAAATAGTTTATTTCTGACCTAAAAACGAGTTTACTGCAGTTAGAACTGCCAACAAAAATCTAATTACGTAGAAAAATGAAACTAAAAATCACATTTTTTAACATTAGTCTTATGGGTTGCTAGGTAACCATGTTGGCTGAATTAAATAACAAGGAAAAAGTAAACAAAAGACTTGAAGTTGTAGCATGTGCTCATAATAAGCCAACTACCCACAGGAGGAAAGGAAAAACATCACTTGTTAATATTTAGCAAAGATTATACTGAAGATTACTCGATACATTATTGTAGTCAAGGGTAGCAGTGCGAAGGCTGGAATCTGTTTATGAAGAATAGATTAAGGTATCTGCAATCCTAAAATGCTATGGGAAGGGAAGGAAACAGGTCCGCGACGTAGGAAGTGGTGAAGGAAGTAGTAAAGGAAATCATAAAATAATATGGGAATGGAGGGAAACAGGTCCGTGACGTAGGAAGTGATGAAGGAAGTAGTAAAGGCGAGCAGTCCGGAGTGTGGGGACTGTTTATGACGATAAGATTAGCGTATCTGCAATCCTAAAATGCTATGGGAAGGGAGGGAAACAGGTCCGCGACGTAGGAAGTGGTGAAGGAAGTAGTCAAGGCGAGTAGTCCGGAGTGTGGGAACTGTTTATGTTGATTAGATTAAGGTATCTGCAATCCTAAAATGCTATGGGAAGGAAGGAAAACAGGTCCGCGACGTAAGAAGTGGTGAAGGAAGTAGTCAAAGCGAGCTGTCCGGAGTGTGGGAACTGTTTATGTTGATTAGATTAAGGTATCTGCAATCCTAAAATGCTATGGGAAGGAAGGAAAACAGGTCCGCGACGTAAGAAGTGGTGAAGGAAGTAGTCAAAGCGAGCTGCCCGGAGTGTGGGAACTGTTAATGACGATTAAATAAGGGTATGAGCAATCCTGAAATGCTATGGGAAGGAAAACAGGCCCGCAACGTAGGAAGTGGTGAAGGAAGTAGTCAAAGCGAGCTGCCCGGAGTGTGGGAACTGTTTATGACGATTAGATAAGGGTATGGGCAATCCTGAAATGCTATGGGAAGGGAGGGAAACAGGTCAGTGACGTAGGAAGTGGTGAAGGAAGTAGTTAAGGCGAGCTGTCTGGAGCGTGGGTACTGTTTATGATGATTAGATTAAGGTATTTGCAATCCTAAAATGCTATGGGAAGGGAGGAAAACAGGTCCACGACGTAGGAAGTGGTGAAGGAAGTAGTCAAGGCGAGCTGTCCGGAGTGTGGGAACTGTTTATGACGATTAGAAAAGGGTATGGGCAATCCTAAAATGCTATGGGAAGGGAGGGAAACAGGTCTGCGACGTAGGAAGTGGTGAAGGAAGTAGACAAGGCGAGCTGTCCGGAGTGTGGGAACTGTTTATGACGATTAGATAAGGGTATGGGCAATCCTGAAATGCTATGGGAAGAGAGGGAAACAGGTCAGTGACATAGGAAGTGGTGAAGGAAGTAGTTAAGGCGAGCTGTCTGGAGCGTGGGAACTGTTTATGATGATTAAATTAAGGTATTTGCAATCCTAAAATGCTATGGGAAGGGAGGAAAACAGGTCCACGACGTAGGAAGTGGTGAAGGAAGTAGTCAAGGCGAGCTGTTCGGAGTGTGGGAACTGTTTATGACGATTAGATTAAGGTATTTGCAATCCTAAAATGATATGGGAAGGGAGGGAAACAGGTCCGCGACGTAGGAAGTTGTGAAGGAAGTAGTCAAGGCGAGTAGTCCGGAGCGTGGGAACTGTTAATAACGATTAGATTAAGGTATCTGCAATCTTTAAATGCAATGGGAAGGGAGGGAAACAGGTTTGCGACGTAGGAAGTGGTGAAGGAAGTAGTAAAGGCAAGTAGTACGGAGCGTGGGATCTGTTTATGACGATTAGATTAAGGTGTCTGCAATTCTGAAATGCTATGGGAAGGGAGGAAAACAGGTCCGCTACGTTGGAAGTGGCGAAGGAAGTAGTCAAGACGAGCTGTCCGGAGTGTGGGATCTGTTAATAACGATTAGATTAAGGTATCTACAATCCTAAAGTGCTATGGGAATGCAGGGAAACAGGTCCATAACGTAGGAAATGGTGTAGGTCGTAGTAAAGGCGAACCGTTTGGAGTTTGGGAAAGGATTTATGTATCTCCAATACTAAGACTGCTTTCAGAGTGTACTAATGATTTTCCCCGAGCAAAGCTCGGTCCCCAGGTACTTCATCACTTATATGTGAAATACTATTTCAAAGTAGGGATATTCCCTTAAATAGTTTCACTAAATCAAAACAAAGCAATGTAAGTATAAAACATAGCTTGTATAACTAAATTATAAAATATAATAAAACAAGAACAACAATAAAACTTGAACAATAGCGTACTGTCAGAATAGCTCTGAGTTTAATTGATTACGACAAAACATTGTTAAAACCACTTGAAAACTTAGTTTCACAGGGCAGTTAACAATGTAAACTGAAAGGGAACAACTTCGTTCCGTTATTCAAAATAAATTAATAGGTACTCACATTTTCACTCGTTTAATACGAGTTTTTATTGGATCAATGCTAATATTTACTACGTTTGTGCTTTTATAAGATATTCTATAAAAGATTGATTATGAATTTAGTTTTATGTACCTATTTGTTTATCTTATTATACATTATCGCATCGAGGACCATTTTGCTAAGGGTTTACTACAATACAGTAAATGTAAGAACTTTTTATACGATTTTAATAATAGATGTCGATTTTATATTAAATTGTTAGGAAGAAGATAAAATTTTCCTGAAAATGTATAAACAATATATACAAATATTGTTGTTGAATAACTTATTTAATTATTCAGTCTGTTGTCATATGAATTGTACTATAATAGTATAATTGTAGTATAAGTGATGACGGTATGTTCAGGAAGGTTCTCATGATAATGTTATCGCATGTAAAAAACCCTTTGGTGATAAATCTATCTGATGCAAGAAAGTCCTAGAAAGAGAGCCTGTGCTCTAACAAAAAAATTAATTCACCTTTAAAATTTACTTATCACTACTTCCACATGGTCTCAGATTAAATGATTAACTGGTTATAGAATTTGTGAAACTGAAAATGCTGAAAATATGCAAATTAGATAGTGATTTTATCCTCTAAACACTAAAGGCTTAACGTTTTTCATATAGTACAGACCTTGACTTGGTCCTGCTCGCCTTGATACTCTATGCTCTGGAAGATTGTCCATGTGTATCGACGACGTACCTCCATTCTGGCGAGGTATCTGCGGTACCATTGTTGAATCAAGATGGCCGCCTTCATGGCTGTCCGGAAAATATCGTTATTAGTAAAATAATCAATAACTTAATGACATTCCTTTATACATGCTTGTTAATGCAATTTGTACGTTACCACATAAAAAATTACCATACATTATTTTAAAGTGATTTTAATGCTGCATAGTTAAAATGAATATCTGTGCTTTGATTTTGCACAGTACACTAAACTTGTAAACATTAAGCAGATATTTTTGGTTTCCAGGAATCTTGCAATGACATTATTCATCGAGAAAATTGTTGACTAGAAGAGGGTAACGACTAAACTGTCTACAATTTATTAATTTAAGGCAAGTTGTACTAAAAGAACGAAAGATACAAAGTCCTCATTTTATGTAGTGTTTAATTTTATTTCTTCTATTCTAGCCTGCAAAAGAACCTCGGTTCAATAAATGATAAATAAATGATATAAATAAATAAATAAATATAAATGATGCATTAAATGATCTAGGCTCTTTTAGGAACTTATTTAAAATATGATAACTAAGGATGAAAAACTTATTCAATTTATTATTTTAATTGTAAAATCATAGAAGTGCTCATATGAAATGGTGGTTTTATAAGCAATTAGAAATATTAAAACAAACAATATTTTATACAACTAGGTCGAGACTGTTTCTCACATCGTTGAACGTATAATTAGGTGCAGTCTACATACTACCTCTTATCTTTAATTAGTTTATTCCAATTTGACCTTTAAACACAGTCTAACAATGACAACCAGATATTAAAATGCCGAACTGCTGCAACAATTATATGGCAGTTGGTTTACTAATGGAATGACAGGTGCACAACTAACAAACGTGCTCAAACCAGTGCCTCGTTGTTTACATTAAATCTACAGCTTAACTTGATGAATTATATTGTTTTACCACAAGCCGGTGAAGCCTCCATACCCGTGTCTGTTCTAGTGGCAACTGAGGTTTACAATATTGACTTCCATGTTCTATTGTCAGAGAGTTCAATGGGGTTAATAATAGGACCAACAATGCCCACGTCCCATTCAATTCCCTTTCTAAATCGATTTTCATTGAGTCAAACATGTATTTCATATTTAAATTAATGTTCTGTCCCTTTTGACGATTGATGGTGTCAACTTCTCGTTAAATGCATTGATTTTCATTCTGAACATTAGTTATCACTAAATTTGAATATCAACAAACCGGCCTAACTTTACGTATTGAAGTGTTCTAGTATTTTTGGCCAAAACAAGCTTATCAAAGACAACAACGTAAACAGGAAAATGGAATTTTTCGTGGCACGAGTGAACCAAGTGAAATTCAATGAAAGTGCAGTTCCAAGAACGTCAGTCTCGAAACGTAATTAGCAGTTTGATGGGGGTATTTGTTTTAGTAATTAGAAAGGGGTGGCAAACAAATTGAGCTAAACAAACTTGTGTCACCTGCCTTTTTCTCTAATTAAAAACAACGAGATTAAAAACGAACTAAAGTTTTTTAATTAAGTGTTTTAAAGTTGTCTTTAATCACGTTACGTTGAATATATGAGTTAATAAATTATTTAGATTTTTTTTTTAAATCTTAAGCTTTTCAGATAATTGGTGTATATGCTAGATTTAGTAACACTAAATTTTAAAGTACTAGCATATCTGTGAGTAAGTGAAGATAAACTTTCCTCCTTAAAAATTCCCTACAAATCTGTTATGACATTTACAAGTCGTAATTATTTTCTTGTTGTATGAACGGTCTTCAATCCACTATGAAAAGTAAAACAGTTTCAGTATATGTTACTAAACAAGTATTTTGTATATTTTATTTGCAAACGTTTTTCTGGAGCAATAACTAATCAATTTTACTGTATGAAACTTTAAAGAGGTGTTACTACTTTTGACCTCATCCGTCCGAAAACAAAATACATCTAAATGTTTTCTTTCAATATTACAGCAATTGTATGTATTTCAACTTACTTCGTTCTGCCTTAGGCATGCTGAACTCGCTGTTCTTCTTGAAGCCCCGGAACAGGTTCCTGGGGGACAGCGCTGCCAGGAAGGCGCCGACGCCGTTGTGTTTCACCACCTCCTGGCAGGAGCTTCCCTGGTTTCGCCGCATGTCTGCGTCCGACGACGAACTCTCAGACGAGTAGCTGAGAAATTACATACCAAAATAACATTTGTATTATTTTGAAATTTCACATTCCATTAATTCCACAGATTTCGCAAAAATATCAACCGGAATAAAAATTATTATATGGTGCTATGAAATGTATAGCCTAGTTTTGCAATTTTCTTTAGAGTCTCTTGACCTTCATAAATTACCAATATTCTCACAGGCTCAACATCTATTAATAACTATTCTTCGTCTTAAACTTTTATAAACTGGCTTTTTAGAAAATCTTCAGATTTAGAATCAGAGTTTATTGTCTTTTAATTAAACATTCTTGAATGTAACATACAGTGACGGAGGACTGACTGAAACCAATTGACAGACAGTTAACTGAGGAATTGAGGATGCAACTGAGACTGAACTATGACTGGATTGATGTGTGTAAATTGACCATTAAAAGGATTTAAGCTTTTTGATGGTTCATAGGAATGGAGCCATCTGATTATTACGCTATTAAGAAATGATCATGGCTACAGAAACTGAATATGATAGACAGTTACAAAGCTAGTAACTAATTCATTCAAAACCGATATTTCACTAATTCTGATGCATTTTGATGCATCGTGATAAACTCTGATGCGTCAGCGTCGAATAAACCTAGTATTTTCAATGAAAGGTGAACGAAATTTACCTGAGGTCTGAGGAAGTCGTGTTGTGGCACCCGCAGCTTGGCAGAGTTCCACAGCCAAGCATGTCGGTGCAGCGGGGCACCGGGCATCACGGCAACGGGGGCATGGCAGTGGGGCAATCTACAGCAGCGGGGGACACAGCAGTGTCGGGGGCATCAACATGGCTCTGTGGGGAAAGAAATAATATTAGACCTGTGGAGTGTGTTAACGGGCTCACGGCGACGGAGGCATAGCAGGGGCAGTCAACAGCAGCAGGGGCACAGTAGTGCCAGGAGCATCAACCTCTGTGTGGAAAGAAATATTATTACACTTGTGGAGTGAGGTACCGGGCATCATGGCGACGTGGGTATGGCATTGGGGCAGTCTACAGCATAGGGAGACATAGTAGTGTTAAGGGTATTAAGATGGCTCTGTATAGAAATACATACTGTTGGACTGTCTTAATATTATTAGGTGTATAAGTTTCGAAGTTTTAAGTAGAAATCTATGTGTGGAACAATATCGTATTTAGCATTATGCTATTGGGGTGGCAATATAATGGAAACTGGGCCAGTTCAACAACTTTATCACTTAGATATTGCCAACATAATGTAGCAATAAGATTCTTCCAAAAATCTAAACGATCGTTGATCCGAACGATTTTCTTAAATTGATCATCTTTGAGACTCTCAAATATTGATGGGAAATGTGAATCCATTTTTCACAAATTAGAAACAAAAGAAGTAATATTTTTTTACCATTAATTTTTTGAGTGATATACAGTTTTGTTCTCCAAAATGATATAACATTTTGTCTAATATCTAATTAGATCCATCAGTGTACTTGAAGTACAAATGTAGGCTACTCCAAACGAGACTCCTTATATCAACTGTGTAAGCAAGGAATGTAATTTAGACCATGTAACGTAAGTACTAGACAATATACACTTTTAATATAAAAAAATTAAAAATTTCATGATTTAACAGGTTTAGCACATTTTAAACAATTCTAAATCATTAAATATCCAAATAAATGTGAGGATACAATCAGTATTGCGACAACATGTTTATAGATCAATATTGTTATGAATGTAGGCTAGTTCCTTTAAATAGATTTCTGGCAAAATTAAAGTCTCAAAATTTTCCAGTAAAGTTATTAAGTTCTTTTTATGCATTTAAAATATGGAAACTTCACTTAGAATTCAGAGATTACGTTTTAATTTCTTGGAAAACCAACTGTCTAGAGAAAATAACATACTATAACAGTTTCGTGGAACGTCAATGACAGGCCTGTTATGTTTTAAGATCATTCAAGAGTGATTGAAAATTCCTAAACGTGAAGGTGTGCTTGTCATAAATCTTGAGTTAATAAATGAAAGTAAACTAAAAGGAAACTCGTCAAAGGACTTATTTTCTATGTTTAAATTACTTTAAAAGCTTGTCACTAACTTAACAGCATGTTTTGACAACATTAGTGGCACACGTCTTGAAATAGAGTTGATTTTAAATTACCTTGAAACCCAAAAAAATATGATAGAACTTTATAAAATGTAAAGTTTAATTCGTATTACCGTTGTGAAAAAAACGTGATACCTTTTACTATCGAGTTTTATTTATTAAAGTTATTAACGATAAATTTAGTCAACAAAAAAGTGAAACATAAACCTATTTACATACACAAAACCTCTAGTTCAAAATAATGACAAGCCCTAAATCTAATATGTAGTGAACCAGTAAGATTTTTAATGTTCATAAATATTGTCCAAGAGTCCCAAGACAATCTTGCAAATTTTTATTTTTCATTATATAATCATGTTTTATTTCATCACAAATTGTCAGTTAAATGAGAATACCTATTTTCAGCTGCCATCTGAAGGCCATATTCTATTGCTTTTATTATTTTTTTACAAACGGTCTATTGTTTGATAATTAGTTAAATATGTGCTTTGTGTTTCTGTTTTTAAGTTCCAATTTTTATAGAATTTTTTAAACAATCCAGTGAACCAATTACTGTTTGCTACTTTAATAATGTTCAACAAATTATTGACTTTCGTTATATTTGATAAAATATTTATTTTACTTTACAACTAACATGAAAGGAGACGATTGGAAACACTTTTGACGACAACTAAAGATAACTCAATGAAGTTGGATAAGGTACTGACAGAAAGCCATATAACTATATTTGATATATTCAAGCCACAAACATAAGTATTTTACATCACAGAAGATAAGTTTCTATCAACGTCATTGATGCATCCTGACAACATACAATGACAACGTTTGTTTTACATTGAAGCCGGCGTCAGGATCTACATGTTTTGCAATCCGACAAGTTATTGACAGCTCACTCAACAAGTTGATTTCTGTCGGCTTCGATAGTATTTATCAGCCCACTCATATTTTTCATTTAGTATTTATTAATATCAACAGGTACACCATTTACAAAAATATATTTAAAGCACAAGATCAGAATGAAATGGAAACAATTGCATTGCAAATAACAAAAGAAAATACATAAGCATAAAAAAACAGGACTGCAACAAAAAATAATAAACAAGACATCAACGTAACAAGTACAGATAATAACAAAAACCGTATTGAATTCCTAACATAAAAATATTTAATATTCGGATTTCAGACAAATGATGGAATACTATTTTGAAAGCAACATCAACAACAGATGTGGATAATTTACATCAATATGGGGGGTTTTCTCAATATTTAACAATTTAACAATAATAAACTATATGATAACAATACGTGAGACCAATAGAACCATTCATTGGAGATAGTTGGATAAATAGAGCTAGTTTTGTGGGATACGTGCTCAACCATGGGATACGTGAACAACATGCAAAAATAACATCTCTATATTACTCTTGTTTGTAAGTAATTCAAATATAAACTTGTATTATTCACTTGTAAAGGATTTCATTTCTACCGACAACTTTTAGACCAAGTGACTGTAACTGTACAGGTTTATAGCTGGACTTCTGTTATACGTCTATTTGCTTAACCGTCACCGTCACGCACCCGGTCCTGTTAGTGACGGTTTTGTAGTTACCTGATTTAAAAGCCTTATTTCCCTAGAATGTGACAATAAAAATAGTTTAAAAAACCAAAAACACGATTTCTTATGTTATTAAAGTAGAATTTCCAATATGCCACCATTTTGTTCCTACAAGGGTTACGGTGCTGAAGTTAACCCAGAATATTTTTTATTTCCTACTTTATAAATTGTGAAATCTTTCAAAATTTTCGGTGCTTAAATGCCCAAGTAATTTAAAATCGAACCTGTATAAATCTTCGTTGGACACCCTGTATATTTAACCTGATCAATTCAGCTACTTTAAGAGCTCAAAGGTTCAAATATGCAAGAATACGTATGTTACGAAGTTAACATGCGTATATTTTACTTTTTGTGGATGGTCTCCACAGCTGTAAAGGCAAGTGATTCTATTAGCCTAGCTCTCAACGTCTTGGCCATTCTATACACTGAAAAATACTTCTCAACACAATACTGATGTGGGCCTTCGTACGCCTAAGGGATTCTAATGAAGTTTAAATATACAACTAGTTCGTGGTAATTATACTGCCATTTAAAAAATATTGAAAATAAAATATATAGGCTAGATTGTTGGGTAATAGAATATTTTTTCGATTTTCTTATAGTTTTAACTCCGCTCTCAGTTTTGTTTTTGAATTCGTTATTATATTGACGCATTTTGAAGCAATGTGTATATGATAACAGTTTCTTCTTGTAAAAGGGGTTTAAACGTTAAAATTGTGGGTGGTGACTTCCTGTAGTTGGAATTACTTAAAACATTTTTCAGAGATAAAAAGTGGTAGATATTTTTTTTCAGACAGCAAATTGACAAACTACTTTTTTACACTAGATTGTTACGGTTCACGTAAGAAAGAGTAAAACATCTTGATTGTATTAGGAGTTTCCATTAACTTGTTGTTTATTCAGAGCCTAATTTTATTGGAGGAAGTGAATCCCTAAAGAAACTTGATTAGCTTGTTCTAAGCCAGTAAGCCTTGAGCTAAGACTTGTGACTTTACTCTGTTAATACTGTAAAAAGTGCAACACAAGATTGTTTATATTCTTTAATTGAACTGGTTTGACCTACAGATCATATGTTGTATTTATATGAATAAAAATAGTTTTTACATTAAATTCTTAAATGTTTTGTGTTAAACGATTTCATGTGTTGGTAAAATAAACATGAAAGCAATTTTTTTAGCTTTTTTACCCTTTGTAGACAGATTCAGAACTTATGATGCGATATGAAACTATGTCATAGCTTAGAGCCATTGGCAAATGTCAAGAATTGAACCTTGCGCCCGTTCCACTGGAAACCACCAGCTTCCTGAAATTTGGAGTAAAAGAATCACATACACGTGAACTTTTTAATTCGGCCTCGTAAAATTTGAATATTATTGCTTAATTTTCGATGTTCAAAACATGAAGTTAAAAATCCAAATTTTTATACGTAACAATATTGCAGTATGGATAATAATTTATGCTACCGTACATGATTTAGGCATGTTTACACGTATTCAATAATTTAGTTTAGGTAGTAAATATGCCGCATTGGTTATTGATTTCCCTCCATTGTTTCCAAAGCGAATAGTAATTTCTTTTCTTACAGTTTTCACATTATCACCGACAAGTTGACAATCAACTATACCATTAGAAAACAATTTCATTGTAATAAAAAATAAACTTTTTAATTCCCGATTTTATCTAAACGATCGGTGAGCATTTATATTCACTCAGTATTAAGGGTATAAATTTACATCATCATGCTGAATACTAAACGATACAAAGCTACTTGGACGTTTTGTCACGTATTCGACCTATATTCATCAGCTGTTATCAGATTATAGTTGAAATTGTAACTTCATAACTTTATCGACCAATAAGTTTAGACATTGTTGACTTTGGTAAAAAAATTCACGTAGAGTTCAATTTAACATTAGAAATTAGCAAAACTATTAGGATTATGAAAAAACTTTGAGTCTTAATCTTATCTAATAGCTATTGAACTATTGGATTATTTTTTGAGAAAGTCCGTTAAAAATAACCATATCTACGAATAATTTAAATGTTTTAGACATCCCTAATCTTTTGGAATTTTAAATAGTTTTTAATTTTTAAACACTCGCTAACCATCCCTACAGTCAACTACCCTACAACAAAAGACTTTTTTTACAAATATTTATTTAATAGGCGTAATCTTGATGAAAGTTTAAAACTTGAATTTATAGTTTCACAAATTTATGTATTAGTTGAAAGCCAGTTGAAAGGCAGATAGTCGAGTTACAGGGAATCCTTTCATGGTCATGTTTAAAGGGCTTCTCTTGTGGTGAAACTTTCTGTTAGTTCATCAACACAAACCCAACCCTGCTTCAAAAGATATTGCAGCTTTAGTGATGCTATTCCATACTGAATGAAACAAGCTATACAGCTTATTGAATTGCCTAAAATTATAAGCTTAATTTATTAGACATATTTACCAATTATTTGTAAGCTACTTTTAAAATGCTTTGTGTGACAAATGCATGGACCACATAATTGTTGTGCCTTATGTAAAAAAGACTACATACAAAAATTAAGAAGTCTTTCTTCATCTTCAATGAAAGTTTTTTTCAACCCAAACTGTCAGCCCTTACTGGAATGAACAGAACATAGTATTACATCATAGGTTTTTTTACTAATTAACTGCTTTATCAATATAATATATGTTTGTAATTTGTATGAGGAAAAAATAACTCTTAAGTTTGTATGTAGGATAAATTAATTGGTTTCTTACAGATAATTGAATGTAAACTTTTATTGCCTTGCATAACGAGCTATGGAATTTGTTCATGGATTACTCAACTGTATATTTTTAATTATAACCAGATTTCCGTCGTAATAAAATTGCAACGAGGTTTCAGATCTTGTTCACTTCTTAGTTCGTATATAATAATCTCGTTACAATGTAATTACAGAAGGCTAAAGTTTGCCCCTCTGACGGTTATTCAATATGCTCGTAACCAAAGTAAACTTATTCACTACTATAAGCTGACTTTGCTAACTTGAAGTTTATCAAGCTATTCTATAATACTGTAGAACCTATATAAATTACTAGCCTACCTGACCCTTTTAGTAATATACATGTAATATTACACTTCATGCAACTACCTGACTTAATATGATATACATGGGGTTAATCTATTACTGATTAATTACCCCATGTAGGTTATTGTTGGTATCTTACCCTGCAATACCCAAAACTAAGTTTCAAGGTATTCTTAGTTTTGCGTTAGTGAGTTTGTAATTTAGTTGTCAACTGCTGTAAAGAATATATTATTTTGTACCTTATTAAATATACAGAGTATCCCTAACTCCCTAGACACATATAGCGTTATTGCTTAGGTCAAGACAAACACATTTCACCATAGGAACATGGGTCTGCGGTGCCTAGTTTGCCGACTGTCGGTATTTATGTGTTTTTTTACAAAAACATTAATAACTCCTAAACGGTTTGGAATACTAAATTAGCATTGTTTAAGTAGAGAAAAGTGGTCATGCATTTGGAAAAAAAGGCATTTCTCTGTTATTATTTATCCGTTCTTCACAAATAAGGTATCATTAAAAATTTAATAAAATTTACAAAATCCTATGTCCCTTGCATTTTGTTTTTTGTTAAGTTGACGGTTTTCGTGAAATTCGGCATCAAATATTTTAAAGTGAAACGGTTAATGATTTTTTAGTATAATTTTAAACAGAGATAAGTCTTAGTAAGATAAACAGTTTTCCAAAATCTGAACACTGTATTCCAAACTGTTTAGGAGTTATTAATGTTTTTGTAAAAAAACACATAAATACCGACAGTCGGTAAACTAGGCACCGCAGACCCATGTTCCTATGGTGAAATGTGTTTGTCTTGACAATAATAATATAGCAATAACGCTATATTCATGTGTCCAGAGAGTTACGGGACACACTGTATATGCAGGCAGAATTATCTTTCACATTATATTGTATAACCATTACAGTGAATTTTTAAAGCTACTCTTTAACTATGAACTTTTAAAAAAAGTCTGGTAAATAATTGTGATAGTATCACGAAATAGGTTATAATGAAAACTAGGGTATGGGAACAAATTTTCCATTTGCTATCCTGTTACTCATAAATTTTATAATTTATTTACTCTGATGTTTATTATTTTACTGATTGTTACTGATAAGTTGATGTAATTTTGAACTGGTCAGTATATGAATAAAGTATATATTCACCTATATTAAAGTGAAAATATTGTCATAATTGATAATGAAGACATCGGTCGTTGAATATGTACAAGGAGCTAATAGTGTCAGAGATTAAAGTAATTTTTAAAGAGGTACTATGCAATTGGGGCAGTTTGGTTTAGGCATATGGCATGAATAGAGAAAACTTAGTCGGGTCTGTTTAAGTAGTTCTATAGTCAAATCTATGTTATTATGTCAATTTAGTCACCGGACTTTTAGGAATGGAATTTCTTTAGAGTTATTAAAGTTAAAGTGTACATCGAAGCTATGGGACCTGTCCCAATTTTATGTAAAAAGATGTTTGCGTATTTTTACTTGAAATGTTGATATGGTTACCAAATCAAAATATAATATAAAATGAATTATATAAAAGTGTGCAAATATTTTGTTTGTTTAATTTTGTTTTTACTTTGTTGACTCGAGTTCCTCCAGTCCGTTGACACCGGGGATGCTAGTGAGATCACTGTTCAATAACTGATCCCCAGGGATGGTCTATAGTTCAAGATTGACGTCTCAGAGGACCAATGGAAAGAACTTTGACCCTAATCCTCGTGACTCCTGTAAAAAGTATGTTCACGAAAGTAAAAACTGTGTTGACAAACTATCTTCTATTTACCGTTTGGACATTGTTGACTTGGTAATTTTTTTACATCACTACACAGAAACGTGTATTTTTCCATCCGTATTGATAGGCTGGAAAGTTGCCGTGCCTACACAAGGTAAAGTAACGTATTTTCTTTTACCGTGCACTTAGTCAGCTGATGAAATAAACTGCTAATCGCAACGGCCTACTTTATTTCCTGAAATATAAGATATTATAATTTATGTTATGTCTTAAATAAATTGGTTTATGAGTTTGAATTGTACTAATCTTTCGGTGTAGTATGATGTTAAGTATCATACGCTACTCGCCCGGTAAGCCTATTTTATGCCCAACCTTCACATCCTAGGACGCTAGTTTTAGCTCGGAAAATTTTTCACATTGCTACAGGCTAGTGCTAGAGAGTTGTGGCATTATCTTCCATTGGTGGTTGGCGGGATTTGAACTCGAGACCTCGGACACTGAAGCCCCACGCTCTAGACCAGCTTGCCCCCTTTTTATAACGTACATAGCGATAAAACAACTGTTAGGTTACTTCAAAACTTGCATGGTTTCTTATGTTTCAAGTTTTTCTAGAGGTAAAAGGTAGGCTTGGCTAAAAATCTAAGAAACAACAGTCAGCCACACCCTCCAAAACTCTGCGTGTCATGCAACGGTTTGCTGAGTCTTTCAATTGCTACGATATAAAATGAAACTACCACTTGAAACAAGTTGTTGCTCACTTTGGTCTTATGTGGACAGAATAACTAACAGGTAGCCTAGCATGCTATTTATCTTTCAACACAGTTGTATTTTTTTAATTACCTTGAACTGAATTAGTTGAATATTTAAAATACAGTACTCTAAAAAAACTAGATTTTAGTAGTAGTTTATTTTTTTTCTGGTGTAAGTAGTAGTAATTATTTTCTCTGTTTAAACTGAGAAAATAATCAAATATTTTATTCAGTTACTTTTAATATGGAATCCACTGAATTAATGACCACAGTCACAATATAGGTTAAAAAGATGTACTGACAGTTTATAGAATATAAAATATCACACAGAGCATCATGAAAAATAACTTCAACTACTAGTAACAACAATAAATATGTAATAATCTAATGGTTGTTTACCTTTAGCTTAGGTCTATGAGAAATACAGTAAATTTAATTTTTATCTCAGTTTTAACGAAAAAGTTCCATCTCGTTAACACTACGATAATATAAATCAATACCAGTATAAACTTATATATTTCATTAACCAACATGTCGTCTGGTCTTTTACATGAATGCAATACTTAGTGTCTATTTAATGTGTTTTTATTGTGTCTATTTAATGGAAATTGAATATTTATTAATATATCATATCCTCTTAAAATTATATAGAGAATTTACATATACAGAAAGAAGTAAGAGGGGTTTTAAAAGCTATATTTAAACTCGATATTTAATCGTTAATACCAAACTTGTTGAAGTTATAAATTTAGAATATCGGACATAATTGACTCTCTTTCACATCCCCAAGACAAACATAAAAAATATTAGTGGGGGGTTGGTGGGTGGGGGGGGGGTGTTAGAGAGGGCTCCCGCCTCACTCGTAAACGTCACATATATAATAACAAACGGCTGTAATATCCCGGTGTGTGTCTTCTTCAGCTAACATGGCGAGGGCGGATAGGATGCTATTGGTTACCCTCCAAGTGAACGTGATGTTTTGACATTGTTTTCTTATATATTGAAATTTTTTCCTACCTTAGATAATATATTTTACAAGTAGTGCTTACAGATTGACATTTATTACATGTGTTGTGTACAGTACTTTGTACACTGTTATGTTCCAAACGGGTTTATACGTTTCAACAACCAATAGTGTAGGATAAAAACTAATTTGCAAAATCTTTAAGCTAATGTGGATTTTAATTAGAATTCGAAACAAACGACTTTATATATTTATATGAGATACAGTGGTGTAAGGGAAGAATATTTTTGTTCTTAGTTTTTTAGGAATTGTAGCATTAATAATTTAATTCAATACGTCATAATTTAATTTAAGGTAGTATGAGATGAAATTAACCACAATACGTTTTCCGTCAGAAGACAATTTGACCTATGTTTAACCTTTACTCAGAAATAATTTGTTGGGGATACTGAATTTTTGAAATGAAACTTTACTTCTTCCATAAATCTTCAATACGTTAATACTTAACTATGGCGACCATACGAATGTGGGTATTTTAAGCCAAGTATGAATTGAGACGAGGAGAGGATGAGTGGCGCGATCTTGTAGTCTTGTTATTGACTAAGGTTGACGTATTCCTAAGACACAAATGTTAATTAATAGCCAATACAGCCAATGGCAACTAAGGTACCTACAGTTTATAGTGGAATCCGAACCACATTTTTTCATTGTAATTAAAGAATTTGTCTAATTATCAGGATAGTACCGTGGATAGTCGTAGTACTCAATAGAGCGGCGTTAATCCACAATAAGGAGTATCGTATCCACAGTGCATGTCTATAATATCCACAATTCGGGACCTCCTAGTAGCTTGATTACAGAACGACGCCACCGTCCCAGTCAGGGATATACAGTGCAAGGGAATATCATTTTTGTTGTTAGTTTTTTTTAGGTGTTGTAGTAAGAATAGTTAGTTCTTAATTATATCCATTGTTGGATGAGATCATATTTAACCACAATAAGTTTTCCGTCAAAAGACAAATTGACCTATGTTTAAGCCTTACTCAGAAATAATTGGAGATAATTGGAAGTTAGTAATATTTGTACTAACTTGACTTAAAAAAGAGAAAATGAATACCGAATTTTTATGATGTAATTTTGTCTTTTTTAAAACAAGGACGACTGGCTTCAAACAAGAGAAGAAAAAGACTAGTTAAAACAAAAGGACTCCATTTTCTATTGAACAAAGAGCTACTGTTACTTGATACAGACTTCTTGGATTCGCACCTCAGTGACTGTCTATTGCTGGGAGTGTTTTACTTTTATCTCTACCCCACAAGATGAGAGAAAATGGTTGATTTATTGTTTTGAACACATGTTAAGGAATAAATAAGGATATGAATTGATATATTATACAGTAAATAATTAAAGTATAATCTAAACTATAATGCATGTCGTTTAACCTGTTAAAACATTGTCAAAACATTGAAGAGACCAATGGATGATTTGAGGTATTTTCAGAAGTATGAAATGTTACAATAGTTTTAGCCGAAAATAATTTCCGTTTCTCAAGATGAGAAAAACATATATCTTGTTAACTTTTAAATTTTTTTTATCTTTATTTCCAGATAATAATTAAAATCCGTAAGATTGGTCCAAAACTAAAAAGATATATTCTAAATTTTGTAAATTTTAAATATAGTTCAAAATTTTATACATATTAAATTACAAATTAATTGTACAACATCATTTTATAAATTAAAACTTTGAAGGAGACTTTGAATAAGATCATTATGTAATTGTTTAGGACATTTTAAAGTATAACACTTGTTATGAGAATATTTGTACCCACGCCTCTCCAGATAATTTTTATCAATTAAACATTCTAAGGTTTATGGTTTATATATTATTCATAAAAATGCTCATGCTTTTGATTAGATCAGTTTTGTTAAAAACAAATACTATGTAGAGTATAGACGTCCGACGCTCCAACGCATGCATTTAATTCATTATCTCATAACATATTCTATAAATTTCATGTTAAATGTACATAAGAATATGTCAACCCTAAAAAGCTCTATTTAGTTTATATAGGAAGATGATGAGTATAAATAGTATAAATAGAGTATAAATAAATAAACAATTCAACTATACCTATTTTAAATTTCCTTCAGTAAGTATAGTATAATCTTCGTGAATACAATTTATTTATATGACTATAAAGAATGTAAACATCATGTATATTTCATATTTGCAACCAAGGAAATGTGCGAATAAGGAACTAGAACAAACACGGATACAAGGAATTGTTGGGATGGAATGGATAAGATACACAATCACTGAACAGGAAAATCAGATTGCTTATGTTACACAACAACGCACCATGTAGATATGGATGTAAGTAACAAAAAAAATATTTTATTTTACAAACCCATATCTTAAAAAATATAGAAAGAATTTTACATAAAATACCAAAGGAATTGATAGTATTAAATACTTCAATCAAAACATGACGATTGACAGCTTCGACTATTACAAAACCATGTGCTGCACAGACAAGAGCCTTTTGCAAAAATAAAACATATACTCGAGTGCTGGAGCCCTGGAACCCATAAGCAAATGTTTTTTTTTTGTCAAGTATGAATTTCCTGTAATTATGTTTCACAATTCTTTTTACTTTAAAAGACCCAAGATACAAAAGTCTGACAGCCAGAGGATGGAAAAACGGTGGAAAAATATTAGAGAAAGGTTTTTTCTAGAGATGATATTTTATATGTTACCCTGAAGCTATACAGGGTGTTAAAAAAGGAGGGGACATAATTTACGTAGTGACTCCTTGGATCAAAATAAAGAGATATCAAGAATAACATATTTTCCAAAACCGCTTCGTTAACCAGATATTTGCTATTTTCTATTTTTACACAAATGTTTTTCTCTTTGAAATTGTTCAACTGATCTTTTGAATGAATGAATGAAATATGTTTATTTCCACATAATATATACAGAAAACAAAAATATACTTTTAATACAAAATACTTACAAAATAAAACTAAGACTAAGAATAAAAAAGAACATTTCTGTATAAACTAAATTAAATTGACTATATGAAATACAGCAGACATAGGTAGGCAAGTGCTGCCTGTGCGTCTGCTGGGTTGCTATTTAAATCTTTATGAAACTTGGTATGTATTTAGAAGAGACCCATCTTAGAAAAGGAAAAAATTGGCGGCCATTTTAATTTTTTAAACTTAATTTACTAAAAATTGCTGATTTTATGAAAAAATTTCAAAAACACTTTTATTTAGCAGTTCTACTTCCCTATTAAACGATACTAAATAAAAAAAACCGAATAAGAAATAGCAGAAACTTACGATTTTTTGTTGTAAAATAGGGTCGAATAAGTTTAACTTAGTCAGGTTTGCCACATGTTATAACTAAAATATCATTTTAGTCGTAATATTTCAGCTATTTCTTATTAGATTTTTTCGAACTTGGTATTGTTTGATAGGAAATTAAAATTGCTAAATAAAAGAGCGTTAACATTTTCTCGCAAAATCAGAAATTTTGTTAGCAATTATAGTGTTACAAAACTCAAAATGACTGCCATTATTTAATTTAGAGTTGAATCAAGATGAATTGTTTTTCAACAAACAATGGGTCTCTTTTACCTTAACATACATACAATGTTTCATAAAGATTGATTGAAAGATTTCAAAGATAAAAATGTTTATGTAAAAAAGGAAAATGGTGGATATCTGGTTAACGAAGCGATTTTGGAAAAAATATTATTGATTTTCTCTTTATTTTACCCAAGAAATCACTACATAAATTATGTCCCCAACCTTTTTTGAACACTTGTAAGCTGTAATATAACGGAGGCCATTTTTTTCCCAATTTGTAGCTCCTTCAATTATAATCATAAAAATGGATACTTAACAATCAGAACACATACTTATTAAATCCCTATATTACTAGTCTGAAAACCCTTCTGGATTTAGTCTCTTCATCATTTAAAGGCTAAATCTGCCATTGTTATTACAACATTTTTAACAACAATGCACTACTGTGAGGAATTATTAGGGTTAAGATAAGAAACATCTTTATTGGTAAACATGTCATGTTTGATGATCAATTTCATAACTGTCATTTTTATTGTAAAACTAAAAAAGTAAATTAATATAAAATGAGTCCAAAATAGAGTAGTATATTACCTGAATACATCCCAGGGTTGTGTGTTGTATCGATGTATTCAATGTGTGATTAGGTGTCCGTTTTGATAAATACCAATGATCAATCAATGTTAACAAACAGATAACTCACTGTTCAGCTGCCTGTGTCTGATAGGTTGATTGGATCAGTATTTGAACTCAATTTTGATCGAGTTTATGCAATGGTGAACGAGTCTTAACACTGATGAGGATTTACATATAGACGATTCCCAGCTAATCAGCAACAAGCTGATCCATTGGATGAATCAGCTGGTTTAACGGATACGTGTTTAATCAAGTTTCAAACTTAGTAAATTTATTTATTTTATTCCAAGCTATTAATATTCTACTAAGAACACACTTTATTAGCCTCCCTGTAGCAGCAAACCCAGGTGTTAACCTAATGTTATTTAAATAGAATTAATTGAAAATCAAATCAGGCAAATGGAAATTCGCTCATTTTAACTTGTGTATTTATCTATTTATCATCCACGTACATTTAGATACACAGTAAAGTTCCAGTTATACTGGTTTCAACTGGTTTTAAATGGAATGTACCGTCTGGACAAGTCTGTAGGAGTATGATACGGTATCTGCTTGTTCGTATGACACTCGATACCAGCCAAACTGCTTTGGCACATGATACAGTTATAAGCCTTCAGTAATGGCTATTGGGGCTCAATTGGTTGCCAAACAATAAAGTATCAATGGTTGGATGAAATTTAAAATGATTTCTTCTTTATTCTGGATGATTCTAAGCTTTCATTAATATAAATCTATATCATTACCTTGAATATATAATACCCCCGCCGCAGCAAACCTGCCGTCTAAGCGAATTTCCATTTGTCCGAATTGATTTTCAATTGATCTATTTAAATAACATTATTAGGTTTAACGAGTACCTAGGTTTGCTGCTACAAGGAAACTAATAAAGTAGTGTGTTTTTAGTAAAATATTGATAGCTTACTATAAAATAAATAAATTTGCCAACTTTGATCAAAATATATCCATAAACAAGCAAACTACAACATTTTACAATATTCTCCATAAGAATAACATGGGAATTTTAAATTTACCATTTTTTTAGTTTTCTCCGTAACCAATAACCGTACAAAAACACTTTGATATACTGAATTGTTTGTTTTTTTAAGCTCTTTAAGAAGGTTTAGAGAAAAATTGGGAAATTTTGTGTTTTGAGGGTAAAAAGTGAGAAAAACCCATTTTTACCCCAAAAAACCCCCCCATAAAACCCTGTTCCCATGGTCCGATCATGCTGGATCGCGAACTCATTCAAGTTTATCCCGCCTTACACCTTCAAACCAAATTTCATCAAAATCGGATAAAAATTACTCAAGTTATCGTGTTCACGGACACATATCAGAATCAGAATCAGAATCAGAAAATCTTTATTGTTTCATATTTTTTTTTTACAAGCTTTTACACAGAGTACTTAAGAATAACTTAGATTAACTAACTCACACACTTATTTATAACTATGAAACAATTCATCCCTAGGTCAAAGACCTGTTTGGGATGTTCTATTACAAAAAAACACATATAAAAACAGCTCAAAAGATGGGATCACCGACATCAATAAATGTTACACTCTAAAGCAACTCTAAAAAAATAACATTACTAAGCTTCATTGTTAAAATAGGACTAAATACCTTAGACCTGATAAATATGAAAAAAACTGTACAAATAACAAGGGAGAGTAACTAGATGCATTTAGGATATAAAAACTATGTGGTTTAGAAGTAATATCTTGATCATTAAGATATAGAAATAAAATAATATGATAAATTGGGAAATGGATACACGTCATAGATAAACTTGGCAACAATTTCGATAATATGCATTAGAATCGTTGGAGGATAGAAATATTTTTGTGAGATAACAAAATCGTCTTTTGTTGAAACACGTTTTTATATCAATTGGCAAGTAATTAAAGAAAGTTGGAGCAAGATAAAGATAAAAGTTTTTAAAAGCTGTTGAATTTGGTTTAGGGACTGACACATTGAAACATCTTCGAAGGGTCAACGCCCGAGAACCTATATTGTGCCGGTCTTCCCCACTTTTATCAAAGAAAGCTTTTAAAACTTTAAAGATATACAAATTTTTAAATGTGAGAATTTGTAAATCTTTAAACAATTGTTCAGAGTGTTCGAATTTTGTTTTGTTTGATATTATGCGGACAAAATACTTCTGTATGGTTATTATTGGTTTAAGGTTTGAGTAATATGCTCCTCCCCACACCTCAATCCCATACTCGATTTTCGAACTTATCAGAGCATAATATATAGATTTCAAAACATTTTTCCTACAGATTGGCCTCAACATATAAAATATCCGGATGTATTTCAATAATTTTTGTCTAACTGCCTCAATATGTATTTTCCAAGATATCTTCGAGTCAACATTTAAGCCTAGATATTTAATTGAGTTTACCTGTTCAATGTCCGCACATTGGCACTGTATATCCATTTTACAATTTAACGAATGATATTTTAATGGCTCAGCAAAGCTAAGGTTACGAGACAAATTGAATATTATGTACTTTGTTTTAGGACTCATGACCATAAAGTGTTTTGTGAACCACACTCTTAGCATCTTTATATCAGCTTGCATTTCTAGTCTAAGCTGTTCTAGATTTGAACTGCTGTAAAACAGTGCAGTATCGTCAGCAAACGCAACTAGTCTGCCATTGAATACACCTTCACAAAGATTATTTACATAAATAAGAAATAATGGTCCAGATAATACCGAACCCTGTGGAATTCCGTGCTTAATAATACCTATTTCACTAACAGATTCACCTACTCTAGTTACGTGGCTTCTTTCTGATAAATATGAACTGAACCACTTGAGAGGGATCCCTCTAATACCTGCTTCATACATTCGAGACAGTAAAATAGAGTGATCTACTGTGTCGAATGCCTTCATTACATCGACGAATATACCTGCACAGCATTTACCTTGATTTATTCCATTGTAAACCTGAGACATAAAATCTAACAAAGCATTACTTGTGTTCATTTTACTTCTAAACCCGTACTGGTTTTTACTAAAGAAATTAATTTTATTCAGGAAGTTAATCAAACGCTCCTTTACAATCTTTTCTATTATTTTTGATAAGATAGAGAGTAAGGCTATAGGACGGTAGTTAGTGGGATTAGTTTTATCGCCTTTTTTGTACAATGGCTTTAAAACAGCTCTTTTTAGAATATTGGGAAATACACCCGTAGACATACTAAGATTTATTAAATGGACCAATACATTATCTATGCTGTCTATGATGTTTTTAATGATAACAGGTGTTAACTCATCAAAACCTGGGGCTTTTCTATCTTCTAATGCACTAACTATACTTTTAATTTCGGCTGTATTTGTAGGAAAGAAAAATATGGATTTGTTTGAATAGGTTCGTGTTGGAAACGTGATGTCGAACGCACTATTTGAAGTTTTAATTCCCTCAATATCTGAGACTATGTCATCTCTAAGCTTATCTGCAATTGTAAGGAAGAAATCATTGAACATATTTGCAACTTCGGTTTGATCTTGAACCAAAACGTCATTTTCATGGGTAAGTATTATTTTCTGATTCAAATTCTTTTCACAACCGATTAACTCGTTTATTGCATTCCACTGTTTTTTCGTATTATTTTTATTTAACTCGAATTTTTGTCTGTAATACACTTCCTTAGTAGTTCTAA
Source organism: Macrosteles quadrilineatus (assembly GCF_028750875.1). NCBI lineage: Eukaryota > Metazoa > Arthropoda > Insecta > Hemiptera > Cicadellidae > Macrosteles > Macrosteles quadrilineatus. The sequence goes on from NW_026542596.1 coordinate 80,121,465, forward strand.
TTTTATTTATTAACCTGTTTTTGAACTCTTTATAAGATTGTTGAAGTATTTGATTGTTAGGCTGTTTAGCTGATTTTTTAAATAGCTTATTTTTCTCTTTAACCATACTCGCTAAAGTGTTGTTCATCCAAGGTTTAAGTTTTTGTGTAGAGCTTTTAATTTTACGGATTTTTGATTCTGCTACAGCATTATTTAGGATGCCGACGAGCATTTCAAAACCTAAGCATGTATCGTTTGTTAAATATATTTGGGACATGTCAACGCTTTTTATATTCGTTTTTAGTTTAACAAAATCTATTTTGGAAAAGATTGATTTTTTAGGAATGGATTTTGTGTTACATATTAAAACAAGATTTACAGCAGTCATTCTATGGTCAGTAATTTCACTATCTATTACCCAGCTTTTATGATCTATCTTATGGTTAGCGCTACGTCTAAATAATATGTGATCTATACAAGTGTTTGTATCTTTTGTTACACGTGTAGGTTTTTCAATTAGTGAAAATAACCCATGCCTTGACATTTTCATTAAATAATTGTCTACATGTGGGGATTTTTTTATCAAGTCAATGTTGATATCACCAATAATCAAAAGATTGGGACTATCAATGGCATTTAATAATCTATCGAATTCATCGATAAAAATATCTACATTGTACTCATGTAATCTATAAATGCCAACGATGGATAGGAATACTGGTTTATCTGTGCTTATATCGATTTTTAAACATAGGACATCCGCTGTCCGCATTCCAACTGAATCAATACAATGACCAGAAATGCGGTCTGATAAGTAAATGATCACGCCACCAGCTCTATAGTTATTATTACAATTTGCGTACGTTACATAACTGGATAAACTATATTTAGATATTTCGTGGTCTTCAATCCATACTTCAGTCAATACGATAATGTCAGGTTTTTTTGTTAAATTCTGGAATTTAACACAAAATAAATCGAAATTTTTTCTTACACTCCTTATGTTTTGTTGGACTATAATGAGACCGGCACTACAAGTAGTAAAACTGTCATCTTCAAGAACCGACATAATTAGTTAAATAAAGACAATTTAAAAAATAAGCTAACATAAAAATTTACAAATCTAATTCTATTTACAGAGACAACCATTTTTAGAGGTTCGATACCTTAATCATCGGGATGACTAGAGCACATCTACTCAGCACCATCTGCGGAAGTCGTGGTGTCCGTGGTACTTGTCATGTCGTGTTGTGTGGATGGTGGCAAAGTACTTGTCGTGTCCTGTGGTGCCAGCTGTGGTGCGGATGGTGACGTACTTGTCGTGTCGTGGTCATGTGGTGGAGGAGTGTCTGGGTTGCGTGGTCCAGTCGGGGACGCTGTTGCTGACGGGATGTTGCTGACGCTGGCGATGCGTACTCTGCGTAGTTCTTCAATCTGCTCCTTTGACGTAATTACTTCTACCCTCGAATCCTCTTCAACTCTATATATATACCTATATATATATATATATATATATACATATATAAAAATTTGAACGAATGGTGTTTTTGGCCTCTGGGGACATTAAAATGAAAAAGTAAATCGGTCCCGGGCCTAAGTCTTACCATGAGACCTACGGTAATAGCTACTTCCCTATAGGGAAATTCGCTAAAAAGGAAGAAAATATTACAAAACTAGGCAAATGATTTTTTTTATTAAAATTGTTTTCATATAAATTTTAATCTTCTACTTTTAGGAAAGTGGTTTAACCAAAAGTATTTGTTTTCGAAAATTATTCATGCATTAAGAAGTTAAAAATCGTCGTTAATATTTAAATAAAAAATGTAACCGTAATTTACTAATGTTAATCACGCCTTGAGCCATTTACTACCAATGAATTACTACGTATTGAAAGTAATGTAAGAATATCAACATGATAACGTTATTGCTTCTATTTATCAAAGAACATATAATTCTTTAACTTTAAAATATGCATGAAATTGAACAGTATGCAACCATATGTTATCTGTTCTTAGAAGGATCTTAAATAGTAAAACTTATGTGTATAAAATTGTTTACTACGTGTGTACATGGATTACGTTTTCCTTAATTTTAGTAGAACTATCAGGTTTACTGTAAATTTTACTCCTAATGGGTTGCTTCTTTATACAAGTCACTGAATAAGTAGTGTAAAAATAAAGATATGGATGTGATATCTGCATATGACATATTAGTATACATTTTACTTCCATTCTTAAACAGCACAGGAGTTTCTTATTGTTTAATTAACGTGTGCTATATTTTAAGACAAAGCTTACCTTAACAACGAATTATTAGAGTGAATATAAAACACAAAAATATCTAAGAATGTTTGCAGGGTTTTCCAATCCCCTGACGACTAGTCCCGGTAAGTACAATAAGGTAAAATGTTCATTCAAATAAGTTTTATTTCCCTATAATTCAAAGTTTTCAACAATGGGCCAATTACTTTGGAGACCTTTGAACTTTATATCCGGTGATTCTACTTTGTGCAGTTGTAAGTAAGGGGGATTTGATTTAAAGTTCCTTCTCCCAAAGCAATATTTTCCCTTTTTTGTGACAATCACTTCATGTTGATAAGATTTTTGGATGCCACTGTTACGAATACGTAGCTACTTTACGCTTATTAATATAAAGCTTTTAACAATTTTCAAAGTAACAGTAATCCTATTTTTTTTTTATATTTAAGCTTTTATGTATACAGGAGTACCATTATTTATCTATATTTACATTGTATTGCTCTTCAAATCAATTTTAAATCCATCGATTTCCCATGTTTTTATGAGTTGATTTCTTGATTGGCACAAAACATCCGCTTGGTTTACCCAACAGAGTTTTCCCAGTGCCAAAAGAATATGTTCCTATGACTAAGGTGCATGTAGCACCAACATTTATTTTAGCGCTAAAACAATTCTTCTTCATTATTTCTACATCATTACACAACTAACGACCATCCTTCTTTAGCAAAACATCTTTACTGAAAACCACATAAACTAAGATCATAATACTACAATTTGGTATTCCCTCGATCTAACAGATGCTATTATATAATTGGCTATTAACTCAAATAACGTTGATAACTTAATTCTATTTTAAAATATAAAAATTATACTATTAAGAAATTACACGAATTAAGTAAGTAAGCCAATAAATGGCTTAAGTTAGTTTTTACTTCCATCAGCTCAAAATATTTTAATGACAGGAAGTAATTCTAGATATCAATTATTTCATTGTGGTAATTTCTCAAGATTTTTATTCAAGCTTAAAAAACGTTTGTCTATGAACAATGGTAACGGATAATTAAATCTGAAGCAGTGACTATTGTGGAGTTAACTTGGTGCCAACTTTTACTAGACACTGAATACACAACAGACTTGAATGAGTTTGAATACAATGAGACTTGACTACATTACACAGTGAGATGAGGTAGAGTCAGCTCATTGTTACACTTCTACAGTAGCCTATTGTACATTTGACCAAGAGTAGTCTATGTAATATGTAACTCATATATTTTGGATTTTATGAACGAATTATATTTAATCGTTTCATATAAAAATGTATGTATATTATGATATAGTACCTGAGACCGAGTCTTTGGCAGGAAACATTCGGTAGATTTGTATATTTTATTTCCATTGTACCCCTATATTGAGTATAATCTTCAGTGTAATCTTTACTCAATAACAATTACTGATGTTTTCCCCTTTGTACTGTATTTAGTAATTTGATAGTATACTGTGTACGGCTTATTATAAACACTTTTTCCTTGATACTTTGTACGACCAACATGGTACTTGGCAACCCGTAAGGAAAATGTAAAAAAAATGTTGCCTTATTTCATTTATTACGTAGTTAGATTTTTTGTCAGTTTTAACTGCAGTAAACACGTTTTTAGGCCAGATGTAAATTATTTACAACATATGAAGGAAATCGTCGAACCCGTTTTCGATATCTTTGTGCAAGCAAAACATACATACTTGCTCATATAAGAGTATAGCATAGGAGTGTGTACTGAGTACGGAGATATATTAAAAAATGAATAGTTTCTCAGTTCGTTTAAACCGGTTAAGTCCGTGTTTTATAGTATTATTTATAAGTATGTATAAACGCGTTGAGAGAGCTGCTTACAGTTTATTTGGTTTATCAGTTTCTGAAACTGGTCCAGTTTATTTGGTGTGAACTTGGAAAGTATGTACAAAAACGGTGTATAGTTTAAAATTCGTTGCCCATTTAGTTTGGCATGCCATTTAGAATGTACTATGATAGTTAATAACAAAGAAAATGGCACGATTTCTTTATAACATCAATTTACAGGGAGCAATGAGTTTCAGATTTTGAAATTTTTTAAATAACTTGTTCTAACACGAAACGGTCTTCCTGCAAAAAATGTTTAAAAATGACGAAAATTCCTATAAAATGCCGTATTGAAAATGTTATAATTATATTTAGTGAAATTATAATATTAACAGGATATTATAACTGTTGTGAATTGATCGAATACGCTGCCCATAGTCCTACTCGTAGACATGCTATAAAAACAATTTCAATGTTCCTAATCAAAACTTGGCATCATGTGCTACAATTAAAAATGTAAAATAAACTTTTCATGTCATCTTTATTTTAATGTGTGGAAGTATCTAACTATATAAAATCCAAAAACAAAAACATACCCTCTTAAGTTAGTTAGGAATAAAATGTAATGCCTTGCAGTAATGACACCCTTTTTTATGCATGTTCAACATTTGTACATTTTGTACAAACTTGTACAAGGCTTTATATGGGTGAAACAATAACAAACAGTACTTTTTTGAAATAATATTTAATGCAAAGTAAAAAGAAAAAATGGAAATATTATCACTATGTTAGATAAAAGAAAAATTACTTTTAATCTCTTGGAAATGTCTTGACATTTTAAAATTATCTATAATCATTTTTTTTTAAACAGGAGTGATATTTCACTTTACAAATATTACTTAAATTTATTTCAATTCGTGTGCGTAACATTTTTTATAGGTACTGACTACCAAACACTATATATATATAGGCATATGAATGCCAACCCACCATTTTCTTATATATGTAAAATAAAATAACTGTACAAGTTTCTACTGTAAGATTTTTCATTTTGCGGTTCTTAAATATTACAAAAGAGTTGCTTAATTTTGTTTAAAATTATACTAATAATTATGCCTTGATGGCTTGGTTGAGAGTCTTAAACTGATAACACAGAAATCGCCGGTTCACCTTTGCTAGCTTATCACTGATATCACCTCTGACTTCCTAACGTGATTGTACCATGACTAGCATAGACAAATAGTTCATCGGTGACAACCAATTTATTCGAAAGTAGTAAGGTAGTAAAATTCAAAGTAAAATTTACAAACGATTTTTTAAAAAGTATAATTTTTCCTAACGAGTTTCCTTTGAGAGGAAGGAACCTTGTCAATAATGAAGTGCCTTTGTTGTGACGCTTAATGCGTTCTTTGCACTTTATACACCCTCACTCCCTACACTTGGTTTTGTACACACCCTTGTAGATTCCCAATCTTTAAGGTCTCTCCGTGCGAGAATCAGTTTTATATTTGACTATATCATTTACAATAGTTATTTGCGTAACTAGTGTGTGAAGTGGCACTTTCCGCTGGTGTTGCTCATTATATTTTTCCTACAGTTATTACAAAGCATAGAAATAATTAGTCTATCAAACACTAAGCCACACGCTTTTAGGTTAGGGTTAAATGCAAGCGTTGAACGAAATGGGTAACACTGCAACAGCTGATCGTAGTCGTAGTATCTGTCGTAGTGTTGTCAACTTATTTTAAAACGTACGTGCATTACGTGCCTATTAAAACCACACTGCTGTTGTTTGGTTGAAATACTAGAGTGCGGTAAAAGTAAAATGAGTGCGGGAAAATAAGTAAATGCAGTAATTAGCTACTTTGTGTGCTATAAACAGTATAAGGAAGCCAGCTTTGTCAGGTAACTGTAGGTAAATAATATTTATCGTTAGTTTGATACTCATTCAAGCTTAGCGAAAAATTTATATCTCAAGATTTGGTTTTTTCCCTCTACTTTTACAAATCGAAATGCATTTGTCTGATAGTGAGTTTTGTCAACACTAATCTCCCTGAGGTAACTTCAGACAACACGGTTTAATTAAACTAGAAGACTGACACACCATTCTCCAAGTAAGATGCAGTCATTACATTAACCCTCGTGTAATACAATCTTGTCTTTGAAAGTTCAATGTTTTGCTTTAAAAAAAAAAGTTATTTTATTGGCTTACATTTCAACAATATGTTTAAACATTTCAATTTCACCTTTAAATAAGTCACGTTAGTTTCACAGATTTACTGAGATTTAGGTGCTATTTTAGTCATTCTTTATTATATATTTTCTGTTTGCACCTGGGTTTAAATCCCACCAATGACAAATAGGTTTTGATACCTAATAATGAAATAGTTCAGTTGCGTGGAACGCACATGATGCTGTACGAGAGAAAAATTAAAATATGGTCTCCCAAGTGAAGGGAACCTTATATGTATTGGAGAGAATTCACAAGAAGCTATGCAAACTCTCAGATTTTGTAATATGAAACTGCAGATTTCTAATTTTTTTTTAGAAAATTCAACACTTGAACACTATTAAAATCTTCAACTTTAGGAACTAATAATGTCGACCATACCTGAGTTAGTTGACATTTTAATGCACCACGAACACAACATAATAAGGTATACAGTAGTGGTTCATTGATATTTTAACCACTCATTATCAAACTGTGTCTATTAATAAAATAATTATGATATTCTATAACTATGTATTGGATACATGTTTATAGCTAACATGCGTGTTTTATTCTTAAAACGAGCAAACCAATCCTTTCCGTGAGAACACTGCTTTAAAACGGGATTGTTAACCATACTATTGTATCAACTTAATTGCTATAAAATTTACAAATATTTAAAAAGTTCCAACGTATGGTATTGCTTTGGTATAATATTGCTTACACATATTTCACAATCAAAGGATATGTTATTTACTATGTATTTTGGATAGCATAAAATGTGGCTTTTTTACAAGGATTAAGCTGAAATGCTTGCAAACAATATTGGAATGGAAGTGTAAACCCCGTTTTGTTTGTATACATCGGTGTTTGGAGATGAATTTTTGTCATATTTCTAACCAAAAATGATTAAAAATGTGGTGTAATAAATTATTCGATCAATATAAATTAAGCAGATAAATTCGGCAAAAAACATGTGTCTTTTTGTTAAACGCAGGTTTAAGTAAGCAGGATCCTAGAAGAAAAAAAATTTCACATCCACTTAACAATTACCAAAGGGTATTAACAGAATCAAACCTGAAAATCTAGAATCGTGTGAGAATCAAGTATATTCTTAAGTTAATATAAAAATGTGCTTTCCACATTACTTTTAGCGAATTTCCCATATAGGGAATAAGCTATTACCGTAGTACTCATGGTAAGACCTGGACGCGGGACCGATTTTTTTTTTCGTTTTGAGGTCCCTAGAGGCCAAAAACACCATCCGTTCAAATTCATATATATATATATATATATATATATATATATATATGTGTGTCCGTCAGCACGATAACTCGAGCAAAAATGATCCGATTTTGATGAAATTTGGTACAAACGTGTAAACGTACGTTTATTGGAACGAGTTCGCGATCCAGCATGATCGGACCATGGGAACGGGGGTTTACGGGGGGTTTTATGGGGTTAAAATAGGTTTTTCCCATTTTTGACCCAAAAAACATAAAATTTAGCAATTTCTTTCCAAACCATTTTGTAGAGCTTAAAAAAACAAATAATTTAGTATATTGAAGCGTTATTATGCGCCTAATGGTTACGGAGAAAATACCAAAAAATTGTACATTTAAAATTCCCATGTTATTCTTATGGAGAATAAGTAAACTGTTGTAGTTTGCTTGTTTGTGAACATATTTTGATCAAATTTGGAAAATGTTTTTATTTCTTACTAAAAAAAAACAGTTTTACCCTCCCTGATGCAGCAAACCTAAGTACTTGTTAAACTAATTCTATTTAAATCAAGAATAAATGTTATATTTTTAAGTAGACATTTCAGTGTAAATCCAATCAGTCAAATGGAAATTCGCTTAGTTTGCAGGTTTGCTGCAGCGGGGGTATTTTTAGTATATCGTTGGTTTATTATTTTCCAAGACGTGACTTTCTTCATATAGTGGTTTGAACATGGGATTCCAATACTAACCGTGAAGATTTCCAGGAATACACTGATACAATTTACTGAGAAGCTCGTGGCTTTGGCTGATTTTACCAATACGCTGAGACCACAAATGTGTGTGACATTTCTTAGGATGATTTCTTACAAAAAGAATACATTTTATGGATGGAATAGTTTTCAAAAATTGTTACAGTCATCAATTGTAAACTAAATTATCATGTAACTGTAATTAACGATGCGCTAAAGACATACTAACCAAACACAATGAATTAAAATATTTATAAATAAACTTTGCTTGATATGATAACTGATAACTATTTTATTTTCAGAACGGGTATCCTCCGGATTATCAAGATACAATAAAAGTGGTTTGAATACCTGTAATGTTGATAATCCAAATGGTTGTGTTACAACTACAGTCCAACCTCAGTATAACGAATCTGAAGGGACCGAACTGAATATTCGTTATATCAAGGATTTCGTAAAACGAGGTTCGTTATATAGAGGTTATGTTTGCAGGAATTTCGCTAAGTCGAGGTTCAGAACCAGCGTCGGTCAATATAGGTCAGGATTAGACAAAACACAATTAAAGTAGCATAGGCTACAATTCTTTACAGTACAGTGTTTACATTGTACAGTAGAACCTAAATTATCCGGCATAAAAAAGGGGAGGGATCTTGAATATTGCGCAATCATGATAATGGCATTGACCTTGGTACAGGTTAAAAACTGTAAGTTTAAAAATCACAGCTTGTTATAACCCTCCTAAAACCTAGCCAAACACTGTATTGCGTAGTCATAAACCATGTAAAGAACAAAACAAAACAGTAGTGGAAAGTTTTGTAAGCTACTGCTCGTGATAGGCCGGTAGGCTACTTACAGTACAGTACTGATTTATCACAACAGAGGAATGTCAATAATAATCATTAAATATAGCATTGGTATTGCTAGTTGAAACAAATCGTATTGAAAACAATAAATTATTAGATAAGTCATTATAAAAGTGTATAATCATAGCCAACTTAAAGATAATAAAAACACTCGAAAAGGAATGTTAAAATAACGATGTTGCTATTCTTTCTCTTTGGTTTTGTTTTTATATTCTTTCTTAGGTTTCTCTTTATCCTAAAATTGTACAATTCACCATAGTTACTTATCGCCCAATCACAGCTTACTAAACATTACGTCGTCATCAGTCCTCAGTGAATGAAATCAGTTCTCAGTTGCAAGTTGCAACATATCGCGCGCAGCGACAGCAGACAGAGAGATGTGTAAAACGGAGCAGACATATGTTAGCGCAAGCGATGACGTCACCTTTCATTTCATTTGATAAAGAAACAGATTTTTCAAAAATAATAATGGGGTGGGGGATTTGTTATATCGAGGGAAAGACGTAGACAATTCGTTATGCAGAGGTTAAATTCGCAATGTAGAGGTTCTGACAATGATAAATTCGCTATATTGAGGTGTCTTATTTTAGCCGAAATCACGAAAAATTCGTTAAATCAAGGTCGTTGTTATGGTTTGTTCGTTATGTAGAGGTAAAATATACATTGTGTCTTATGGAGAGTTCTAGGGGATTTAAAAAATAGTAGTTTTCATTACTAGACTGGAAAGTGACTCATTGCGGGGAGAGATGGCATTTTCGCGCGAGGCGAAGCCGAGCGCTGGAAACGCCATCGTGCCCCGCAATGACACTTTCGAGGCGAGTATTGAACATTATTTTTCATTACGATACCGAAAACTTATAAAAACATGAAAATTTTCGTTTATTTAACTTAGTATTAAGAGAAAAAACCGAACTAATGAAAAAAACTCAACTCTGAATTATTAATAAGTGCACGGAAAAAACTCATAACGCTAACTTTCCGTGTGTATGTACCTCGACATAAGCACGGAAACTTAACGTTATGAGTTTTTTCCGTGCACTTATTAATAATTGCATGGCCAATAGTTTGAGGAAAAACAGACTATTTTGGGTAAAAAAAAGTATCTTTATTAAATTAACTACAGAACAAGCTGATGAATAAACAAATAAAGAAAGAGACCTTTGATGATTACATAGGATCAACACGCTGATAAATCTTTATTAATGAAAATGAAAATGTATGTTAAAGTCGCAGTTTTGATTTTCACTTATGTTTAACATTTTTTGTGGTAGCTTTAGGTTTTTTCTCATTTCTGCAACATTGACTTCCGAGTGTGTTCCATCAACTTTATTATTTTCTTGAATGAAATTGCGATTTTGCACAGTATCTTCTTCTGATGAAATTACATCGTCGATTGTAAAATATTGTTTTGAAACCAGATTCACCTCTTCATCATTGTTAGAAATGTTATTGAGTGGCAGTGAATCCAAAGAGGAATTGTTGTAATTTGAAATTGAATTAGTAATGTCTCTGATTGGAAGTAAATTCAAAGAGGAATTGTTTTGATTTGAGATTGAAGTACTTGGTTTTGAAAAAAGTTTTTTAGACACATCAATTTTTCTATTTATGGACTCCTCAATGTAACCTTCAGCAACGGTTGCACTTTTCCAGCCTCCGTGCCTCTTGAGTGTGAGTAAATCCGCTCCCCCTTCCACCAGCATTGACGCGGATGTGCGTCGAATAGCATGACCTGTGTAGGATTCAGGCTGTTCTAGCTTAAGGTACTGGGCGACCTTTTTGGGAACATCCGAAATCGTATGACTCCCGACATGTTGTGCTACGCACTTGCCTTGCCTGAAGCCAACAAAAAGTCTAGGGCTCGTCATTTTTGATGGGCGTAAAGACAAATATTTACGTACTAGCTGGCAGGGTTGATACGTACATTCATCGTCTGTAATGATGAAACTTCTGCTATCATGTGTTTTACCATCTCTCAATGTAACCTTAATGAAACTGCCACAATCTTTTACGTCATTTATGCTAAGGCGTAATAGATCATCTCGCCTAAGGGCTCCAAAAATGCCAAACGTCAAAATTACTTTACTTAACAACCATTCTTTGTCGGGAGCGTTGATCATGAACTGAGAAATTTGATCAGATGTAAAAACATTCGCTTTTTTAGGTTTGAAACCAACAGACTTTTTCTTTAAAAATGCAACTGTTTTTGGAAATTTTAAATTTCCAAGATTTTCTTTTACTTTTAAGACATTTTTAACCATTGAATACTTGCTCCACAAGGTGCTAGGTTTCATAGTTTTCGACAGTTCTGACATATAGACTAGAAGTATGTCATCATTAACCTGGCTAGGTTTAATGTTTTCTTTTTGACACCAAGTACAAAGCTTATCGTATTCATTTTCGTATCTTAAACGCGACACATCAGGCAATAATTCGTTTGTTACACTTACCGCTCTGTTCATCAAAGTTTCAGGAATATTATCCATATTAGTACACATAGTTCAAAGAATCTATCTCAACAAACATAACCTAACTGACAATGTCAATATATAAGCGAGGAATGTGTTTTCAACAACAATACAATCAGCTGATCTGACTGCACCGCAAAATCCCATAGCGGTTACTTTCCGTGCAGTACATACGCACGGAAAGTTAACGTTATGTAACTTTTCCGTGCAGTAGCGGGAATTACCTATTTTCTTATCTCATTTTACGTTTAGAAAGTGTACTTTCGTGTGTAGAGTAATGAAAAATTCGTTATATCAAGGAATTCGTTGTATCGAGGTTCGTTATATCAAGGTTAGACTGTATTTTCTGCTCACTAAGGATCCTTCTTCAGGTTTTCCCAAGGATATTATTGCTTCTTCTGAAGGTCTTCGAAGTTCATAAATATTTACAAAACATAGAACACATTTAAAACACACAATGAAAGAAGGTCTATGATGTGTGTTTTAAATGTGTTCTATGTTTTGAGAAAATTTATGAACATTGAAGACCTTTTGTATAATTATTTTCTATATGCATTTTTGTGTAAATAGTAATAAGATACCCCCTGCCGCAGCAAACCTGCAGAAACTAAGTAAATTTTCCATTTGCCTGATTATAATTTTTAAAAAATAGTTAGAAAAATACACTATTGACAGGTTTGGAACGATTGTGATAGCTTTTCGTTTATAGTTCAAACCATTCAACATGTTATTTGATTATATACCTTTAAATCTGTCATTGATTTTTGTATCTTATGTAGCCTAAACTAAGTGTTTACAGTCTGAGAAACGTACAGTAATTCATTTCAAATTCGTTTCTAAATTAAATAGAAAATGTTTACTAAGTGAAACAGTTTTTAAGCCATTTTCAAAGAACAGAGACAATGTCTCTTTTGCATACTGACCCCGTTGCAAGGCAAGGGTATAGCTGCTAGTACTGTATAATTTAGAGGTACTTTAGGATTAAGAAAATATTCACATTGCTCTACCCTAGTTGATGGGTTGGATTTTTAAAAAACTACTCTTATATTTTAAATATTTATCCATAACGGATATTAAAATAAGATTTTTTCGGATGCATCCGTATTTGTATCTTGATTAGTGTGTATTTTCAAGGCAAAAATGAGTTATAATTATATTATTGCTTTGTTATACTAATATCATTCGGCTTTTAGCCAGTGCTATCCTACTAATATTATAAATGAGAAAGTTTGGATGTATGGATGGATGGATGTATGTTTGTGACAAGTAAACGCGAAAAATACTGCTCGGATTGGGCTGAAATTTGGTATGATGATAGCTCACATTCCCGATTAACATATAGACGCATTCTTATCTTAAAAGTCCTTTCGGGCTCCGCCCCAGTGGCTCTGGAGTTTCCCATGTTAACCTTATGAGTAATCTATAATATTAAAACGAAACAGGGTTTTTTTATTTCACGATTCTGAATCAATCACTTGATGGATTTTTATGATTTTTGTGTTGAAAGAGAGATCATTTTGAGAACTAGGGAATGTCAAAGCCATAATTTTAGTTTAGGGTCCCAGTTTTTTTAGAAATTAAGTTTTAAAAGTCTAGCAGCCGACGGACGAGTTAAAGTCGTTTTAGTGGTGGTTTAACTAACAGTTGGTTTCTAACTGTCATTGAAATGATTATGTTACAAGTTGTTTGTATACAAAAATATTGATTCAAAGTTTGTCTACACACTATTTCACTTAAAAATGCAGTTTATTACCTACCGTAAAAGATCTATGTTATCAGGAGATTGTGTAATTTTGAACTAAACATTTTAAACTTATAATCAAGTTTTGTCATAAATGCAATCCATCTAAGTATAAGTGCTTAATCCTTTAAGATATACGTGGTTTACGTGTTGATACATCTTTTTCTAGATGTTTGGATATAAGTATGACTGCATACAGTACACATGAAAATGCCAATCGGTGTAGTAGGTCTCCAGAAAACTGACCAGTAAGCTGCAGGGTGTCAGTAGATAAAAAATCGATTCATACCGTATCATAACTATCCCAGTGGTACTTTATGATTCAGAAACTTGATAAAGGGGTACATTCCAAATTCCAAAAGGCTCGGATCTCGGATGGGCTGGGCAGGCTTTGCATGGCGGAGAGAAGATACTCCAACTTTTAAAAGTGTATTCTAAGGAGTACTACAAGGTAGATGACCACACTTGAAAGACCAAGTAATGAAAGCCATCTACAGACTGGTATCTTCCTAAGAAATGGCAGGGGATAGAAGAGAACGGGAGGCCAGGATCATTTTAGAGGTTTCAGTGGCCAAGGTGGTAAAATAAGGTACGGTAAGTGATAGTAGGCCTATGCAGTGGGAGGTGGTATGTAGCTACTGTACTCAAAGCCAGTGTGTGTGAATCACCCACAAAGTTGTAAACTAGCTGTTCTAAATCATATATACAGTTTAAATGGACTACTCGATTCCCGTACGTAGGACGGGCCAAACAGCTCGTCGTTTTTAAAAGGAATAAAAGAGTTTTGTCAGCTGTTTCAACTACACAAGTTGGTTCTATGATATTGAATAGCATTAAAAAGTTACAAGGTTTACCAACAGGGTGCTGTACTATTATTTTTTTACATTTATGACAACAGCTATCCAATTAAGGCCATAAAGGTAAAATTTTGTTTTTAAAAGGCTTATGTGTAACTATTTTATCAACATATGTAAAGATCAAAATGTTTCTATATCGTGTTCTCGTCCCGTTGCAAAGCACGGGTACAACAGCTAGTTTATTATAAGCTCAATAATCAGGGTAAATCTTACTATTGATGCTAAAAAATAAAATTTTTTATGAAATTTAGAATACATTAGTGAATTTTTAGTGATATTGTCATCACAAAAGCATAATAATGACCTAATAGCAATATGATCGGGAAACATATATTCTAAAGCTACCTGATGTGCCTTTTGAATGCTATACAAAGCACGTTTGTCTATGGACCCACTAAGCTAGATTTGCCACACACTGCACAACTCCACTATGATGGCCGATCATTTTTAGAACATCGACGATGCCAAGAAATCTGGTTCAACTCCGCCAAACTCTCGACTTGTTTATTTATGTACGACAAACGCTCAGCTGATTGGCTTGCTGCGATAATTCGCTTTGAGTGAAAATATACAAAACTTTCATACGTGTTTGTAGTAAACAGCTGAAACGATTATTGCCACAACCTTATGACGTTGAGTGTTTGTTGTGAATAATTTACAGATTTAAACGTTCGCACATATTTTCTCGTTAGTATAACCCACGATTACTAGAAAAATACCGGCATGGATCATAAACATAAACAAATGACGTTGTTGGCCCGAATCCTATATACTAATATCATTGAACATATGTTTTGGCAGTTCCATTTAAGCAATGTTAAATAATGTTTATTTTCGGGCCAAAAACGTCATTTGTTTACGTTTATGATCCATACCGGTATTTTTCTAGTAATCGTGGTATAGCCTAACCAATAACTTACTGATCTACTGTTTGCCGTCCTACTATATTAATACAAATCTCTTTTTTTAATCATTGAATGTTGGCTATGATCATAGAATTTTCACTCTGGTGTAATATATTATGCCTGTTTGGCGTTTTTAATGTTGGTTTATGGTAAAACATTGATGTCTGCAAAACTTCTATCTTTTATCTTTGATACGATATAAGTTTTATTTTGGTTAAATTTGGTGAAATATACAAAAATAAGTATACATCAAAACGTATAGTCTTCAACATGTAAGAACGAAATTGAACATTAAACTATCTTTGAAAATACTTGACTTTTTACTATGTAGTTTATGTTGTGTGTTGAATGTAGGCTATGTGTTTTAAACCACAAATAAATCTTTCAAAGTGGATTTTAAAATGCATGTTTTGTACTGAATTATTTAACAATGAACCTCAAAACACATCCACACCTTGTAATAATAACAAGGCCCACTTCACAACTACTATTAAAACTGCTGATAAACTAATATAAGTCTTGTGATGTGTCTGGTGCCAGCATAGCTGGCGAAAGGCCTCTTGAAATAAAAAACTTCGAAAATATAGGTGAAGTTGTTAGTTTACATGTAGTCTAATTATCTTCCTACGGAAAGGACAAAACTCGAACAAAAAGCTCTAGCTTCGAACTCAAAAATATTTCATCAAACTAATCATGCTTCACATACAAAATCTCTGTAATTATATAAATAAAGATTCTTTTTTTTTATTCAATATTATGAAATGCAAATGATTGGGTTTTATCTACATTATTTAAGGTATGGGTAATACTACTTTTCATTCAATACAGGTAATACACTACGTGAGATATCCTACCGCGAGCCAATCACGTAGTAATTTACTAGGATTACTACACATCTCCCTTCACCTTCGATGATATTGGGAGAGAGAAACAACATCAATACTCGGACTGAAAATTGCTTCCCACACCGGACAAAACTGGTGTGTCTCTGGTCAAAAAGAATCCAATACCACACTGTCACATGGTCGATTAGAATTTTTTTGTTGAACAATTTAATTCATGAAGCCACACCACAAGATACTTTTTATTTTTAATCAATAATAATATTTTTAGTCATTTATTTGTTTTGTCGAGCATAATAAAAACCCCTACCGCAGTAGACTTGCAAATTAAGTGTATTCCATTGTCTCAATGGAGTTCAAATAAGGGTTTTCCTTAATCATGTTAGATTTTCCGGTTTAAATTATGTTAGGTTTTGATTAGTACTTAGGTTTACATAAACGTGCATAACTCACACATATATTTTTTTCCTTCCTACTTTGCACTCCAGAGGTAAAATTAGTATTTATTACTAATGTATTACATTTGGCAGGCTCTTTCAAGATTACTCCACCGTTGAGTGCGTAGTCGTACTGGTACACTAAACTAAATCATTGCTTTTACAATTAAAACAAACGGCAACGGTTAAATAAATATTACATTATCAAAGACGGGATGCGAAAATATTTAAGATACCTTGGAAATAAAATAAGTCATACTTTATAAAACGTTGATAGATTTACGAAAATGTACTTTTACCTACGAATGCTTTTTAACGTAGCCGTTTTATTTCAGTTCTTAGAATTGAAAAAAATCACTTAACAGTATTGTTATTTTAATGGACTAACGGGGTTTCAGGATTGGCATAGAAGAAGTAAAGTGGTAATGCTTTGAACGTCAACTAATCAGCTGTTTAGACCAATTTAATTGTTAATGGGTGGCGCAATTTAGAGTGATATTCTCGCAATTCTCCTGTGATAGCTTTGAATATACAATAATTTATGAGCCTTAGATGAGTCCATAGTACAAATTACCAAAGCATTTAAATATTGGACAAAGTTTCATCCGTTTTCTCTTTGTTTGAGCTAAATGTATAATAACTATGAATATTGTTTAGATTCCTGATAATATTCATCTCAAAATATAATATAGGCTACAGGGTAATTTTAACGCAACTCAAATTACAAGTCCTACAGAGATTCACTGTTTAGAGAAAAAAAACCTTATTTTGACATTTGTTATTTTGAAAATACACTACGACCTAATTATGATTTAAAGTCATCAACAAAAGTGAGAGAACGTTTCTCGTGTGCATAATCATCTAACTACAGTAAAACATAACAATCAAGATGTATTATTCTACTCTAGATTGCACCTAGATATCGTCACATTGAATTGACGAAACCGCTGATCTTGACATGTTGTTAAAAATAGTCACTGTGATTTGAACATAACGTCTCTTACCATCAAACGTGTTTTTTTTTTCAGATTGATATTCGGTGTCCGAGTTTTATGGTCGCACACCTCTAGTCTCTGTTGTTCACAAGGCTATATTTAACTTTGGCGTCACAATCACTTCACTCAAACTTCGCCAGTATAAACATACTTTAATTGTGGAGCTCAGCAACATCACCTCATTCTATCTTGACTGAGGTTTAGCCTGTCTTTAGCACGAATTATTTGAAAAAACCATTGGTTTTTGAGGAAAGAGTACTCAGTTACAGAAAATATTCTCATAGCCTGCGTATCCTTTCTTTTATTCAGTATAGATGGTCTTTAGGTGAGTCATTTTTTAAGTCCCTTCCCTTCAACAACACATCAATAAGCCATATGTTTTGACAAGCTGTTATAGAAACCTGCAAGACGTTTTTCATTTAAACGAAACTACTTTCCTGTCAAACATAAATGATAATCCTTTATTTTCTTTGACACTGCTCGTCTGTTAGTTACAGATTTACTGCTATTTCACCTTATTTAAGATTGGACGAGTATTAACTGAGATATGGTAGTTTTAGTGATACGTGTCCGCTCTCAGCATGCGCTGCAACTAACCTCCAGTGGTCACGTATCACTAAAACTACCATATCTCAGTTAATACTCGTCCAATCTTAAAAATTAAGGTGTCAATCGATTTGTAATAAATTGCCTTAGCTAAAGTTATTCGTGTAAACTTTTGGTTAAATCAACGGTTTTGGAGTTATTTAAGAAACAAAATGTAAAATGACCGCAATTTTGTTCAATGAATTTGAAATATCGTCATAATTTTTTGGTAGCTTTGTCTAGTTGTCATAAATGTTTGTGCAAAGTTTCAATTTCGTATTTTTAACCATTCTTTAGAAAAAAATAACAACTGAAAAAACAAAATGGGGGTTGTGTGAGTAACTAAAGACATCTGGACAATTTAAATATGATATTTAGGTATGTTAATTACCCAGGAACAATGCCCTAAAATATTGGTAGAGAGTTCCGGGACACCCTGTATAGGCACGAGCTTAGATCTCACAATTTACTTATTTATTTCATACGGTGTACACCATTATAAAGGATATCAAATATAATCATGCAATCCAATATGGCCTAATTTACTATAAAATAACACTAACTTAATGCAATAAATGCAACATGGTACTTGGCTAAAGTAATGTAAGCAAAGCATCCTATAGAATAAAGAAATAACACAAAATAAACAAACAGGCAATAATTAATAGGCAATAAATACTTGTGACTTTTTCTTTTTATTTTCACCGTGAATGACTGTATGATTGTTCTACCTTGAGTTAGGGTGAACTTGTAAAGTAAAAGATCCTTTCCACACGAAATTGGGTTCATCTTTTACAATCTTTTTAGTAATGCCCAACGTCATTTTAAGTGAAAAAAGAAGTATAACAGTTCATATAATGATTATCACGTAAAAAACGCTTTTAACATATTTAATTAAGGACAGGATTATTTTTTTCACTTTAATCTATTGCTTAAGTTATTTCTAAACAAATTTAACTGTTATACCAATACCTGGGGAATATGAGAAAACCAAAAGTTCTAAGAAATGTAACCACTTGGAAACCAAAATTTAATTTATCTTTTACTTTCTTCTGCAGTATTTCTTAATAGTTTGCTGGACTCTAACGTAATCTCTCCCACCAGCTTATTGACATACAAGTACAGGTTGAATGCAGATGCAGCCTATATAAGATATCTGCAGATCAGAATACGAAATGTGGCAATTGAAAGCAGAGTACGATTATTTCCGCTCAGTGTGCTTACCCTTTTTATGCTAAGCTGAGTATATAATCTTTATCATAGTGGCAACATTGTTTGTAATCTTGAAGTTTTCCTGCAGTGATAATTTATAAATGAAATAGCAATCAGCCGTAAAATACTCTAATTACCGTTTGAAAATTGTTTTAGATTCATTATTTTTTTTACCGTAAAGGGTATTTTCAAAATGTGGACACAAATTTCATTACAATACTCTTGCCACAATCAATATTCTTACATTCATTAGTTTTACTTGTGTCAAATATGTTATAGTTACATTCTTCTTTCCTTAAACGAATGGGCTCCCATTAACTGTTGTACTTTAATACTTTTCATTGAAATGGTGACCATACAAAGTTGGACGTATAACTTATTGAAAAAACACAAGTTTTATAACACTGCTATTAATTGTTTTACAAAATCCACACAAACGAATTTAGCAAAATTAATATACCAATTATAATTACCAACCAAATGAAAATCAACAAATTTTTACATGACCAAATGTTTTGATAGAAACCTTTTCAATGACTCTCACAGAACGATATGACCACACATGTCAACAACATCCACCCATCACCCATCTGTTACCAACACAAGTCCACGTGGTTGTGATTGACTTTGGCGATCGGTGTTTTGCGGAAAGTAAAAATACTTCTGATTAAATAATTTTAACCATATATGTAAATTTTTTCTTGGGTCTGATGATCTGAATATCCAGTTAAAATTGATTACCCCTTACCGTATTTGATGTTTCATAATTTTCAAGTGTTAATAGACATATTAATTTAGATTTTTAAGAAGCTATTAAATTATTTATATCATCAACTGTTTTGTTAGAAACTTTAAAAAAATACTCTACTGAGCAATATGATAGCCACATATGTCAAGAACATCCTTTCATCTGCAACCGACACATATGTCCACGGTTTTTGTTTCGATTGGACTTTCGATTTTTGAACTTGACTATTTTTACAGTATTTTATATTTTATATCAACATCTTTCTTAGAATCTCTAATGACTCTGACAGAAAATAGATCACGGAATTCTTATATCTGCATATTATAAAAAAAATTAAGTGCAACCAAAATATGTTCATATGTCAACACTCGTTTTTATCATATTTAGTTTGTAGTTTTGTTTATAAATAGTAATTTACATTTCCACATGTTTGCGTAAGAAACCTGTACAATAACTCACAGGACGATGTCACAGCCACACACAGCATGTCAACAACATTTACTGAGCTGCAGTCAACACATGTCCACGGTTTTTAAATTGACTTCCCTGCAGTAATTGATATTTTTCATCCCCACCCGGGTGTTTTGATAGAAATAACTCTCACAGGACAATATAACACCCACAGGTTATTTGATTTACTGCAACCAACACCCCCATACATCAAATTGTGATTGACTTTCCTGCAGTATTCAATATTTTACATCGCCCGCCTTCATAAATATTTTTAATACCTCCAACAGGACAAGCTGACATCTACATAACAAATCTATAATATCCACTGGACCGTGGCCAGCACATATCCACACGTGTTGAAATGGACATTCCTGTAGCCTAATACGGATATTTCGCTTCTTTAATACCCATATATTCACAATACCTGTATGTTACACGGACTAATTGTGATAGTTGAAATAGATATTATGCTGGGTAAATTCCTTTCGACTCAAATGTGTTAATTTTTGTGTAGTTTGCATTTTAATTTTACGATATAAGTTATAGTTGGCAATGTTTTCACTTAATGCCTCTTGACATGGTAGTACAGTGAAACATTTATATTTTTCAAATGTTGTACAAATTAGTGGGTACCAGGCTAGAGATGTATAAATTTACAATATAACAAAGGCATATGTGATTTTCTCGCTGCAATACCAATTTGATTCGCTGTCACATTTCTATGATTTCTGATCTAATAACAGTTTTTATTTCCCCTTTGTAAATCCTTTCGTTCCTTCAGTCCTTTCGTTGTGAAAAAATATTCTGTAGCTTTTAAAATATATGAGTAGGTCCAAAGTCAATTGATTTGAAATTTTATTTCACATTAAATTGGTGTGGATGTTAATGCTAGAGGTGTTATTTACGTGTTTTGCCATAGCGTATCATAATTAAAACAATATATTAAACTTTTTAAAGTTACAATATACGATAGACATTGTACAAAATAAAAGATTTATAATGTCACTATAGTTTGTATTACAAGTAAAATAACCCTCTACATTGATAAATAACTCGTATCTATTTTCGCAGAACTTGTCCATGCTTAAGGTTCCTTAGGAATATGGGAATATACCAGCTTTTATTGTATTTAGCTAGTTGATTAAAAGAAAAAAAACGTACTATAACAAAATTACCTTGGTATTTCCAAGCTAAATCGACGTTTAAGATTAATATAGGTGTCATAGCAATTCTACGTTTTAAAGGATCATTTATTCTAAATTGCAGTATCATTTTACGTTATACAAATTATGAGTAAATCTTTGAGAAAAATCCTAAGTACCATCTCGTTTAGAATAATTAATAATACAAACAAAGATAGTATTCCAAAAATACGTTATACGGTAATCAAACTGATGCAACAATTATACTTTAGCATGAAAAGTTACTCTTCACCCACTTTCAAGCAAAAACAATTATCCTTACACGAAAGTTAATCCCTTACGTTATTTGAAGTGCATATTGCAAGCAGTAATACAATCTTGGTTACTCGAACATGAACAGAAATTAATTTGATTCCAATTTTATATTACTTGACAAAAACATGAATGAAATAGTAACATAATAAGTAATACAACAACGAAATGAAAACATTTGCCGCGTTACACGACCGGTATCCAATGATATTTTTAACGAATATTCCAAAAAGTACAAACAACTTCAGTTAACCCAAAGTAAGCAGAAAATTAATTTGCGTTCCAAAATTACTTTACTATGCAATAAAGTAATGTGATAACAATATCACAAAAAAATTAATCTACTTCCACTTTTATATAAAAACATTTCTAGTTCCGAGGACGTAAATCCACGGTATATTTCCGAGTGAAAATATCAAGAAGTATACAGAACCATGGTTTCTTTAATGTAAACAAATATTAATATATATTATATGTATAGATTTCTAGGTTATATGCAGTAAGATTAATGTAATTATATCTTACAACGAATAAGTTAATCTATGTCAACTTTGAAATAAAAAGAATTCTTGTCAAAATAACTTTAATTCATGTGATATTCTCAAGTGAAAATTCCAAGAAGTATACGAAACCATAGTTACTAGAATTTAGATTAAAATAAAATTTACGTTCCGTAATTCTAAGTTACTAGGCAATGAAATACGTCATAATCTAAGGAAAAACATTTCTTCTTGTCTATATAAATAAAATGTACTTTAATCTTAGAGATATTCTCAAGAGAGTATTCCAAAAGTATACAACACCTTAGATCTTAAATACTCCATTTGAAACAAATTTTACTTACGTTTAAAATTCCGTTACGATTCGTTAAACTAATGTAACCTTCGTGATTTAAAATGGAAATAATTTGTCACTACACGAATAATCAAAGAAATATTTTTCCAGATAATATTCCAAAAAACATAGATAGGTTTGTCCTTTTAATATAGGTAAACCTAAATTAAATTTACATTCAGAAATAAAGTTACCAGAGGATTAAATAAATGTAATTAAAACAGTTAATATTCATTTATTTTGAAATTAAAGTATGTTTTGCTACACCAATAGAGACATTCACAAGTAAATATTCCGAAAAGTATTCATAACCTTGGCTACTCTAAGATAAATTAAACTCCACAGCCCAGTTTGGGAAGTTTGGCAAACAGACAACAGAATCTGTGTCGATCTGGTGACGACATTCCGCTCCTAGTAAACAGCCACATTCTTTACAATCAATGGATTTCACTCGCGTTCATTCGAAATCTCTTTAAGATTTTTCCAGACCAAATCTTTTAGCTTGGATGGAACTATCCATTCCATTCCCATGTTAAAGATACAGCCAGGTTTAAAATAAAAGTGATGTAGTTTATTTGAGCCAAGATAAATTACACTGATACAGAACTGACTTCGATCCTTTCGAAAGAACTAGCAATCATTTTAAGTACACTTTATTAACTACCCAACTAACTTAATAACTTCATTATCTACCCTAGTAACAAAATCTAAGCGGGGGAGTAGACTTTTGAACATAACATATCCTACCTGTGACTCGTCAACAAAATATGCTAGGGAATCTAACACAATTCAGTACACTTTATCGATGTAACGATTCCATTTAGAAAATTGGATATTATTTGATTTTATTACAAAGTTCTTCTGAGTATTGTAAAAAGTGCAAATAACTCAGACGCACCCCTAATGCTAGGTTACGTCCTGAAGTAATGTACTGTATGTAGTATGCAATTTCACACCAATCACTTTAGAGGAGTAATATAATTCCCTCCATATCTAGTACACAGACTACTGGTGACCTGACATGCGCAAAGAGCGCACTTCCTGATTGCTGTCTGCCAATTTCTCTACCATTAGTAGATTGAAAGATTATGTCACTCATGAAAATGTGTGTCAAGAGAAATAAGGGCTTTAACTTGTTTAACACCAATTCCCATTAGGATTTATATTTATGATGATTCCAAGGAGATAATGTGGTTTTAGAACGAAAAAAAATTATGTTAGTTTGGGTGAATATATAATCAGGGTATTTTATCTGAATGTTTGATCAATAGCACGACTTAATTCTGATCTACATTATTTCCAACTGAACATTTTATTCTCTAGAAAGTCATGATCTTTTTGTGCAAAATCATTCTCATTTGTTTTCATTCTATCTTCCAGCTGATGATGTCAAACTCATCTATAACACCTGAAATAAATTAAATTACCGCAGCAAACCTGAAGACTAAGCTAATTTCCATTTACCTAATTTGATTTTTAAATAAATCTTCAATTTTTTCAAATTTTTCAATATCGAGTACCTAGGTGTTATGCTACAGGGAGGGTTATAAAGTGTGTTTTTCAATAAAATATTAGGCTAATAGCTTAGTATAAAATAAATAAATTTGATCAAAATATATCCATAAACAAGCAAACTGCAACAGTTTACCACTTCTCCATAAAAATAACATGGGAATTTAAATTTATTTTTCGTAGTTCATAGCCAAAAACCGCACCAAAACACTTCAATATACAAATTTTTTTTACTGTTAAAAATAGTTAGAGAGTAACTAACTAAAAAATAGTAGGAGAGAAATTGTGAAATATTATATTTTTTGAAGGTCAAAAATTAGAAAAAAAGTTTGACCCCAAAAATGTCTAAATTCATTAAACCCCGTTCCCATGGTCATGTTGGTTACGCCATCTCGTTTGAATAAACGCAGGTTTACACGTTCGTGCCAAATTTAATCGAAATCGGATTATTTTTGCTTAAGCTATCGTCTTAACAGGCACATATAAATACCCCCATTTATATATATATGAATTTGAAAGGGTGGTGTTTTTGGCCTCTGGGGACATCAAAACGAAAAAGTACATCGGTCCCGGGCCCAGGTCTTACCATGAGACATATGGTAATAGCCTAATACCTATATGGGAAATTCGCTGAAAGTATGTCAGACATTTTAAAATTATTCAACTCTACCTCCTGATTATATTTCAGTCTGCAATATCAATCAAGGGGCAATATCTATCGCGGTCGCACTACTGTTGGCCCAGGGGGTTACAGGGGGGTTATTTCAGGGGGGGGGGGTAAATCACGCGAGGCTCACGTCCCTGACATTTATAATTAAATTTGTAATCTAGAGCTCACTAATAGTTGAGGGAAATCACTCCTGACATTTCTATCAGGTAAATTATTTATCATATTTAAGTTGAAAATTAAAAAAAAAACAATTAATGTTTTTGGATGCAGAAGAATCCTGGAGGGGTTAAATTGTTGTTTAGTGTCGTTTAGCTTTGACTGTGGTAGGTAGGTGGTAAATTAAAATTAAGTTTCATTTGCTTGAAGTAAAAAGAGAATATCTTGTGGTACCTACGAAAAAACTTTGAATATATATGTCTGCATAGTCTACTCTGTAACGTACCATGAGTTACCAGTGAAATATTTCTTATTTCATAACATAACATTGTAAGTAAGGTCCCTTGTTGTTTTTATTAGTTTCTTTCGTCCATCTTTTTAACAATCAAGATTTAACGAAAAGACTACTAAAATAATCAAGGTATAGTCGAGTTGTGAGTTTTGTGGAATCTACTCAACCATGCTGTGTATTATTAAAGAAATCAATAAATTTTGGTCTTACTTGTTATTAAAACCCTTCCTACTTTTAAAATATAGATCCTAAAGTATCTAACAACATAAGCGAAACATGTTTTACTCTGATTCTTCGACAAAAGTCAAGTCTCTTTGCTTGTACCTCATAAAAAAGATTCAATGAAACCCATAAGCAAAAGTATACACAAATTTACTATATTGCTTTGAAACATAGTCCTTTTAGGAAATATCACACAAATTTACACAACAAAAATATACATAAAAAAAAATATTTACGAACAGCTGGTTTAGACCAATATGCTAACTCTAATATTAATTAGGCATATTCATAGGAATAACTTTGAAACTTTGGAGGCCAGGGTGGCAGAGCCATAACAGAGTTTCAAAATATAAATAGACTTATGACAATTTGTGGTATATTGCCTGTATGCCTGGAAACATTCAGATCATTCGGTTCAGTAGGCTAACGTGATTCATCATGTCACACAGACATCCAATCTTTTACATTTATTAGAAATATAGGATTGAAATGTCAAATAATTGTTAAACACCCCCTACAACGTACAGAATTCTCTGTTGACCTTTGAAAAATTAGTTCATAATCTATTTTTTTTATTAATATAACTGTAGATGTACTAGTTGGATGTACATATTTTTAACACTTTGTTGATTACATAAAATAATGTAGTTTAACGAACAACTTGCGTATTAAATTCTATATCTAAATACGAATTTAGCTATAACAAAATAACTATAAGAAATTATTGTACATCAAATATAATATTCGAGAATAAATAAACATGTACTATTTTACATTAAGGTTGTAAAATATAACTTCAATTAGTATCAACAGCTCAAATTCAATCGTAATTTCTCTCTATTGTTCACTTTTTGGAGCCAAAAATTGATATTTTTAATACAATTATTTTAGGCGGATCAAGTGGGTTCAATTAAGAGTTACCAGAGCATGAAATTGTTTGGTTCGCGGAAGGCTATTACGCATTAAGTTTGGTCCGGTCAAGGCCTAAATACAGTTTAACAACAGCTATTCAGCACAGCTTATTATAGCGTTATTCAATCAGCTAAGGGTTGATCCCTTTAAGTAACTGTTAATAATTAAGTTTGTTTAATTTTTACCATCCTTGGTAATATTATAGTATGGTCTTGTAAAGTTTAAGGTGTACTAAAACAAGACGGTTGTAAAGATGTATATTCCCAAAAATTATTACTTTGTTACTAAAAATTTCAAAATAATTCAATAACTGTACCAATACTAGTTTTTCCATGGGGAAAACTGCTTTCCGAAGTCAGATAGCGATGTATTTTCAACATATTACGTCATAAAAGCAAATCCTGGTAAAACGAGAAGTAGAGTTTTACATGTTACGCAACGAGCTTTTGGTAATCCAATCGCCAACGTCATTACATTAACAGATTTTCAAAATTCATATGTTTTAAAATATATTGATTGTTTTCTCTTAGTAGGAAAAGATGTTTTTTGAGTGAAAATATTTGCCTTAATTACTTAAATTTTCTTTCTTAATCGTTCAAGTAAGTTTGTAATACACTCTTAGATAGACAGAAATAATATAACCTCATATTTAAACTTGCAATTATGGATCAATAGTTAAACTTTTACCAAGTTTACCCATTAAAATAAAAAATAAATGGAGTTTAGCTACGCGTATAATAGTAATATTTTTGGCTCAATACGACACTTAAATGTTTGTTATTTAGTAGTATGGTTCTGGAAATTCCAAAAAGTAAGTGTTTGTTTGAAGTTATGACTCATACCATTCAATGAGACATTCTGTACACTGCTGTTAGATACTAAAACAGTTAGATTAACTTGTTTACCTTTTTTTCTAGTCGTTCAGTTTAGTTCATAGGATTAAGATTCACTTAACAGCATTGTTTTTTTTTTACTTAACAACACGAGCAACGGACCAATAAGGTTCAAGGATTGAGAGAAAAGAAAATTGTATCGCTTCATACTTTACTAATCAGCTGTTAAGACCAATATAATTGTTAATTAGTGTTGCAATTAGTGCGGATGGGCATACGGGAGGGACGATGGCTAAAGGTGTAGTGATGTAATATCTCTAGGGACAAATGTCTTCTCTTGAGGCAACACGATTAGGTACCGGCCGTACGAGACGATCTGATTGCGTGGTATATTTTAACAATACCACTAAACTGCGCCGTTCGTGACATAGTTAATAGCGAGTCTGACTAGTGTTAGGAGGTCTCCAGTTCGAAACTAGCCGGGACACACTAACTTTTTGTCAAAGATTTTGCTCCCCCAAAAAAAGAGTAATTACCCATTAGTTATGATCACAAAATGTGTTACAATATTTTCATTGCAAGTAAATCACCTCCTGTTTGATTATCTGTATAGGTATTTATTGTTAAAACCCAACATTTATGTAAGTAGGGAAGACTTTTGTAAGAATACCCTTAGACAACATATCGCTGCTATATGCTGTATCTGCTAAGTCCAAACTGTGGTCTGCAAGCCTACGAAGCCTTGCAGCTGCCGCTAGCCTAACAAGATTAGACCTATATTTACTCAGGCCTCACCACGACACACAACTTGAGTCTTGCAATTCACTTCCTCAGATTGGAAAAGTTGGACAGCCCAGTTTCAGTTCAGGAAATCTGAATAGTTGTTTCTAGTTTACTTATTTTACAATTAAAAATCGATTCAAATATTTAAACTGAAATGTTTAACTTAAAGTGTTTATCAAAACGTTTAAGCTTATGTTTCAGAGTTAGGTTATGAGTACCACAAATTAAATATCGGACAAAATTTTTGGACCAATTTTTTCTAAGTTTTTTACAATTTTTCTAGTTTTAGGAACCATCACACAAACATCATTTACGCGTTTTTATATCACTAAAATTGAGATTAACATAAGACTCATAAATAAATACAGATGTATTGTCACATCCATTGTAAACACAGCATCCCTTTCAACTGTGTTCATCTAGGGATTGTTTTCTAAACATAAATGATGACAAGCGGTGGTTACTGACACCTCAGGCTTAAGTAACAAACAGGCCTTCAATATGATAGAGTGCTGTCCATCCTACACGACAGGCGAGATTGATGATGTGGCCGATGTATACCAAGGATCGATACACATAAAACAACAAACATCCAGAACATCCAGGTGGGGAAGAGCTTTCTCCCGCCAAAATACACCTCTGTCATCAGGACTGATGGGTAAATAATGGCCTGTAGATCCCTCCATACACTTTTTGTCATACCATAATGGGTTTGCATAATGGGTAGAGGATATAAAAAATAGCCTTTATCTATTTTTTTATGTAAATTATGAGCATTATCGTTTGCAAATTTAACTATAATAAAGGTGGCTTTATCGCTTAATTGAGTGGCGTATGTGTAAGCTGTTGTAGTTGTGAACGACAAAACTATTGAAGAATTTTAATTGAATTATTCGTTACCTTATTTGCTAGCCTTTGTTTATGCATGATTATTGTAGTTTCCTCTAATATATTTCGCCACGGCGTGGGGCATCTTCAGGGAGAAGTTCTATTCACATATTTTAAAACACTCCCATATCACAGATCACATCCACATATTACTGCATCCTTTTATTGCAATTTCGGTTAGAAATTTCTTAAATTAATTATTATTAGAACATTTGTATTGTATGAATTTGTGCCACAACACAAATAATTATTCATTTTATTCTCATTACAGATGTGGCTGCCGAGTTAGCTTGTACCCAATACAGCACATGGTTCAATTGTTTGAACTATTCTAAGCCTGTGTATTGTATTCTTAATATTAAACAGAATAAGAAACTAATGGTTGTATTTGTTGTTCAAAACTGTTATCTTATATATCATATCATATATCATACATATCATATATGTTATATTATTAAAAATGAGTGACATTGGTTGGATGCTGCAAACATGCTTCTCATCCTACTGTGAAATCTAAAGCCTGTTTTGATGTTTGCTTTACATTTCATTGTTGGTGAACTAATGTTGACTCAAGTGTTTTATCAATTATTTTACAGTTGATATTACAATATGTGCTTTATTCTTTGACAACAATAAGAGAAGGTACACAAACTTCTAATAATAAATAATACTTCTAATAATAAGAGAAGGTAAACAAGAGCTTGTATGGATTGGAATTTGGTTCAAATATTTTTACTCCAGTGAAACTACAATAAATGAAGCAAAAAATAAGAATAGCAAGTGTAGCTTTTTGATTGTACGAAACTAGATTTAGCTCTCCTTGATAATTGGACTTTTTATAACGGTCCTGGCTAATGAAACATGTTCTTAGTGAGTAACAAAGCAACACAAGGCATCACGCCATTCTACACTCTTCCTTCACTCATATTTGGGGTAAAATGTGCACTTTGGTGGCTTAATAATCTTGATAGGTGATAATAATAATTACGAAAACCCCCTTATATTATGAACTCTGCATGTTTATATAATCAAACAAGAAATTAGAATTGCAAGGTGCAATAATACATTGACTACAGAAACTACCAATTAAGCTAAAACAAGTCTTAATCACGGGAAGTGACAACCACTAACGACACTGTTCATTTATTCACACTGTCACCACTGTTAGAGGAAGAATAATTATCCCATATAATGGACAAACTTAATTAGATTTACCTTTCCACAAACAAAAATCTCACTCTGTAACATACCTTTTGAAAAAACGGGTGTAATTACTTGTTCCAAGTAATCTTTTCATTTAACACATTGATTACACTAACTCTTCAAGTTGGCTTTGAAATATTATACTTCTTTATTGTTAAGAAAATGTTTTATATAAAAAATATAAATAACTAAACTAAGCACATGGCTTTGGTAATTTTTATCATCAGTATTTTTCTACCCGAATCGGCAACCAGTTACATCAATTAATGTATCGATACCAGATATTTTGTACTGCACATAAAAGTTACTAAAATTTACATAAAGCAAGAGGATGGCGGTTTAAATAGTTTAGTTGTTGTCTATGATCGTAATTGTAGTATTATTAAAATAAATAAATATGTAAAATGAAATGATATTCCAAAAGCTAGATGAGTCTCGTCAATGCAGTAAGGGCTTTTTCACCACAGCGGATAATTCGTTCTAATTTATTACTAATAACATCACCGAGTAAATAGGTCGCAGATATATATGGTAGGTGTGGCCTCCTGTAATATTTAATGGTCCTACGAGATCAATGGTAGAAGCTATAAAACACGCAAGAAACCAATATGTTCGTATATTTACAAACATATTACTATGTCTCTTCAATTTTTACAATATTAATATGTTTTATGATTCAATTCTGTTATTTACTGAATACATATTTAACTAATCAATGTATGGTTGATGATATTAACTTATTTTTTTCCTTATTGCTTCCTGAAGTGTTATTGGCAGAATCCTCTTTACTAAACTCGTCCGTCTACACATATAAACATGTAATCGCTTATGACTATGAAAATATGCAAGCATTTAAATTTATCCTTAAAGGTCATGCTACAAAACGGATGAAGATTTGTACTCAGATCTGATTAAGCTAAGTGCTTTGAAATGTACATGGTCATAAACGATTAGCTTTGTTCTGTGAAGAAGGAAAATATTATTAATCCAGGTTATGCTGTCATTTGTCTATGCTATTTTAAAACAAAAAAATTAAATATAAGTGAGAAATCCAAGATTATGTGTAGGCCCTACTCATAAGATAGGCTTTGTTCCCCCTTGATTAATTATCCCTAAATTAATTATAATTATATTAATCCCTATTGTTCCCTAAATTAATTATATGTCATCCCTTGTTGGGGAAAAATATAATTAATTTAAACCCAAAGTTAAATTAATTATTTAATCCATTATCTCCTGGAGTAATAAACAAATTTAATTTAATACATGACCAAGCTTATACATGATACAGCATAATATTAAATCCTATCATTGACAACCGCGACCAGACCATAACTGTTCATAACTGTATCATGACTGTTCCAGAGATAATAAATTTGGCAAATATCAAGTTTGTTTAATCCAGCTATTTTGAAGTTTGTTTTCCCAGATTAACATTTTTTTACTAAAATTTTAATGATGCTTTTCTTGTATTGAAGGAATAATTCATATTTAAATAATAGTATTTTTTTAGTAGTATTGTATCCAATATCGTATACACAACATCTCTTATAATCAAATTTTTTGCATTGTTGCCCCGTAAAACTTTAACTATACGTTTTCTTGTCCATGTTACTATATTTTTGATTTTTATAAGTTTTCCATTTTCTACCTTTTAATATAAATGCTAATGTATAAAACCTAACCAGTTGTAGAATTTTCACTGAGAAGTTTTGGAGCAATTTCCTTGATTAATGTTTTTACCTAATTTAGATCGTTATAATACTTAACATAACCAGCCAAATATACTTATAAAACCCCCTCCTTGTCTAAAGGTGTAAATCCTTAGCACGACCAGAATAGTTTAGACCAACAATGCTACACTAACAATGATGTATATCTAGATGTTATGTGACAGATGTATAAACCAATCCCCAATGTCAACATGATATACTCTCAGTGTGGGTTTGATGTTAGATTTGCACTTGGCAGATGTGCTTACTTAGACAAATTTTCTGTATTTATACTTTTTGAGGAATCATATGTTTTACAATCAGAGTAGCCATTTACCTTACTAATTACTATAGTTGTCAGTATAATAAATACAAATCACTATTTTAATACGGTATTATTTTCGTTAACAATTACGACTTTCGGTTTTAAATGGAAATTGTCGTTTAGGACCCCCTGATAAAAAAGGGGATTTTCAAAGTGATGTTGTGTGTGTGTTGAGAGCTACAGACTCCAGCTTAGGACCGATTTTGATTAAACTTGGTATGTTAGAGTCTATCGTACTTGAAACAAAATGGGTACCCCCCAACGCTCTGTAAGTTATAGAATGTTTTGTGATTTTCCCATAAAAACCTCATACAAGTAGTTACTCCCACCGCTTCTACTTTGTAATTGATTTTCTTTATAAAAGTAGTAGTGAGTTCAGTTTTTCCGTCAGACTAGTGGGAGAAAGTATGTGTCAGTTTGCTGTCACAGATTATTTTTAAGCGTACACTATTTTATGGAGGGGTTGTTTTCCCCTAGGATTAAATTTCCTACCTCTCACTTTCCCAAGCGTTAATGACATCTATTGAACATTTTTGTAAGGATAGGTGAATGAAGCTGTAAAGCTACTGAGGGCTGGAACTCTGGTATGAGTCACATAGTGAACAATCTTGTATACAAGTATTATCATTTGTGTTAGCTTCAGTCTAAATCCTTGAAATTGGAAGCTAGATTTGGCTTTGAAGTATCACAACGAAATATATTCTAAAGATAATCCGCACTGATATAGTGGTAGAGGGCGGGCATTTTGTCCCAGGTTAAAATTCCGTCAATCAGAGGTGGATTTTATATATGTGATAATGACACTACCTTATTACTAGCCTAAAGTAACCTATTGTGTAAAATATTTCAGGCCAAGAGCCTAGCGTCCTAGAACGTGAAGGGCATAAAAAACAGATAGGGAAGATAGACTGTTAACACAGACTCCTTTACCAAGGGTAGTTTAAATTGGATTAATTTTATTGCTCAATTGTTAGGTGATGATTTAAAGTAACGTAGAAATTTTTCTCTTGAATAAACTGAAACTGCCTTAATATCTCATCAACATGTTGTGATCAAATATTCAAACATTCATGAAAGTGGAGGCTGTTTTTGTGAGTGGAGAGAGGCATAAAGCTAGATTGACAAAGAAACCAATCTGTCACTGGAGCATAAAACATCTCACCACGGATAGATAGGGTCTCAACGGCTTCATGTTGGGATGGGTCGGGATTTTGTTTAATCCGCGACGGTAATGCGCATACTAATTCATCAAAATAACAACTATTGGTTGAAAAAACTTGTTGTAAACAAAACTGATTATTTGTATTCTAAAATGTGTCAACTGTTTTAATGTACAGTTTTGTTCAATGATTGTTGATAGTTTCATAAATTTTTAACATATTATAAACTCATGATTCTGTATACGATAGAATCCATGGTAGATATAGTGGATTAAAAATAGATCCATGAATTCCACCCTCATTACTAATGACTGGTCCACAGATAATAAATTTGGCAAATATCAAGTTTTTTTTTAATCCAGCTATTTTGAAGTTTGTTTTCCCAGATTAACATTTTTTTACTGAAATTTTAATGATGCTTTGTAACAACAGATTGATGTTTGATGGTAACAAGATCATGGCTACGGCAATTGCGTAGATAGCCACATTATAAAAAGCACGAGTGAAATCGCCAAAATAAATAATAACCATCGTTCAAATATTAAATAGCCTCTTAAAGAACATTTTCTTCTAAATTGAAGCACAGCTCCTTGCTACGAAACGGTATACAGTAGTCAATGCTACTTATAATTATTTTTCATACTTTAAGCGTATATATGAGTGAAAAGAGAGCTCAAAGAGTCTAACGACCAAATATAGTGTTTTATAGAATATACCACATAAAATGTAAACAACATTACCTTGTAGCCTTCTTTAATGAGGGAAGTCCAAAATGTAAATTCAGTTGATCACAAACTTGTCAGCGCAGGTTGAACCACGTAGTTGCACGTCACAGTCGCACATGTACAGTACGTCGTGTACACGGCACGTACACGTTATGTCACGTCCGGTCGGTCGTACAGACGACGCGATACTGTCGCCGCGACGCCTACGACTGGCCGCCCCCGCCATGCGCATGTCCACAGCACTTGTGTAGAGGATTTGCTACTGTTGAGACATTATTGAGGACACAATTTATGAAACAAATAAACTGGACGTTTGACCGAATCATTAAATACTGTTGAACGAGCGTTGCACGTAGATGCGTCACATAAAGAGATTTTTGCGTTAATTTGCACCAATATTTAAGATACCTTTTGATGTGGGCCTTGATTTTGTTTTGGTCACTGATGCGTATTTTGTCTCATTGAGGTATTTTAAGAGTGTCTATAATGAGGCAGAGTATGTATGAATTTAAGATGCCTTAATGAGGTGAAATGCGCGTCGGTGACTAAAACATACAATATTAAGAACAATATGGCAACAAAAGATTATAATAAATGGTATCAGCTATCTGAAACATACTTTCTCCCGTAAGCTTGTCAAACCCATCATGGCACATGGGTAATCAGTGAGAGAAACTTTGATAATTTATTGAGAAAATCTTTAATTGAGAAAAGTTTTAAGAACTTGTAAGCCCCGCAATAAAGGTTGTATCAACCCTTTTGGATTTAAAAGGGCTATAACATACACAAAATTTGAATAATTGGTCAACTGGTTATTTTGAAAATGAATAGATTTTTATGGGGATAATGACAAAAGTTGCAATAAACTTTTAGCAGTAATTTTTGGAGCTATTGGGGTTATACCAACTTGTTATGGTCAAAAGTAGTATATAAAAGATCTAATCAAAATCGTTCAGAACAATTTTTAAAAACATTTGATTCTTTGTTATTTTGCGGATTTTTAGAAAACCATAATAAAAATCAAATAAAAAAGTTAAAAAAAACTCCTGGAGATGCTATGGATTAGTGACCTCAAAATCAAAATCGGACCCCATGTGGGGTCTGTAGCTCTCTGCACATCCACAAAAACAGACAGACACACATACACACAGACAGAAATCTCTTCGAAAACAATGTTTTTTGTTAATGGTGACCCAGAACTCAAACTCGAAAATATTGACGAAAACAATACTTTTTCCATAATTATTGTGGAGGGGGAGAAAGTAAAAAGGTTGCTAAATGATTTTTACTTCATGAAACTGAGTAACACTATAAACTCCAATATTTGTTTCCCAAGATCCAACACCAATTTTATTTTGAGAGCTCATGAAAAAATATCGTAATGATGTAAACAGTGTAGTGTAGTGGGTTTATTATTTTCCCCTCTAGGTATTGTATGATTAAGTGTAGACAATATCCTTTGTTACAAAAGACGATTTCCTTCAATTTGAGAATAGTTTTATTTTTTTTTTATAGTTGGTCTTTTATCTTCAGTTGGGGTTTAAACCATCGATTTATCTTTGGACGATGTATCAAAGTTAAGATTTATTTACGTAAAAAACGTGATCTCCTATATATTACGTGATATAAGGTGATATTCTATGTATCCAATGTGCAATATTATATAATAATAAACTAAATCATTTCGTGATAAAGAATTATTTTAACTGTTTTAAATATGTATCACGTTAAATTATATTCTACTAAAACTAAGTTGAGTGTACTGCTATAGTTCAGGTATTATTTCAATAATAAGCAGGTATTCATTGCTTGTACGAGTAATTTTCGTAAGTGACTATTTTTACTGTTTTGTTGTATAGGCCAGTCAATATCTACATGAAAAAAGGCAAACATCGCAAACGCGCATGTATCTACGATTTTTGTATATGTTGTTAGGTCCCCTAAGAGTAGTTTATACCCAAGTTTGCAACCCTGAAAACCCTGTGCTACTCCCATGATACTTGAAAAACTGTAAAATTCCGGCTCTTTTTTTGTTTTATTGATAAAAACTAAGTGAAGGAAGAGTTTATCAGGTATATGTGCCCTATACTTTTTTAAAGTTAACTAAATTTGCAACAATTGGAACCCAGTTTGAGCCCTTTAAGTCCATTTCTTGCGGATATATAGTTAGTAAACAATAGGAATATTTTTTTAAACATTGAAAGATTATCGGTAGGCTAATTTACCAAGATGCGTACCGGCTGAAGTAATGGTCATAGAGAAAAGTCTTTAGGCAAGATTTTGTAGAGAATTTAATAAGCTTTAATTTAATTCCAAATTGGTGTGTCTAGGCCCTATAGCTTCCTAAAAAAATTAATAAATATTAAAATAGACTTTGCTTTAATGATGTCATCAATGTAGGTACTGACTACTGTTGTTATTTATTTTTTTAAAGAGTGCAAGAATGTGAAATTGACATTTTAAAGATTTAACACAGTTTGAGGTTGGGTTGTCAAATGGTGTTGGGTGGTCTACATCCTCATCTAGTACGATAGGAGTGATGTTGTTGCAATTTTGTCCTTGGCAAAAGAGGCATATAATAGAACACTTGAGCCCAGCCTTTCTGCAAGTGCACGACCCTACGCAGCCTTTTTTGCATTTGCTAGCTACCATTTCAAAGCAGGATGTGAGGAACGGGCTCTACGCACATTGTGACGGGCATTAAACCTTGCTCAATGGTGGTGGCCCATTCCCAGTCACGCGGTTTTTTATCAACCCATAACCATTTTTTCACCTGATGGTAGGTCCTCAAAGAATGATATCTTGCAGCCTCTGTGTGGGGGGGGGGGGGGGGTGAGGTGGGCAAGGTTGACTTTTGCCGTTGCTGCCGATTTTACAAATGCTGTATATCGAGTGTTCAGCGTTCCCTTGTACTCTCCATAGAGGTTCGTTAAAATCTTCTTCCCAGCATTTTCTACTTCTTCCTGGTTGGTGTTTTGGCCAAAGAAAATGCTGTCAAGGTCTATCCATTCGGGGGGTTTTTTAGGACGTTACACCCCTTCATCTTGCTTTGCCAGAAAAGGGCAGATGTGGTGTCACACCTACAAATAGCATGCAGGAACAAAACCATCTCCCGTGGAACATGCATTTCTCCACATGTGAAAGAATTTACACTTTGATCCACCTCTCCCAATTTCTGAAGTACACGTTCGTCTGTCCAGAGCTTAATCCGTTGAGGGGCACCAGTAAGACAAGACGACATCCCCCCCAATGATAAAAACCTGATCGCACGAAGAACTCTTGGAGAGGGCAGTCCTCAATATATCAGCATCGGCATCCTCTTGAGATTGATGTATTTAAATACCATTCATCTCAAATTCAGTACACTACATGGTGATCAGTCGGTGTTTGTCAGATTCATTTGAGAGCATTTTTGCTTTTTGGGACACTTTGATGGGTGTTGCATCAAACAAAATATCACCGCATGAGAGAGAAGTAGAGCGTCACAGGCGTTCAGCTGATTAAGTGCTCTTCATAGCTGCATCTTGAAGGTATCCATCAAATACCACAGCAACGTTTTTACCAAAGTGGTTTAAAGTGGTTACTATGAACGCTTCGTTTTCTGGGATGATGTTTTCAGTGAGCGGTGTAAATGCTGAATAGAAGGAAGATTTTGTGCACTTGCGCATTCCTTCTCCAGTGAATAAGGACAGTGGATTCGGTGTTAGCTCATACGCTAAATGCTGCTTCAATTGTTCATCTGATTGTTTTGTGACGCAGACCCTCTGGGACATGGTAAGGAGATCAACATCAACTCTCTTGATGAATACATTTACAGACGTGGTGCCTGACGTCAAGGTCTTCACCTTGTCCTTTCGTTTAAAAGTCACTTTACCAAAGTTGTTACCAACATTTTGTTTCACTCCTCCTACTCCCAGTTCTTAAGCTAAGTGGCAGTTGATATCAGGACTTCTGACGATACCACTGTGGATGAAAAAGAGGCGATCACTGACTGGGAATGGAGGGTGGGTTTTGAACCAGATCTTTATTTTTTGGTGTCTGCAGTGTCTCTCGCAACTGTTCCGTGGTCAAATCTGTCCACAAACCAGACCAGAACTTATCAGACCGACGTATAGTGAAGGATCCCCCTGAATGTGCGATACTCGTCTGACTTCATGTGCTTTTTAGGCCAAGCATGTATTGAAGGTAGAGTCCAAATCTTTTTAAGAAATACAACCCAAAATACAACATATACGAAAAATATGGTATTTTTATATTTTAAAATTTTTGTGAAACTGTAAGGCCTAGACACACCACTTTGGAATTAAATTAAAGCGTATTAAATTTTCTACAAAATCTTGCTTAAAGACTTTTCTCTATGACCATTACTTCAGCCGGTACGCATCTCTGTATATGAGCCTACTGATAATCTTTCAATGTTTGAAAAAATATTCCTATTTTTTACTAACTGTATATCCGAAAGAAATGGGCTTAAAGGGCTCAAAATGGGTTCCAATTGTTGCAAATTTAGTTAACTTTAAAAAAGTATAGGACACATATACCTGATAAACGCTTCATTTGCTTAGTTTTTTTCAATAAAACAAAAAAGATCCAGAATTTTACAGTTTTTCAAGTATCATGGGAGTAGCACAGGGTTTTCAGGGTTGCAAACTTGGGTATAAACTACTCTTAGGGGACCTAACAACATATAAAAAAATCGTAGATACATGCGCGTTTGCGATGTTGAATGCTGTTATTGACTGGCCTAGTAGTATATCAACAGTTATTAGTCTTAACAATCTTGTAGTTTCAGATATATTTTTTGGACGTCTTATATCTTACCATAAATTTAATTAATTGTTCTCTGGTGTTTTATTTTTTAAAACATTACTGTTAATAATTCTTTACTTTTGTTAATTTACATTTTCACAATACGCTTATAAAATTGTTATTTTAATATTTGACCGTTTATTATCATTCACATTAATTTGTATTTGCAATTATTGGTTTGATACTACATGCAGTTGTAAGTAACTTATTCTATTACCGGTATGCTTCTTGTTATTCTTTGATTATTGTATTTATACTTTGTAGTGTTACATGTATTTAACATTCGACTGAAAACTCAACAAAAATAATATGTTATGTACAGGCTTCTATGATTTCGCTGTAAATAAAACATGTGATTGTAATTTCTTCCATTTGTTTTAATTTTCTGTTTATATTTTGTTGTTATTTTGTCACCAGGATAGCAACCCATAAGATCCATGTATATTTTTTTAATTTTCGAATTAAACTGTTGTGTTATTTTGAGCCTATTTTAATTTATAAAGGGATTCTGTACATCCACAGGAAAATATCTTTCAAACAGTATGCATAGATTTTCCCTGCAATGCAGACGAGCTGAGAAAAAAGGTTTTGAAGGGGCATGCTTGCCTATTAATATATAGATTCTAGCTATAACTTAATTACGAGTGTAAATTTTGTCATTCAAGTCATATAATACAATTTCAATATTTTTTATTATACTTGTAGGTTGAAATCAATTATGAAAAAGATGTTCTATTATACAGTATTAAATAAATAGACCAATAAATCGTGAAATAGCTATCGTAGCCAAAGAGCTAACCTTGCTTCATGTTTCCTCCTAAAATGTTCATTGGTATTTTTTTTCCTAGGACGCTAGGCAGGAGCCTGGGATTGTTTTTCACATTAAGCTAGACCTAGGGGTTGCGGCATTATCACTTATATAAAATCAATTGGTGACTTGGCGGGAATCGAACCCGGGACCTCAGGGACTGAAGTCCCGCGCTCTAACCCCTACGCCAGCTCGCTCCCCCATTGGTATTAACAAAATAAGATATTTATATACCACTTTCCATGATAAAATTTCTAAATTAACTTTACAATTCTTCTGTAAAAAAGTGACTCAATACATTGTACACATATACCTACTATTAACTTGTAGTTACACACAAAGTATGCCTGTACTCTATAACGATAACGTTTATTTCCAAAAGATATAAAATTCAACGTTCAGAATGTTCAGCGTTCAAATGTTCAGAATAAGATAAGCGAAAGTAAGTTTGTCAGTAGTAAAAGTAAATCCGTCTCAGCAAACACAGCCTTAGGCGAGGCAGCTTCGGTGAAGGAAAACGACTGACTTAATGGACTTTGCTGAAGAACTAATAAAAGTCCTATAAATATATTTTCTGCGGTAATCTTTTATCTTCAAGTAAATTTACCCTGCAAGTGATATCATGTGAAAGTAAAGTGTATTAAAATGTATTTATTTATTAATAATAAGATGTGCGATGCTGATAGAAGCTATTCACTAACCTTTCAGTCCAAATTCTAATCTGTTATGTGTTCAAGAACACATCTATGATTTTGAAAACTGTATTATTTACCCAAAAATAGGAGCAGTGGTCCGCGATAGACGCTTCTGACAAAATAGACTAACCTGGAACAATACAAAGCAGCTAACTCCAAATTATATATTATTAGACATATGTGCTCCATATCTAACTTGGGCGTTAGACGTACCAGCCGCTTCTAGACGAACAGGTATTTATTAAAAATTGTTGGTATTTCCATAATTCAAGAATTACCAAAGGTCCTTATTAAAAATAACAAAAAATAAACACAATTACAACATAAACAACAATAAAAATCGCATTTACACATAAACATAAAACAAATTTAGTTATTAGTAACATATTTCCAAATTCAGAAGCAACCAAGAACAACTTTTTGTGGATATTTTATTTTTGGGATTGAAAACTTAACAAACTTAGGCGCAATCTATGAACCTAAGCGGAAGCTTGATACCTACCAAATATTTGTTTATTATTTCTTGTTTCATACAAAATTCATTGACCAAAACGTCTCTCTTGTGCACTATGTACCACTTAACATTACTTTTACCACTGTATATATTTCTTAAATTATTGGTAACTAATTTTTTCCCCTTTTTAATATCTCTGAAGTAAATTTACTTCAACAATATGAATCAACAGTGTATTTGAAATGATTGAACCCTGTGTTAATTTTACGCAAAATCAATATAGCTATGAATGAATAGATAATTTTAAATTCGTTAAAATGATTAAAGTTGTGAAATCCTACAGAGGGGGGAGAACGCCGCTAAGAGAACCCTCTCGTACAAAAATCTCGCCGACCAATCACATTCTTGCCTAAGGCTGCCTCGACAAATTTAATTTTCCTTCTGAATGCACTCGTCTCTTCTCTCTTTGAATTTGATAAATAATTCTTATCCTGAATATTTAAAACATCGTGCAGATTTATTAAACATGGTAAAATATCGTGTATCGTACCAGTTAATACTCGATTTTCTATAATTAATTACGTTTCATTATACACTTCACAGTTTATGAAATATTTTTATGTTATGAAATGGGGTTATCAAAGAATAAAATCCACTTTACAATAGCGTAAAGACCTACTATGTTACATACCACTCTTAAATTTGCACTTATTCAAGTACAGATAACTCCAATGTGATAAGTAATTCAATACCATGCACACAATCTAAAATATATTTTCTCATTGATTATTAGTTAAGTTTTAATGGTGAAGAAAAGTGCGATTAAATATTTGTAATGTAGTAAGATATATTAGGTATATGTCAAAACCAAGGAGCATGTATATCTCACATTCCCCTCATTTTGGTAAAACTTTTTAAGTCAATGAAAATAAAATATATTTGTATGGCCTCGTAAATTAAGATTCCGAATTAAGGTGATTATGAAATAACAATTTCAATCTTTGTACAAAAACAAGGCACCTTACTCTTTTGCAACTGGTTTTTTTATTGTTTTTATTGCAAAACATTTAAAAATGCCTATGCATAAACCATACTATAAAACATATTTTACGAAATAATTTTTAATGTGTGTGTTTTAACAATAATTAACTTTGCTAAAAGCATGGGTCTTGAACAAGTGTTTTTTACCTTCTTCTCAAAATAAATCTAGGTTTTATAAGATGGAAAGATAAATAACACAAAACAAGAATAGGTTAATAAAATAACTTAAGTTCTGTTGACTATAACTGTTCAATATTCATTAGCAGGCCAGCTGATCATTGTGAGAGAGATATAGAGCATATTGCAAAATCCCCTCATGGCCGCAACAATACAATAATACAAATTTAAAAATAATGTAAACATCCCCTTCTTTAAAAACTGTGCTTTTTACCTTCTTCATACCTTTTTGTGTAGCTATTTTATTATTTTCTCCTCTTATATTGTTTCATTCAATTCACTTTTCTTTGTTTAACAAATTAACCACTTTATTTTGAATTTAAGTTGTGTATGTGATAAAATCTAAACTCTAAAATTTTTATTTGAAGAATATGTCATTTCTCCAGAAGAAACATAGTCGTACATCCTCTACCAGGCCTTCCAGAACATCATGTGTGGTAACTTAACTACTTAACTGTATATAAATTGAAATCAAAAGTCCAAAACATAATTTTTTTGTAACCGAAATTTAATTAATCATCCCTTCTTATACAGTCCACTTTATTTGTAAACAAGCCTTCTTTAGGATTACTCAAAGGAACTCAAAGTTGAATTGTCTATACTGCAATGTTTATTTTATAGTTCTAAGTGAATAGGAACTTTCGAGCTACTTAGTTCCAAGGTAGTGGAAATTCAAAACAGTCCCGATTTTCTCTCATGGAAGATTCATTGGTTCACCTTACTGTTGATCATGTATCAGGATCAGAGTATATCTAAGCAGGCTCTTTAGATTCTTTAACTATTTCTTACGATATTTGTAAGTTAAATCTTGTTGACTACTTAAAGGTCAAGATACACAGTTTAGGTCATTAAAGTTAAATTGTAATCCAATTCACTTTTAATTATCACTACTGTCTTTCTAAAACATAACTAAATAGCTTATTCCCTATATGGGAAATTCGCTAACATAAAAGAAAAAATGAATGTAAGAGTTATCCACAAAATTTGCTACATAGCAAAAATGTTAACATTTTTAACTATTACTGTTAAGCTTCATAAAGATAAAAAGATCAAGAATACAGGGAAGTAAAAATAACAAAGTTGTGAACTTAATGTTGAATGATTCTATTTTGAAAGTTTTTTACCTAAGAACAGAACTATTTCATGACAAGAGGAGAATGTGGGCATTACATGTCCGAGGCATCAAGAATTTTACAAATGGTCGAGTATATTATGTAATCACCCCTTTTCACTCATGTTTTGAACGTTACCTTTAGCTTCACTACAAAGACTAATTTTATGTCCTTGTTAAAAATAGATATTGGAATATTTCTTTCCTAGATTTCATTTAGGAATATTTCAAAACTTAAGCTTTTTTATGTGAGACCATCTATTTTAAGCCCAAATTTACATTGATTGAAAAGTTTTTGTTGAAAAGAAAATTAATTTGACAATAACAAATATTTTTTGTTAATGTCGGAAAGATCCAAAAGATAGTGAACACTGATTTTGCATATTGAACATTCATTTTTGTGTAAGAAAACAATGTTATGATGAACTTTCGCAGGTAATAAACATATGTAGTGTTGCGATTTTTTTTTCAGATTTTACTATGAGCTTTGGAAGTATTCTGGCTTGAATTTATTATTGAGACATTTAAATAATAATTGTATTCCATTGCAACATACTATCGCCATAGTGCAGAGTTAACCAAAAAAAATGTGTTTCTCTAAGAGCTTTATCTGATCATAGAGACTACCTAGAGTCATGCAAATGTGCGATTAGAACGGTTGAAGTTCATTGGTAACACATTATAAATTAACTGTAATTTCGACTTGTGTGTAAACGTCACGTTCTATTAATAATAAATTACATGAAAACCACACGTCATGTTAACCCATAGCACGCGAAAATATTTGAGTAATATTTTATGACATTGGGCAAAGTTGTGAAGTGTTATATTATTTCCAGTCAACGGTGATTCTGAAATTCGACAATCATGGATCTTATGTTGACCTTGTCAGATATCATCACATAGACCTGATGTAATATTAACCCTACAACTTTCATTCACAATACTGACCAATTTCAAGACACGAAAGAGAACACTATTTCTTCACGAATAAAATCCGACGCTGGAAAATGAGCAAGAGTCGAAGAGTCACTTCTGGCCCGTGTAAAAAGAATTGTAACATCATAATGCACCGTTGTCTAAGCTAATAAACAAAATGATAATAACACAGGCTACATTTTTACCTTTATAAATCATCTACCAAAATTATTTACGTCAAAGTCGATGTATAGAAACATACAACACGACACTTAAAACATAAAATAATTTTTCGTCATACTGCAGCAATAACAGCCATTTCAATACATGCTTTGCGGGTGGGTCTTAAGTGGCTCCTCTACTCCCTAGGGAGTAAACCCCCTTTTTAGTCCCTAGGGAGTAAAAGTCAGCTTTTGTAAACCAAGGCCACACTAAAAAAAGTTTTTTTAGTGTAGCCTTGTGTAAACTCAAGTTGTAAGCTTCGATTGTAATCTATATAATTAATACGCTACATGAAACTTTGTCCGTTGAACTCCTCCGCCATTTCTTAACCGATTTTATCCATTGATGTCTCATTGGAA
This sequence comes from Macrosteles quadrilineatus, assembly GCF_028750875.1. Taxonomy (NCBI): domain Eukaryota; kingdom Metazoa; phylum Arthropoda; class Insecta; order Hemiptera; family Cicadellidae; genus Macrosteles; species Macrosteles quadrilineatus. The sequence continues at coordinate 80,166,095 of NW_026542596.1, forward strand.
AGAGCGTGTCACGTAGATTTGCAAACTGACCTTACATTTTTGAAAAAGTCCCTTGGGCTCTGCCCCAGTGGCTGTTAAAGTTCCCATGTTATCCTTATGAAGAACATGATTGTTTACATTTTGATCAGCTGTATATTTTAATTGCTGTTATTTTTCATTTCAAAGTCTTTTAAACTCATCGGAAATTGTGATGACTTTTATTTGTTTTTAAATAACTCCTTTACTTCTTTGCAATTGCTCGATTTCGAGCAACGTGTTTACTAGTCAATTCAATTGCATGTATCGGTTAATTTAAAGCTATTATAATTGTTGCATTCTTTTTAATAGTTCGACATATCGATAGTATAAAGTACACCAACACAATCGAAATATTCGAAATGATTGAATCACTTACAAAACAGCTGCTTGTTTGCATTATCAAAATTTAAAACAAGGAAGTCGGTTTGAGAGGTTTTCTTTATATGAAAAGTATTTTCGTATTTTTAACTTCGTTTGCCCTAATAAGTGTACAATATGACGAAAAATATAGATCATCACATGGGCATAGGTCACAGGTGTCTTTTCGCCCTAGTGATGAAATTTAATACTAAATGACGCAACTATTTTTAATCGATAAGACAATACAGGGTGTTCAAAAAATGTGGGGACATATTTTACCTAGTAATTCCTTGGGTCAAAATAAAGATAAAATCAGGAATAACGTTATTTCCAAAATCACTTTGTTAACCAGATATCCATCATTTTGTATTTATTAAATAAACATTTTTATATCTTTTAATATTTTCAACCGATCTTTATGAAACTAGGTATGTATGTTAAGGAAGGAGAGACCCGTGTTAGAAAAAAAGTTCATCTCGATTCAAACTAAAATTTTAAAATTACGGCCATTAAAAGTCTTTAAACCTAAATTACTCGAAAATAGTTGGGTTTATGAAAAGAATTTCACGTACACTTTTACTTAGCATTGTTAATTATCTATCAAACGATACCATGTTCAAAAAGATCAAATAATAAAATGCTGAAATATTACGATTTTTAGTTGTAAAATGGGGTTGAATAAGGCAGAAGCTAGTCAGGTTTACCCCATTTTACAACCACTACAAAATCTTAACATAAATTTTTTTATCTTTAAACTTTTTCAACCGATCTTTATAAAACTTGGTATGTATGTTAAGGTAGAAGAGACCCATGTTAGAAAAAAATCATCTTAATTGATTCTGTTGGTGAAATTAAAGTTAATGAAAGAATAAATTGTTATAAACTCTTTTATTTTCTTACAAACACAACACAGAAAATATATTTAGTAAACAACAGCATATGTAAAATGTAAAAACACATGATGGTCCACCACTAATCCAGACTAGATGAGTTGGGTTGCAATATTCAACATCCCCCCTTTTTTAAACTTAAATTACTCAAAAACGGCTGATTTTACGAAAAAAAAACGCCATGAACACTGTTAATTACTATTTTTAATTTCCTATCGAACGATATCAAGTTCAAAAAGATCGAAAAAGAAATAGCTGAAATATTATGATTTTTAGTTGTGAAATGGGGCAAACCTGACCTGCTTCTGCCTTATTCTACCCCATTTCACAAACAAAAAAACTTGTATAACTTCTAAAATGAGAAGAGTATCAAAGACGAGGTAGACAAAAATGTTTCATAATCGCGATAGAAAATTCCGGTGGCGATTTCACAAATGACGTCACATTACTGAAGCATCAACTATTCTGCAGTTATCTAGGCCATCCACATAACAAGCAGTTATTGATGTCCCTGTGTGCTGGAGATTGCAAACACTGGTCATATCCTCAAACAATAGAGAGCTGGATATTGGCCTGTGATGATCATTTGCTTGTTTATCAAATAGTTCTATATCTATAGGTTGGTTCAATAGCTAAAGTAGATGATCGACACAGTTTTTCTGCTGTTAAAACAGAAAGCAACTTATGATAATATTTTAGGTGTTTTGAACAAACTTCAGGCAGAAGTATAATTATCAACAATTCAATTGTCATACTAAAATGTTTAGTCTCATGTAAATAGTTTAGCAATTAAAAATAAACTTGATACTTAACATTTAATTTATATACGAACTGATAAGTATTGTAAAACATCAACACACAGTAACGTTAAAACTTAAAAAGAATACGATACACTAAATGTTTCATCAATAATAATATACAAAGTAATCAAGCAAAAGAGTAATAAATGGGTTAAAACAAATTTTATTCGAGGTATGAGTTCGTTAGGGCACACCAACATACATATTTATAAGCCTGATGAAGCCACTACTTACTTTACATTACTTTTATGCGCTCTTGTAGTGAACTGTGTATGTATAGTCTGTAACTTCTAAATATTAGACATTCCATAAATTACCTAATTAGTAAAGGTTTGTTAGATTAATTTTGAAAGAATTTAGGTTATTAGCTTCATCTTCTGATAACCTAGATCTCAATATTGTACTGTAATGTAGCATGTTGCTGTAATGGAGGTAATAAATTATACATATGTTGCCCATTGGTAATTATATATTGCTAAGTGTCTCTATTTAGTACTTTTCAGATCTTAATTAATGGTAATATGCATATTAGTTATAATTTTCTGCTTGTTTTCGAATGGAGAGTCATACTACAATCTAAAATAGAAAAACTGTGTATTATTATTGACTTTGCAATTGATGACTCAATGGCTAGTTATTTGGTTACTTCATTTTATAATGTTAATAGTGAAAATAGTTATAGCATAGAATAACCAACACAAATAGATCTCTCATCCCATTATAAATTTTAAAGCTCGCTTTTCGTGTATATTTTATGTTGGTGACACTGATTGCTAGTGTTGTTTCCATTATTTTAGGGTTAACTTCATGATTTGTGTTTTACTGTTTGGTTATATAACTAGGAGACGAGTTATTGTTTATGATTAGATCGTTTAATTTGGTTAAACGAGGTCTTAAATTACTGAATTAACAAAAAAATTGTATATAAAACACGACCTCTACAGTGTACCGGACAGAACTAACAATAAAATTGTTTTAAGCTGATCCACAAGGATGGAAAGAGTATGTTTTATTTATGGTTATAGTCAATTAATTTATTGTAAACTCTACATAAATAATTTGTACTGTATAATTTTTTCTCCTCTAAAACGCAACTTTGCTTTTTAGAGTATGAAAAGCAGTGTATTGAATACTATCGATATTTTTGGAGCTAACAATTTTTAAAATTACTTCTAGTTGATACATTTAAATACTTTCTTAAAATGAACAAATCTTTGTAAAAATCAAGCCGCAGGGCGAAAAATCCAAATAAAGCCCTGATAATGTGCAAAATCTGTGTAGCTTATTTAGTTTTCGTGTTTGACAGGATTACAACTGAGACCTGTACTACTTATTTTCCGCATTTTTTACCAATAAACCAACTACACCTGCAATCAATTAGTTTTAAATCTCAAGGGCACTTGTAAGCTAAGAGTTTTACCATTGTATAGATAATTTTTGCAGAAACGGCACAATAAAGAGTGAAGTTTATTACCCTATTAAAGGTTATAGATCAATTTTGTATGATGAGTTTCAATCATTGAGGCAAATGTAATGTTCGTCTCGATAAAGCACTAATGAGACCAAATGGTTCACTCTATTATTAGCTGAAACCATTATGCTAAACCCACACAACAGTGAAACGGAAATGATACATGTTCAAACAATACATATTCTTGTGTATTACTTGTTAGATTTATCAGTTGTATGTTAATATAGATAATCAAATACTCAATTAGTGATAATTTTTTATATGTTTTTCGTTATCTTGTTTGGTTGTTAGTCCAGTCAATGAATGATCCAAAAGTAGGTGTAGAGTGCGTGAGCAGGCAACTAAGCGATTCCTTCAGAAACTTGTTCAGGGGGCTTAGGGTGTTAACATACCAAAAGTCCTGACTCCTAGGTGGTGAGCCAAGGGGTGGAGGGGGGGAAAAGGGGGGGAAAAAGGTACGCATTTTGGGTTTTTTGATTATATCTCGAAAACTATCAACTTTTTGTATACTATAGTAAATTATAAAATTGAAGAAGATTAAATTTTCTACAAGAAAAGTATATAATGTGTTTATTTTGGTTCAACAGATTACGAGTTATAACTTATTTAATTGATATCTTATTAAAATACTCCTTCCATAAGAAATACATGTAAATTAGTATGCGAAATGGGGCGAATCCTATTCGCCCAAAGGAAATATAACTGATATTCTGGAAATATTGACAAAATTTCCAGTAATTTGACACTTTAATCATTACATTTTGTCAAAAATTAAAGCGAGGGTGAGCGTTTAAAAATGGGATGATTTAAGGTTTTTTTTTATATTTCCAATAAAAAACCACCAAAACTCGAAATTTTGTTACCTCGCCCTCGCCTTAATTTTGGATCAATTTTAATGATTAAAGTGTCAAATTACTGGAAATTTTGTCAAGATTTCCAGAATATCATTTATATTTCCTTTGGGCGGATAGGATTCGCCCAATTTCGCATACTAATTTACTTGTATTTCTTATGGAAGAAGATTTTAATAAGATATCAATTAAATAAGTTATAACTCGTAATCTGTTGAACCAAAATAAACACATTATATACTTTTCTTGTAGAAAATTTAATCTTCTTCAATTTTATAATTTACTATAGTATACAAAAAGTTGATAGTTTTCGAGATATAATCAAAAAACCCAAAATGCGTACCTTTCTCCCCCCCCTTTTTCCCCTCTCCACCCCCTGGCTCACCACCTAGGAGGCAGGACTTTTGGTATGTTAACACCCTAAGCCCCCTGAACAAGTTTCTGAAGGAATCGCTTAGTTACCTGCTCACGCACTCTACACCTCATTCCTTGACTGGACTATGTCTATTGAATTAAAACATTGAAAACACTTTTATGTGAGGGAGTTTTAAAAAACGGAGACAATTCTTCTAACTGAGTTTCATAATTTCTTCGACGCATTTCTAAAGTAATAGTCTAAAGTAGTGTGAGACACTATTATCTAAACTATCTTTACTGAATTATTCCAAAACTACTTGTAAAGTTAGAATCAAATAAAAATCTCCTATGGATTCAGTTAATTATCAGATCGAATTCCCACATTGCGTGATCATACTCAGGGGAAATTAATGATGGATTTTTCCGTTGTCACGATACCTTGAATATTTAAAATTCGCTTTTATTGTTTCTAGCTATTATGATTGCTTGACACATACCAGTGCACGTGAAACTAATAACATTAATATTAAAACATAAATTTTTGAATTGTTCGCAATCGCAAGGCTTATGAATTGTTTAAAAGCTTTTAAATGTATGAAATCAAAATGTAGGACCTTACATTTAAAACAACGGCTCAGGAAGATTTATATTTCTAATTGTAAGTTTCCTGGTTTTTTTTTTTTAAGTTTAAAAGTCCTCAAATTTTGTAAAGGTACATCTTTCTACATACATAAGTAATGCTTGACCATGACATTGGGGGGTGTTAAGTATTTATTGCATTATAGCGGTTCACTGAATCAATTGTAAATCTTAACTTAGATAACTTCTTAAGTTATTTACCGTAAACATAATTAACTTTTTTTTTAATTCAATGCACTTAATAGTGCAATGAAATGTGAAAATTTCGTAGACCACGAAAGCTGGTCATTATTAAAATACAAACTACTCAAAGACAAAATATCAAAGGTTTTTATGAAAATAAACCAAACATTGCATTCGTAGCTTTATAACATTTATGGGCCTAAACACGTGAATCCTATTTGGTTGTCAAAATATTGATGCAGGTAAATAATATAGAAAATATTAAAAGTTTTAGTCAAACAGCTGGTGACGCAGTGCAGCCAACTGTGGCAAGATATAAGGCTACATCGTGCTGCGTGAGTTGTCGTGTATCATAATAACGTATAACTAAGTGGATCCTCTGTAAAATCAAGTTTTTTTATGGAACCTGTTTCATTATTATCAGTTGTTAAACTTATTTACCCCGCCATACAGGTGACTATTTTAAAGAATTTTCTATGTTATAAGTTGAACTGAACATATAATACATAAATTGTACAAGGAAAAATTAAAAAGTAAGCAAAAGTATTAGTACCCAAACCTAATACAGTATTTTTACAAATTGTTAAAATTTTTTAAGTTCAAAAATGTATAATTTTATTCCTGAAGCATAAACAAAACGTATAAGTTTAAGTTTTTGGTATCAAACGATTGAAAATATGGCTTTTGTTCAATGAAAATCTAGGTAGATTTTCTTATAAAAATCCAAGCATAATATTTTAGTTTTTCAATATAGCTATAATATGGACAGAAATTGTGTTTACAATTTTTTAGGTTCAAAAATGTATAATTTTATTCCTGAAGCATAAACAAAACGTATAAGTTTAAGTTTTTGGTATCAAACTATTGAAAATATGGCTTTTGTTCAATGAAAATCTAGGTAGATTTTCTTATAAAAATCCAAGCATAATATTTTAGTTTTTCAATATAGCTATAATATGGACAGAAATTGTGTTATTGAAATAAACATTGAATTTGTGTTATTGTGCCGTGGCATTCCATTTATAAATATTTTTATTGGTACTGTGTTTCATGTTTATTAATATGTTAGTACTTTTGCTCTGACTCTTCATAACGATGTTAATTTTAAATGATGGAACCTCTATAAAGGCTTTCCTTCAGAGGTCTTATATATATATTTTTTTTTTTAAGAGGTTGGCGGCCTCTTTTAACCTTGCATTTGCCCGTCCACATAGACTACAGATCTGTGCGTGGAACGTATCCAGCAAAGCAAGGGGTGAGCCGGTACAGTACAAAGGTGAACTGTACTGATAAAAGTTAGTGGCAGTGACTAGGATCCGAACCCACGACACTACTGCCTTGGGCCCGAAGTCCGCGACGACACCAACTGAGCCATCGACTCACCAAAGTCCTTCATCCTCATCATTTTGAGGATGATTATGTTATAATGTTAGTTACACTCTTTGTATTGGTTATATTTTTTGTTGTAAATTCAAAACCGTAATTACCCGTAGCATTTTTTGGGAAAAAGTCTATTCTATGTAACGTGATTATACACTAAATTATCTATTTCTTTTAGGTAATACCATTGATAAAACATGCTCCCTTACTTACTTGTGTTGGTGATACCTAACGTCACTTCACTACGAGTGAGCTCTTGAAATCATTATGCTTTTAAAAGACAAATTTACAGGCTAAGAAATTTTGATTTCCAATAATGAAGGTCTAATAAAATAAAATAGACAGTGGCGGTACAAGTATAACACTTCCTTGATGACCACCCTGACTTGAGACTTCATCGAGAGGCAAGATTAAGCTAGGGAAATCACAGAACTTTACCTACACAAAAAATATATTTGCAAATCACATTTTATCGACGTTCAATTAAAGATTATAATTAAATAAAACTAATACTATGTTTTTGTGATCATTAATATAACAGCTATTACGAATGTGAAATTTATTTTTATATGCATTTACTGTTATTATAATGTTATTCGAACCAAAGTTAAGAGAACATATTTTACATACAGAACATCACTAATTATTAGTATAACTGTACTGAAGTTATGAGTAGAAATATGTATAACCAAGGTTACCTCAATTGTTATGTAAGTTTTATAATTTTTCAAATGGTTGTAAATCAATATTTTTGTCCCAAAATTTTATTTCAGAAAATCAATAGGTCACTTAAGTTGATGTTCTACTGAATGCGATACCTTAAAATAAACTTGACTTAAGATACTTAACCATTGCTACCTTTAATATATCTTAAGCTTTTCTTATGCATTTCCTCCCACTTTTCTATTTTCTTCTTTCTCTATCCGCAAAAACCTTAGAAGTTGGCATTCGTTTATAACTGCAAAGCAGACCACCATTGGCAGCTAAGCTATGTCAGCTTATAAGAAGATAAGGTGACCTTGAACTTTATTGTCGACAATAATCAAACCAGTAACACATTAACGTGACCACGTGTGAACTTCGTGACCACGTCACACGTGAATAAGTGGCGTGATTGTGTACTTGTTAGGTGTAAAGCGGAGGTTTTGTTTAAAACTCGATTTAAAGTTATCGGTCAAATTATCCTAACTAGTTTGTGACAAAAAAGAAAACCTAATACCTAGTAATCGACGGAACATATAGTGCCAGATAAGTTGAACACATGTAACAAATTATTTTAAAAAGATAGTGTAACGTATTTTGCATATACTTTTTGTAGCTAAACTAAAACTCCATTAGTTTGGTTTGTTTGCTCTTAATACTTCGGAGTGTATAACATTAGATAATTTAAATATATCACTTTAATAACTCAGTGAAGCATCATTAGGTGTTATTTATGTTGGATGTTAATGCACGGTGATATATATATATCCTGACTACCGTTGCAATTCTCATAGCCCAGATGTTTCTTTGACTATACAAATTTGAAAAGTATAGTGGACATAAACATCTGGGTCCTTGCTATCATAGAATTATTTCCCCCCAACATTAGACACATAAGATAGCCAATATGTCATTAGACACATAACATATTATTGGCTCCGTTGCCAGGACATAGATTACCTGCTCATGTTTAGAACCATCAAAAAACTGCTTCATTGAAAAATATATTTTTCAAATGGACTGCCTCAATCAATACCTGAAACAGTAAAACAAAATAAACAGTCAGAACTTGTTTTTATTTGGCTTTCAACGTTTAACGAGTATTGAGTTGTTAGTTTCAACATTAACTAAAGTGTCTTCTGTTTACTAACAGGACACTCAGATGTCACAAGTTTCCAAGTGTTGCCAACCAACCATAACAAATGACTCTGTGACGTGCTAAGAGTTTTAGAGTTTCACTTTATTAGCATAGAAACTTATGTTGCTGCAGTTAATAACTGTACTCTTACAACTTGATTGGTGAGGAATTAATAAGGCTTGTGTGTGAAACTGTGTTTACAAAGCTCCGAAATTATTTATGTTTGAAATCAATACGTGTCCAACATTTCTTTTAAGTTTATGATACGAATTAACAACAACATTCAATTTAAAATATACCTGACAAAGTGATATGTACCAATTCCCTAAAATGTAATAAGAAACCTTAAAACTATGTTCATAAATTGTGTTCCTGTTTTTACATAGGAAATGTGCCTATCTAGTCCACGTTAGCACTGCTTGATATTGGTTGTGGCGTCAAGCTATTCTATTTCGTAGTTCACCTTAATAAGATTTGAAGTCGATTGATTTAAGTCGTCTACTTTTTAGGGGAGTTGTATGTGTTATTCAACGCCTTAAATTATTTCAGTTAAAAGTAATTGTGTACAAAAAAGTATAATACTTTGAGAGCTATTATGCAAGGTCTTTCAATTTTAATTATCTTAATCGAAAAAAACATACAACCAATTGCGATACAAAGCCACTTATTTAGCACTTCATAGGATAGCGGAGCATTGTAAAAGTACATTACCAATTTGTAAGATTTTATCAATTGGAAATAACTTAAAGCTATGTTCTTTAAAGCGAAAGCTGAGAACACCCTTCAAAGCTTTCTAGAGATTCTATTATGTCTCTATATCAGGTATGGAAAGAATTCTATTACTGAAAGTTTCAAATGACGCAAGTAAATCTAAGATTATAACTTACGATAACAAGGTTTACTACCCTGGTACTTCTTCTGTATTCGGGCAAGCTATTTTACACAATTTCCAATTCTGCAGGACCAGTTCTTTAACTTGGCATAGTTTTATCCAATACTTATCATACTTTAACAAACATTTCATTTTGTTTACACTAACTTTTGAATCCTTAGTAAAAAAAACGTTGAGTAGAATATCTTTTGCCAGGCTTTCGTGTGTAGTCAATCTATGAATTAATAAGTTTTTGGAAGTTTTACAATTTCACGAATAAACTTTTACACAAAGACCAAATCCTAAAACTCCTTGTGACTAAACCAAAAAAAAATTGAAATGCAAAACATAACTATGAAAAAGGTTAGTCAAATTTAAACCCCTACTCGCTGTGATATTTCTGTTTGCATATCAGTATTAAATTAATATAAAACTTGGAATAGAAACACATGCTATCTACAGTATAACTTGGTGGAATCGGTTTTGAAGTATTACATTCTCGTAAGAGTTTTCGAAAGTTCAAAGTTCTGCATGAAGTGTCTGATATTGCGTTGTATGTACACATAGAATGCGAGAAATAACATTGAACCCGGGGCTGTTTGATAATGTGAACACCTTTGCATTAGGATCCTTATGAGGGCAGTAAATATAGTCCCTTACATTTTTTTTACCAATATTAGGTATAGTTTAATGGTTATAATGAATGATTTTGCAATAAAATATAATGAATTACAACAATATTTTATTGTAAAAGGATGTAGTTGTATAAAGCACACAATCATTAAACCACAATCGAATACATTTTTTGTTTTGAGAGAAGGAAGTTATTAGGCCCTTAATTAATATCGATAGTATATATTGAGGAATTGCAAATAAAAATTAAAATGTGGTTTAATCAGGTCATCTACACGAGTCATTAATAAATACAGAGACAATATATCAAGTATCTAATGAGAGTATGAAACATATTTTAACATTAATTAATTGTATTTCCTTTTATCCACATTTACAAATTATACAGGGTGACAAAAAAGTCTGGAAACGGCTTGATATCTTTTTAACTAAATTCGTTAGAAAATTCAAACCTTTTTACATCAACTTATATGAATGAAAACTACTTTTTGCAAGCATTACCATTTGTTTAACTTCACAGGGGACGGCCCATGAGGAGAAGTACATAATATTTAATGTAAGCATAGGTTGATATGCACATCATTTTAAAGGTCTGATTAAGTGGAGTTCATTGCCGGAAACCGCGTCAAAAAAGGTTCATCCGTTACGAAATGGCGGCAGTCCAAAGTTCTTGCGGAATATACCTGCACAGGTAAAATACTCATAGTAAACATAAGCCGGGAAATCTGAAAACCGGTTAAATTTGTTTTGAAGATTGAATAAACTTAGTCTGTGAGCTATTTTACTTTAAAATACAGTTTCATCTCTCAAGGTAATGTTTAATAAGAGTATTTACCAATACTAAGGCCTTTGAAGGTATTTCCCGCAAGAACTTTGGACTGCCGCCATTTTGTAACGGATGAACCTTTTTTGACGCAGTTTCCGGCAATGAACTCCACTTGGCCAGACCTTTAAAATGATGTGCATATCAACCTATGCTTACTTTAAAGATTAGGTACCTACTCCTCATGGGCCGTCCCCTGGTGAAGGTAAAAAAATGGTAATGCTTGCAAAAAGTAGTTTACATTCATATAAGTTGATGTAAAAAGGTTTGAATTTTCTAACGAATTTAGTTTAAAAGATATCAAGCCGTTTCCAGACTTTTTTGTCACCCTGTATTCTGTTTAAGCTATAATATGATGTTAAAACAATTATAACAAATGTCTGGGTAGTTGAGTGGTTACAGCGCTTACTTCTAATCTGATGGTAGCTAGTTCGATTCCCAACGAGATCGTGTCCAGACCCAGATGCCATTTGTCATCGGGATATGAATTAATGATGCTAACAAAAAAGGCCAACGTAGATAATAACAAGACCAGGGTTTGGACCGTCCCCTTACAAAATGTAAAATATGCCAATGGCAAAATACACAAAAAATATAAAATTAAAAACATTAAAAATCCATCTTATTACACAACTTCTATTATAAGTTAATATTTCGTCCTAATCTAGGGAATAAACTGGCTACGAACCTCTGTGATAACCATCACGTTTTACGTAACCAACCAACTGAAACAACTTACAAACATTTGTATCCAACCGGGACACATCGGTAACGACTCTATATTGGCTATAATCAACCCCCCTGTGTTATTTGTTTTGAGTTATGTGAACAATTTCTAACATTTGTTACCGTTTCTCTTTCTTTCCTGCCTGGCCTAAAATGCCCATCTCTGATACAACACGTCAGATTATACATGATTATATTGTCGCTGTATCCTTGTGCACGTAATATCGTATGGATTGTCGAGGAGTAAGTTCTATAAAACAGTAATGGTCCATGTTTAAAAATATAGTTGTATCTTGAACTTAATCACTATACTACCCTGAACCGTTTTTAGTAGAACCGCGTTTTTTTGTAGAGTTATAACTACAATTAAGCCTCAAGCTCTAGCCAATAAATAAGAGTTGTTTCAAAACGTCTATCTTTAGCACTAAGCAAACGTGTCGATATGCTAATGTGGTAGAGAAATATGTAAGTCTTAAGGTTCTTCTAAAAAATCTAATTTGCCCTTACATTGTTAAAGACCTATGACAGATCTCCTTGTTTAGCCACTATCAACTCCCACAGCGCTGTGTCTTTAGAGTCATGTAAACACTTAATTCGAAGATACTCTTTTCCGTACTTTTCTACTAATCTTAAACATGTCGTTATTTGCCGATCTCCTAACCTCTTGGTAAGGAGAATACTATTTTATTAGTATTCTTATAAAATAGTTTCTCATGCACACTTATATAAGAAATAGTCATGCTTTTATGGATAGCCACATAGTATTTTTAATTAATACAAACCGTACAGTATACTATCTCCAAGAGGGAGTAGTTGAAAGTTACTAGGTAAAGTTAAACCCTAGGAGGTGAGCTGAAAATTGCCTCCATATTTGTGTCTTTCAACCCTCCAGGGAAGATTGACAGACAGCCAACATTGACTAATTGTTCCATGGTTTCAGACTCTACCCTCGAAAGACTGAACCTATTTAGTCAATCTGGAATTCCTCATTTAAGCACTGCGAAATTGATTTCTGCGAATCGTTTACATTCCTTAAGGTTATTGCAAATTTTGAATGTCCCAAATCAAGATTGTTTTACCACCACTATAACCACTTTCAAATTAGAGCAATCCTGTTATACAAAGGTGCCATACTTAACTTATTAGGGAACTGATACAAATCAGATTAAGTTTCAATTGGTTTTGTGTCGGTTTGAATATCGTGATGGGTTTTGAACATACGGGTGCTTTTTAATAATCTTGGTAATATGTTTAATTCGGAAAAATATTATAATTATAATATTTTATCTGCTAAAAAATCAATAATCTTTTATAGCTTTGGTATAAATGATCACAAACTTCGACTCATGTACTCCACCATCACACTACTCAGAATATTTGCCTCTTTAAATCACCTGACATATTTGGAAGCGTCACACTGCTTATGAAGTAACATGTTACTGCGTTGTTAAAAGCTTTTAAGACTTAAAATCGCTGATGCATGGTAAATGTTTAGTTGAAAACACGTTTTTACTTATTCTCATTTTAAATTTCCGTATGAATGATATATTTATATTTTACTGATAAAAACGTTCAAACTAGTCGGTGCCTATGTCTATTTCCAGTATGTTTTAAATTACCATATAATTAACGCTTCATTGTTGACTAAATATAACATTATATTTTACATCCAAACGTATTTTACAATCTAAATTACCTGTACAATGTGCTCATGTCACAACAGCTCACATCAACTTGGCAACGAAGCGGAAATTGGATGTCTCAGAAATCAACTTGTCCGTCGCGTCGTGTGTGATTTGACATTAGATTGATGTGTAATTGTTTGTTTGTGTATAATTATAGTAAGAGGTATGAAAAGACGTAACAGTACAAAAAAAATCCTCTGGGAGGCTAAAATACTGCGAAAAATGAATTAAAGAGGAATGTCTGACAATGTGAAGAGACAGCCAAGATCACATAGTATAGAGGAGTGTAAAATATGTTGCTAAGGGTAATTGAAATTGTTATTTTAAAAGACAACCTCCAAAAGCTTCCCACACATCTTTTGTCAAGGATTTTAAGGGCATGAGTAGGCCGGGTTCTTGACCTGCATTTTTTTAATTACGGCCTAATTGGTTCCGTATCTTAGAGTTCAAAACCAACCCCTTTACAAACGGATAAATATATATAGACCCCCACAGTCAGACAGACACACATACAAACATACTCCCAGAAACACTGATAAAAATAGACACAACAAAATTATTAAAAAAATAGCTTGAACTTGGCGTGTTAATTTGGTATGAAATATGTTAGAAGTAAATTTACAATGTGGTTCAGACGGAATTACAACGGCGTTGGCGGTGATTCTAATGCAGCCATGTGCTGCGGGTATAGTATATCTTGCTCCTTATGTAACTATAGTAGGAACTGTTTCATTCTCATAGTAGACAGAAATAAAATACTACTTAAAATACTACTTAAATTATTATTCCTCGTAAACCTGGATTTTTAAAATTATTGTTTTGGTGAATCGAGACAAGATAAATGTTATGCTGTGTCTAAATACATTTTTGGGGCATTCCCATATACATATACGTATAAACATAAATCAGTTCAAATGCCTTAGAGATCCTAATGTTTCCCCTCGAGACATTGATAGTAAGGGAGATTGTTGTACTTGATAGGAATATTGAAAATATAGAAAGCTGTAGTCTTATCAGTGTCTGTCTGCAATACACGTATAGATTACATTTTATTCCGGTGAGAGATAATACACTACGTGAGATATCCTACCGCGAGCCAATCAAGTAGTAATTTACTAGGATTACTACAAATCTCCCTTCACCTTCAATCATGTTGGTGGATAAAGACAACCTCCAATTTTCGGACTGGTAATTACAATTCACGTCAAAAGAATAGTTGTGTGTCCATAAAAGTTCAACTATCTTAATTTCTGTCGCTTTAAATTGTTTTTCAAAAGAGTTTAGTACGAATAAGGGAATCAAAAAATTTACGTTTTACAAAAAATTACAAACAAAATTACATGAAATTTCTATTGTATTTTAACTGAATGTTTTATTTTAACTGTTCTCCAAACAAGCATTCCACCAAAAACATTGTTGTGTTAAAAAAGAAAACAATACATTCATTTGATGATTAAAAAAACAAATAATATCACCATTAGAAACGAATGCTAGCTAACTTTTTTGTTAATTGAATGCATTTATAATCCAATAAATAATTTCGGCTTTTTTACAGTATGAATGAAACACGAATGGCAAAAATGTTTGGATAAGATTTTGTTGCATAGCTGTTTAGCAATCTTCGAATACCCTACATAATAAAACCAATTTTGTCCCTTTTAAAACACGTTGATTATAATTTGCATACATGTAATAAATAATTACTTTTGCGTGGTCGAAGTATTGATGAACGTATAATGATGGCCATGAGTAAAATAATGAGGACTCAAGGTATGGATAATGATCATAAAATATATAAAGGTTAGTCATCTTAATTAGTGTCCAGAGTAAGCAATTTTTGCGAAGCTATAATATACGTAGCACAAATATATTAATGAAAATACTGAGATAAAATAGCTAATAATTTAACTCAAGTGACACCATAGTAAGATACTCGTATCACCTATCTACTCGTTAGTCGAATACCATTGTATCATATCAATGTCCCTTTGGTAACCTTAAATCATCTGAAGCTGCGTTGTAATATTCAATTATAAAATGTATCTATACATATGTATCTATACACATATACATATATTACTGGACAACACCGATTTTAGGACAAACTAGTTTGGTTTAGGATGATCTAGTTTTTCCTTATCATCCTAGTATAAACTAGTTTAGCCTTCCTTTTCACAGGTCTATTTAGGCCTAATAGCGTTAGGACCTGGGCGTTCAACTATCTTGTTGAATTTTTTTGTCAAACTAGTTAGGTCAGGTTAGGTTAGGTTACGTTACGTTGGGTTAGGTTACGTTGGGTTAGGTAAGGTTATGTTAGGTTAAGTTAGGTTAAGTAAGGTTAGGTTAGGTTAAGTTAAGTTAGGTTAGGGAAAAACTAGGCTGCGAAAAAAATAGATGCCTTTGAAAAAAGAAAAATTACCTGTGTAATTCTAAATGTCATTCGAGATTGTAATGTAACAATAAGTAAACAATAGATACGTTCAGTTTTGTCCCTCAGAATATCAAGATGTTAACAACTATTCATTACCCTTAAACTTGTATA
This sequence comes from Macrosteles quadrilineatus, assembly GCF_028750875.1. Taxonomy (NCBI): domain Eukaryota; kingdom Metazoa; phylum Arthropoda; class Insecta; order Hemiptera; family Cicadellidae; genus Macrosteles; species Macrosteles quadrilineatus. Next base: position 80,182,164 of record NW_026542596.1, read on the forward strand.
ATACTCTAGTAAAGATTTGAACACAATATAAATTTGGTTTATCCTAATGCAACCCGGCCAAAACAGTTTAGCCTGTAATATATAAGGACAAACTAGTTTATTCTAAGGCCATCAGGAAAAACTAAATTATCCTAGTCCAAACTAGTTTGTCCTAAAAATCGCGTTTGTCCGGTAACATAATGTTTGTAACATAATATTTTGTACCAAATGTAAACAAAGTCAAAACTAAGCACATATATTTTTATGTTATACAAAATTATTCCAAAAAATAACTTTGATAACTATTATATTTTGGAACGAAAAGACGTATATAGTCAAATTTTGATCGTGGATAGTACCATGAAAAAAACTTAATTGTTAATATGTTTTTCGTTAAATAATCAACGAGTAGCTTAACGTTACAAGATGAAACTTCACAAAAGCAGATGGGTTCCTGTAAAGGCTGCATCACACTAGATGGGAGCAAAGTGGTAGTCATCTCACTTAAATAAAACGTGTTGTCTTAAGTGCGGTTTCAAGATGCCATCAGGGAGATTATGTTGGCTAAACTCGCAATTCTACAAATGCATTTCATATTGGAAAACACTAGAGGGAACAAACAGAATCTTGAGATAGTAATTTTTCTTTCCTATCACGTTTAGGAGATTCATTTTATAAGAAGCTTAAAATATGTGCATAATTGTTAGAAGCTCACTTCTCCTTTATAATTTATTAAACTTTTTTATTCCTCTTACGATTTTTAGGTTCCGTAACTAGGCTTATTAGTTATCAATTATATGTTTTAAAAACTAGAAAAAGGGCACATATTTTCTAAAGTATAATATAACATTCTATATGGGGGGGGGGAGGGCAGTCGAGCGTTATCAATTGAAGGAGCTGCTGCCCTGACGCCAGATAGAAATTGCCCCGGGACATATGATAGACCGGATTTGGGAATTGACCACAGAGCTACTCTTGTTATCTGATATTCCCCATTGGCATATTGCGGGATCTTTTATGGTACTTGCCGCTCAAATAAAGATATAGCCCGAAAAAAGTCACAAGTGTGGTTAAGACTATTTACGCGAGTTGCGTGCACTACTTTACCTACGACAGTTTTCTAATTTCTAAAATTCACTACTCATAACTTCCAAGAGAGGTTATTTTTCGTTTAAAACCTGTAATTGCCACTGACAATGATGCAACTACTCGTTGTACCAACCACTAATTGCACCACTCAACAATTGGCCTGAATAGCTGATTAGTTGAAGTTGGAAGCATTACAATTTTACTTCTTCTCTCTCAATCCTTTAACCTCAATGGTCCGTGACCCGTGTTGTTAAGTAAGTAAATAACGCTGTTTTGTGAATCTTTTCAGTTCTGAAAACCGAACTGAAACGGCTAGTTTAAAAAACAGTCGTAGATAATAGTCGTTAGAGTAATTTGAAGTCTTAACATTATTATGTGTTAAAAGTTTGGAAAAATAGTATACACTACTTCTATTTAAATGTAGAATAGGCTATTGTAGAGTTGTAACAATGAACTAACTCTACCTCATTCCCACCCTGTAATGTAGTCAAGTCTCATTGTATTCAAACTCATTCAAGTCTGTTGAGTATTCAGTCTCCAGTAGTTACGTTGGCACCAAGTTAGCTTTACAATAGTGACTACTTCAGATTTAATTATCCGTTTCTATTGGCCTGGGGTTGAGTTCTGTATAAAAATTGCGTATAATTCTAGAGATATTACCCCCATAAATTTCCCATATTTGATTGGTTTACCACGATCAAATATCTTTCGTGTTATTTTTTTTTATAAACGAAGGATATTTTTCAAAATTGATTTTATATATATATATATTTTTTTTTTAATACAACAGAAAGCTTAACATCGTGATAACTAAATTGACCAAATTACTAATCCATGCAAATTGCCCATGTACGTTTTATAAACGATTAAAAACTTACCAAGCTCTAATGGGCAGCCAACCAATTAAATATTATCAATGAAATTAAACTTCATATTTACTATTTGGCAGTGGGTGGGGACGTGCACTGTAGTGGCACTTTCGAGAGTAAACTTGAAGTTCTATTAAAAGCTTCTTGTATCTGACAACTTAATTTGATGAAGGAGGCCATTGAAGAGTTAAAATTTGACGAGTTTCAAAAGTGTGTGAGTGAACGTGAAAGTCTTTTTCACATGGAATAACTATTAGTATATGAGTAAGTATACGAGTGATGATTGCAAATACCTTAAAGTAAAAACCACCCCTACGTGTAAGATACATGAGGTTTTTAGGGATAATGTTTTGTCGGAGAATGGAGATCGTTAGTCTTAAGTAATGATGCTGAAAAAATGAAGATGAATTGTTTTAAGCATGCTAAAATGAAAGTGCGCTGTCTAAAACCTGGTTTGTATGAAATATAATCTTTCGTACATTAAACATTATCAAGTCCTTTAAAAAATGTTATGATAACCCTACAAAAGCATTTTTTTACTTATAATCAGTTAACATTACTCTTATCGTATCCTTAGTTAGCTTTCAGTATATTTAAATAATAAACAGAGAATAAAACAACCTATTTGCATATCGATGAATTATTAAGATTAAAATATTGATTTAGGCCAAGTTAAAATAAACATTCTATGAGACGATTTATAAAATATTTTTGTAGTTAAAACCTTTAATAATCTGGAAACAAATTATTTGCTTGTTACCAAACTATGTTTGTTTCTTGATGCCAGTAATATGATTAAAAAATTGACTCGACTATATTTCATAATTAAAAGTGAGGTTCTTTCGTTGAAAAAATATGTTTAATAGTGGCTTAATTGTTATTCTATAATGTTATTACTATTCGATATATACGATTGAATATTCAGTGTTAGTGACATAATATCAAACAAATCTCATGCATTTTTCCTTTAAAAAATTATTTTTTTTCTTTTAAATTCAAGTTAATACAATACATTGTCTTACACTGAAGTTGTACATAATTTTATTGTAATTGAACAATATAAAAAAATACAAACACGTCTCAAAAACCATAAATCTTACTACTGTAACCATACAGTGTGTAAATTAAGTATTGAAACAAATCTGTATTTTTTAAACCGAAATAGATAGAAATATTCTGCTTGTGGCATTGATTTTTAACAAAGGTTCCGCAATATTTTACAAACAAAACTTTTCACCCCTTTAACAGGGTAGGGGGATTTTTTTCAAATAGCAACCCCTATTGAGTGACCCCTCATTTTGAAGGGCTTGTCAAAAGAAACATAATGACGCAAACCCTAAGTAAATATCTCACAGTAGATAGTAATGTACCAATCCTAGACCAAAAAAGGAAGACTTTAATAATTTAATGAAATTTGTTGTTTTTCAATACTAATATGTTAAATTTTTGCCTCTTTTAGGCCAATTTCTAACATTTTCATATTTTTCTAGAAAAAGTATATAATTTTGATGAAATTTTCATGAATATGTCTATATTTTCCATAAAATTGACTACAAAACAAAATGTTTTTAAAAACAAGTAAAATTTTAAAATTTAATGAGTAGTTTTTATACAAATTTAACTAAAACAGTTTCTTTATCTTTGAATGTTTTAATTTCAGTAATAATTAAGTTTAAATCTTTTTTATTTAATTCTTTAATTGTTTTTTCATCAAATATATTAATAAATCTATGAGGCAAATGAACTTTACATTTTTCTAATTCAACAATAACTGTTGGTCCATATTTATCTTTAACTTTTTCAAATTTTTCTATTTTATATTTTGTATTCAATTCTAAACTTTTTATTGGTTTATATTCTTTGAATTTAAATTCTCCAATATTATTAATCTCTTCTAGTAGATCCATTTATTACAAAAATAATTATAAAAATTTTAAACAGTTAATAATTGAAATATATGAAAAGAATTTTAAATAATAAATTCTATAAAATCTAATAGTTTATTTAATAATTAAACCTTAAATAAACCTTTACAAACTTGTTTTTTCAATCAATTAATCTACTCTAAGATTTTTATGGTATAAAAAAACTTTAATAATTCTAATAAATTTCATGTTTTTTAATAGTTTGTTTAATAATTAAACCTTTATAAACTCATTTTTAATCATTTATTAACGCGTCGCGATTTTTGCGACGCGTTAAATATTTAACAAATTCCATAAATTTAATAATTTATTTAATAATTAAACCTTAAATAAACCTTTACAAACTTGTTTTTTCAATCAATTAATCTACTCTAAGATTTTTATGGTATAAAAACCTTTAATAATTTTAATAAATTTCATGTTTTTTAATAGTTTATTTAATAATTAAACCTTTATAAACTCATTTTTAATCATTTATTAACGCGTCGCGAAATTTATTAGAATTATTAAAGTTTTTTTATACCATAAAAATCTTAGAGTAGATTAATTGATTGAAAAAACAAGTTTGTAAAGGTTTATTTAAGGTTTAATTATTAAATAAATTATTGAATTTATGGAATTTATTAAATATTTAACGCGTCGCAAAAATCGCTACGCGTTAATAAATGATTAAAAATGAGTTTATAAAGGTTTAATTATTAAATAAACTATTAAAAAACATGAAATTTATTAGAATTATTAAAGTTTTTTTATACCATAAAAATCTTAGAGTAGATTAATTGATTGAAAAAACAAGTTTGTAAAGGTTTATTTAAGGTTTAATTATTAAATAAATTATTAAATTTATGGAATTTATTAAATATTTAACGCGTCGCAAAAATCGCGACGCGTTAATAAATGATAAAAATGAGTTTATAAAGGTTTAATTATCAAATAAACTATTAAAAAACATGAAATTTATTAAAATTATTAAAGTTTTTTATATCATAAAAATCATGATGTAGTTTAATTGATTAAAAAAATAAGTTTATAAAGGTTTATTTAAGGTTTAATTATCAAAAATATCTTTTTATATATTTCAATTGTGAAATCATAAAAATGTTAACAAAATGATAATCTTAAGATAAAAAGATAAGTATTGATTTAAATTGAAAATAAATATCACCAATAAAAAGCTTGTTAAAAATTAATGCTATTTCATATACATTTCTGTACGATTAAAGATAATGTAAAAATCAACAAAAACAAGTTGCGTTGTAAATATAATGTTATTGAAGGAATATTAGTCTATGGCCTAATTTGTTTGGTTGATCTTTTGATGAAAATAAGTGATTGAATAAAATAATAACTAATAGAATGTTAGTAAAATGCAGTGTGGATTTATATGATTGTTTTGATTTATTTTAACTAATTGAAAAATGTTTTATAATATATGCTTAAAATATATAATCAATGCTAAGTCTAAATAGAAATAGAATGAAACAAACAAATGGATTGAGCTACAAAGTGTCAAGTCTACTAAGTTAGATGGCAATATAAAAGATCAGATAAATGGTACTATGATCGTCGCATTACGCAAGGTTATCCCGCTAGGTTCGCTAGTGTCAAACGCAAGCAAGTTAGCCAACACCATAAAATGAGATTTCTCTATTATTTCTTTGAATTAAAATGTTGCTATGGTAAAAATATGGTATTAAAACTTATAAGTGTTATATTTCATGTGTTTTTCAACCAATTTTGATCAATTTTGGTATACAGATATATTGAATATTAAATAATTTTTTGACTTATGTTAAGGGTAGTTTCATCCCCTATTTTTTTATTTTATTTATAAAAATTCTAAAAATGATTGAATAACTCTGAAACTAAAAAATTATAAAAAATTATCAATGTTTTTAGTAAAATTTTAAAATTTAGGGTGAACTACCCTTAAACTAAAAACTTTAATAACTTTTTTGTTTTTTAAGATATTTACATGAAATTTGGTATGGTATATCTATATGATAAGTACAAATTTATTAAATAATGAAACCAAAAATATTCACATCCTGTGACCTTGAAAATCAAAAATTTGTATTTATTAATATTTTTTAATGAAACAAATTTTAAATTAACAATAGTAGTCTCATTATTCATAAAATATAATAATATTTTGAAAAATATGTCAAAAAGTAGTAAATAAATGGTGGTTTTATAATAATTTTATTTGATTTCAGTTATATCATTTTTAATTACATTATACTCTAATAATCTTTCAGACACAACAACTACATAGCAATTAGTTTTACTAGCAACAGTTATATCATAATCAAAATCCATATTTATTATTATATCATTTTTTGATCCTGAAATATTTACAGTAGTTTTTGTAGTATCAATCACATACAATGGTCTATTTTCAATGAATTCTGTTGGATCATAATACATTTTACTATTGTTATAATAAACCTTTTTATAATCTTGATACATTTGATATAAAATTCTAAATTTTCCATTATTTATATCTAGATTCATTAATTCATCAGGATAATAGTGACCATTTAATTTTACTCTAATATTTTTAATATACATACTATCAAATTTTGAAGTGTCATATAATTGATCATTAGTTCTACCTTTTTGAAAACCAATTATTATAAATTTTGGATTATAGATGTTTCGATAAATATTTGTTATATCAAAACTAACTGTTTTTCCAGTTATTGTCTTTTGTTCAATACATTGCCAATGATTAAAGTGAAATAGTATTTTTTTCTTTTTTAGTTATTTCATTAATATATTGAATTTTACTTGTAGTTTTATACTCAATTATTGGAACTCTAATAAAAAAGTCATCAATAATTATTTTTCCAGCACTTGGTAATGTAGTATCATCAAAAGTTCCATCAACTTTTTTAGTTTTCCATCTAAAAATGGCATCATTATCTTCAGATCTAACAAAACATATATTGAATCCTCCTTTGTATATTGGAACATTAACATTTTCAAAGAAACCTAATCCAAAATGTGATAGATTACCCACAGCTTCAAATGTTTTTTTGAAATCTGATTGAAATCCATTACAAATGTTGGATACTGCTTCTGTTTTTGAATAAGTAACAGTACCTTTTATTGTACTTAATTGTCCAGGATATTCAATTTCCTCAATTAATTTATTATGTTTTCTAATTTCAATTTTTGAAAATAAGAATGGTACAAAATTATTAATCAACTTTACATTATCTGTAGCACCATAGTCTCTATCATCAGATTTTTTTAGTGTTCCTGAAATATAAAATTGAAATTTAGATGTACAAAAACCATCTCCAAAATCAATATTAAATTCAGTTTTTTTGTTTGGTTCATTCAAATGTAGTTTAGATAAAGGATAAAAATTTTTATATTCAGCTCTTTCAATTTCATAAGTATTAGCCATTTATTAAGGAGAAATTTATGAAAAAAATATGGAAAGAAAAAGGTTTTTTTAAAACCAGTAAGATTTTTGTAATAAAGAATAGTTTTATAAATCTTTTTGGAATAATTTAATCAATCTCGTCATAATCCATTTTTTCTTTAAACTGTTCAATATTCAGTGCATGATCTATGATGAATTTTGCTGATATATTTTGATATTGTAACACTATTTCCCAATCCAAATCATTTTTATATTTATCAATAAAATCTTCATCTAAATTTTGATACTTACAAACCAAATTAATATAAGCATTAGGTTGATAATTAATAAACTCATCAATAAATTGTATACTTAATGTTTGATATTGTGCAATTTTTTCCCAATTTAGTTTATTTTGAAACAATCTGATCATATCTTCATTCAATTCATATTTTTCTGAAATAATATTCCAATCTTCATTGGTCAACATAAATTGGTTTCTGATAATAAAAAGATCAAATGAGTTATAGTTTGCCATTTATTAGGAAGAATTTTTTGCAAAATAAACTTTTCTTTGAATTACATATACAACATTTTGCTTTAACCATATTTTTATTTTTTAATTTTATTGTTTGAATGTCTTTAGAATTGGTTTTTTGTTTACATTTAAGACAGTAAATAAACTCCATTTATATAGTAAAAATTATTGATCTTCTTGGTTTTCTGTATTAAGTTTATCTTCTAATATTTGTGCTAATCCAGCAGTTACTAATCTTATTTTTTCAGCAAGTTTATCTTCAAGTTGTTTTTCTAAATCTTCAACATACATTTTTAGATTAAATAATGAATTAACCAATTCATTTAAATCCTGTTTAGTTTTTGAATGATCATTACCAACCTTAATAATAGAATTTAAAACTTCATTTAACTCAGATTTTATGACAACATCATAGTCGTTAATGCTTGGTTTTACATTAACAATCCTTCTAGAATTAATACTTAAATAATTTTTGGATAGACTAATAGCATTAACCAAATTATTAGTTTTCTTAATATGGTTTTTTAAATCCTTATTAATATCATTAAAAATGGAATTTAATTTTGAATTAATATAATCATTTTTTACTTCAATTAAATCTTTTTTCTGTCTACCAAATAGATCAAATATATTTAATGAATCCATATTTATTAAGAATTAATTTATTGATTATGTTATCAAATCTTATATTTTTATTCAACTCATTTAATACAAAAACACACAAATGACCACATATAGGTGGATCATTATAATTTTGAATTTGTGAATCATTAAAAAATATATTGTCTTTTCCTAAATATTTAACAATTTCCTTAAAAGGTTTATTAACAATTTTTCCATAAGAATCAAAGTAATATTTAATTTTATCTTTTTTATAATAACATATCCAATGAGTTCCATTACCAGAAAAAGAATCTAAATTGACTACACCACATTCAAATTTATTAACAGTTTTTGGAAGCATATCTCTCATAAAAACACCTCTAAAATTCTTAATATTTTGACATAATTTTTCTAAATCAGCTAAAGTCAATGGGTTGAAATTTTTTTCTTAACATATTTTAATGTTTTTTCATCTAATCCAGATCCTTTTACATTAGCTAATTCTTGATCTAACCAATTTATAAATTCTCTAAATTTTGGAATAACATTGTCTTTTACTACTTTAGCTCCTCTTCTAACTTTTGGTGTTAAACTATTTATGCCAGGAATATAATCAGCAACATTTAATATTTCATTTAATAAACCACCATCTTTTATTTGTTTAAGTTGATTATAAGAAAATTCAAGTCTTAATCCAGTATTTAATTTTTTATGTTTTCTAATTTATTCAATTGTCTTTTAGTTAATAATAATATATCATTACCATTTTTAAATTGATCTATTTCAAATTGTATAGTCAAATTTTTATTTTTCTTAAAAGCAGATTTAATTTTAGATTTTTGATAATCAGTTAAATTTACCTTAACTTTCTCCATTTATATAGGTTAAAATTTTAATCCTATTTCTAATCCCATTCCAAATTTTCTTTTTAACCACATAGCACCTGATGTTGGTAAAGCAACTAATCTTTCACCTATATCATGATCACTAGATGTTGCTATATCCCATGCTTTATCTTGTAATATTTTATCAGCAATATCATTTCTAGATTCTGTATCTTTATGATCTCTATAAAATATATCATGTTCTTTAGCAGCTTTATCTAAATCATTTATTCCAGGATCACCTCTTTTTAATCTTTTTTGTAGCTTAGTTCCAGGTCCTAGATATTGAAAACCAGGTACATGCAATTCAAATGGTAAATTATTTATAAAATCATTTAATAATCCTGAACCTATAATTGGTGATGTTATAGTTGGTAATATTCTTTTTAAATATTTTATACCATCAGGTTTTTCAATTAATTCATCTAATTTGTTTGAAATAAAATCCTTAATAGCCCTTTTTTCATTGATAAAGTTATTATTTCCAGCTTTTTCTTGAGCATATATATAATTGATTATACTTTCCAATTTGTTTAAATCATCAATATATCTGTATTCAATTTTATTTTCTGTATATTTTCTAATACCAGATCCTTCAATATTTCCTTTAGAATCCCAAATAAATTTAATCAAATTCATATATTTATTACCTTTACTTGATTTTGGTTTTCTAGTACTTGGATCATTATTTTTATAAATTGAATCTGTTTCCCATAAAATTTTTGAGTAATTATTTAAATCATCTTGACTATATAAATTATCATCTGGTTTGTCTTTATATGTCAATAATCTCCATAAACCTTGAGTGCCAGTATATGTTTTACCATTAACAAGTAAATCATCATTATCAATTACTGTTATTTTATCACCAATCATAAATGATTTTTTATGTTTATCCCAATACAAACCAAATTTATCATCTTTTGCTCTAGGTAAATATTTTTGTGCAATTGGACCAATGATTTTATTTAATATTTGAGGTGAAACAATATTTGGATCTATAAATGTTGATTCTTCTTCAATAATTTGTTCTCTTATTGGTCTAAATGGAGTACTTGAAGGTAACATAAATTCTTCTTCAGATTGTGGTATTGACATATTAGCAAATTGATTAACAATAGGTACTAAATCCATTAAATTTTTATTTTCATTTAAAACATCACCAATTTTATTTTCTACTTTACCAATTGCAGATGTTATTGGTTCATATGCTTTTTGTTTAATTTGCTCATAATTTTCATCAATTTTATTTTGATTTTTAAATTCTTTTATTAATTTTTTTTCAATTTCATCTAACTTTTTAGCCTTGTCGACAGTTATGTTATCCATTTATTAAAAGAAAAAATATGTTAACATAAACATAAATGATGTTAACATAAACATAAACCATGTTAACATAAACATAAACTATGTCGATTAAGCACAATCAACACTACACTAATGATTAATATAAATAAAACAAAAATAATAAGTAAATCTAAAAATAAACACAAACACATCATTTTTTATTTTCTGTAAATTTAATAAAAAAATAAACACTAAAGATAAGGCAAATATTATTATAACAAATATTTTATCAACAATTAAATCAAGCATACACCACATTTATTTAGAAGAAAATGTTATATTAGAAAACTTATTCATATATTTTCCTTCATTTGTTTTTAATATCAAATTCATGGTTAAAAATCCATAATTTTCTTTCCAACAATCATTACAAATATCCTTAAATTCATTAAATGATATATCAGAACCTACAAAATGATCAAAAATTTGTTTTACATAATGATTATTTTGCTTAAAAATACATAACATATTTAAATTATTCCTTATTAATTTAATGTCAACTTTTGAATAACATTGTGAAAGATAAATACATGATATGTTTTTATGTCTACCCATTACAAAATACTCTTTTATTTTATCTTGATTTTCTAAAATACAATCATCAAAAACAATTAATGAATTTGGTTTACAATCATTTAATGAAATTATATCTTCACATGAACCAAAGAAATTTGCAACTTTTTTGTTAATGTTCATTTCAATATTTTTAAATCTATGTTGTAATTTTATATATGCAGGCTGCTCTAGTGATTTACTAAAAACATATAAATTTGTGTATGGTATCAATCTTTTATAGATGAAATTTAATAGTAATGTTGTTTTACCAGAACCACTTGATCCTATTATTAACAATCTAATTGGTTGATTATTCTTGATTTTTTCATCATATGTATCAAATTTTATCTTTTTTTTTCCTTTAAAAAATTTTCCATTTAAATAAGATGAAATTATTTAAAATTACAGGCAATTCTTCAAAGATTGAACTAAGATTAGAACATCCAATTCATTTGGATGGAAATTATAGTATTGGTCTTTGTGGATTTTATTCAGATAATTTTGTATTAAATGTACCAAATGATTATAAAAATGTATATGGTTTTACTATTAAGAATGGTGAAAAAGAAATAAATCAATATTTTAATTTAAACAAAGGATATCACACATTAGACACTATAAAAGAAAACTTTAAAAATAGCTTAAAAGAATTTAAAAAGAAAGCAGATAATTTTGATGAAAATGAGTTTTTATTAGAAAATGAGGGTTCTCTTATTGTGATAAAATCACCTGTTAAAATTATAGTAACAGCTATTATAACTGATTTATTAGGTTTAAAGGATGAAATGATTGAACCAGACACTTTAATTAAAGGAATTAAGTTACCTAAATTAAGATCTTTTGATGTTTTAGAAATCCATTGTAATTTGGTTGAACCTAGCTTTGAAAATCATAATGATCACTCGCATTTACATAAAGAATCAGAAATTCTATATACTTTTTATCCAAATGTTAAATATGGTTCAAAAATAAGTGAAAAACCAAATCAAATAGACTATGTTCCTTTAAAAATATTAATAAAATTCAAAATATTGTAATATCTATTCAAGATAATGAAGGAAATTTGATAAATAATAAAAATGTTAAGAATATTGTGTATTTAAGATTAAAACAAAATTTCTAACTTAAATTTTTTTCTATATAAATAATGACAACTATTGATTTATTTAATAATAATTTTATATTTAAAAATTAAAATATATTAATTCATGAATCAGGTTTATATTCAATAATTTTAAAATCTTAAATTAATTACATTTTGATCATTTTCCTTAAAACTTTCTTTAACATATTGTATTACTTTATATAAGAATGGTTTTATATTAAAATTAAAGGCATTGTGATAAACATAATATCCTTTATATTTAAAAAGATAAATTAAATATTTATTTGATAATTTAGTTTTAAACAAAAACAATTTTTGATCATATTCACTGTCTATTAATTCTTTTGGTATGATTATTATTTCCATTTATTTATGTTTAAATTATATTTTTATGTCCCCAAGGTAATGTATCAATTCTATTTTCACATACAAATCTTTTATCATCCTTATTACTCAAAGCTAATTTGTTTATTCTAATAGTATACAATTCATGTTTATAACTTCTAATACATGTCATTGTTCTATATTGTTCTATATCATCAAACAAGCATTTCTTAAAATCACTCATATTAATTGTCTTATTTACAACACTTTTCTTGATACCTTTACATTTTACAGGATTTTTATTGTTAAATTCATAACTATATAATTTTGATCTTAATCCACAATATTCTTCTAGTATTTCACCATTTAGCTCATCTTTAAATTTACCAATTACTTTTTTATTTTTTTCAGTGTGAACACTCATGATCTTTTTTATAATCACTTGTATCAAACTCATTTATATTTTCTTTAATAATTTTATAAGGATCTTTCTTTAATTCCACAAAATAACTATCAGTGTCCATATATAATAATTTTACATTTGGATCATATTTCTTTAGCTTATCGTAGTAAAATTCATACATTAATAATTTTGATAATTCTAAAACTGAAAATCCCACATATATTGGTTTATCAAATTTAACTTTTTCTTTAATCAAATGTGAAGCAATACAATTTTTATCAAATATACTAAACGTTTTAAAGTTTGGTTTTTTAGCTTGTTTTAATGAATATTCTTCATCACCTAATTTTATATTACATCTATTCCTTACATTTTCCATTGTTTTACCAAATACAGAATTATTCATTAACTTAAAGAAGTCTTTTTCAAAGTCTGATTTTGATTGAGCTCTTAATTTTGTGTTCAGTTTTATATATTTTTCCATATAGTTATCTTGATCAAATGCTATTACTCGATTTACTCTTTTTAATTCTAGACCTTGTTTTAGGTAATATTTTAAGTTTCTTGAATGAACCACATAGTCTTTTTTATCAAATAATGTAGTACAAAGCTTATTATTATAATGTTCAGGAGCTAATGGTAAATCCTTGTGATTATCATGTAATTCCTTTGGATATTCTAAATCAACATCTAATATATAGCCATAATCAGCATTTTCATCTAATTCTAATATAGTTTCTTTCCATTCATTAGTTGTATATACATTTGGATTCATCCATTTAATATCTTTATATGGTAGTTTTTGACTTAAGGCCCATCCATATAAATTGTTTGCATCTACATATAACATGTAATTTTCAGGTTTATTAGGATCATAATTTTTGGTATATTTGTTATTTGCTTTACAATACCTTGTAACACATTGAGAAATTCCACCTCTTATACCTTTTTCAATCATCAAATACATATCATAATCGCTTATCAATTCTAATTCTATTTTTGTTAATTTTAACATAGAGTCCCATGCTAATGATGGTGATGTTAAATAATGTGCAGGATCTAATTGATAGTTCTTTAAACAAACTGATCTAAAATTTTCAAATATATCAGCTAATAACATCACATCTTGAATATTGTACAAATCAGAATAATTTCCTAATGTTTTAACTTTTAATTTATTCCAAACTTTTAGATAGTATTTATAATCATCATCACTAATATTTTCATCAGTTAAAGAACTATAAAACTGTGCTTTATCTAATATTTTATCGTAATTTAATTTTTCAATATCATCTATAAACTCATAAGGAAATATACCTTTAGAAGATAATATTTCAAATGTTTCATCATCTTTTTCAATTATATCAATGTTTTTTATAAATTTAGTCAAGTGTTTAAATTCTTTCAGATTTTTAGCTAACTTATCAATTGATGAGGCCATAAATCTAAACGTATCTACAAATGAGAATTTTACAAATTTTCTAGGTTTATCATCTTCAAATTCATAACCATATCCTGAATTAACTGAATAATTTATATATTTTTCATCAGTATTTGCTATTAAATCAATTTTACCATATTTTTTAGCTAATTCTTTAATAAACAAATGTGTATCATAGTTTGAACTATTATGACAAAACACAGGTATATTTTGTGGAAATTTTAGATTTAAATTACAACTTGAATGTGCTGCACCTCTAAATTTTCCTGTTAAATGACAGTGATCTCTTACCTTTCGTCTTGTGTCATTATCAAAACCAATAGTTTCACAAATATGACAAACACTTGCTTTATGATATTCAATTTCTTCATTTTTAGTTAAACTCATAGGCTTTTTGTTTTTCGAATTATATTTTTTAGCTATATACTTTGAAATCTCATCTAAGTATTAAAATAATTTATTTGGTACATTTTTCAACTCTTCATCTGTTTTTGCTCTATAACAAATTGGTTTATATATTTTATTAGTCACTCTAGAAACTAAATAAATTGTGAATCCATAAGGTATATGTTTCTGAATTTTATTTGTATATGAGTTATTTGGATTATTTTCACAAGTATTAATCTTTTTCAGAATGCTTTCAAAATCCATATAAATTACAAAAGGATGTTCAAGTTTTTTATAATAATTTTCAAATTTAACAGTTTCACCAGAAAATGGCATAATTGGTCGACAAGGTTCAAGAGATTTACAAATTATTAAATGATTATTCAAATCACTATTTTTATAAAAATGTGTCAAACATCGTCTACAAATATATAGTTTATGACCATCTTTTGAAACTTGGTTAGAAACTAATTTACTTAAATCAGTTATTAATATGTAATGTGAGTTGTCACCATCTTTATAATACAACAAATCAATGTCTAATTTTGCATCATAATTTTCAGATATTTGTAATGGAACAATCTTTTCATCTTCATCAATTCTATAAACATTAATTGACATGGATGGATAGTTATATTTAGGATCAAATGATCTTTTTTCAAACAATTTTATGTCTTTTAATGTTATTGGATAATCAAAACCTTTAAAAATTTCATCATTTATATAACTCTGATACTGTTTAACCCTATCTGGATGATCTAATTTTCTATTTTTATATTTATCAATCGCACATCTAATTGCATAAATAAAGCAATATTCATCTTTATTTTTAAAATTTATACAACTCTTCTTGTTTTTGATTTTATTTGGTAGTTCAATATATGAACCAGCATTTAATGAATTAACTTTATACAATTTGAGATTTAATTCTAAACATCTACTTAATGACCAACCACTACCATTTGATGGTTGATTCAAATTTTCTCTTAATATTAATTTTTTAAACTGATCATTTATAAATTCATTAATATTTAAGATATCTGAACTCCTAAGAGCAAAATACATTGTACTGGTTTGATTTTCACCACTAACCAATTTTCTTTGATATTCACATGTTAAAGCTAATTGTCCTTTTATATTTTTAAATTTTTGTTTTTCAATTAATTTTTGAATTTCACTTCTTTGTGATTCTAAATAATCAGATATATCCAAACCATCATTTGAATTTGTTAGAATATATTCTTGAAAATAACCTTTTAATGAAGAAGCTTCTTAAATATTTATTATATTTTCTTTTAGAATTGGTTTATTTTTAAGATGATCAGTCA
Organism: Macrosteles quadrilineatus; assembly: GCF_028750875.1. Taxonomy (NCBI): domain Eukaryota; kingdom Metazoa; phylum Arthropoda; class Insecta; order Hemiptera; family Cicadellidae; genus Macrosteles; species Macrosteles quadrilineatus. The sequence continues at coordinate 80,198,314 of NW_026542596.1, forward strand.
ATAATTCAGTCAATTCCTTTCTAGTTTTATTTACAATTTTAATATTATTTTTAACAGCTAAATCTTGAATAAATTTCAATGATCTATATTTTAAATTATTAGGATTTTGTTTAATTTTATTTAGTCTTTTAATCAGTTCATTTCTTACTAAATTTGTATAGTTTCTAACAGATCGTTTGTTAGCAATTTCCTTTAATTTTTCTTCTTTAAATAAAGAATAGTTTGTTGGATCATATGACTTTTTTATTTCTTTTAATTGATCTAGATTTTTGTTTTTATAATCATTAATATAATTTTGTTTACACCATATTTTTAAATTATTAACTTCATTTTCATATTTTATTTTATTTTCTAAATGTTTCTTTGAGTTGTAATGTCTTGCATAGTTTTTAGAATATATGTTTTTAATACAATAAGGACATAATATATTTTCATTTCGTCTTTCCATTTAGATGAGAAAAAATTCCTTTATTTAATAAAAATAATTTTTACTTAGAAAATATGTTTTTATAAAATATAAGTAATATACCCAAATTAATGATTAATTTATTTTTTCTAGAGTATTTTTTTTATAAAATTAGTAATCAACTAGTCAATTTATATTTTCTAGAGTATTTGTTTTCAATAAAACTTTTATAAACTAGTTTATTAATTCATCTTATTTGTTATATTTTCTTTATGAATTTTTGTTTCTAAATGTTTTGAATAGTTATTGACCCATTTAATACTTCTTCCACATTCACACATTTGTGGTTTTAAAAACATATGTCTAATACATTCAATACAAATTGCCAACTTTTTATCTTTACTATAGTTGTAAGGTACCAAATTTTAAGGGGGGTAAAAACGTACTACGAATAAATGAACATCAGAACTTACCCGATTTTTAACCACAATAGCCTACTCCGAGGCCTATGTGTTGGCCATAGCTTGGGCTATGGGCCAAAGAACGTAGGCCTATTTTTATTCACAGTGAAGTACACAAACACATCCACAACTACATATTTATTCATAATAGCACTTCGTTTCACATAATAAAGTTAAACCGGCCGATTTTACAGATATTTAACGCCGCCAACGACATAACCCCAAACTGGTGTTTGTTTGTTGACCAACGACAGACGACAACTAGACCGGCTCAACAGGCGAATCCCCGATCAGCTGTTGGCTAGTTTCCGAAATCGCCACCGCAGCGCTTGAGCCGCGGCCGAGGAAATCGGGATTTGAGCCGGACAAGAATTATTCGCTGTTTGACCACCGACTAGCTCGCACGGGTTACGAATACAACGACACTACGATTATCACGAAGGTTAGCTACCATACTAGTTAGGCCCCTTTTTACGTTTTACGTTATTTCTGTTTTATCTTACGCATACTTTACTTATTATACCTTTTCGTTTTCTTAAAATTCCATTTCGAATTATCTAAATTTAATATCTTAGCTCGAGTCTTGACCCGCCAGTTCCTGCCTGCCAGTGACTAGCGGTGGCGATCGTTTATTTTATTTTAATTAATTAGTTTCGAAATACGATTTCTCCGTTCGCTTAACAAATAATTATCACGTCTAAATTATATCTCGTTTTCACCGTTTTAATACCCCGAGACTTGTCGTCTAAGTTCTAAACCCCGTCTTTGGCGGGTGAAAGAATCAAGTCTTGGGAGCAGGCTGATTTGAACAATCAGCTACGTAAATTAAATATTAAATTTATTTTAAACCACTCACGTTAAATTATCCGTCCAATTATATTCATTAGGCCCCGACGACTCTGTAGGAATTGTTTTACCTTTTATTCGATATTATATCAATTATCAACGTCTTTAACTAATTAGTTGCAGTTTAATACGAGTATTTACATCACATTGGCTAAGATTGAATACTCGTCGACCCTACAGAGTCATTCCAAAAGTTAGGCAAAATTCTCCACAACACGTTAACGAAGGCTGGGATGATATAGCTCCAACTGGGCGTCTGCAGGATTTCCTGAGCGCTTCTAGAGCTCTGAGCCTTCGATTAAATTTAAATAAATTGATCAGTCAAAGCCGTGACAACTTCGTATCGACCCCTGGATTTTTTTCGTCACATCTCTGGCGCCCGAACAGGGACTGAGCTTCCTCGGTCTCACGTCCTTGTACTGTCGTTTTGTAGAATTTTGCGTCACATCTCTGGCGCCCGAACAGGGACTCGAAAAACACGGTTTTGGACTTTGAAATTTAGACGAAATGACTGGAGAAACGAAATCTACGACGACTTCGACTACTACGACGACCATTACTCGACCCGAACGTTATCGATTAGCCACGTAACGATAGACACGGTGGAAATTCAAACGTTGACGACTACAACTATGACGAAATTTCCGAAATAATGCCTTCGACGATGGAGAGCTTAGCGAGGACGCCGATAGACGATCCGCGCGTCGGTTGGATCCACGCTTTGAGCGGACGGTAATAGCTGAGATGACGAAGCATCAGCTGGGAACTGGGAGTAGCGTCGCCGGGCTTCGCAAACGCTTTTGCTAGTCTTTGAGAAACCCGTTGGGAAGCATCGGTCAGCCGATGAACCCGACGGTGACTACGATATCGTGGACTACCGCTTATGCGGCCCATGATATCCGAATTGGACCGCAGTTGCTGAAACCTCCAACGCACCAGGAGACGGCCAGCATGCGAGATATACTCGGACTCCCACCGAACGTTCTTCACCCGTTCGACGAACCCTCAAAGTGTTGGTAAAGCTGCCAGCCAACATCCCGTCGCCCTGGCAAGATATTCCATCGCGCATCACGTTTTTCGGTCCAACGACGGAACACGATCACCACGTAACGTTCGATAGACGTAACGATTTACCCGACGCCGTACGACCTCCGAGTGGAGCCGTTGGCTCCATTTCATAACGCAATTAACGGGAACCGTCAGCCGCGAACGCGCCCCCCCAGAGATGACCGACCCTTCGTCGACGTGGTCATCTCAGGTGAGACGTTCAGCGCCCTCGTCGATACCGGCTCGTCAGTCAGTCTGATTGGAGATCGTACGTCACTTTCGGACGTGCGGCGTCGTACCCGACCAGACTGACGTCAACCAACGAATGGACAACGCAGCGTGTGTTTCGGATCGATACCGAGTAGACGACGATTGCTGGCCAACCTTATTCGCGGGATATCCACGTCCCGGGCCTAAGTGTGGAGGTGGTACTCGGCATTCGGTGTACTGCTGACCTCGCTCTAGTCAGAGTACACACCGTAGTACGAAACCTCCACAACGACGATGTCTCCCCGCCCTTTCCGGTCAAAAACATCAACCACGAAATCAAAATTTTCAAAATTACACGAAAAACAAACACGAAATTTGCAGAATTTCTGGAACGCGAAATACCGCTGTTTGACAACGATTAGGGGTAGTCGGCGTTGACTGAGCAGACGCAGTGGCTCAGGGCAATTGCAACCCCTGTCAAACAGAGGTATCCCAGAAATCCTGTAACGCAATTTATCGCAAAGGACGCTTTCCCGAGGCAACCCGTGGCAAACGAGGGCCAAACGGGCCTGGCCACGGTGAGTCACCTCACATCGGAGGTGGCCAACGTGCCTCGTGAACGTCCCAACGAACGAATTCGCCGAGACCGGAAAGACGACGCATCGAGGCTACCGCGACGAACGACGGCCAATCGGGCCATGTCGTGGTGAGTCACCTCACATCGGAGGTGGCCGACGTGCCTCGTGGACGACGCCCGACACGACGTAGATTCTTCAAAACCGAACAGCCGATCGAACAACGCAACGAACTCCGACGCACGCCCCGACGGAGCTGGTGATATCCCTCCCGTTGGTTGATACGTTACGAACGATTACGACTAAACGACGACTTCTACAGGCACCCCTTCTTCGAGACCATTCCGACCCCGTCCGAAACCCTACGTTTTAGATCTTTTTTTTTTTTGCTGAAGTTGGTAAGGGGTGTAAGGTACCAAATTTTAAGGGGGGTAAAAACGTACTACGAATAAATGAACATCAGAACTTACCCGATTTTTAACCACAATAGCCTACTCCGAGGCCTATGTGTTGGCCATAGCTTGGGCTATGGGCCAAAGAACGTAGGCCTATTTTTATTCACAGTGAAGTACACAAACACATCCACAACTACATATTTATTCATAATAGCACTTCGTTTCACATAATAAAGTTAAACCGGCCGATTTTACAGATATTTAACGCCGCCAACGACATAACCCCAAACTGGTGTTTGTTTGTTGACCAACGACAGACGACAACTAGACCGGCTCAACAGGCGAATCCCCGATCAGCTGTTGGCTAGTTTCCGAAATCGCCACCGCAGCGCTTGAGCCGCGGCCGAGGAAATCGGGATTTGAGCCGGACAAGAATTATTCGCTGTTTGACCACCGACTAGCTCGCACGGGTTACGAATACAACGACACTACGATTATCACGAAGGTTAGCTACCATACTAGTTAGGCCCCTTTTTACGTTTTACGTTATTTCTGTTTTATCTTACGCATACTTTACTTATTATACCTTTTCGTTTTCTTAAAATTCCATTTCGAATTATCTAAATTTAATATCTTAGCTCGAGTCTTGACCCGCCAGTTCCTGCCTGCCAGTGACTAGCGGTGGCGATCGTTTATTTTATTTTAATTAATTAGTTTCGAAATACGATTTCTCCGTTCGCTTAACAAATAATTATCACGTCTAAATTATATCTCGTTTTCACCGTTTTAATACCCCGAGACTTGTCGTCTAAGTTCTAAACCCCGTCTTTGGCGGGTGAAAGAATCAAGTCTTGGGAGCAGGCTGATTTGAACAATCAGCTACGTAAATTAAATATTAAATTTATTTTAAACCACTCACGTTAAATTATCCGTCCAATTATATTCATTAGGCCCCGACGACTCTGTAGGAATTGTTTTACCTTTTATTCGATATTATATCAATTATCAACGTCTTTAACTAATTAGTTGCAGTTTAATACGAGTATTTACATCACATTGGCTAAGATTGAATACTCGTCGACCCTACAGAGTCATTCCAAAAGTTAGGCAAAATTCTCCACAACACGTTAACGAAGGCTGGGATGATATAGCTCCAACTGGGCGTCTGCAGGATTTCCTGAGCGCTTCTAGAGCTCTGAGCCTTCGATTAAATTTAAATAAATTGATCAGTCAAAGCCGTGACAACTTCGTATCGACCCCTGGATTTTTTTCGTCACATCTCTGGCGCCCGAACAGGGACTGAGCTTCCTCGGTCTCACGTCCTTGTACTGTCGTTTTGTAGAATTTTGCGTCACATCTCTGGCGCCCGAACAGGGACTCGAAAAACACGGTTTTGGACTTTGAAATTTAGACGAAATGACTGGAGAAACGAAATCTACGACGACTTCGACTACTACGACGACCATTACTCGACCCGAACGTTATCGATTAGCCACGTAACGATAGACACGGTGGAAATTCAAACGTTGACGACTACAACTACGACGAAATTTCCGAAATAATGCCTTCGACGATGGAGAGCTTAGCGAGGACGCCGATAGACGATCCGCGCGTCGGTTGGATCCACGCTTTGAGCGGACGGTAATAGCTGAGATGACGAAGCATCAGCTGGGAACTGGGAGTAGCGTCGCCGGGCTTCGCAAACGCTTTTGCTAGTCTTTGAGAAACCCGTTGGGAAGCATCGGTCAGCCGATGAACCCGACGGTGACTACGATATCGTGGACTACCGCTTATGCGGCCCATGATATCCGAATTGGACCGCAGTTGCTGAAACCTCCAACGCACCAGGAGACGGCCAGCATGCGAGATATACTCGGACTCCCACCGAACGTTCTTCACCCGTTCGACGAACCCTCAAAGTGTTGGTAAAGCTGCCAGCCAACATCCCGTCGCCCTGGCAAGATATTCCATCGCGCATCACGTTTTTCGGTCCAACGACGGAACACGATCACCACGTAACGTTCGATAGACGTAACGATTTACCCGACGCCGTACGACCTCCGAGTGGAGCCGTTGGCTCCATTTCATAACGCAATTAACGGGAACCGTCAGCCGCGAACGCGCCCCCCCAGAGATGACCGACCCTTCGTCGACGTGGTCATCTCAGGTGAGACGTTCAGCGCCCTCGTCGATACCGGCTCGTCAGTCAGTCTGATTGGAGATCGTACGTCACTTTCGGACGTGCGGCGTCGTACCCGACCAGACTGACGTCAACCAACGAATGGACAACGCAGCGTGTGTTTCGGATCGATACCGAGTAGACGACGATTGCTGGCCAACCTTATTCGCGGGATATCCACGTCCCGGGCCTAAGTGTGGAGGTGGTACTCGGCATTCGGTGTACTGCTGACCTCGCTCTAGTCAGAGTACACACCGTAGTACGAAACCTCCACAACGACGATGTCTCCCCGCCCTTTCCGGTCAAAAACATCAACCACGAAATCAAAATTTTCAAAATTACACGAAAAACAAACACGAAATTTGCAGAATTTCTGGAACGCGAAATACCGCTGTTTGACAACGATTAGGGGTAGTCGGCGTTGACTGAGCAGACGCAGTGGCTCAGGGCAATTGCAACCCCTGTCAAACAGAGGTATCCCAGAAATCCTGTAACGCAATTTATCGCAAAGGACGCTTTCCCGAGGCAACCCGTGGCAAACGAGGGCCAAACGGGCCTGGCCACGGTGAGTCACCTCACATCGGAGGTGGCCAACGTGCCTCGTGAACGTCCCAACGAACGAATTCGCCGAGACCGGAAAGACGACGCATCGAGGCTACCGCGACGAACGACGGCCAATCGGGCCATGTCGTGGTGAGTCACCTCACATCGGAGGTGGCCGACGTGCCTCGTGGACGACGCCCGACACGACGTAGATTCTTCAAAACCGAACAGCCGATCGAACAACGCAACGAACTCCGACGCACGCCCCGACGGAGCTGGTGATATCCCTCCCGTTGGTTGATACGTTACGAACGATTACGACTAAACGACGACTTCTACAGGCACCCCTTCTTCGAGACCATTCCGACCCCGTCCGAAACCCTACGTTTTAGATCTTTTTTTTTTGCTGAAGTTGGTAAGGGGTGTAAGGTACCAAATTTTAAGGGGGGTAAAAACGTACTACGAATAAATGAACATCAGAACTTACCCGATTTTTAACCACAATAGCCTACTCCGAGGCCTATGTGTTGGCCATAGCTTGGGCTATGGGCCAAAGAACGTAGGCCTATTTTTATTCACAGTGAAGTACACAAACACATCCACAACTACATATTTATTCATAATAGCACTTCGTTTCACATAATAAAGTTAAACCGGCCGATTTTACAGATATTTAACGCCGCCAACGACATAACCCCAAACTGGTGTTTGTTTGTTGACCAACGACAGACGACAACTAGACCGGCTCAACAGGCGAATCCCCGATCAGCTGTTGGCTAGTTTCCGAAATCGCCACCGCAGCGCTTGAGCCGCGGCCGAGGAAATCGGGATTTGAGCCGGACAAGAATTATTCGCTGTTTGACCACCGACTAGCTCGCACGGGTTACGAATACAACGACACTACGATTATCACGAAGGTTAGCTACCATACTAGTTAGGCCCCTTTTTACGTTTTACGTTATTTCTGTTTTATCTTACGCATACTTTACTTATTATACCTTTTCGTTTTCTTAAAATTCCATTTCGAATTATCTAAATTTAATATCTTAGCTCGAGTCTTGACCCGCCAGTTCCTGCCTGCCAGTGACTAGCGGTGGCGATCGTTTATTTTATTTTAATTAATTAGTTTCGAAATACGATTTCTCCGTTCGCTTAACAAATAATTATCACGTCTAAATTATATCTCGTTTTCACCGTTTTAATACCCCGAGACTTGTCGTCTAAGTTCTAAACCCCGTCTTTGGCGGGTGAAAGAATCAAGTCTTGGGAGCAGGCTGATTTGAACAATCAGCTACGTAAATTAAATATTAAATTTATTTTAAACCACTCACGTTAAATTATCCGTCCAATTATATTCATTAGGCCCCGACGACTCTGTAGGAATTGTTTTACCTTTTATTCGATATTATATCAATTATCAACGTCTTTAACTAATTAGTTGCAGTTTAATACGAGTATTTACATCACATTGGCTAAGATTGAATACTCGTCGACCCTACAGAGTCATTCCAAAAGTTAGGCAAAATTCTCCACAACACGTTAACGAAGGCTGGGATGATATAGCTCCAACTGGGCGTCTGCAGGATTTCCTGAGCGCTTCTAGAGCTCTGAGCCTTCGATTAAATTTAAATAAATTGATCAGTCAAAGCCGTGACAACTTCGTATCGACCCCTGGATTTTTCTCGGCTCCTTCTGAGCACTCCGGGGAAGAAATTTGAGTGTGGCCGATTCTAGGGTAGGCCTAGCCTGACTTAGGTGAATACTAGTTTATTCCCCCCCTAGAATTTTGCGTCACATAGTAATCTTTATGAAAATTTGTTTTACATATTGAACACTTGGTAGCAATTCTAAACAAACCATTCTTCATTTCAACAATTTCTGGATTAATATTTTTAGTTTTCTTCTTACATTTATGACACTGAATAAGTTCTTCCATTTAGATATAAAAATTTTATATATAAATGTATGTATGTTATAGATGTCATAATTTTAATAACTTTACAATTATTGAAAATTGTATAGGATGTAATATATGTAAAAGAATTATTTCTGAAAAAAAGATTAATAGACGAAAGAATAAGAACAAACATCTTATAAATATTTTAAGAGAATTTAATCATTTTCAACCATATCGTACACAACAATTAATCAATGAAATCTATACATTATGTATTTTAGACAATAGTTTTGAAATAACACCTAAAAATATAAAATTATTCTTAAAACAAAGAAATTATACAAACTGGATATTTTACTTTCAATTCTTAAACAAAATATTCAATATTGATTTTGAATTAAATTTTGAAGATAAAAGAAATATTACAGTAATTTTTAATGCATATTTCAGTTTTACAAAAAAAAAATATATCATTTAAGAAACTATTACCAATGATTTTTAAACTTTTAGATATAGATTTTTATATAAAACAAGATTTTGATGATAATTTTTTTAAATTCTTAAAACATTTATCAACTTTAAATGATCCATGCATAATATATCAACATAATGGTTTTTCTGATAACATAAGTGATACATCAGATATTATTTAAAAATAAAATATTCATCTATCACACAACAGTTCTAACAAACTGTTGTGTGATATTTAAAATTCTTTTCATATATTTCAATTATTAACTGTTTAAAATTTTTATAATTATTTTTGTAATAAATGGATCTACTAGAAGAGATTAATAATATTGGAGAATGTAAATTCAAAGAATATAAACCAATAAAAAGTTTAGAATTGAATACAAAATATAAAATAGAAAAATTTGAAAAAGTTAAAGATAAATATGGACCAACAGTTATTGTTGAATTATAAAAATGTAAAGTTCATTTGCCTCATAGATTTATTAATATATTTGATGAAAAAACAATTAAAGAATTAAATAAAAAAGATTTAAACTTAATTATTACTGAAATTAAAACATTCAAAGATAAAGAAACTGTTTTAGTTAAATTTGTATAAAAACTACTCATTAAATTTTAAAATTTTACTTGTTTTTAAAAACATTTTGTTTTGTAGTCAATTTTATGGAAAATATAGACATATTCATGAAAATTTCATCAAAATTATATACTTTTTCTAGAAAAATATGAAAATGTTAGAAATTGGCCTAAAAGAGGCAAAAATTTAACATATTAGTATTGAAAAACAACAAATTTCATTAAATTATTAAAGTCTTCCTTTTTTGGTCTAGGATTGGTACATTACTATCTACTTCTCACCACTAGCCAAAATGGCAGGTATTCCAAAATCGGGTTTGCGTCATTGTATTTCTTTTGACAAACCCTTCAAAATGAGGGGTCACTCAATAGGGGTTGTTATAAACAAAAATAAATCACCCCCACCCCCTACCCTGTTAAAGTGGTTTAAAAATATTGTTGATGTAAAAAAATTGCGGAACGTATGTTAAAAATCACTTCCACAAACAGAATGTTTCTATCTATTTCGGTTTTAAAAATACATATTTGTTTCCGTATTTGTGAAATTGGTGCTTTTTCACATACACTAAATCAAATTTTGGAATACCTACCATTTTGGCTAGTGGTGAGATATCCACCTCGGCTTTGCTTCATTGTGTTTCTTTTGATAAGCCCTTTAAAATGAGCGGTCACTCAATAGGGGATGCTATTTGAAAAAAAAATAAGTCACCCCCTACCCCCTACCCTGTCAAAGGGGTTAAAAATTTGTTGTGTAAAAAATTGCGGAACCTTTTTAAAAAAATCAATGCTACAAACAGAATATTTCTATCTATTTTGGTTTAAAACATACAGATTTGTTTCAATACTTAATTTACACACTGTATATTAAGTTCTGAGGTTACAGGAACCTGTGCGGGAAATAAACATTTGTAGTAAATAAGCATATATTGAAGTAATACACGCAAAACAGCAATAAATCTTCCAAACAAAAAAACTTCCAATCGGATCTTCCCAACTTGCAGCTGGACAAAGGAGAATCGCCGGATATAAAGTTCAAAGGTCTCTGAAGAAATTGGCCCATTGTTGAAAACTGCGAATTACAGAGAAGAAAAATAAATCAAATGAGGGAACCTTTTACCTTATTGTACTTACCAGGACTTGTCATTAGGGGATTGGGAACCCCTTTTAACTTTCTTATAACTCTTTGTTTTACAAATTGTACATTGTTATTAAGTTGAACTTTCGCTGAAGTTATTGTGACTTGTTTATTTAAGTGTTTTTATATTTCTCCGGTGAGTAATACGTTTTTTTTTCAGAAATATGATTCACAATAATGATTTATGTGATCTGCTAACGAATACATAATAATGCAACAATAATAAATTATCCTATTGCAGTTTTTAAGAATACCGTTTAAATAATTTCAAGTACGGTAAATGCCATTAATATCAGCACTTTAGCTCAAAGATATTATTAACATTACTGTGTTTGATGTCAAAATTTGTTTTCCCGTTTATTACAATAATTACTAAAAAGTGTGTTACATATTTTGGGGTTTCTAAATTTGAAACGTATTAGTGATATCATACTCGAATATATTTTCTCATCGGAATCACCCAAGAATTTAAAATAAATTGTAACCAAATTAACCACAAGCATAACGTCCAAAATAGGTCGCCTCTTTTTGGGTAAAAAATTTACATTCACGCTATCGTAAGCTAAATTAAAGTTCAGTCCTACTTTGTTCTAGTTCATGTATTAGCGAGCAATTTCGGCTTAGAGCGCATAGACACGATTGGGTATTTTTTTTTAGTAAAGCTCAAGAGGTAAACACAAAAAAATATAGCTTTATTCACATTGATTTTAGAGCCCCTTAAAGCCTTGTGCTTTTAATTAACTTACTAGTAATTAATTCATTTACTACAAATAAAATAAATCGTTTTCTTTCGCCGATATAGGTCTACGTTTCCTATCTCAGAAACCTAACTATCATCTATATTATTAATTCTGTAAGCGATTTTCTAAATCGAAATTGTGGGAGTTCGACAGCTCTCATGATAATGGGGAGAGGGCTCAAATTAAAGGTCTTGGTCGGGAAAAATAGCATATTGTGTCCAAATCTACCAGAAAATGAGACATAACGAAAAATATCTTCCATATGAAATGCATTTGGATTAAAAAACGTCGTTATTATTTACAATAAACACATGATTAAAAACAATGTGTTATAATTTTTATTCTACTTCAAATTCTGTTGATAGAGTGCTTGAAGTTTTTTTTTTACTAATTAACAATAATAATTTAGATAAATTCTGCTTTCACTTAAGTCATATACAAATGATTAATTAATACTTTAAGAGCTGCTACAAGAAATGTCATTTGATTCTGAGTTTGTTTAAATATAAAAATAATTTATTTACATTTGAGTTTTTTAGGGACATATGTCTCTGCATGCCAATAGTACTATTTTATTAAAGAAATCTAATCCCATAATTAAATACTGTTTAAAATGTCATCCCAAATAGGACAACCATATTTGGCAAGGAATTGTACCTCCGAATAGCTATTATTGTATGCGGCCTATAACTGTGACAAAGTAGTTATTAGACAGGTACAACTAGACCAAACAAAGCAGATGTCATCTCAGACTCCACAATGACTGGTCCATACACATTGTTTGTCTTGTAGCCAGTTGAAAATGGTATAAGTATCCTAAGTTTACGTTTAGATTATACAGTAGCTACTAAAACTACAGTTTGTGAACCTATACCAATCCTCGAGAGAATCTTGTAAAAGATTCCAATGTAGCATTTTTAGTTATGTGCATTGGTGTGTAATTTTACCAAATTTTTAATAAATGTTTTTATAACATAGGCCCAGAATTATAAGTAGACCATGGGATTGCATTGCAGCTTGAACAGCTTATTGTGCACCCTCATTCACAGGTCCTCATTCTCCGTCAAATCCCAGGTCCCTGGTGAACCGTGATCCTGTTCTCCCATTTGATCTCCTTTCGATAGGCCAAGGGATCTCATACGCAGACCATGTAGAGCTGGGCACATAAATATGACTGTAATACTTCCAGTATTTGTAATACTAGTCGGATGACAAAACGTATACCTCTTCTAGCCCTCTGAGTTACACGAAAATATGTCCTTAATTTTAAACAATTATCTGTACTATTATAAAAAAGAGGTGGTGTCTGTGTGTGTGTATGGGAAAAGTAAACGCGAAAACTACTGGTCGGATCGGGCTGAAATTTGGCATGATGATAGCTCACATTCCCGATTAACATATAGGCATATTTTTATTCCAAAAATCCTTTCGGGCTCCGCCCCAGTGGCTCTGGAGTTTCCCATGTTAACCTTATGAGAAATGAAATTATTGAATCTTAACAGCTGTTTCAATTAAACAAGTTGGTTCTGTTCTGTGATGTTCAATAGCATTAAAGTTACAAGGATTACCAACAGGGTGCAGCACTAGCACTATTATTTCTTTTACATTTATGACAACAGCAAAAGGTGAGTGAGCGTAGCGAACAAACTTCAACCTGGAGGCGAGTGAGCGTAGCGAACGAGCTAACCTGAAGGCAAGTGAGCGTAGCGAACGAGCTAACCTGAAGGAAAGTGAGCGCAGCGAACGAGCTCCAACCTAAAGGTGAGTGAGCGTAGCGAACGAACTTCAAAAAGAACCGAAATTTCTTAAACCATGTCCTCACTCATAACTGCTATAAGCATTTGATACTTATATGCCAACCCCGTACGAAGGACGGGCGGTACTCTGCTAGTATATCATAAAGTAAAGAATACTAGTTTCCGGACCATTTACGTTATTCATTGGCATGTATATCACAATGTTGTGGAGTATCTAAATTTAGTGACGTAATCTAGAGCGCGATTTGTATAAACCTGATTAAACACGTATCCATTAAACCAGCTGATTCATCCAATAGATCACCTTGTTGTTGATTAGCTGGGAATCATCTAAATGTAAATCCTCATGAGTGATTGGAGACTCACTGCGTATATTTGATCAAAATTGAGTTTAAATACTGATCCAATCAACCTATCAGACACAGGCAGCTGAACAGTGAGTTATCTGTTTGTTAACATTGATTGATCACCGGTATTTATCAAAACGGACACCTAATCACACATTGAACACATCCATACAACACACAACCCTGGGATGTATAGTTCTGGTTATATTCATGTAAAATAATTGTTTACAACTCCTTAGATGATTCGCGTTTTCTGGCAGTTTTATATTTGGTATTCTATGTACATACATTCTCTCAGTGTAGGAAATGGCATTTTTTTATGGAAAGTTTATTTTAAATTATAATTTTTTTTATTCAAATAAAAAATATGGTTGTATAAAAACATATTGCTTAATTTACTTAATCTGCTTGGATTTTCTTGATTTGCTGTGGTACAGATACAATTCTTCTTACTCAAAAGATCCGTGGGTTGTTTCAGCTCAGTCTGAACTAATGGCCTTATTTTAATGTTGAAGAGACTTATGATTGATGAAGTTGAAGCTCGGGTCTCAAGTTACTGAGGTCTCGAGATCAATCCACGGCATTGTACAAAAAAATCCAATGATTTGTAAATCAATTTATCGACTATTAACCCCTACACTAGCAACAGTCCGTTTGAAACGCCAACCACGTATTACGACATTGTATTGTTAGACATTTGTTGGCAGCTTCATTTGACCGTAAAATAATGTTTATATGAATGAATTGAACACTTATAGCTCAAGAAGTTTGTGCATGATGGTGAAAACAAACAACCGTCTTAGTAGTTAGGGTTAATTTATGTTGAATTAATTAAACATTTAGCGATAGTTAAAACCCCAATAATTTGACATTATAGTATTAAGAAACTTATAGTATTATGGAATTGTTCTATTATTAAAATTATAGAATGATGAAAATGTGTAGCAAACTGTAAAACGGAAAAAACCTTGCATCAACGAAACCCCGTTAGATCATTGGAATTGCTTTTCTTCAAAGGGAGGATTAACTATAAATTTACTGAGCCAAAGAGTGGTTCTGCGTGCCAACTTTCAATCGGTTTGGGGTCGGATTGCTTTAAAGCATTGTGAGACTAGTTTTTAAAACTGAATCATTTTACAACTTGCTCAATTTTAAATTGAATGGAATTGAATCAGTTTAAATATTGGTTATTACTTTGTATTTAAATATGTAACCGTGTGCCATGTACTATGCACATCTTACTTTCTAACAATAGCGTTATTTCAAACCAATAAGACTCCTCAGGTAGTTTCGTATATGGAAGAATTATTGTAGTTAGTAGGTGTCCTTTTGTATCAAAAAATTTAAGTGCACCTTGTAAGTACTATTTAAACACCATATTATGTGTTTTTGCAATATAATCCTGTGCAGTTAGTTGTTTTAGAAATTTTTTACAGGGTTGGTCTTCTAAGCTGTCCTAAACAGTATACAGACGAACGGCTTGACATACAGAGATGAAACAACATTTTTCCCCACTAATTCATACCCAAGGAACAACGTAAAAACATTTTCACCATTTTTAAAATGCAGGTGTTCGAGAAACTGGGGGTCATGGGTTCGAGCATCAGAGTTTTCAAAATCTAAACATATGTTAGGTTATGCATCATTTTAAAGCTCTAGACTAGACAAACAATTTAGGGAAAACATAACTCCTTTTTCTTCATCCGTTAGATAGTATCAAGTATCTAAACAACGTCTGGCAAACTTTAAAGGGAAAAACGAATACAAGTTATGCTCGTAGAAACTTCTTATCTTCTTTCGTAGTTGGCGCATTCAAGACTTATGCGTATACTTTAGGCAAACTTATTTGTAGAGTGGAAAACTTTATAGCGTCACAGTTCCATATTTAAAATATATATGGTGTCTTTACCATCGTTTCTAATCTGAATAAGGTACTTTATATTTTTGTTTGGAGATAAGAGATGTGTTATTAAACACAAATTGTGGCCAAGACAAACCCTTTTTGGCTAAAAACTAGAAATAACGTTTTATCGTTCATGCATCCTTAAAATATATCCTTGTTTTTACTATTTTTTTATGCAGCTCACTATTTATTCCGTAGCTTAACAACGTTTAAGTTTAGAAACTTCTTAGTTCTATACCCTTAACAGTCTTCTGAAACTAAAATTCTGTATTTTTAAGGCATTTTTAATCTTATATATTAAAAAAATTTGGGTTTTCTTTTCCGAGTTCGTTTGGCTCTTCTACCCGACCGATTTTCATGATTGAGGTCTCAAATTAAAGGTATGCACGCACAGATTTGCCATCAAGCATCGGCATATATTTATCTATAATTCCATTCGGCTTATACGTAAACGAAATTTGCTCCCCATGTATTCCTTATGGGAGTTAAATTTGGTTTTTCTTTGCCGAGTTCGAATGGCTCTTCTATCCGACCGATTTTTGTGATTGAGGTCTCAAATTGAAGGTATGCACGCACAGATTTGCCATCAAGCATTGGCATATATTTATCTATAATCCCACTCGGCTTATAGGTAAACGAAATTTGCCCCCCATGTATTTCTTATGGGAGTTAAATTTGGGTTTTATTTGCCGAGTTCGATTGGCTCTTCTACCCAACCGATTTTCATGATTGAGGTCTCAAATTGAAGGTATGCATGCACAGATTTGCCATCAAGCATTGACATTTATATACCTACTGCATTTCTCGACCAAAAACATAATTTGATTCTTTTTAGAATTCTTACTTTAATTTAAGATGCATTTTACCAGTTATATAATTATATAATCCTATATATTTTGGTCCAAGATCCTTCAGTGAAATACCTGCTTACATTTAAGATATTAGTTTTTAAAATTGGACGAGTTTCAAGCAAACACGCAAGGTGAACAACAAATATTAAAATTATTTTTCATAAGGTATTTTATATGATTAAAAATCAATAGCTCCAGTATTGTTCAGGTTTTTTATATGATTTAGACTCAAAATAATTAGTAAATTATAGGCTTTAATCTGAGATATTGATCGTTTGAATCAGTTAAGCTCAAGATACTGTATTGCTCATTCAAAAATCAGGAAAGGAATTTGATTATTTCTCGGATATTATATTTCTTTTAACGCTGCGGAGCAGCATGGGTCCTCTAGTATTTAATAAATTTTAATATGTATTTTAAATATTTATTATGTGACTATGAAACATTATTTATTAAAAAATTATATGACCAACGGGTACTTCCTTATGTTAATTTTTAATCAAAATAAGCTAGAAATAAAAAAAACAGTAGTTACCTAACTAAAGTAAAAATGTCTGATTGGATTCATTCTTTGGCTTTTTTATTGAGAATTTTAGTTTGAAATTAATGATTATACAAATTCCTGAAGGAATTATAGTTTTTGACGATGCTTTGATTTATTTACTAAACCTTACGTTTAACTGCTCCTTCTCGAAAAGGTACGTATGGCAAAACGATAGGCATTGGATTAAAGTCTCGACTGAAGTATGACTTAATCAGTGCTAGTTAATCGTCTTTCCTTTTCCTCTCATACTTTTTGTACACTTACATTCATATATATATTGTTCGTTGTCCTTGTGCCTTATACGAACTGATGTTCCTGTTCAGTGATCGTGTATTTTACTCAATCCTCACCAGTGAAATTCCTTAATTTTGCGTTTCTTTCTAGTTGTCTCTTTATATTTTCCTTTGAAAAATATATTAAATTCAATTATTTTTCGTAACACAAAAACTATCAGTTAGGACAAATGTGTAACTGATATTCGAAATACAGGGTGATCCAAAACTACTTTTACACTTTTGAAACTCTATAAATGAAAATACAACGGGGTTAGAATGAATTGAAAGAGGAGATTCTAAAGTTTTGTTTGACAC
The DNA here is from genome assembly GCF_028750875.1 of Macrosteles quadrilineatus. Classification (NCBI taxonomy): domain Eukaryota; kingdom Metazoa; phylum Arthropoda; class Insecta; order Hemiptera; family Cicadellidae; genus Macrosteles; species Macrosteles quadrilineatus. The sequence continues at coordinate 80,215,790 of NW_026542596.1, forward strand.
AATGGTAAACATAGTTGCAAATGTAGCCTCTACAGACATCTTTGGATTTAACTACGATTTTAAATTAATTACACACTTTTACCTCTCTGAATCTGAAAACTTCATACTGTATGTTGAATTGTCAAACGTTTTAAGTATACCACTAGTGGTCAATTAGTTCCGCTCAGTTATTGTTATTCGCCATTATTGTAAGCTGCGAGGAACATGACTTCGAAAGAGCAAAAAGTGTTCTGTGTTTTCGAGTTGCATTGATTATATACTGTGTAATTATATTTAAATTGTTATTAAATTCTACAAAGTCTGTAGAGGATAATTTAGAAACTACGATTCCCAAAATCGTGTCAAACCAAATTTTAGAATCTCCACTTTCAATTTATTCTCATCCCGTGATGATAGGATGTTTTTTTTAGTTTAAAAGTCTATCATTAATTTGAAATCATCCTGTACATATTTTATTGCATATTGTAAGCAAAAATCTTAAATTCTTTAATTGATTAATAATTACCAGTAAATGGCAAAATGTGTTTCCACAATCTGCACAAAAGCCTATACAAGTTATAATGTTTTTTTGTTTGTCACGTAGTAGATAAAAAGTAGTTAATTAAAGATAAAGATTAAAAGATATTTTAACTTACTCTTCATTAAATACAACTGTAGAAAAAGCTAAAAAAATTAAATTGTATTTTGGTGACCCTCAGACAAAACAACTGTTTTTCGATCATTTAAAGTGCTTGCCATGGAACAGTAAAGTTTTTAGAAGGAAAATACAACAGTATAAATAACTTAATTTAAATGTTTTTTTTATAATTACATTTTACATAATTGCATAGCCACAAACATCTATTGGTATCTCATCATTGTTCACAATTTGTTATACGGATCAGGTAGAGTGTTTTTAATGTATTATTCAAGTATTTGTTTAAGACATTAAGAAAACTACTTGTCTAACCTCGTGTGCTTTAGAGATAAAAGTATAACACTCCCAGCTGTAAACAGTCACTGAGGTGCAATTCTAAGAAGTCTGTATCAAGTAACAGTAGCTGCTTTGTTCAAAAGAGAATGGAGTCCTTTTGTTTGGCTGGTCTTTTTCTTCTCTTGCCGTTCTTGCTTGCAAAAAATGACAAATAAGCATTTGACACATTTATGACAGGGAGATGTCCTTTTCTATCATGCTTAGTTAGATTATTAGTAGAGACACAAACAAAAAGGAAATTATGAGAGACTTTCTCATAATTCTCACTTTCTCATAATTTTCTCATATACAGGCTTTCCAACTTGGGTTTAACATTTTACTTCCTATTACTATACTTATTATAACTCTATATTCTACAGAGGTTTAACTAAGCATTTCCTTATGGTATTATTAACTTAATAACGCACAAGAATATTTTTCTGAACATACCGGTATATAAATAGTATAACGTGTGTGTGTCAAGTTTGAAGAGCAAAGCGAATATTAAGTATTTTGGCATCTGGTTATATATTTTTTTTAATTGTTTGCTGAATTTAGGTTTACCTAAAAAAAATTGCTATACTTCAGGCTAGTCTTAGGTCGTGGCAATATGACATTGATAAAATCCATAGGTGATTGGCGGGACTTGAACCAGTGATCTCGGGCTCTGAAGCCTCGCGCCCTTCCACTCTTCCCCATTAATTCAAGTTTAGCCAATAGAAGCTATCATTCTCCACCCACGCCGTGTTAGCTGAAGAAGACACATACCGGGATATTACAGCCGTTTGTTATTATATATGTGACGTTTACGAGTGAGGCGGGAGCCCCTCTACCCCCTCCCCACCACCACGACCCACTACTATGCTTTATGTTTGTCTTGGGGATGTGAAAGAGAGTCAATTATGACCAATGTTACATATATCTACATTTTGCTAAGTAGTGTAAACATAGTAGGGCGTATAGCAAATGCCTTTTCCAATATTTAAGTCTTAAAATAAATAAGAATAGAGTTTACACGAAATATTTTTGTAAGGCTGTTTTGTTAGATATGTTAAACTGTTTCTACTCAATAAATAGATTTGATGTTATCATTTTTCAAAGTACACACGTAATCCAAGTTTGGAAGATAATACTAATTATATAAAGGTTCAAAGCTTGTGATTATAATTTAAAAATAAAAGGAGAGATTTTAAACCCAATACTATATTATATTAAATGTTCTCCAATTACTCCAATTTACTCCAAATACAGTAGGTCTAATCCAATCACAAGGCAACTTATTCAATTGAGCGATTTCAATTCGTTGTGTTAAACTTTACACATGACAATCAAATGAGCTATTGTTGCATGACAATCCTACAAACAATCATGTATACTTCGGATATCGTCGAGACTAAAACAAAGGCCAAAGAAAGGTTAGTAAAATGAATTCTTTATTTTACTGTTTTTTAGTGATGAATGGTAAATTGCATAAGTGACTGGACCTTTACTATCAACGCAATGCCCAAGTTAGTCACAACTACTTGTTACAAATGATAGTTTCATTTTATATCGCAGCAATTTAAAGACTCAGCAAACCATTGCATGTCACGCAGAGTTTGGAGGGCGTGGCTCCCAGATTAGGGTTGTTTTACCCAGATTTTTACCCCGACCTATTTTTCCCCCTTGATAAACTTTGATATAAGTAAATTAACGGGGTTTTACAATTTTGAGACATTTATTTAGTTGTCATGTTAATGTTCAAGGCACTATATTTTTAATTGCACGATCTCCCTGTTTTAGAACTATTAAAAACAATCTCAAAGTGTTGGAGTACATTTGCGGATAATTAATTACTAAAATCTATTTGGTTTGATGAAATCAGTGAAAATGGGTAGATGCGTAGTATTTAGAGGGAAAATAATTCTCTATACGTTCCGTAATCATTTTATAATATGTTAAGTGTTTTCATTCAATTAAAGTAATTTTCGAACATAATGATAACACTTATTTATTTACTTTCTGGATTTATTACTTTCAAGTTACTAAGTCCGGCAGAACCATACAAACAAGGAATTATAAAGAGAAATTTTTAGAAAACTAATATCTTTAGTCAGGCAATAGACGATAGTTTAAAATGAAGTTCTCTCGACTAACACGGGCCAATAGTTTCGCTGATATAAATAAGTTACAAAAGATGAGGGTCGAAGTTCTTTGCACTGGTCCTGTGAGACCTCAATCCTTAACCTCCAGTGTCCCTTGAGATCAGTGATTTCAGAAAGATCTCACTAGGAGCGCTGATGTCAATGGTCTAGTAAGCTTTACAAATAAAACGTTCAAAGCTTGTGTTTTTAAGTATTTCACAGTAGAATATATTTCACTCACAATCAAGTTTAGATTTTTCCTATTTAGTTGTAATTTGTGTTAATTACACTTATATTTATATAGATAGTGATTTTAATTTATAAAAAATATTATTTTTAGACTAAATTGAATATTCTTTCGAAATAATCCAAATTCAAATTTGTATTACTTATTTTATTACAACTTTAGTTTTGTATCATAAGCATTTTAGTTTTCTGTGCATTATACAAATAGGCCATATGAATGATTGTCTTATTACCATCGTAAATAGTACTATACACACTATAAGAAATAATAAAACATTTATAAAAAAAAAAACTTTACACACAATTTCACCAAACAGCTGTGTATAGAATGAGCCAACGTGGACTTAAGGATGTGAGTGTATTACAAGAAGATCCATAGGGTGTAGTAACACATGATGTTTGCCTTTAGTTAAAAGCAGTTAAGTGCATAAAAACATAGATAAAATGGTTAGTCTATGATAAAAGCCACAGCCGTGATATTATATTGAGTTTGAGTTGGCTTTGACAAGGTTGATTATTCACTTTACGTTGTGTACGTTGTGTACGCTGTGTACGTATAACTCATGTACGGGACTATACTGTCATAATTAGGTGCGGTCTGATAGACAACGCTAATACTTTGTTAACATTTGAGTAAATAAAGTGAGCCGGCTGAAGTCATAAATAAGTAAACTTGCTTATGAGATTATATTTATTAACCTGTAAGAAGAAAACTTCGAACTTATCTGTTAACAAGAAGCTTAAGTATTGGAAAAAGACATATCAGAGGTAAAACCCATTGTTAGTGATTATCAACCTTCTGATGTTTGTTGTAAATGAGGAAAATCTTGTTTAAGAAACTATATCTATACCTTTAATATACGTCATTCAAATCAATTATTGAGGAAGGAAATTATTTTAGATCAAATTTACCCTGAAATTTATAAACAGCCGATGCAAATATAATGCCGATTTACTGAGAAAATATGTTTAGTAGTCCTTAAAGTGTATCTAAAACTTTTTTTACTGAAGAGGATCACATGGTTCATGGTATTCATGGTTCACAGAAATTATAAATACCCCCGCCGCAGCAAACCTGCAGACTAAGCGAATTTCCATTTGACTGATTGGATTTACACTGAAATGTCTACTTAAAAATATAACATTTATTCTTGATTTAAATAGAATTAGTTTAACAAGTACTTAGGTTTGCTGCATCAGGGAGGGTAAAACTTTTTTTTTTTGTAAAATGTGAATAGGTAGTGACATAAGATAAACTTTGAATCTGGATACAGTATCAACAATACATATAAATTAATTGAAAAAATTAAGGATGAATTAATACCTGAAAATGCAATTTTTATCTCCTTTGATGTAACTAATATGTATTCAAATATTCCTACAAAAGATACCCTTCAAATCCTTCAAGAAACTTTAAACAAAAATAAACAGGTTTCAAAAAATGAGTTAAATAATCTTATGAAACTATCTAGAGTAGCAATCAATCAAAGCTATTTTGAATTCAATGGCAAAATTTTCAAACAATTAGAAGGATTGGCTATGGGTTCTCCACTTTCTGGTATTCTAGCAAACATATATATGCAGCATCTAGAATCATCAAAAATCATAAACGACGAAAATCCATTTAAAAAAGATATAATCTATTGGTATAGATATGTCGATGATATATTATGCTTATACAACGGCAATAAAGACTCATATCAAGATTTTTTTGAAATACTTAAATTCTATCTCCCCAACAATTAAATTTACGATGGAGACACAAGAAAAGAAGATAAATTTCTTAGACATAACAATTACTAAAGAAAACGATCGACATAATTTCAATATATATAGGAAACCTACCCAAACTGACCTAATCATTCCATTTGAGTCAAACCATCCTTGGCAACACAAAATTTCTACATTCAAATCAATGGTATTTAGACTACTTAACATACCAATGTCTAAAGACAACTTTGAAATAGAAAAGAAAACTATAAAAAGAATTGCAAGAACAAATGGATACAAAGAAAAAATGATAGAAAAATTAATAAAAAATGAAAAAACTAAAAGAATGAAAGTAGAAGAACAAGAAAACGTAAAGAAAGAATTTATATGTATTCCATTCAGCTCATCCTTAAACAAAACCTTAAGAAAGACATTACCGAACTCAAAATTTAAACTAAGTTATAAAACAAGGAATAACGCTTTTAACATAATACAAAAAAGAACAAATCCGATACCCAACCCACCAAATGTATATAAGAAATCAGGAATTTACAAATTATCATGTAACAACTGTGAAAAATACTATATTGGTCAAACAGGTCGAACATTTGAAGTCAGATACAAAGAGCATATACAGGCAATCAGATCAAACAATATGACAACACAAAAATCCTCATACGCCGAACATATACTTCAAACCGACCATACATACTCAGAAATGAATAAAAATATGCACATTCTGGATATTGAAAATAAAGGTGAAAAAATGAATACAAAGGAAGACTTTTATATTTATACTCATCATATTAATGACAAAGACAATTTACTAAACTTGACACAAATTCATAATCAAAACGTAATATTCAATGAAATTATACATCTTAAAGAAAACACCTCCTTCCCTTAATATAAAAATTATCACCTGTTCTTTAATAAGAAATATCTAATAATGTTTGTAAATAAAAGAAACTACTAGGTTATATACTATACTGTGATCATGGCATTAATGTCCGAAACATGTAAGTAATATAAAATAAAATGTTTTTAGGGTACTGTGGTATTTTGATTTGCTTAGTAATATATATATATATATATATATATATGTGTGTGTGTGTGTGTGTGAATTTGAACGGATGGTGTTTTTGGCCTCTAGGGACCTCAAAACGAAAAAAAAAATCGGTCCCGCGTCCAGGTCTTACCATGAGTACTACGGTAATAGCTTATTCCCTATATGGGAAATTCGCTAAAACGAACGTTTTTAACTGCAAAAAAGTGGCATGATAGTTATGATTTCAGTCTACCTTATGTGGGTATTTTAGTCAGGCACGAAAATACAATTTGGTTAAAAAGACGATTAACAATACTGCCCTGCTAAGCACAGTTGTGGTAACTGACATCTGGGTAAAATTGAGAAAATGAGGGCAGTATATTTAAAACTATGCCCTACAGTCAAAAATTTACTTAAAAACATTTTTTTGGTCTCATCTTATGTATTTTTTAACGCTAAATCTTTTTCCAAAATTATTTTCAACATTAAAACATTCTAAATACTTAAGAAATTAGATAATGCTTTAGTTCTTATCAATTACAATCAAATATACTTGGCCATATAGTGGCAACTTAATTTTCCTAAGCCAATATGTTGTATCTCTGCAGATGCCACGAAATGGTCTAGCAAAATCATGGTTATTGTTTCAAATGCAACAAAATATAAGGTTCCCAAAATAAACAAAATTTCTAGATTGAAATATTTTTGACACTATGATTCTGTTTTGGCAACAAGTTGTTGAATTGTTTTTCTGGGAGTTGGAGAGGATACATACTGGTATTTAAATATATATGAATTATACCATTAGTGATGTTATTATAATTGTTATATGATTAATTAATCTTCCCCCTTAAATTGTTCAACTACCTACTAAAAGTTTTCTCAAATAAGTTAGAAAATTAAAATATAAAAAAATTGTATTTATTATTAATTATTATTTTATGTTAAGCAGGTGTTCTATCACTGTATCTAGTATCGGAACTATCACAACGTTATCGGTAACTTATCACAAAAGTCGATGACTTATGCATTATGAACTTACCTATTCAAGTAATTCAATACTGTATTTATAATAGAAGCACACGACACTACATATATGTATGTTAATTCATGTAGGTTCGTACATAACTGGATGGTATTAAATTATAAACAATTGTAATATATTAAAAAAAAGCTTTATAATAAGAATTAATTAACTACCATGCTTTAACTGTTCAATAATGATAAACATATTTTTTTTATTTTAATACTTTTCCAATTACTTCATTTCATTTTCAAACAAAAGATTTAAAGCATTAAGCTGTTATATAAACATGAATGATAAAACGTATTTAGCTCGTATATATAATCCAAATTAAATGCAGGCGACTTAAAAAATTGCCAAAACAGAGATAAAACCCATTAATTAAGATTAAACATCTCATATGTAATCAAACAAATTAAACATTAATTTCAACATTGTTGAAACTTGTTTTTTAAGAACTACACAGACTATTGACTAATAGTTTTGTAGAACTAGGCCTACACAAACAACTGTTAAATACCGGTACTTTTGTAAACAATTTAAATATTGTTTGGAAAATTGTTTCAAAATTCTTTATAACAAAACTAAGAATAAAACAATTTTAAATTGTTTTAAAATAGTTACAACTCGTTTTAAAACTTATTTTGTATACTGCATAATACTGATTGTTAAACAATTTAAAGATAGTTCCAATCTTATATTAAAATTGTTGTGTAATATGAAGTTTAAATCAAAATGCTTTTTAATGGTTGTAAAACAATTATTGTAATACAGCTTTTGACAATTTTTATGGTCATTGGGGATCAACAATCGAAGTTCCGTCAATCTTGTTTTGGGGAACTCATCCTTTCCTCCCATCAGGTTTTGGTGAGACACCATTTTCCTTAGACATATCTTGAATAATCCTATCATTGGTTTTGTTATAGCCCAAGGTTGTAAAAAAATATGCTACCAACTTTTTGGGACGTTTTTGTTATGAGTTATTTCCATAAGTAGGTACATCTTCATTAAGAACATCAGATTGACCTGTTACAATCTCAATTTCATTTATCAATCCTACATTATCTGAATTTAGATACCCCTTCTCTCAAGTCATAATTTATTTCATCAGATTGGCCGGTAAAAACTTTAACTTACAGCTTCATTTATTAGGCTTAAATTATTGGCAGAATAAATGACCTCTTCTAAAGAAAGGTTCATCATCTAATAGGCCTACAAGAAACTCTGTTAAAATGTTGATTTCAAAAATATACTATTATCAATATCACCAAGTGGAATGTCAATATAAAGGAAATTAAATTCATTATTTGATGATAATAGGTCACCTCAATTCAAAGAGACAAAAGCTTTGTTTCCAACAACACGGCACTTATAGGAATACTGGGCCAATAATGGGGATGATGCTAAACTAAATTGCCGTAACTGATGGATTGCTAAAGCATTTTGTGGTAACATATCATTCCTAAGAGAAATCGTTGTATCTGTCGTTGGATACAACTTAAATACCCTAGTAAATGTAAGTTACAACAACTGCGCTTAGTAAAACATTCCTAAACTGCAGATACGGCAAAGAAAATAAGCATTTTATAAATAAATAACAACATATATGGCATTTAAGGCTATTTATATGATCCTAAGTATGTGTAGAATCACATGGTAACCATATCTCATTTTCCCCAAAAATGTCAGTTACCACAACTGTGCTTAGCAGGGCAGAATATTTAATATAAATTTACATATGAAAGATAAACAGAAAGCGTAGTAACATGACATGGTATAATAACATGAAATTATACCGACCACACTTATAAATCGTCGTCCAATTTATATTTTAATTATTTTAAATAACAAAACTCTTCCCAACCTAACCTAACCTAAAACATAGTCCACCCTTGGGTTAACTTATAATTATTAGGTGTGGTCGGTATAGTAAGAAAGTACCAAAATGACTCCCGAATAACTCAAATTGGTCTAATCAATCGATCAAATTAATAGTTTTATTGGCAATGTTATCACCCCTACGCTTCCTTTTTACAATTCCGTTTACGGAAATACTTTAATATCACCAAAGCTGCAATTTCTTTTGAAGAAGGGTTGGGTTTGTGTTGATGAACTAACAGAAAGTTTCACCACATGCCCAGCCCTTTAAACATGACCATGAAAGGATTCCCTGTAACTCGACTATCTACCTTTCAACTGGGTTTAAATTACTTAATCAAAACAATAGAATAAAACTCATAATGCCAACCACGTTAAAGCAATCAAATGTTTTTTTTATAGCCAATTCATCAAAATCATTTTTAATATCCACCGATTTATGTGACGTTTTTGGTTTATTTTAAAGTTATATAATATTAATTAATTCATTACATCATTATATGATATTTCGGGTTTTAAGACTTGAATTAAATGTAGCTCAAACAATATTATTGGAAAAGACACATTTTTGGGGTAAACATTACTTCTTCACAATTGGTCCTGTAAAATTTATATTGTAAATAACCTCATAAGCATAAGCAAGATTTATTAAACGGACATTAGTCACTAAAAGACCAAAGAACTAAAAAAAGTATGTATATACAACTGATAGGAGAATTAAAAACTACAATTTACTGCAAAACCTATATCAAACCTTCTATCTCGACCTTAATTGACTGATGTCGTAATGATTGAGATCAAATAATATTACCGACTTGCCATATAAGTTTATTGGCTGATGTTTCATAAAGATAAGACCAATGTGAACTATTGAGAGAGAACAACATGAATATAGGTCGAATACGTGACAAAACGTCCAAGTAGCTTTGTAATGTTTAGTATTCAGCATGATGATGTAAATTTATACTCTTAATACCGAGCGAATATAAATGTACGCAATTCTTGTAAGTAATTTTAAATCAAGGGTATGAAAATTAAAATTAAAATTTTATAAAAATACATAATTATAAAAATACTCCCGCCGCAGCAAACCTACCGACTAAGCTAATTTCCATTTGCCTGAATTGATTTTCAATCGAATCTATTTAAATAACATTAGGTTTGACGAGTACTTGGGCTTGCTAATAAAAGGAAACTAATAAAGTGCGTTTTTAGTAAAATATTAAAAGCTTAGTATAAAATAAATAAATTTGCCAAGTTTAATCAAAATATATTCATACATACTCCATCCTCAATCAAACTACAATATTTTACAATATTCTCCATAAAAAACATGGAAATTTGAAATTTAAAATTTTTCTAATTTTCTCCGTTACCAATAACCGTACAAAAACACTTTTATATTCTAAATTATTTTATTTTTAAGCTCTTTAAAAAATTCTAGAGATGAATTGGGAAATTTTATGTTTTGAGGGTCAAAAATGAGAAACTTTTACCCAACTTTTACCCCATAAACCCCCCGCAATACCACGTTCCCATGATCCGATCATGCTGGTTCGTGAACTCCTTCAAGTTTATTCTGCCTTACACCTTGTTATTTCATTAAAATCGGACAAACATTACTCAAGTTATCGCGTTAACATATCTGTATAAAAATATGAATGAATGGTGTTTTTGGCCTCTGGGAACATCAAAATTAAAAAGTAAATCGGTCCCGGGCCTAAGTCTTTCCGTGCCACCTACAGTAATAGCTACTTGCCTATAGGGAAATTCGCTAAAACACACTATTGGTCACTATTGGGAAAATACTACCAAAATTTCTTTTATGTTATTTTTTTTATTTTGGGTGCTTTTATTAAACCAATGCAACACGTATTGACAAAGTTTTACCTATGTTGTGGCCGTGTCAGTTCCGTCTTAGTTTATCTGGTTTAAGTCAAGCAGATCCGTAGTGGTTGGTGTTGACCCAGTGGTTCAGAATCCATCTGCTCTTTGTACACACAACACACATCAAGTAATGAAAGGTAAGTCTTAGGGGCGTGGAGAACTGCTTTTGTATTGAAGAAAGCTTCTGCTATTTACAAAAGAAGCACTTACAAGAATGTAACGTGTAGGTTTGATGAACATTCTAGTTTGATATAAGAGCTAATATTTTAAGTGCATGTATATCAATATAAATTTTAAACAAACAATTAAAAAATTATTCAAAAGCTCACTGCTTAGAAACAATCTAATGTATTGATAAGTCTATCCGCCAGTCTTTGCTCTAGGCTTAACAGGCATGGAACATTCTAATCAAGTTTCTTAAGGGATTCACTTGCTGTCATTAAATTAGGTTCAGAATAAACAAAGACTTAATGGAAACTCCTGATGGAATAAAGGAGGTTTACTCTGCCCCACTTGCACTGTGACAAGCTAAATTATTAAAACCTTTGTGGTTATAGGATCAAATATCGTCTTTTTATCTTCTTACCCTTGAGTAATCTGTCAGCGAATAATTTTGTATGGTCAAATATCGTTTCCTAAATCTTTTTGGGGAATACATAGCATTATATATCATGAGCAGCTGAGGGGTGATGTTTTTCTGGGAGGCTAAGAAATAACCCGGGATCACTTTTCACATTACTTCATGCTAGACCTAGGGGTTGCATCATTATTACTCCGATAAAAATCATTGGTGGTTTGGCGGAACTTGAACCCGGACCTCAGGTACTGAAGTCCAGCGCTCATCAACTAAACCAGAACGCACCATGTGAAAATTGGATTGTCAAGGATATCCAGTTACGTGTAGTGGACGGTTAGAAACCTCTTTTGTCCATGACTATTATGGAGTGCTATTTTTTATTCAAATAAAATATACGAAGGCTTAAAATTTGAAAACTTTTAAAATCCATCAACATTATAAAATGATTAAGATCACAGATAGGGTGGCATTATAAGGTAACATCACTTTGGAGGGTGAAAAATTATACATTTAACCAATGGGTTGGATGGGTAGTACTTAAATCTATCACTACTTCATAAAACATAAAATATCCTTCAGCTAAAACACAAATATGTAACATATAAAACCCAACTACGTTGCTTGTCTTTGTATATATTTATATATATCTAATCTCAGATATATAGAGATTAGATAGATCTGATCTCAGGCTGTTTCGTAGGCCTATAAAGGTTTTATATACATTTTGGAACTGCGAAAATTGATAATTGTAGTTTTAAAAATCTAACAAAGGGGAAATATTTCTTTTAATTACATATTTGAAATTAATTGACAAAAGATGTCATGAAAACAGAGTTTATTCTGAAATTGTATTTATCTGTGGTGACAATCAACTTGTTGAACGAGCTTTCAATAACTTGTCAACTTGTGAAACATGTAAATCCTGAAGTTATCAAAAAGACAACCAGCCTCAATCAAAACACACGTTGTCATTGTGACCTGTCAGGATACAATACTGACGTTGATTGAAGCATATTGAATTTTGTACAAACAAACTGGATTTTCTTGTGGGAACACGTTAAACTTCTCTAAAAACAATTTTATGATGTCGAAACCTTCAAGCAAGATTGTAAACACTCATTCAATAACTCATAAATATTCGTCAAACGCTTAACTGTCTCTTATTTGTTATTCATAGGAATTTTTTAATTTTAATTTATTCTAAAAAAAATTATGTTTTCTTCTAATACGTTACGTTGCGGAAAACTCACTCTTTGCTTTTTCTAGTTTTATATAAATTTCAAAATTATTACAAAACATCCTTATTTAAAAGCAAAATAATCCCACGGATTTTTAAAAACCTTTGGTTAATAATTAACTGTCACTGGCACGGAAATGTTAAGGACAAATTATAAAACCACTTTAAATAAAGACACGAAATATTTGTCAAGTTGCAACTTCGGTTTCTTCTTTTAAATTTAACATTAGTCCTTCTGTCAAACCATCGTTGAATCAAAGTAATAGCAATAGAATTACGATATAATCTAATAATCCGATTTGTAATTTATTAACTGTCCATGGAATGGTTGTTCTGAGCAAAAGAAAATAGTGAAAAAATTTTATTGTGGTGTTTGGTTAAATGAAAGCTTTGAAACCCAATGAGGTTTGTTGTTTGCAGATAAACCGATGTTTGGTTTACAAAGGTAAATCCTGATCGAGCTCTTTTATGCAAATAGACATTAGTTTAACTTCTTCGTTGTCTTTTATTTTTTGTTGTTGTAATTCTTTACTCGTATTCTTTGATGTAATGAGAGCTCACAGTATTTGTGCACTTCTAGTTTTCATATTTGTGTTGAATTTTAAATTGTACAGGCAAACTTACAAATTACAGTGAGTAATAACTGAGCAAATTGATATCAATATACAAATTCATTAATTTTGTACTTTTCACATTGTGTATTTTTTTCTCGACTTAATTATTATAAGCAATTAAACTAAGATTAACTACAAGATGTTTTGGTACTTTTAATCTCACAAACCATTTGAAACTATAAAACTGTACTGTTTTAATAGATTTTACTTGACCAAGTTTCATTTCAATTCCATGAGTTTTAGCTAGTGATATTTTTATCCATCCTGTTAACCACATATATATTTAGGGTGTTACGTGTTTCGGAATAGTACAATTTTGTAAAACAACAGTCCAAGAAATTCGAAAGATTCGAACTCACATTGATGTAGTTAAAGTCTGCTGGTTTCCCAACAACCAACTATTTTACAACTGTTGTGGCGTGAGTGAATAATCACTAGTTTTATTGCTAACAACTTTTCCCTCACAGGCTTCATAAATCATCTGTAAATAACCAGCTCCATGTTTCGTGGTGTTTAATTGTGTTTTAACTGGACAAAGTTGTCTGAGCTTAACAATGTAAAATGGGAATGAAACAACAGCAAAACGCATAGAATATTCAAGAAATTTCTAAAACGTTATCCGACCATTGATTACATGTGACAATTGTATTAAGCAAATTTTTCTTTTTTTAATTGTTTTCTCCGTGTTTAGTTTATTTTCCATTTACACTTCAATCAATTCACGGGTGCTAAATTTTTATTTTAACCAAATGGTCGCTTCTAATTTTTCCTCTCAATTTAATTTAAATTATCAATTACCGTAATGTTAAAAAAAATCAAAATTTTTGACAAATTAGAAATCCTAACAAGTTTTCCATCATTCTTTTCTTTGCGTATAGAATCACGGTATTTAATAAGATTCACATTATTTATGACCGATCCTATGCCATTTTGAGAACTTCATATCCAATTAATGTCAACAACATATTAAGTTATCACATCTCAACGACAAAGATACACTTTATATCGGTTTTCATACATATAGTATTTACTGGAATGATACTATTTATAGTGTAAACATTTCATTTCGATAAAGTTATCACTTGGACATTTAGTTTTTCAGGATTATATTTTGTTTAAAGAGGCTTTACAAAAGAACTTGTACTTCCAAAATTGTCAAAGCCTTTTCTCTAGCTGCAGATGAGCGGTTCAAGTAATTTCAACGTGGTAGCTATGTCCTTTGACGATTTTCCTTTTATGTTTACTCGTCTTTACAGACTCAAGATTTCAGACATTAGGTGGTTTTCATTGAGGACTTTCAAACTAACAAACTATCAACTGGTTGATTTTACAGTGCAGGGGTTCTGTCATTGACTTCTAATGTAACTGTTGTTCTTCCCAATATAGTTTTTTTATCAAGCTGCATTCCACATCGTTTGCGAATGAAGTTACGTCTTTCTGAAATGATAATTTCTATTTATTTGATTCCAAATTAATCTATAAGCTTAAAAATCTTCAAAAAATGATAAATTGGACGAATAAATATGGCAAAGTTTTGTTTTATTTTGCAACAAAGACATCATTAACCTAATATATTTTTCGACTACTTATCTAAAAGTTCGTCATCGGACGTAGACATGCGGCGAAACCAGGGAAGCTCCTGCCAGGAGGTGGTGAAACACAACGGCGTCGGTGCCTTCCTGGCAGCGCTGTCCCCCAGGAACCTGTTCCGGGGCTTCAAGAAGAACAGCGAGTTCAGCATGCCTAAGGCAGAACGAAGTAAGTTGAAATCCATACAATTGCTGTAAAATTGAAAGAAAACTTTAAGATATATTATGTTTTTGGTTACGGAAGAGGTAAAAAGTAGTAAATCCCTTTAAACGTATAACCACCCTGTATATTCAGTTATAATTTGAAACGAAACTCACACATTTTCACTCAAAAGACAATTAAACTGTAATATTATGTATTAAAAAAATATGTTTAAGTTAAACACACAGCTTAAGCTATTGAGGAATTAATAAAATATTCATTACATAAAGAGTTAAAATGAAACTTAACTAAAAATCACTGTAATTCAATAGCCAAGTTTGATAACTATTGTGTTGCGTTTTAATTAAAGGAAGACTTATTTGGACAACACAAGTTTGATTAGTTTAATTTGTTTTGTTTTGCCTTCCTTTTCTAATTACTTAAACAATACCCCTATAAAACGACTAATTACATTTTAGACTGGCGTCCTTTGAATTTAATTTACGGTGGTTTTCTTTTGGTTTATTAAATCTTTATTATTTTAATCGAATAGAATTAGATATTCTTTATTAAAAAGGTGCCGTAGTGTATACTTAATAGTGACATACATAGCTAACCAAGCTTAAAATATAGAATGAAGATTTATCAGGTTATTTCAGCCATGAATAATAAACTTAAATGCACTTACCATACCTGTCAGGTACTTACCATTTGGTTGAGTCAGTTATACCTTAAATTAAGATATTTATATTATTTTTTTTATTATTCCAAATGTATTATCCGTTTTTATTACGCTTTCCTCTTTAAAGCTGTATGTTACACTACAGGGTGTAAATATTTAATTACATCAAATGCCAATTATTGAAAGTGATAGGACATTCATTTAAAAATGAAATATAAGTTCGACTTAATGAAAATTGATTTCGAGAAGGAATTAAATTAAATGGGACTTGGGGCTTTTTGGTCCTATTATTAACCACATTGAACTCTCTGACAATAGAACATGGAAGTCAATATGTAAACCTCAGTTGCCACTAGAACAGGCACGGGTATGGAGGCTTCACCGGCTTGTGGTAAAACAATATAATTCATCAAGTTAAGCTGTAGATTTAATGTTTACGATGTGACACTGCTATGAGTAGGGCCTACTTGTGATGGTACCTAGCATTTAATTGTTTTAAACAATTTCGGTATAACTGATTCAACTATTTTGTCAGAACAACTTAAAATTTTCATTTTTCCGACCAGAATGTAAAATTTAGCCTATTTACGAGGTCTTAAATTATATTTATAATAAATAACGGTGAAAAAGTAATTCCGAATTTTTAACCACGATAAAGAACTTCAAGAGTAGGGGAATGTTAAAGGGATTTGTATCTAAGTATCTCTGAAAGATGGGTGCTGTCTTAGTGGGGGGGAGGGGGTACAAAAGGAGGCTTCGTCGTTGCTATATTTTATAAAGGCATAGCATCTGTCACGGCATAAAATGTTAAACATTAATACCAGTTTGGTCCTTATTTTTTTACAAAACTGTTTAAAGGTCGAATTTAAAATTTATACTTTATGTTGTAATACCTTTAAAGGATTGCACCTTTAAAGGGTTGGTCTAAGTTTGAAATTACGTTTGGTGAATTCTGTAGACTTAAACGAGATGGGAATCTACATTTTGGAGATTCCAAGGTCACTGTTTATTTAAATAAATCATATAATGTTTGTCAGATAATGTTGTAAAGCAATCTGAAAGGTCAAACTATTGTGGTTCAATTAACCCATAAAAGTTATTTTAGTTTCGTCTTTATTAGATGTTATTGATATGAAGTTAATTTTTATGTTAAATGTTTCAAATTATGTTAATAATTTATTTTATTGATATAAAACATATGAAACTAGGTAAATGATAAACATTTCAGAAGACATATTTTATACCGTGTATCTATGCCCTACCAATGCGTTGAAATATTTGGGTGTTCTACAATTATACTATTTGTTTAGTTTTTTTTTTTTTTTTTTTTTTTTTTTTTAGTTTTTGATTTAGCTTTACGGTTTTGTAGATTTTTTCGTTCGGTTTACTTTCAAATCCCCAAATTATCGAACGCTTTAAGAATAATAATATGTGAAAATAGCGTATAATATGACATAAACAAGCGTATAATGAATGTATAATAGCGTATAACTCAAACATAAACACGAAGCTTAACCTTAATTTACACTAAATTAACTTAACCTAACTTCAACCTAAAGGTAATGTAAATTCTCCATACTTTAATATCCCAACTTCTCAAAACTAGGTATCATGTTACAGCTATACAATAAAATATATGTAACTCTAGCCAATATATGCATACGATATTAAGCATGATAAAGTGACTCATTGAATTAATGTCGCATTGCTTTGTATTGGTTACAGACAGGTGTGCCAAATTAATTATTTGTGGCTAAGTACAACCATACAGTTGCATATTCATGTTACATTTAATGTGATATTAATTAACTATGCAACCCTTGTGTTTGCCTATTTAGCTTAATTATTTGGCTGGAAAATAATTATATAGATAAACAACAAAATCGTAAGGTTAAAATGAAATAACCTTTCAATCAGCTAAAATATGAACAGACTATCACAACACAAATCAAACAAATTATTCACTTACATTGCATACATTTAATACTTTATTACTTGCTTTTAAATTCTAGTTAAACGTTTAATTGAATCACATTCTCCTTTATAAGATCCACAACTGTGCAAGTGTACATTTTCGTCCAATGCATTTCATAGCATCAATCCTAAACCCATTGTGCGAATAGAATTTTCATAGCAGTTTCATTTATTTATTATTATTCTACAATGTTCTATTAGTATTATTCGAAGTTTAAAAACTAACATTTAGAAAGCAAATACTTGTTGAGTCGTAATTTGTAACAGGTAATTTTACGATTACTTCAACATTAACAAAGCAGGCAGGGCCAGATTACTTAGATAATGCCTTTTGCGAACTAAAACTAAAGTTTGAATCTATAGAAAGGACGGTTTACAAGCTGCTTCAAAGTAAGCTGCAAACGTAGAATGTATGTTAAGTTCATGATTTTTTTAAGTTGGTCACATACGAATGGTCGTATGATTAGCGATTTACGGATATAAATATGATAAAAGTTAAAAATTATGAGCTATATTACGAAATATGAGTGGTGCATTTTTTGGGGTGGGCTACAGGTCATTAGTTTTCCCTAGTTTTCATTATTTTTTGTCGTTCCCCTTTTTTAAGAAAACTTGCCTTTGGCTCGCTGGCTCCCATTGTAGGGTGGTGGCTTATTAGATTACTCGCTACAATCTTGATAAATTTCAAGTCTTTAGCACGTTTCTAAACTCCCATACGAATAAATTAGGGGGTTTTCGAAACTTTAGGAGGGGGGGATGAAAGGACAAGACCAGGAAGCGTCAAGAAGTGAAAAAGCCAAGGAAAAAAAATAACGTTAAGATTTAAAGATTTGGAAATGTAGAAACTTTGGGGCAATAATCCTGCTACATGTCAAGTATTTTGCCTGCCTATAATAATTTAGTCCAATGCACCTGAAGAGTTTTATTGAGAAATGCTGTATGAGAGGTTCGTTTTTGGGGAGGTGGTTATTATTTTCACCAGAGGCTTTAAATTAGCTTTGGACCAACATAAACGGATGAAATATGAATCCAACTACAAGTTTTTGGAAATGAGTGATTGGTAAAAAATACCTTACCGCTGCAATACGTCTTCAAAAATAAGCTTATTTTCGTATGGATTGACCTTGTATTGTTAACCAACGTAATTCATAAAAAAAACCGTGTACAAACTGTAATTTAAGTAAATAGAGAAATATTGACTACAATGACAATGATGAATAGCTTTTCGTTTGTCGAGAAATAAATTTAAAACTAAACATGAAAGAGGACTGTGGTGTAAGAGTCCGTAGAATCATTAATTCTCACCCACCCTCTTTTTACCCGTGTTCATCAACTTCATTGCAATTCATGTTATGGAAATCGTTTTGGGGTTGTAGTTTGCAGCTTTGTTTAAACTAAAACGATTCTTTGTCCAACCTGATTAATTGTTTTGTAATACGTTAAGAAAGGTTATTAGTGGTACTCATTGGAATACATTTTTTGAAGTTGATGTATCTACTCTCTTCCACGCATAGCCTATCCATCCGAGCCTTTTACTTCTGGAAAGCACTCATATATCTGGGTGTTTAAACATTCCTCTTAGCTCTCTATTATTTTGTGTCTCAACCGTATTTTGAAACGGTTTGTATATTTTCAATGATCGTAATTTTAATAAAATAAATCAAGTTAACAAAACTAAACTTGACTCGGTCCGTATTTTAAGGATGGCTCTTTAAACTAAGTATTGCTACCGTTGGATGTTATGGTTTTAATAATTAAATACTAAACATAAATTGACTACACTGCCAACCTGTTCACAGACACAACAGTAGAGACCAAGTTTGAGGACGAATCTCCTAGTGATGGTGGCAGTTCTCCTAACCAGTTCGTTAAGTTTAACTACAATGCTATTTTTATCATTATTATGACCAATTGAAATTGAGACAGGTGAGTATTTTAACCAAAATATGAATGAAGGATAGTGGTAGAATTAAATGAGGTGCTCTGTGTATTCTTTTAATAAGAAATGCTAGTTTATAAGGCAGGACCATCTTTTAAAAGCCATCATCAAGGACAACTGGTTCCAGTTTTGAAACATCATTACACTACTTTTCTCAGGATCGATCCAGTAACTTTTGTTTCCCAAGCGAGCACTACAACTCAGCTATCCAGATGTATTTATTCTTCTGGGCAACTCACTAGCTCGTCAGGAACTTGACAACCTTATAGAATTTCTTCCGTGATAAAATGGTAGTTTAACCATCCTTGAGCTTCTGACAACAGTTAAATAAACTTTATTGGCTGGGAAGTTGCTTGGCGATAGAGCTCCCAAAGGTCACGGGTTCGATTCCAGGTGGATCATTTCTAGAATCAGATGCCATTTGTCAATTGGCTTTCGATGACTGATGCTATCTAAGAAAATATTTACGTCAGATAGTGACAACTGTTCTTCGGTTTACATTACTGAAGAAACGAATTTTCTTGAAGGTGTTATATCAAGATAACATACGCCCAAATAATTAATTGAATCCAGTTAAAGGTATTTTCAATTTTGCAGCCAAATTCCAAAAACCCCCACGGTACATGCAAACCTAAATTAATTAGATTAATTGATCTACGATGGATTAATATTTTAGTGGAAATACATAAAAAATATTGACATAATAGACAACATATAGGAGTTTCGATTTTTCTACAACATAAATTAAATAATAACTGAAGTAGAAGTAACGTATGGTTAACAATTCACATAACACGAGCGTTTTAGGAACCTTCTTTATGAAAGTTTTATTGGCTTTCCCGACTCTTGTGGTAAAGTAAGCAATAACATTTCCATCCATAATGGACAAACGCTGTAAAAGAGTCCTTTCAGCATCGGTAAATCTATTACAGATTTTCCAACAAGCGATCCTTTCCTTTATTTATTACGCCCATTATACAAACTATACTCCTATTAGAGAAGTATATACCTATTATACTTTATTTATACCCTATTTCATTTATATTTCTTCTTAAAAGACCACAATTCGACCAAATTATTTTCTCTATCGGTATATCTCTTAAGGCTTTTAAAGTATAAATGTGGAAACCGCAATCGAAAATTATATCTTACTAAAGCTATGCCGAAAGTGTTTTTAGTGACTTAGTCAGATTATGTAAGTGGTATATGTTTAAAAAGGTCTAATAATATAGACTGCATTTCAGTTAGGAAACTATAAATTTCAAATAATTATTGTAATAATTAATTCATACAGTGTACCACACACTCAACTCTTTCATAGGTAGAAATAGTAAGGACTTTTTCAGGCTTATTATACCCATGAATTGGCTATACACGAATTAAGATATCAAACATATTATTTTAAAAGGAAATAGCTGAAAGGTTCCTAAAAATACTTGAGAGCGTTGATTTTTTTTTCTTTGGCATGATACTTACCGGTACTGTTGAATGATTACGACCAAATATTCTTCATTTCATTCTTGTAATTTTGAATGCGTCTTTTTTTAGTACTTATTTTAGTTTGTAACATTTTTCTTCTGCAAAATAATAGATCCACTATATTTGATCACTAAATTACACCATTATAATACAAGAAGTTAAAATTTATACCATCACTTCAAAGCATTATTGAATACGAAGACACTTAGAAACACATTTTCAATGTGTTCACAAGAAGACTTGCGATATACAAAGTCAATGAGAACTGAACTGTCGTTTGAAATGACTCAGCAGCGATTTGAAAATAAGCAAATGTGACAGAGCAATATACACTGACATTTTCATAATGGACAGAACAATAAGGTATCATATATTGCGTTTTACCACGTTGTAAAGATATTTTCCAAGAAGTACCTGATGTATTCAGAAACACAAAGGGAATCATATTGTTTTAGATCTCGTAGGATTCCTAAATCAATATATATTGAAATTGGTTCATGTAATATGTAGCCTATGTGTGTTTCCTTAGAATAATACAAATTATCTTTTGTAATTTATTTGAGAAGTGTGTGTTCTTCTTAGAGATGTATTGAAAACATTAAATTACATATCATTATTTGCAAAGACGGTACAGTTTTTGTTTTCAGTGCATCTTCTTTTCAATCAATAAATGGAGGTTTTGCAGCCTAGCAATAAATTAGAGTGAAATTACATTACATACTTTCATTTTTGGTTAGTTTGTGGTAAAATTCTACCTTTAAACATTAACAACTACTTTTCAGCCCTTAAACATTCGACAAACGATAAAAACAAAATCTAGTTAAAAATCTTAATTTTCAAGGTCCAAAATGATTTTACTGTAAAAATGTTAAATTATACAACCGTCTGTTTGAGTTGGACGTATAAATGAAAAAAGTAATAATACTTTTAAAATAAAAAGGGAAAATAAGTACTCAAAAAGACGCATTCAAAATTACAATAATGAAATTAAGAATATTACCAACATTTCAAATGATGTTATCTTTTCGTAGAAATGTTTCATTAACAAGACAAAGTTTAAAAAGATCGAATAAAAAAAATTAAATATCACAATTTTTAAACGACTGTAAAGATTGTAAAATTATTTTGAACAATTCTAAACTTAATTTTACAACTAAAAATCGTGATATTTCAGCTATTTTTTTCGATCTTTTAAAAATTGCTGTGATTTGATAGTCAATTTTAAATCCTAAAAAAAAGTGTTCTTGGTATTTTTTTTTTCATAAAATTAGCTATTTTTAGCAATTGCAATTAAAAAAAAAATGGCTTCAATTTTGTAATGGTTAATTGGATCAAAATATTTTTTTTCATAACGTAGATTTGTTTCATTTCAACATACATGCCAGGTTTCATAACGATTGGATGTAAAACATATTTTTTTGTGCATTTAAGTGGGCTGCAGTTCAAATGTATTCGCTAGAATGAGTGATTAACAAGGTAAATATCATAAGGCAAAAAATTAAAAACCATTAGCCATATTTTTTAATGTTCCGAATATAATGATTTAAGAAATTATTATATTTTCTATGAGTTTATATAGATCAACATAGTGGTAAGAGAATGTTAAGCTGGAATCCTTTAAGCCACATCTAGAGTAACGGCTTCAATATACCCGGAAGTGGGATTAGGATCAACACTTTCCAGCATTAAACAGGTAATTTATATTTTCATTTTGTATCGTGTCCAGGAGTTATCACATTATAACACGTCAAACTTAAGATAAATTACAAAGAAAGTTAATGGTAATTAAATATACCACATGAAATTAGTTGTAATTAATTCGATGGTTGAATATATATTGACTGTTAATGACAGAAAGTAATTGAGGGACAAAATTAAACTGTCAATTCCACACGAAATACCGAGACTGAGATTTTGCTGGACATCCTGTATGTATGGTTTGCGATGAAAGTTCTAAGACGTAGTAAAAAAATACTTTAAAAATATACAAAAATTTAAAACCCCTAAATTTGATAGACAATTTAATATGAACAACTAAATAAGAAATGCACCAAGGAAAAATACAACTTGCTCAACAAAACCACGTAATACATTAACCATGAACAAATCATATATATTCAATGTTTTAACTCAGCCATTGCTTCTAAGAACTAAAACAACGCAGTTAATAGTTACCACTAATCTTTGTTTAAGGGGGGCCATTTGCCCAAAATATAAAATATTTTTAAACATGTTTTACAAGATTTTTTGTTTCTTGGTTACTCTAGTACACTTATAAAACAGTTTGAGTCAAAAATATAGCATACATTTTTTTCGTTAATTACTATGTTTAGTACACAGGGCGCACACCCTCCACTCTATACCATGCCTTAGCAATCACATACAGAGAGAGAGAGAGAGAGAAATTCTTTATTTATACAAATTATTTTGCAGCAATACATTCAAAAATAAAAATATCACATGGGTCACAATGACCTGTGCGTGATAGAGAACACATTATACTACATTATACACATAATACACATTTATACACATTTATAGTACACTGTTATGATTGTTATAAATATTTTTTATTTGTTTTCAGCACTGCAAACTAACAGATAGACTTATCTAAGTGTATTGGTGTAAAAGAGTAAGATACGTCATATCGACATTTTATGTATTCGGGGCAAAAACCATATGTTCATTGTTTTAGCCGATTTCCCGAAAGTTTGATTTTTCTATGGTTTGATGGAATGTTTGCAGGATAACTTATTTATTTTTCAACCTACGGTGTTGATAATTTGGCACTCTTAGCTTAGATATGTAATGCTCAAAGTGTAGTACCGGTATGTAAAAAGTCATACATAAAAAAATTGTTATTTATCACATTTTTTATTTATAACTTTAAAGTTTTGACAATATGTTTTATATATTTCCATTATATTATATACTATTAGCAATGCTATAGTTTCTAGCTATAGTAAGAAGCTTTAAAATAAAAAATTCATAAAAATATATTAATTATATCCAGAGTTATGGTATAAATAATAAGTAACGGCTTTTCATTACGGGTTCCCGTGAAGGGGGGGGGAGGTGTGAAATGGGGGGATTCGTCTAATTTTCGCCCTTTAGTCCCAATAAACTTTAAAACATGTATTACAAGTAAATTTGACTAATTTAGATTTTTGAGTTAATAGCCCCCTTAAAAACAGTGATAATGAAGAAGTAAACTAGGTGTACAATGCAGTTGTCTGCTTGCATTATTGAGCGGAGCTAGCATATTATTCCAATACTTTTCTAAAGTCAACGGTACATCTGTTTCTCGTAAATGAGATTAAATACTTGCAGTATCCAATGTCAATAATCTATTTATTTGCAGTATTCAAAGTCTGGTTCACGTAAATGAATTGTCTACTTGCAGGAACCAAAGTCTATGTTTCATCTGGTTCTCATAGTCTACTTGCAGTATCCAACCATCGTCAATGATACATTTGGTTCGCATAAATAAAATGCCTATTTGCAGCATCCAAAGTCAATGGTACGTCTGGTTCACGTAAACGAATTGTGTACTTGCAGTATATAAACTTAATAAGTACATTTGGTTCACGTAAATTGATTTCTTCCAGTATCATAAATCAATGATACACCTGCTTCACATAAATGAAGTGTCTAACTGCTATATCCACTGCTATAAGTCAATGGTAAGTCTGGTTCACGTCAATTGAATGTCTACTTGCAGTATACAAACTCAATTGTGTAGGCCTATTTATTTGGTTCACGTAAATGGAATGGCTATTTGGATTAAAGTTAATGGTGCATCAGCCTTATTCCGGCGACAGTAATAATTATTGGTTATTCATTTTGTAATAAGTTATGCTCAATGATATTAATCCGATCGTTCTTCCCTTTTTCTCTGTACGGTATTTGTAATGTACTTTTTAGATGATTCGTTGACTAACATATGTTGCGACTCTTGTTTACCTTTTTATTCTCTCGCAAATAATGCCATGGCAACCAATTAACCCATAAGGTCCATGTTAAATTTCCAAAGTTTTAAATTCGCGTAAGGAAAAGCCCTGTGGACCGATTTGTTCCATTTCAGATTTATACCTTCCCATGGTTAATTACTATGATTGTGCTAAATTTGGTGCAGATCGCTTCAGCCGTTCAGGAGGAGTATTTGTAAAACAAAAGCAGGAGTGTAGTATAAGAGCTTCGCTCGCTTCGCTTCGCTCCGCTCAATAAATACAGGGTTAGTAAAAAGTGTGGAGACCCCCTGTTATTTTTTTAACGGCCCGTACTAGAAAATCTAAACTCGGCACACCATTATGACATTTTATGAAGTACTTTTTGGGCATAACCGCCATTTGGTGTTTATCCCCAAAATTAGTGATTTTGGGGGAAACTAAAAAATTTCAAATACAAAGACCCATTGAGTGACCCCTTGTTTTGAAGGCCCTGGTAAAAGAAAACAAACAACGCAAATTAGAGGTCTCTATCTAAGTTAAGTACAAAATGGCAGCCAATTGAAATTCTCATAAGTTCCCAACCCCAAAATTGGGAATTTGAGGGAAACTCAAAAATTTTAAATTATAAGCCCCATCGAGTGACCCCTCATTTTGAAGGTCATAATATAATAAAACGAACAACGCAAACTATAGGTCTCTATCTTAACACAGTAAAATATGGCAGCCAATTGAATATAAAATTGCAAGTTATTTCCGATTTCTAAAGATTTCAATCAGCTTCCATTTTTTACTGGATTGGGCTAGAAACCTCTAGTTTGCGTTGTTGGTTTTCTTTTACCAGGACCTTCAAAATTATGGGTCACTCGACGGGTCTTTGTGATTGAAATTTTTGAGTTTCCCCCAAAATTCCCCATTTTGGGGATGTACACCAAGTGACGGTTATGCCCAAAAAGTACTTTATAACATGTCATAAAGTTGTGCCGAGTTTGGTTTTTCTAGTATGGGCCGTTGAAAAAATAACAGGGGGTCTCCACACTTTTTACTAACCCTGTATATCAACGTAATAAGTAAAAGCTGTTTAATATTACAGATGAAAAACTTAGTATCCAGCCACCCCACCTGCAACGCGACTTTCACTCGCAGGACCGAAAAGCAGCTGTTAATCAGCTTAGAACTTTAACTTAACTCTCAACACATACATCACATTCATCAAGATTTAACTTCTGATTAGAGGTAATGTATCTATTTATGTAGTTTTGAATGAAGTACTGTTAATAACCCAAAGCTTAGTCAGCAAATTTGTGTTGATTTCAAAGTGAGGTTCAAAACCGTTTGCTTTTCTCGAAACTCGTTTGGAAGCTTTAGTCCTTTTAAAATTAGTCCTTTGAAATAAAAACTTCATCCTCCATCACCGAATTTTAAGGCCTTATAGTGAAGGTTACTAATTTTAATTGACTTAAGTGTTGTGATACTGAACTTAAAGTCAAAGGATTTACTGATATGCCTAAAATTTTAACAACGCTAATAAGTAAACTACAATTCAAAATTTTCATTGTATATATCTCAATAAGAAATTTACATAATCAATCATATTTACAAATATCACAAACTTTTCATATTTACTATATACACCTGAGTTTATATAAGGGAGCTTTATTGCAGATTACCAAGGATTAAGTCTAGTAGGACAACTGATGTTTCTTTTGTTTATAGAGTAATTATAACACAATAAGTGGACCTAAATAGTTTATCCATCAATCCCTATCCTGAGATAACAATAAAAATTAACAAATTAAGTTTTTAAAAATACAGGTATTTTTTTGTATTAGTTTGTTAACGAATACATTTTGTATATCTTATATGGTCCTAAATTCTTATCTATATATATCAAATCCAATCTATATTGTTTGTCCTTTATGCGTTACCAAACCGGCCATCTAATCGTACCTAAACTTTGGGAACTTGTTCTATACACCTCCAAAATGGTTTGTGTGGAATAAAATTTTTGGAAACTCCTCAGGGCTCTGCCCCAGTGGCCTTTAAATTTCCCATGTTATCCTTATATAAAAAAGATTTGTTTACCTTTGAACAGATAAATACTTTTAATTCTTACACTATCAACTAAGGGAACACATTTTTTTGGTTAAAACTAAAATATTTGTAATATTTTGTGGCTTAAAAATTGGTGTTTTACTGCATAACACTTTTTTTAATCGTTGAATGAATTTAAAAATCCACATGTTTACACTAATTTTGTAGTTTTCAAGATCTGTGTTTCTCTGCAACTAAATATTATTTAATGTGTCCAGAGTATCAATGTCAAAGGAACGATTATTTCCAATCGTGTTTAATGGGTGCTCAAGAGAGAGAATCAGATGTCCTTGGTAAATTTAATTACGTCCATCCCTACAGGCTTACAATGTCACAATCATGTAATTGCAGATGAGTGTGTTGCTTTATGTTTTTGACTAGTGATGTAAAATATCAGCGGTTGAAGTCAGCTAAATATTCGTTTTATGCTTTTTCGTAGTGAAATGTATGCATAATAGCGAGTTTTGAGAATTCCTTTATACTGGAGATTTTAGAATAGTACTCTTATGTGTGAACATTCCGCTTGGTGAAAACATCGTAGACACTGTAGAATTGCAACTGTTTAATGCCTTTAAGGATTAAAAGAACACAATAAAATGTTGTGCAAGGTTTTTATGTTACTTTTAAGATACATAATACATTTCGTTTTCAATAAAGTTATGGGAGAACTGGCTGAACTATTGGAAAATTAGGTTTAAGCGTGTATGAACCTAAGTGAAAGCAGATGTAGCTGGAATAATCTTCTGGCCAAAAACATTATGTAGGTGATTTCAGAATGAAGCTCCTGCTTAATTTTCGTGTTTTCGTGAGCAAAGCCACGACGGGTAAAGCTGGTATTTAATATTAGTTCAAAGTTTATGTTATCCTAAAATCTCTACAAGACACTTTTGGTAGTTTCAACTAATAATTCGAGTGTATTTAATTTATATATATATTTACTACTTATATTTATGTCAATTTCAATTTTTCGTTTTATAACATGTAAAAAATGAGGGTATACATATGTAAAATTTGTGGTTATTTAAACTCTACACGATGGTTGCATATTAAAGTTGTCAATTTTCATATTTCAAGAATAATTTGAAAAACCTAATTTTAGAAATAATAAAACCCCATAACACCCCGTCCCATTCTCCGATCTTGCTGGTTCACGAACTCAATCAAGTTTATCCAGCTCTACACGTTCATGCCAAATTTCATAAAAATTTACCAAATATACTCGAGTCATCGTGGTCACGGACACGTATATAAAATGTTTAACTAATCGTTTGTTTGGCCTCTAGGGACATCAAAATGAAAAAGTAAATCAGTCCCGGGTCTAGTGTTTCCATTCCACCTAAGGTAATAGCTTCTTCCCTATAGAGAAATTTGCTGAAAATAGCTCTTCAACATAAGCATCTATCCAGGTGATATCATTGTTTTACCTGACTTACAACAAGGATCTTGTTGTATAATCACAACTCAGTCCATGAAAGACAGTCAGAACTCCAAGTTAAATTGACTCTGACTCATTTCCATAACGGTTTATGCAAAATAATAATTCCTACTCGCTCCGCTGTTGTTCCGTTTGACAGTTCATATTAAGTTCTGGCTTAAATTGAGTTTCACTTTAGTTGTGTTTCGCAAACAATCAACTAAACTAATAATGAAAATTACATCTTAGTACGGCTCAACCACTTAAATCTTTTTGACAAAACATTACCAAGTCGAAAAAAAGTTTGTTCGTGGTGGGTTTGATGTAAAATATATTTTTCTAGTACTAACCTGCACAATATTATACTTCTTAATTTCTACACAGGTAATGTTTCTAAAATAGTTGAGTCTAAAAGGATCAGTACACTTATATATTTTATATAGGGTAGTCTTTAGTATAATAATTTTGTTAAAAGGTTATGAAATTGTTTTATTAACATAGCATCTCATTTAAAACGTGTATTACTATTTCAAAACAAAACAAATTAAAAATACTTAATCAGATATTAAATTAATGTAGCCATTAGAAAAGGTAAGAAAAACATAAATTTTATGAATCCTGGTGATGTTGGTGAATTCAAAAAGTTTTCATGACGATTTAAGCTACAATTAAAGCTTTTTGTACTATTTATTCAATTACGTCTTGTATTATTTATGTCTTGTTACTCCTAGCTATTTTTTTTTGTTACTGTCTTAGATTTTGCATGTATCCTTATTGTATTGTTCATTAGTTTTTCATTTTTACTTAGTTTTGGTATATTTAGTCATGATGAGTAACTCACTATATTGTAATTCATTATTGTAAATTAGTGAAATCCATTGGCGATAAATAAATAAATTAATATGTATCCTGGAAAGTTAGATTTTCACATTACTTATTACATATTCTTTTATATGTTATATTTGTCATATCTTATGAGTTAAAATTATCGTCTGATGAAAAATGTATAATGTAAAAGTCCGTTATGTCGATTTCATTCAAATATATAATCTGTAAATGTAGCATTTAAGCTTGGTCTTATTGAAATGTAAAATACATTGTGACCATCTGTCCACAAAATCGCACAACATTGATGCTTTTAAGCTACCGACAGACTAAAACGCACATTACATGCATTAAATTATGTGACATGTTTATTTCACAAACAGACAGGTGACCATTTTGTTTTGTTGATAGGATACATGTAATACTCATAGGAGATTTCCGATATAGGCTATCAAAGATACGTTTCACCTCTCTCTGTAAAAATACGTATATCAGACATATAAAATGTCTGGGGTTCAAGAAAAGTACGTTCGGTAGCTGGAAGGACTGTGCAAAAGACCTCACTGTCCCAAGAGGAAAACTCGATCAATCAGAAGGCCTTTATCCTGTGCGTTTATACTCATAAAGTAGAATAAACGTAAATATAAATGGAATAATTTATAACACAGAACTGTATAGCTAGAGTAGGATTCAGCCTAAATGTAGTTGTGATGATTACAAATGTGGGTTTTTTTTTGTCAAAGAAATGTCTGTATAGTCTACTCGTATCACAACATTAACTCTGTTGTTATCCTGTTTGTTACCTTAAATTCTTTTTTAAAGTTTTTTCTAGCTTAAGACTGTTTCCAATGTATCCATTATTATTGAACATTTCTTATAAATATTTATTATTATCGACTTGTACCATATCCGCAAGAATAATGGGATGAAAATATTTAACATGAAAAGAATTATAATTTTTTTAAAAGGTCGTTTCGGACAATCAAAGCTAAAGAATGTTAATATTTTAAACGTCTACAAACAGTTCAACATAAATTTTCCAAAGAGGGAATTTCGTATGGGGGGGGGCTTAAGATGGGATTGGGAAGAAATATTCATCCAAAACTTATATTTTGTTTATATATTAACAATGTAACATTCATAATTAATTAACAATGTAGAATACATAAATACTGTTTAACATGAAACTTTTTTTTAGAGGAAAACCCGTGGAATTCCCTCAGTAAGGCTTGGAAAAGTTAAACCACAAACTTGGTTATTTAGAGTTTATTTTATCTCAGCTTAAACGCCTCTGCCAAGTCAGAACGTGGTAAATCCTGTTACTGCTACTGTTTGTTGGTAAATGTATGGAATAAATAATAACATTGATTAAATATTTAGAACTACTGTACATCGATACAATTAAATATGTTCACCTTTATTACTTAAATACGAAATTTTAACACGAACTGTGGCTTAAAAGCTTCCCATTAAACCTGTTCCATAATCCGGTTCTAAATTTGTCATATTCTCATCCTACGCCAATAACATTTTAATCTTTATTTTTAATCTTTTACGTGAAATTAAACATCGATTATCATTAACAATGCCTTTAATAAAGTTTATTATACTAAATATGAAAATAATATTACTCCACCCTTATCTTGTGGTTCTGACTGAGTTAGGAGAGGAGCAAGATGGTCTAGTGGTTAGAGCGTGGGATTTCGGTCCCGGGTTCAAATCCCGCCAAATCACCAATGGATTTTATCGAAGTTGTAACGCTGTAACCCCAAGGTCTAGTCTGAAGTAATGTGAAAAACTATCCCGGGCTCGTATCTAGCTAGCATAAGGGCAAACAATTGTGCAAGAATGATTTAATTCGACTTACTATTAATTGAACTATTTGCTACTGCACCCTTTTCTCTATTTTCTCAACACACTTTTAGACCTACTTTCGGTTCATAATATCGGTTAACGCGATTTGTTACGGTAAAGATGCTGACTTTTCGTAGAGGTTGATGTCCATCATCAAGGCGCAGGTATATTAGTGAAGACAATATACAAACTACACCTTGATTGAGTATTTTCTTCTTTAAAGTTTAACATTCCCTTATTTGATTACAACGTCACTTATTTTAAATCGTATTTAAATCATCAAGCAATGTGTATACTTATGTCTAAACTTAATTGTGAGCTGTTGGGTTTTAGATGGTTTTCTTTTAACCGTTTTCTCTCATGTAATAAAATGCTTCACGCACAACTTGGCGTGATAGACATGGGTGGGGTCCGTCTATATATTTTGGGTCTGATCTAACAGTTCCCCCTATAAGTAATTACTTTCACTTACAAAAAGTACGGAAAGTAGTGGTATTACGTCCTAGAAGCTTGGCCTGTACTTTGCTTTTCTACAGGTAGACAAAGTTAGACCTGTCAAGCTACGTTAAAAAAATCAATGGTATCTTTAAAGGATTAAAAATGTTAATAGCACAACAAAGTACCAAATTCGGTTGGTAAAAAATACTGTTTTTACAATTGAGAGAAGTAAACAACGCAAATAAAAACATTTAAATTTTAGTTTTGTAGATATCTTTTGTAGATACCAATCGATGTTTAACTTCCTTTAGTCCAATCCTATAACTATGAAAACTATGGCGAATGGTTCCATAAATGTTTTACCATGAAAATGTTAATAAAGACGAAGGATGAACTAAATGTTAAAGTTATATCAAGCTACTGGTATAATTTTGTATTTGTTCTCATAAGCTACGAAGCTAGCCCAACTGGCAGGATCTATTGTTTGTTCAAAATATCCAGAGGCATTTTCCATGCATACAAATCAGCTGGTTGGCATATATGGATAGTGGAATTCCTCCCACTCTTTCAAAGGCCATTATTCTGTTACTACATATTTCATTTCACATGCAAACATTTGAATATAAAGTTTTAAATCAATCATATAGTGTGGAGTTACAAGTTTAAATATATAAGATTAGTTGATCCTGTATTACTATATGTATTATGTGAATATTCGAGATTCGAGATTATTTATTCCCATTAATGTACAATAAACTAGTGACATATGTTATAAGAAAGGAAAAATATTCCTCACAAGACTGCACGCCTGTGAGTGAGAAAGAGTCATGGCACTTGTTGACGTCACTCTTCAAAAAATATATTAACTTACATTGAACAAATTTTCTAGTTAACAATAAAATAACTTATACATTAAAATTAAACACATTATCTTTTTGTAAACTACCGATTATTCTCCCATGGTTAAAAACAAATATTAAAGAAAACATTCCAATATTTACAAAAAAAATAGAGACAAATCATTGGTTCAAATAAACGCTCTCAATCGTTGCCGCATTTTAAACACACACAAAAAGCTTTAGATTTTACAATAGGACAGTCATTAAACATAATGTATTAAATGCATTATTATTCAACCTAATCCATTGAGTTCTTGATATTATAAAGGCTAAATTGTCTCGACATTATTTCAACATAGTTAAATTTGATTAACTTACAAAGGGTTATTGCTTCTGAACTAATTACGGCAATTAAAACTAATTGCTTTCTTTATGACACTTAAAAGGCAAGTTGGACCTTAAAGAAATCACATTACTCTAGAGATCTGATTTAATATCAAATTAAATTTGACTTTTAATGTTACTTATAAAAGTGTTGTTGAATAATCGTATCGGAATAGATTCATTCGCATTTCTTGAATGATTGATAGGGTTCTGTTAAAATACAGTGTGTAAATTAAGTATGGAAACAAATCTGTATTTTTAAAACCGAAATAGATAGAAATATTCTATTTGTGGCAATAATAGTTAACAAAGATTCGGCAATTTTTCACATGAAAAATATTTTTTTACCCCCCTAACAGGGTAGGTGGTAGGGGGTGACTTATTTTTTTTCAAATAGCAACCCCTATTGAGTGACCCCTCATTTTGAAGGGTTTGTCAAAAGAAACACAATGACGCAAATCCGAGGTGAATATCTCACTCCTAGCTAACATGGCGGATATTCCAAAATGGGCTTTTTTTTACAAAAATTAAATTTTTCATTACCCACCATTTAGGCTAGGGGTGAAATATCTACCTCGGGTTTGCGTCATTCTTTTTCTTTTAACAAACCCTTCAAAATGAGGGGTCACTCAATAGGGGTTGTTGTTGAAAAAAATAAGTCACTCCCACCCCCTACCCTGTTAAAGGGGTTGAAAAAATATTGTTGATTAAAAAAATTGCGGAACCTATGTCAAAAATCAATTCCACAAACAGAATATTTCTATTTATTTCGGTTTTAAAAATACAGATTTCTTTCCATTATTTGTGAAATTGGTGCTTTTCACGTACAATAAATCAAATTTTGGAATATCCGCCATTTGGGCTAGGAGTGAGATATTCACCTCGGATTTGCGTCATTGTGTTTCTTTTGACAAACTCTTCAAAATGAGGGGTCACTCAATAGGGGTTGCTATTTGAAAAAAATAAGTCACCCCCTACCACCTACCCTGTTAGGGGGGTAAACAAATATTTTTCATGTGAAAAATTGCGGAATCTTTGTTAACTATTATTGCCACAAATAGAATATTTCTATCTATTTCGGTTTTAAAAATACAGATTTGTTTCCATACTTAATTTACACACTGTATATCCACTTTTGATTGCAGACTCCAAATGTATTGGAATATTTCTATAAATAAAATTCAGTTTGCTGAGTTAATATTGAAAACACTCAATTGGCCTTTGATAGCTGTCCTTGGTACTTTAATTGGACAAGGGAAATAGAGTGTAGGCCACTACTAAAATTTCTTTGAAACTTTATGAGAGGAGAGGTGTGTGCATTGTGTATATCTAATGACATTACCTAAAGAATTTTGTCTTAGGTAATACAAAAACTAACTATAAATGTATTATTTCCCATACAAAAGTACTCGCATGTTTAATTTGGTTTGTATAAGACAATTATTAAAATTTATAAAATGTGAAAATATAAAAAATTAGCTACTGACGATAGTTTTATTGAATTACAGTATCTTTCATTTTATGGAACGTTTTTCTTCAAAATAAATAACAAGGAAATTAAAATTATTCGCTATTGTGATCAAATTATTATGGTCAAAACATGAAGCTTTAGCATGATTTTCTTACTTTCTTGGTTTTGTTCGCACCTCTCTGCAAGACAAGTATTGCCCTTCATACGTCTATAGCAAACCTAAGACCTAACGGTATCATAAAGTCAACAAGTAGGCCTAAAGCAAGAAAAAAATGATGTAACGAAATAGACGAACCAAGATAAGCTAATAAATTATTGAATTTTACTCACTGGCAGTTAGCAACACTATACAAATAAAATTCCATTTTCCATTTTCATTTTCATTTATTTACGGAAAATCCATTTTACAAAGAAATAAAAGGCCACTGTTGTACTTAATTTAAATAATATATACAAATAAGGAGCATGCTTGTGCAACAATACTGTAGTTATTAAGCATATAATACTTAAACTTAACTATAAGAGACTTGTGACTAGAAAACAACAACGTAACAGCTATGAGAGTACAATAAACTACAATATTGTTCAAAGTAACGCCAAATAGGAGTTGGTTGGCTCTTAAACTTTCGTTCTAAAAGGCCAATCAGTCAATCAGCATCGTCAGACCTAGTCTGTGACTGACTCACCAAGACTCGACTTGTGAGAACTGGTTAGGAAACTATTTTATTTGGTTAGAACTTTGATTAAAGATAAATTATATAACACTTTACCATTTATATATTACTGTTTAACGATTTAATTTACCTAATAAAAATATAATCAAATAAATAACGATGGTTGTTTTTGAAAATAGAAGTCATATTTTTAGTGAATTCCCCTGTACAGTAGGTATTACCGTAAGGAGGTGCGTTAAGACCTAGACCCGGGACCAATTTACTCTTTCATTTTGAGATCCCTAGAACACGATAAATTGAGTAATTTTGGTCCGAATTTGATTAAATTTGTCGTGAATTTGAAGGTTGGGATAAGCTTGATTGAGTTTGCGAACCAGCAAGATCGTTAATAGGAACATTGTATTGTATGGTTTCCCCCATTTTTTATACAACCATCATGTAGAGCTTAAAAACAAATAATTTTTTTATATTGAAGTGTTGTACAATTCAAGACAACGGAGAAAATAAAACAACTGTGCATTTTAATTCTCACGTTTTATGGATAAAAATTAAACTGTTCTTTTTAGCGAATTTCCCATATAGGGAATAAGCTATTACCGTAGTACTCATGGTAAGACCTGGACCCGGGACCGATTTTTTTTTCGTTTTGAGGTCCCTAGAGGCCAAAAACACCATCCGTTCAAATTCATATATATATATATATATATATTTATATATATATTTATATATATATATATATATGTGTCCGTTAGCGCAATAACTCGAGCAAAAATGATCCGATTTTGCTGAAATTTGGTACAAACATGTAAACCTACGTTTATTCGAACGAGTTCGCGAACCAGCATGATCGGACCATGGGAACGGGGGTTTATGGGGGCTTTTATGGGGTAAAAATGGGTTTTTCCCATTTTTGACCCAAAAAACATAAAATTTTGCAATTTCTTTCCAAACAATTTTGTAGAGCTTAAAAAAACAAATAATTTAGTATCTTGAAGCGTTATAATGCGCCTAATGGTTACGGAGAAAATTCCAAAAAATTGTAAATTTAAAATTCTCATGTTATTCTTATGGAGAATAAGTAAACTGTTGTAGTTTGGTTGTTTATTAACATGTTTTGACCAAATTTGGAAAATGTTTTTGTTTCTATTTTACATAAAAAAGACACTTTTACCCTCCCTGTTGCAGCAAACCTAAGTATGTGTTAAACTGATTCTATTTCAATAGGGAATAAATGTAATATTTTTAAGGAGATATTTTAGTGTAAATCCAATCAGGCAAATGGAAATTTGCTTAGTCTGCAGGTTTGCTGCGGCGGGGGTATTTGTTTGTTTATGGACGTATGTTGATCAATTTTGGCAAATTTATTTGGTTAAACTGCCTCAAAGCTGGAATCAAAGCTGCCTCACTTTCGACGGGCTTCACCTATTTATGATAAAATAAATAAAAATAACAGTACTTAATTGCAAATAGCTAAAACCACGTAGGGCTTAGAGCAAAATGATAATAACCAACAATGTATTTTTAAATGGGCTACATTATTTATTTTGAAGCTTCTTTCGGTATCTCTAATATTAAAGTAGCTATAGCATAAAATAAAGAAATTAGCCACCATTTTCCAAGATGGCGACCGTAGCACAGCTTCAATTTAAAGAGGCTTATGGAATGTTCAAAAGGAAGATAAAGCCTATAAATGTACCGAATTCCTTGCTTTTACTAATTTTTGGGGCCAAAACAGATTTTTATTGAATTTAAATGTAATTTCTTATTTCGTAGTCGGTCAACTTAAATGACTATGTACTAGAGGGACTAGAACCAGAGAGCTTTAAACGTGTGTATTTACCTGGCGTATGTGTTCCAAGCGAAAGCAAATGTTCTCAATCTAATTTTAACACAGCTCGCCTAAAAATCATCCCTTTTTCACGGTAATCCTAACAATAAAAAGTTTGTATTTCCGGTCCGGATGAAGGCAATTTCCGTCAACTTCCGGTGGATCGACAAAATATCTGTATTAAAGAATATATTGTATACCTATCCGCTTTTACTTAAAATCCCCCTCCATACCATTAACCCAGGTTAATTTATTTAATATTGTCACAGCTATAATACGTTTAGGTAACTAAGCGTTAATATTTTTGTAAAAAAAATATTATAACATTTAGTATCTTTATAGAACATTGTACTATAATGTTGTAGTATATTAAATAGTATTTTTGTAATGTTCTAGAATAATATTTAGAATAAATTCTGTGATGTTTTAGTAATATTTTTGTAATGTTTAGCAATTTTCTATAATGCATTTATTTTTGTAAATAGTAAAATCCTAAAGTAAAATGATTTAAAACGCCTTTCAATTTTTGAGAACCTTAACCCAGGAATTTTACTCGTCCATATGAGGTGCAAAGTGGTGGCCAGTAGGGATAGAAGTGTCCGTTTACAGACATTATCATTGTTAAGTAAATATATTGTATACAGTATATATACTGTACCAAACTACTCCCCAAAAACGTCACAGGCCATGCACATGTTTTTAACAATTAATTAGTTAATGATGTATTTTCCATGCAAGTACAACTGACTAACGTGGCATCATTTGCAGGTTTTAATACGGTTGGTTGGCGAGACAGGAGTTTAGAGAGTCATTTGTAAAGATTAGATAGCTTCAGTATATAACAATTATATCAATAGAGGGGTTTGTGATCAAATAGATAGCTTCTAGACCACTTATCTTGAGTACCTGCGTTGGGTTCTGCAAGATGCTTAACTCTGGGGAAATTCATGTTATGGCCTGTCTACTACTACTAAAATAATAATAATATTATTAATAATAATAATAATCATCATCATCATAATAATTATAATAATAATAATAAAACGTCTTTTATTTCAAGTGGTTTTCAGTAACAATACTGTTTTTCAAAACTACTCAAGTCAATACAAAAGAAATATTACAATAATTATAATCGACTTATTTACTAACAATACTGTTCAAGTTATCTCTACTTGCGTTATCACTTAAATCTAACCTGGGGCTGACCAATTTTAATTTTGTAGTATTATTAAATCACTTTTTTTTTGATAATATTTCTATCATATATTATATATTATAATATTATATATTATATATATTATACATTTCTGTCCGTTTAACAATGAAGATTCACAAATATTTGTATGTGAATGTGGTCCTTACTCTATAGTTTTTTGACTATGAATATTGCAATAGAAATATATAAACAATAACATAGTTTTATGGCAGGTACCTTCATAAAATGGTGTAAAGATCTTATTCGGTGGGCTGTTTATACAGTGTGTTTTTATTTTTAACGCAAATCCCGATTACGAGTATAGAATGTGCCTGTCTGCAGAAAAAAAAGTCCATAAGTTGGCACCCCTGCTTCCTCTGATTCACCACCGATCAGCTGATAGATGCATTTTTGTTTACTCTGCTTAGTATTATTGTGAATTTATTTTGAATACCTATGTTTAATATTGATAATGCACATATATGGAAAAGAAATATATGGAATAATAAGAATTATAATATCGATATTAATTACAGTTTATTCTACCTGATTTGTATTTATTTTGTCATGGACTCTCCACTAAAAACTCAATTGTAAGCATTCCTTGGCATAAAACTGATAATTTAGGCTAATTTACTTTTAATTCTTCAACAACAACAAATATGTATCGCTTTTCAAAACGCCATGTTGTGTCTTATCAAACTAATATTATAAATGTGAAAGTGTGTGTGTTTGTTTGTTTATTTGTTTGTTTGTTTGTTTGAAGTACAATCATGCATTAACTACTGGTCGGATTGTGTTGAAATTTGGTATGATGATAGCTCATATTCCCGAATAACATATAAACATATTCTTACCTCAAAAATCCTTTCGGGCTCCGCCCCAGCGGCTCTAGAGTTTCCCATGTTAACCTTATGAGTATTCATATTTAAAAGGAAATAAATAATTTTGCCAGCTGTTTCAACTACATAATTTGTTTCTATGATATTCAATAGCATTAAAAGGTTATACGGTTTACCAACAGGGCGCAGTACCATTAGTTCTTAGTACATTTATGACAAGAGCTAATTTGAATCAAGCAGCAACAAAAACCTGAGTGTGAGAACTTTACTTCTTTCTATTGTTTAGGTGAATTGGTGGAACATTATGGCTATGGTAGATGTTCTATATACTATAGTATACCGTAGATTATAGTAAACCAAATTATCTCAAAACGTGTACTCTCTCATTGCAAATACAAAGCACGAGTATTTAACGACAATAAGAATTGTATACCAATCCCGTACGAAGGACGGGTACAATAAACTCCCAATAACACTAAGCAACAATAAGTAGTCAACAATGCTGAAATACATATCAGCTGATTGGTAATGAAGTAAAGGAAGCTAGGCTAGGTATTTGTAATTTGGGTTGTTTTATAAAAGCTACCCATTTTTATACTTTAACAATACTTTTATTCCTTGTAGCATCTAACGTATGAACTCTTTAAAATTATATGTTTTAGTTGTAACCAAAACTAATTAACAAAAAGTTATTTTTTTATATTTAAAATATTAAAATAAACCAAATGAGATATTTCACAGCAGATTTACATGGAAATGATCTTTATGCGTCTATTGGATTACACATAGTGTAAAATAAAACTAACGAAGTTTGTTAGCACGGACGACGCAAGTCACTGGGGAATCACTCTTAAACGTGAGAAAATTTCTGAACAGTAAATCGATTTCTCGTGTTGACTTGAAGCTGCTTTTCATCTTATTAATTGCATGAAACCTTTTAAAGATTAATCCATTTTTTATTATGGGAATAACCAAGCATCATTGTTTAATTGCCTTAAATTAACTCTTAACGACTTAATTGATATTATAAAAATAAAATACTCAAGTTGGGATGTTTTATTTTAAAATATCAATAGAAATCAATAAAAAATTTAACATATCAATTAAAATGTTGTTGTTTGAGAGTACTGTACACAAAAACACCCTACAACATCTTTATGAATATGTGTGATGATAGAGTGCGGCTGCTTTTAAGTAGTAACTTCTAACCAGTTGGAGCGGGCACGTTATCAAATCCGATGAATTGCCAACGTATTTTATGTGAGTGAACATGTTTTAGCGTATACAGTATTTTGTGGTGGTAGTATGATTTCAAAAGTAAGTTTCTGTTTTCATTGCTACTTTAGCTATGACCTTTTATTTGTATTTATTTATTTATTTAAGTACAATAATTACTGTAAAGTGGTTGGTTTATGATTGCCAACATCGTTGTAGCATAGATTAAAAGAAGTAGACAGTAGTAAAAGTAGAAGTAAAAGTAGTGTCTATACTCCTTTTATATATGGTTGTAGGGTGTAATTACAT
This sequence comes from Macrosteles quadrilineatus, assembly GCF_028750875.1. Classification (NCBI taxonomy): domain Eukaryota; kingdom Metazoa; phylum Arthropoda; class Insecta; order Hemiptera; family Cicadellidae; genus Macrosteles; species Macrosteles quadrilineatus. The sequence continues at coordinate 80,256,220 of NW_026542596.1, forward strand.
ATCAAATGTTATTGTCAAACACTACTGTGCATAACAGATAAACTAATATGCCTAAACACCGCAATTTCTTAAAAAACTTTTTATGCCTACAAACAATTAAACTACTAGTATTTACGGTACGGTAATGTCATATTGCTCACAGAAATATATCACTATCCGGTAATAAAGTTTCATTTTATCAACGAGTAGAATATTTTTCCCACGAATAAGCTCAGCGTGAAGGTGAAAAGGAAATCAGATTATAGGTCTCACGTCTCGGCGAATATGTCTGCTAAATCCTACCAAACTGGGTGAAATTTCACGAGTATGTCTCCTTGTGAATTTATTTGTTTCCAATGCCGTACTAATTAACGAATGTTTTTTTTTTTAGATTAATACTATTTTTTTTATTTTTTTTTTTTTGTGTAATGGGTTTATTAGATTGTAAACTAAGACTATTTCAAATGAGCAGACTACATTTGAAAATATACCAAAGCAACATATGGCAGTCCCTTTATTAAGGGGTGCAGAAACTATTTCCCAACATTTCTTACATTCGGGTTTTACATACTTCCACTATATGTAAAAATCAAAACCAAGATGTAAATGTTTACAATAAACAAAAATTCAGTTATAAAATTGTTTATCTTTTTTTAAATAGTATTACTCAAGCTAATAAATAGAATCGGTAGTGAAGGGAAACCGCATCGAAAACTAATATATTTTCTAACATGCAACGTATTAATTTTAGTTTTTTCTACGCCAGTGTCATTTTAAATTAGTTCAAACGGGAGAACAAATGTTTAGGGTATATGCGGGAATTTGAACCCGTCCCTCCCGCACCGAAGTCCGAGACGCTAACCACTAGGCTAGCAACACACCAAACACATTTTCGCCACACTAACAAATTTGGTCATGAAAAATACTCCGGAATAACCTTACTAACTCTGTAGAAAGGATCCAACTAAAGTCTGTTGTATTACTTACTGATAGAATCGCTTGGGGCAGTGATTACAGGATCATTACAAACTTGATAGCTTCCTTCGTGAGGTTGATAGATATGATACTCCTAACTACCTACCAGAACTCATCAGTGCACACATGTTTTGTGACTCATGTTAAGATATGTATAAAGAATCATCATACACGTACATTCTGAGATGTCATTGTTAATTCCTTTTACTTGACAACTTAAGCCTTAAAAAAACATTTGTGATGATTTTTTTCTCCTCACAAAAAATATCTAAAAGTGGTTTTTAACTTAACATGTCTATTCCAGAATTGTCATTATAATGTTTAAGTTAACTTAAAAGTGTAATTTATAAGAGGGGAAATTTACACATTTAAGGTAAATAAATAAAATCTAGCTAATTAATGAACTAGTTATTTTTACTCTGTTAATTAAATATCCTTTCCCGGATTCTTAAAGCGATTTTTGAATTGTATCAGTAATATTACATGTTTAAAATATCATACGATGGATACTATAATAAAAAGAAATTTACTGTGGGGGTTGACAAATTTTTAGATTCAAAATTAAGATCACACTTTTTTAAATTTTCATTTAAATTTTTGTTTTACTTATTATATTTTGTTTTATTTTAAAGCGTCCTCTAAAAAATGACACAGTGGTTATAACACTAAAATATATTAGGGACAAATATAATAACCAACCATAAATTATATATTCAAAAATAGCAACACTACATTATTTTTTATAATTTTCTGGCTAACGAAGTTCTGAAGAAGCTAATAAATGTGTATAGCCTAGATAATACACAACACATTTGTTTATAGCCTAGATATTACACAACAGATTTGTTTATAGCATAGATATTACACAACAGATTTGTTTATAGCCTAGATATTAGACAACAGATTTGTTTAAACCAGGATAGGACCATGTCCGTCTGATGTTAGAAAGATCAGCAAGTTACTCTTGATAAAACCAATCCTATCCTATATATATTAATAGGCAAGCATGTTTCTTTAAAACCTTTCTTATCATCTCGTGTGCATCACAGGGAAAATCTACCCATACTGTTAGAAAGATAATTTCTTGTAGATGTACCAAATATCTTTATAAATTAAAATAGGTTCAATAGTAAGCACACACCATTAATTGAAAAGTATCAAAAAAATTAAATGGCCCTTATGGGTTGCTATGTTGGTGAAGAAATATAAACATAAAATGAAGACAGAGGAAATGTCAATGTTTTATTTACATGGTAGGGTGAAAATAGAGAAGTTTGTAAGCAAATTACATATTTTTGGTCGAGTTTTCGACCACTGGGTGGCCTATGGTATTCATAAATATGGTAAATTGTACTATACATTGTTGACTATCTTTGTACTTTATCTATGGAAACAATAACCAGAGATAAGAGATATAGTAATCCCCAAAAAACGTTCAACTGGCAGCTTCCACGATAATTAAGAGTGAAAATTACTCCCTTTTATATTTGGCTCCTTATCTCGGTCTAGCTCTCTCAAACATGTAAAAAATATATGAGTAGCCTAACCTTATCACCTTAATTTTTAAAATGTAATAATACTATAACGATTATATATAAGTTTATGTTTGTCTTAATATGTTTTAATTTGTATGTCAAAATATAATTAGTTAAACATTTATATTTCCAAATACGTACTTTTCTGGGTTAAATTTAAAATCCACAAGCGAATAAATAACCTAGGTTATTTTAGTATACAATGTCATTTGGATATTAATTCCAGATTGTTTGATATGGTTTGGTAAAAAAAGGTTGTCTAACATGAATGTTGAAAATAGACAATAGTGAAGTAGGCATAATTATTTGGTCACTTATGACCCTGGTTGAAATATTTGTCCACAAAAAGCATTTCAGAAGTATATACTTTTTTTTACAGCAGTTCACAAGAACTTAATTTAATTTAATAGAGTAAAACTAACAAAACTCTTATTCTAACTATTGCTTCCGATTGTGAAAGTTAATGACTAACATGAGTATTTATTTGAATTTTTATGCGGTAATGGAAACTACTTCAGACGTTTATCAGTTATAAAAGCATTTTCTTAAAAAATGTCGGTAAGTTTTTTAGTAACTAGATAAGAAAATAATGAGAATGAATTTTAGAAGCTTGATAAATACAGAACACTAATCTTCCTTCGCAGCTCAGAGCTTCACATCAGTCAGAGAATGTAATGTGGGATTAACTTTTTTAGGATTCTGCCAGACAAATCTTCGTGGGTTTTTGTAGGTTTTTTCTTTAAAAAGCTATAAAATATCCATATAAAATACCAAAACAATTGTTTATATGTACACATTTGGTGTTCGTTGTTGTTCACCAATGCTTCACAAATCGCATTCATTGTTGTTTCATTTTCAGAAATAAATACATAGTATAAAATTATGGTGTTTTTTTTTTTCATTTTAAAAATTACTCCATTGTTACCTTTTAAAATGATGATGAAATGCAGCTTTTAAAGCAATGATTAAATTTCTGCCCAAATTAAAAGTAAGAAATTATAAATTATATTATTTCTTGCGTTTTGGATAATTTATCTTTCAGCTAAAACTAACAGAACTTTTGTGAATTTAAACTACAATAATTTTAAAAACTACTTTAAAATAAGCACATTTCATTCGTAGAGGGTTTCTTAAAAAAATTTACTAAATATAATATGTAGGTAAATATGCGAAAGATTGTCAACTTGTCTTATAAATTGTTTGAGGAATTTGTAGTTAGAAACTGGAATGAATTAAAACATCAAAAACTTTGAAATAGTGACCCGTTTAATATAACATAATTAATAAGTAATTACTCTTGGTTTAAAACTAAAATAATAATTTGAAACATCTTACCCGTCTAGTTCTAGTTTGCTAATACATGTGTTATTCAATAACGTAGTAGCAGACGACAAGAGAACTAACTACAGCTGAAACTTGCTTACTCTGCTCGGTGTGTTCACTCATACGTGTATTTGAGCACTTTAACACATGATATCACACAGTAATGCCAACCTAAATTCGAACAACACGTAAATTGTTATGATTTTTTTTATAATGTTAAAATATAATAAAGTTATAACACCAGTTACGGCTTTAGAATAACTCGATAAAACTATATTATGATTTTTATTAAACATAAAACATTGAAAGACATAAAAACTAACTTGTTACATTAGTTTTGATAATATTTGAAAAATATTACTACTCGTAGGCTGTTAACAAAATCAGTTTTTTTTTTGTTGTTTATTTATTTATTTATTCTTTCAACGGTAACACCAATTTTACATTATAATATACATTAAATAGGATTAAATCACTTTATAAACATAGCATAATTAGGTAATAAATATGAGCAATAATAAGAATAAATTAGAAAGCAGACATGACATGCAAAATACATAACCAGTATAAAAGAAAAACAAAAATACATTCATAGGCTGAAACATTTCAAGTGTAAGACATACAAAGACATGTCTTGTCTATTGATAGAGCTCGGGGCTTCAAAACCCAAGGTCCTTGGTTCAAATCCTGCTAATCACCAATGGACATCCATATGATAATGTCGCTACCCTCTAGGACTATCCTGAAGTAATTACAGTTCTGGGCTAGAACCTAGTGCCCTAAGATGTGAAGGTGGGACAAAAATTAGTGAAAAATCACCCTTTAAACCTCCCCGTGTCCATTTAGTAAAACATAATTACAAAGTCTTCGAACTAGAGTTAATAATTGGATGCATTTGAATAAACGCTTTGATTGAATACACATGTTGAAACTGTAACTACAGAAAGATGAGTATTTAACTACCTTTGTTTCATTGATTTCTAACTGATTATAGCGAAGTATAAATGATACTACAATAACATAAACACAATTCTTATTATAAACATGTTCAACCCACACATAAATAAAACACTACAGTAACACTATATCAAATTTACAAACATAAAAAGTATACTCTGTGAATATTTATTTTACAATGAGATTTTGTAATTATTTGTTGTATTTAAATATGCATTAGCTTAAGACATTATTGAGTAAATCGTTACACAAATGTTTGAAACTTATGTATACTCTTTAAAAGTTTGTGTAATGGTAACAGATTAAAGGACAAACCCCGCCGTTTTCCGTGAGAAGCTACTGTTAAGGCAACGTTTGCCGTAGAAAACTAACAAGCGCTTAATGTCTCAAAAGATGGCAAACACGCAAGTCTTTAGAGAACTAAATAACGAATAAACAAAGAAGTGAAAATCACATTAACTTAATTTGCATTTATGTAAACAATTTTGTTGAAATTAAGATTCACATCAAATAATTTTACGAATTACTATATAATTTTTCTAACTAAGGTTTATTCTTAAGTTTTAAATGCCTTTATTAGTTTACAAGTGTGAACAGCTTTGCCGTTATTCATTAAATAGAATCAAGAACTAAAGAAAACTATGGTAAGTATATTCTTGTTTATTTTAAGCATTTAACTTGTTCGATGCTATTCATATAAATATGTTTACATGTATGAATGGTGATATTTGATTTGATTTGATATGTTCAGAGAACAACTTTAAAAAAAAATATATTTAATAATGTGAAACAATGTAAAATGCCTCAGTGGCTGTAAGCAGCGGCTGAATTCCACTGACGCGGAATGAAGGGAATTCGGTTGACGTCTCAAAAGGTATTTATGAAATATTTCCCATTTTTGATAGTGATTCAATCTGGAAAATGATGTCAAATATTAATTGTAGGTCTATATTTTATCTCCTTCATTTTTAATCTCAATTAAAAGTGTATAGCTATGCAACCCATGTGTTGACGTTTACAAAAGCACTGACTTCTTACTAATAAATATTTCTATTTGGGGTCAGTATACTGTATTTCCTACGGCACTAAATGCACTTAAGTATGAGGTGTTGTTTAAAACTACAGATGCCTACTTCAAAAGTGTTCACTTTGCACGAAGCAATGTGGTTTTAGCAGTCCCACTGTCTTTTGATTGGGCTCTTAATAAATGATCCTGGCTTTTAAAATAGCTGTTATTATTGAGTAATAAACTACGCAGATCATTCAGCTTTCTTCTACACTCAACTTGCACGTTCAGCCTTAGATTAAAGATTAGACACTACTCTTACTACTCTACTCGGTCTGCTCTTTAATCTATGGTTCAGCTTACGCATCTTATGCTTCTATGATATCTATGCATCCAAGTGTACGTTGGTGTCCTCAAATAATAGATAATTGATTAATAACACACTTATCCTACTAACAACTATCGTTTCCAAACTGATACATTTTAGTTAGTGGCCCATTGAATACAACCACTCTAATCCTTGGTCAAAATATTATAAATACTGTCAGAACAATAAACAAGATTTAATGGCAACGATAACAACAATAGTTAGCAACTATAGATTTTGCTGTTTTTTACTTTTTTCAATTTTTAACATAGCTCAGTTAAAAAATATTATTTTTGAGTCTCGTTGATTTATTAAATTTGGCAGAATCTAGGAGCGTCAGCCATATTTTAGTGTTTTAAATGTAGTAAAAGTGGAAGTAGTGGTATTAGCTTATCGACGAAAACTCCATGAAACATTTTGATACGTTTGCCTTATTGAAATTTGATTCTTTAACTTGACAATTTACATTATTGTGCTTCAAAATATCTGTAATATTTCTATATTAATGCACTGTGTAAGTGAAGTGCTTTACCTCTCAGCTCTTCTTGATGATTAAGTCTTCAGTTGAGCAGAGCTTATCAACATATGGAGATGTAAGGTACAAAGGATGTAGAGTCAAGCGCAGCTTCAAAGTAAAGTGTACTTGACATATGTTAGTAGACTGATAAAGTACTCTCTGATACCTTTCTTGACCATGACTTGTGTGGTATTGTCTGCATTCATTAAATCATTAAATTGTATTCATTAATTAATTCATTCAACTCAAACTCAACAGGCTAAAGTCTAATTTGCACTTTATTTGAGGTTTCGAATACTTATCTTACCAACATTAAAAGTTGTATAACATTAACCCCAATAAGTCTATTTATGGATAATTGGTTTACTTAGTACTTTTTATATAAGTATATTTTATAGAATCATACCTAAATAAACTTATTCTCCATGTCCAATCCATCTTAATGGCTTACTGCAATAAGATGGCACCAAATTTTCAAACGTGTAAACGTGTAAAGTTTCAAAATTTATTGATTTTATCAACCTACCATTAATAAAGATTTTAGGATGAAAAATGGAGATTAAAGCATAATTAATTGTAAATTGAGAGAATTGTTTAAAGATCCTGATGCTAACACTGAGGTACGGAGTAGAAGAATGAGATGGGCAGGACATAATATAAGAATAGAAGACAACTCCTTGCCAAAGAAAGTACTGGAGAACAACCCAGAAGGGAATACCCCTTAAGACCGAAACTGAGATGGTGGGACCAAGTAGAAAAGGACAAAAGAAAACTGAGGAGAATGAAGGAGAACGCAAGATGCAGAGATGTATGGAGGCAGTGTGTTGTGGAGGCCAAGTAACATTTAGGATAGCAGTTGCTACAGTAGTAAGTATGAGAGTAATTATACTACATTATATTGATTAAATGAGACTTTATGTTGGAGCCACAGGTCTATAATGTCATCAACGACTGCTTTCAAATTCGTGAAGGCTTTCAGATTTGGATTTCAAGGTAGTTTATTAAAGCCAACCTTGAGCTGGTTCAACTATTTACGTTCAACTGTGTAAACAAAACGAAGGGGTTCTCAGATGAGGGGATATTTCTCTGTATTGTAAAATTCCCTCCATTAAAAATCTTACGATATGTTTTCGCTTAACCTGTGATTAAACAGGTTCTGGGTTACAAAGGACTATCCAGTATACGTATTCCGAGTTCAATTAACTACAAGACACAGATTGTTTCGAAAGAATAGTTAAAAAATTGTTAAATTAAAATATTTTTTTATTTTTGCCTTAATAAATATACTAATTTAATACTAGAAATAAAAGCCAATGCATGTACAGGAGCAGATAATAGACTATATATAGGAAGAAATAGACTAGTATTCTGCAGGAGTTAACCAATACTGAAATGGAATTTAATGTTACGAAAAACTCAAAACAATACACAACAAATACACATTATTGTTTAAAACTGCGATACACTGCCTTAAGATAGTAAGTTAAGAAGTATAAACTAGTTGAGTAATTAACTATGATTGAGTAAAGTTTGTCACTGCAAAGGTACAATTTGCTCTATATAAACTTATCAACGAGATGCGGAAGTCATGCAATTCTACTCTAGTTGAAGTTTGTATTGAGTTAGAAATATCTAGGATGTACTAGTTGCACTAGATACGAGATACAAGTACATAAAATTATCATCCGATTCTGATGAAATCTGGGACAAACGTGTATTACATTTATTCGAACGAATTCGCGAACCAGCATAATCGGACTATGGGAACGTGAGTTTATGGGGGGTTTTATGGAGTAAAATGGGATTTTCCCATTTTTGACCATAAAAACAAAACACTTTGCAATAATTTCTAAGCCACTTTGTAGATCTTAAAAAACAATTAATTTAGTGTTGTCATTCGCTTAATGATTAAGAAGAAAATTCAAAAAACTATAAATTTAATATTCCCGTGTTGTTTTTATGGAAATAGAGCAAACTGTTGTAGTTTACTTGTATATAAACAAATTTTGATCAAATTTGGAAAACTATTTATTTCATACTATACTATTAACATTTAATCATAAAAAAACACTTCATTGACTTCCCTGTAGCAGTCAAGTCCGTAAATGACTACTGGAAATTTATCAAAGGGACCCATGTAAACTTCAATGAAGAATGTTTTAGCTAAAACATACACTTTTTATTCAATGCTATAAAAAGGTTAATATCTTTTTACTCATACATAGTTAAACATCAATTATTCACGCAACAACAGATAATCATGACGAAGGATAAAGTAATATAAAATGTCCTCAGGAAATATGCAGATATAATCTTCTCGTTTCTTTATTCCCCTACAGAAAACTGTATACCATTTCCATCTCCTTTATGTCACTATCTACGCCATTTCATGTTTTACTTATAAAACCAAATTAGTAAAATTAAGGACTCCTATGAAGAATATTGTTTACAGTTTTTCTCAGATATTAAATAAACTGTATTTCGTGTTTTAAAATATTGTTTTTCTTTTTCAGAAACATATGATAGAGCTCAAAAACTTGAAAAAAATTGCAATAATAAAATCCAGTCTGATAAAGTTGAGATCACTCACATAGCCATGCATTTAGGACATTTCGTTTTTACATTTTTCATAAAGGTTTAATAACAAATTCTGACCCATACACTTAAGATGAAATACGTCTTAATGTATGTCTTCTTGAGAAATATGTGGGTAAAACACTGGATGAATAACTACACATTCTGTTGCCTGAGTACTAGCATGCCTGGTTTTAAAGATAAAAAATCTATACCAGGAGAAAAGGAAAACTGCATAACCACATATCGAAATTCCTGCGTGTCTCAACCCTACAAACTACTTACTCCATGTGAGTAGTTTAAACCATGGAAGTTTTTAAACTAAAAACACTAAAGATTCAAGAAAAAATCTATTTGAAAGAACATTTAATGTAATAGCATAATCTCTTACTGTGGCCTTGAATGGACACGGTGGTGTTTAATTAACAGTTTTCATGGTTTATATTTATGGTTTTTTCTTTTTCCATTATATTACCTCTACAACGTCTGGCATTGGCACAATTAGTGTGGTTAGTATGATCGCAACAAATAGAAAACTGACGATTCAATAATCAAAAAGGTTTAACAGGTAAAGCGATTGTCACAAAAGGTTCTAGGAACAACTATTATATGTTTGATTATAAAAAAAACTACTTTACGTTTCGCATAACACCTTTCCTCAGAAGAAATTCGAGGTTTAAAGGCAAAGACCTGTTCACCAGCCTTGTAATGAAACGGTGCTTGGATCTCTGTTCACAAAGATAACTAAACCAAAGCACTTTGTGGTACACTCGACTGATTACACGAGAGATTTCGAGGGATAAACGACGATTTTGTAATTTAAAAAGTAGGTGGTCAGTAACACTTTGTAATGTGCTACATTTAGAGTATATGAAAGTATTATTGTTGTTTATTCATGTTCAAGCCTTCCGGAATTGGTAAATAATTGATTACCGGTAATTTATAAGTGCACGAGCAGTTTAGTGACGTGGCCGGCCGGCCAACTATGTTAAATGTCTACCGTGTTCGTGTTGTGTTTGTGTTCAATGTATTTAAGAAGATTTGACGACATTCAATGAATGAAATATTTTAACGCGCTGTTTCGAAAATGACTACTCAGTAGTCGAAACTAGTCAACAGAAGCTCGACAGAGGAATTGTGGGCGTCAAGGTACGTCTGTTATATTATTGTTGCGTTGTTCTTTGTTAAACGGTGGCTTCAGGGTGAAGAAAAATCCTACAACCTAGTTTTAAAAGTGTCTATTTATGAGTTAGCCTATATGTATAGGTCTTACACATACACACAAATCACAACAGATCCCATTACATAATACAACAAATGTTTATAAGCCTTAAACAAACACTCTGTGGAGTTTATAAACAACAAAAGGTTCACTTAAGTATCTTTTTACAACAGTGTCCGTTTAATGCCATTCTTAACGACCGAAGACAGCCGTATTAATAATGCCAGTGGCCTCGCAAAGGTGGATGCTTTCCCGGTAAAGCAGATAAAACCTCCTGTTACATTTATTTTGGTCGGCAATGTAATTTTCTTTTTTACACACTATCCACCTTGTCACTGTTTAAGAGGTCTTTTTTGTCCTATGACGCTAGGCACGAGCCCGGAATTGTTTTTCACATTACTTCAGGCTAGACCTAGGGGTTGCGGCATTATCACATTAATAAAATCCATTGGTGATTTGGTGGGATTTGAACCCAGGACCTCTGGAACCGATGTCCCGCGCTCTAACCACTAGACCAGCTGCATTAGTGGTCGTAAGAGGTGTTATATCACCTTGGGTCATACATCAGTATTAATTAGACAATTAATTGCTTTTGGAAGAATATATTAAATCGCTAATGGATATTCTTGCAAGCGGAAATTGAGTTTTCTAAGAATTTAAGTTCAAACTCTTACTTTGAGAGTATACATATTGTGTTGTATTCCTACATTAGATCTACATGGGTAATGAGACAGGATTTAATGTAACTTTGTAATAAATTGCACACAAAAATGTTTATCAAAAATGTCTTATGCTACCTCATTTTGTCAAGTTTTGGCTCATCATTGGTTTTAATCGTCTTAAAAATATATATTTTATAGATAATAAATTATTAGCAGAACGTTATCTTAAAACCAGTTGAATTTGAATACACGCAAAAGTTGATAAATAGGTGAAAACCTGTATTAGTGTTAAACCTACCTAGATAGTGTTTTAAGCCCAATTGGGTATGATTATAATTGTAATTATTTATAAATAAATTAACTTGTATAATTTTTTACCCAATTTTGTATAGTTATAAAGTATTATTATTGTTATTATTTATATATGAACTTAACTTATTTCCTTGTCATTGTTTTAGGGAAATGGTCCAAATTAAAAGAAAACTTGGTTTTTAAATATACGAAAAACTTTAAACTTCATCTTAACAATCAAGTGTGCTTTTAAAACTAGAACTGTCCATGCGCTACGTTATGTTTTATACATACATAGATAAAACATCAAGTCATCCATGAGTTGAATATTTTAATATCACATAACATAATAGCAGAGTTCACTTTAAATTCGCATTAAACTTGTTACTTGCTTCTGCTTCGTGACAACTGATTTCATTGGAGTGTATTTTATTATTAAACATTTTGTTTGTGGCTACATAAAGTTTCATCAACAATGGTCTGTTTAAAATATAATTATAAATGTTACCAAATGCGTTACACACAAGACGACCATGTCATCAAAACTACACATATGTCCACACAAGCTGGAGCCCTCAAACGTTTCATTACTGCTAAACTAGACCAGACACTTCCACAAAGTACAAAGTGCAATCCACAACATCCTGAATGTAAAGCAGACCTGGCTTTGTGGATTTAAATGAACACAAATAAAAACACCATCCAGCTCTTTTAAACGCTTTTTGCAGTCATTTTGGAGTTTACTTATGCAGAAAACCTGTTTTAAACTAATTTTAATTTACAGTACTACACGTGCGTAAACTATTTTTCGACATAGGCTACTGCAGCAAAACCAGGCGTCTTTAATGCATGCGTTGCGGGTCTAAAGTAGCAGTTTTACTCTCTACGGAGTAAAAACCATTTTTAACCGACTTCCCCACTACCAACAAAAGGAGGAGGTTCTCAATTTGTTTGTGGCGATGTTTTTTTTTTTTATATGTATGTTCACCAATTTCTCTGTGATTCTTTTACCGATCAGTGTGGTTCCACCACCAAAATAACCAGGAGAGTTTCTATTTGGTACCTTATATATTATGTTTAAGTATAATATTTGTTTCGGTGAAAAATTCTGAAAACCTTAAATATTTAACATTTATTTTGTTTACATTTGTGCAGATTGTTTACATTTGTGCAGAGAAGGCAATAAATAATAATAACATTCCTACAGCTGTTAGTTGAAACCATTTAAATGAAGCTACAGACAATTCTTCATGAAACAGTTGCTTCATATTGATCAATAAACTATTTCTTGTCATGGAGCCTAAATGAATTACATTGAGAAAAATGCATTTTGTTTTGGTTACTATAAAAAATGTATTTTAACGTTTGACCTGATTTGTGTATACAGTAATTCTGTTTTTAGTATAGAATATTCTGAATTACAAAAACATATATGTTTCAGTGAATAGCTGTATGATATTGACAAATAAAGGTGTATTGTGAAAACCAAAGCATTCGTAAAACAGGTCTAAATATAAATTAAATGCAATTATTCCTTACACACGACCTAAGAAGTGTGACAGTTCATACCTAATCGTCAATTGTCTAAAAAGCGTTAAATATTTTAATTACTAAACATGCATTTGCAGATGTGGAATGTTTATTGATATTCTCTACCCAGTTACTATATCATATCAATACTATTATGTCTGCTTCGGAAAGTCCTAGAGGAAGATGATTTGCAATTTCGACTAGGCTATATCTTTATCAAACAAAACCACCTACATGGCTTGCACCACTTTTAGCTGAACCAATCTTTCATATACATATTTCATTTGCAGATGTGGAATGTTTATTGATATTCTCTACCCAGTTACTATCTCATATCAATACTATTATGCCTGCTTCGAAAAGTCCTAGAGGAAGATGATTTGCAATTTCGACTAGGCTATATCTTGAGCAAACAAAACCCCCTACATGACTTACACCACTTTTAGCTGAACCAATGTTTCATAGGCTATAATATTTTCCAAAGGTACTATACGTGTTAACGACCAATTTTCCACTTTTGAGAGATTATTTAGTGCTGGTGGCTGAGGAATAACTTTCACATTGTTCCAAAAGGCTTGAGACGTTACTGTATTTCTTTTTATAATGTAGAGTAGGTACACCGATTGTAGGAAACGATGATGTCTGACATTTCATTGGCCTAATGTAATGGACAGGCGAGCGAGCTGGCGTAGTGGTTAGAGCGCGGGACTTCAGTCCCTGAGGTCCTGGGTTCGATCCCCGCCAAGTCACCAATGGATTTTATCTAAGTGATAATGCCGCAACCCCTAGGTCTAGCCTGAAGTAATGTGAAAAACAATCCCAGGCTCGTGCCTAGCGTCCTTAGGACAAAAAAAATGTAAAGGACAACTCTTTCTGTCTTAAGGAATATCAAAAAAATTTTATTTTCATACCCATTGATTATGTAGCCTGAACAGGTGACTCAAGCAGTTTCAAAATAATGATTGTTCTGTGGAACTTTTGATTGTTTCAAACAGTTTTGCTTATCAAAAAACCTCAAGTAATTAATACATAAAAAATTATACAGTCACTAAAAATCATGAAATAATTTATTTTTGTAAAAAAATACAACCGACTTCAAACGCTCTAAAAAGAATGAAATAATTTCAATAAAGTAAACTTTTGTATTAGGCAAGCTCACGTATTTCAAGTCGGCGCGGCTCAAACTGCAAATATGATTGAAATTAAATATTTTGTGTATTTTGAAAATCAATAAATTGTAGCTGGATAACATAAATATAATATAAAAAACATACTGAACTGTTTTGTTTATATATTAAAGGAAATATTTTCTTGTATTTTATGTTTACTTCAGAATAAATGCATAATGAAAATAACACACACAAATGTTCTATATGAATAGGAAAATAATTTAGTTTGATATTATGATAGGGAAAAGAAGCTAGTTTGGCATTAAAACGTTACTTTTCCATGTTAGAAACATTTAAATGCGTTATAATCTTTTTAAAGATGCTCGTTAATACCACTATAATGCCGATCTCTGATTACGGTAATAAAATAACACTTAACGCATAACTATGAAAAAGACATGCAGATTAACACCTTTAGTTATAGATAGTCACCTGCAATATGGGCACCCTCTTTAATTTTGTATAAAAATCATCACAGAGCCGCGCCGACTTAAAATACGTGAGCTTGCCTAATACAAAAGTTTACTTTATTGAAATTATTTCATTCTTTTTAGAGCGTTTGAAGTCGGTTGTATTTTTTTACAAAAATAAATTATTATTGTCTAGAGAGTAAAAATCAGCTGTTGTAAACAGTTGTAAATTTCAATGTGGCAATATTATTGATCGAAAATATTTATGTATTGATTTATTAGGTAAGGTTTTAGCCTATTGCTTCCGATTGCTCAACACGAAATAATTGAATCCCTTATTAAACAGCTGCTTATTTGCATTAGCAGAATTTAAAATAAGCAGGAAGTCGTTTTGAGAGGTTATTTTTACATAAAAATTATTCCGTTTTCTAGTTTTGTTTTTGGTAATTAATTATGCAACATGGCAAAAAATATAGTTCACCACACGAGGAAAAAGTAATTTTTTAACCATCGCTCATTTTCTGTCCTCGGCTTCGCCTTGATCGTAAAACTAGACCTCGGGTCAAAAAGAGTCACTTTAGGCCCTAGTGATGAAAAATACTATTTTGAATAAACTCCTTCTATACATCTCAACCATGTACTTTCAGGAAGGGCAAAATTGTATACGTAAACCCTACTATTATGAATAATATTTATCTTTCATATCGTCACTGGACCAAAATGGGAGAGTATTCATAGGACGAAATAGGTTTTTAATAGGCCTACATGCTTTGTGTGTGTGTGTGTGTGTCCAGCGTATTTTATCTCATAACAATCCTCAAATTTACTTAGTAAAGAGAACATAAATCTTTTTACCTTCAGAAAAATATATATTTCACTGTTTGAATATAAAAGTTTTATTAAAAAAAACCCCTGAATGGTATAAAATATTGTAAAATGTTTTTAGAGTTCCTGTTTGTTTGGTAATTAGTTTTCGTGATATTGAAAAATAGGACACATATATTACAGTTATTAGATTGAAAGTGAAATGTTTCCAGTTATTGAAAATCTGTAATATTGATAATATGAATCTCCTTGGTGTGAAATATTGTTGTATATCTTTACTAGGGTAAAAATAATGGAATGTTTGTAGATACGAGATACAGTAAAACGATTTAACTTCATTAAAGCTAAATTGAATCTAATGGTCTCCTTAGGGAAACCTCCTTACTCGTCTTGAAAATCATCAGTTATTTAGCAACAGTTGCAACTGTGGAAATTGTTAGGTTACTTAGACCCCTACACAGGGCAAACTCTAAATTTAGGTCTTATAAATTCAGGTCATAGTTTTAAGTTTTTCCAAATAATACCTATTTCACATGAGTTTAATTTAGGACACGTTGTTTGGGGCGTTCAGTGTTTAAAAACTTATTTCTACGGCAAATAAGCATGCAAAGCAGACATGTAGATAGAGGATATATGTACTTTGATAGAAGTCATCTGTGCAAAGAAAAAGAGTTAACGTAGTAAACTGTAAATAAAATGCGGTGTGGTTTATTTAATGTGAGTGTTCTTTAACCTAACTCATTTCCCGATATTTTTCGTTTTAAGTTTTCACCAGAAAGAAAGTTTTATACATAACTTCATCTTAACAATCAAGTGTGCTTTTAAAACTAGAACTGTCCATGCGCTACGTTATGTTTTATACATACATAGATAAAACATCAAGTCATCCATGAGTTGAATATTTTAATATCACATAACATAATAGCAGAGTTCACTTTAAATTCGCATTAAACTTGTTACTTGCTTCTGCTTCGTGACAACTGATTTCATTGGAGTGTATTTTATTATTAAACATTTTGTTTGTGGCTACATAAAGTTTCATCAACAATGGTCTGTTTAAAATATAATTATAAATGTTACCAAATGCGTTACACACAAGACGACCATGTCATCAAAACTACACATATGTCCACACAAGCTGGAGCCCTCAAACGTTTCATTACTGCTAAACTAGACCAGACACTTCCACAAAGTACAAAGTGCAATCCACAACATCCTGAATGTAAAGCAGACCTGGCTTTGTGGATTTAAATGAACACAAATAAAAACACCATCCAGCTCTTTTAAACGCTTTTTGCAGTCATTTTGGAGTTTACTTATGCAGAAAACCTGTTTTAAACTAATTTTAATTTACAGTACTACACGTGCGTAAACTATTTTTCGACATAGGCTACTGCAGCAAAACCAGGCGTCTTTAATGCATGCGTTGCGGGTCTAAAGTAGCAGTTTTACTCTCTACGGAGTAAAAACCATTTTTAACCGACTTCCCCACTACCAACAAAAGGAGGAGGTTCTCAATTTGTTTGTGGCGATGTTTTTTTTTTATATGTATGTTCACCAATTTCTCTGTGATTCTTTTACCGATCAGTGTGGTTCCACCACCAAAATAACCAGGAGAGTTTCTATTTGGTACCTTATATATTATGTTTAAGTATAATATTTGTTTCGGTGAAAAATTCTGAAAACCTTAAATATTTAACATTTATTTTGTTTACATTTGTGCAGATTGTTTACATTTGTGCAGAGAAGGCAATAAATAATAATAACATTCCTACAGCTGTTAGTTGAAACCATTTAAATGAAGCTACAGACAATTCTTCATGAAACAGTTGCTTCATATTGATCAATAAACTATTTCTTGTCATGGAGCCTAAATGAATTACATTGAGAAAAATGCATTTTGTTTTGGTTACTATAAAAAATGTATTTTAACGTTTGACCTGATTTGTGTATACAGTAATTCTGTTTTTAGTATAGAATATTCTGAATTACAAAAACATATATGTTTCAGTGAATAGCTGTATGATATTGACAAATAAAGGTGTATTGTGAAAACCAAAGCATTCGTAAAACAGGTCTAAATATAAATTAAATGCAATTATTCCTTACACACGACCTAAGAAGTGTGACAGTTCATACCTAATCGTCAATTGTCTAAAAAGCGTTAAATATTTTAATTACTAAACATGCATTTGCAGATGTGGAATGTTTATTGATATTCTCTACCCAGTTACTATATCATATCAATACTATTATGTCTGCTTCGGAAAGTCCTAGAGGAAGATGATTTGCAATTTCGACTAGGCTATATCTTTATCAAACAAAACCACCTACATGGCTTGCACCACTTTTAGCTGAACCAATCTTTCATATACATATTTCATTTGCAGATGTGGAATGTTTATTGATATTCTCTACCCAGTTACTATCTCATATCAATACTATTATGCCTGCTTCGAAAAGTCCTAGAGGAAGATGATTTGCAATTTCGACTAGGCTATATCTTGAGCAAACAAAACCCCCTACATGACTTACACCACTTTTAGCTGAACCAATGTTTCATAGGCTATAATATTTTCCAAAGGTACTATACGTGTTAACGACCAATTTTCCACTTTTGAGAGATTATTTAGTGCTGGTGGCTGAGGAATAACTTTCACATTGTTCCAAAAGGCTTGAGACGTTACTGTATTTCTTTTTATAATGTAGAGTAGGTACACCGATTGTAGGAAACGATGATGTCTGACATTTCATTGGCCTAATGTAATGGACAGGCGAGCGAGCTGGCGTAGTGGTTAGAGCGCGGGACTTCAGTCCCTGAGGTCCTGGGTTCGATCCCCGCCAAGTCACCAATGGATTTTATCTAAGTGATAATGCCGCAACCCCTAGGTCTAGCCTGAAGTAATGTGAAAAACAATCCCAGGCTCGTGCCTAGCGTCCTTAGGACAAAAAAAATGTAAAGGACAACTCTTTCTGTCTTAAGGAATATCAAAAAAATTTTATTTTCATACCCATTGATTATGTAGCCTGAACAGGTGACTCAAGCAGTTTCAAAATAATGATTGTTCTGTGGAACTTTTGATTGTTTCAAACAGTTTTGCTTATCAAAAAACCTCAAGTAATTAATACATAAAAAATTATACAGTCACTAAAAATCATGAAATAATTTATTTTTGTAAAAAAATACAACCGACTTCAAACGCTCTAAAAAGAATGAAATAATTTCAATAAAGTAAACTTTTGTATTAGGCAAGCTCACGTATTTCAAGTCGGCGCGGCTCAAACTGCAAATATGATTGAAATTAAATATTTTGTGTATTTTGAAAATCAATAAATTGTAGCTGGATAACATAAATATAATATAAAAAACATACTGAACTGTTTTGTTTATATATTAAAGGAAATATTTTCTTGTATTTTATGTTTACTTCAGAATAAATGCATAATGAAAATAACACACACAAATGTTCTATATGAATAGGAAAATAATTTAGTTTGATATTATGATAGGGAAAAGAAGCTAGTTTGGCATTAAAACGTTACTTTTCCATGTTAGAAACATTTAAATGCGTTATAATCTTTTTAAAGATGCTCGTTAATACCACTATAATGCCGATCTCTGATTACGGTAATAAAATAACACTTAACGCATAACTATGAAAAAGACATGCAGATTAACACCTTTAGTTATAGATAGTCACCTGCAATATGGGCACCCTCTTTAATTTTGTATAAAAATCATCACAGAGCCGCGCCGACTTAAAATACGTGAGCTTGCCTAATACAAAAGTTTACTTTATTGAAATTATTTCATTCTTTTTAGAGCGTTTGAAGTCGGTTGTATTTTTTTACAAAAATAAATTATTATTGTCTAGAGAGTAAAAATCAGCTGTTGTAAACAGTTGTAAATTTCAATGTGGCAATATTATTGATCGAAAATATTTATGTATTGATTTATTAGGTAAGGTTTTAGCCTATTGCTTCCGATTGCTCAACACGAAATAATTGAATCCCTTATTAAACAGCTGCTTATTTGCATTAGCAGAATTTAAAATAAGCAGGAAGTCGTTTTGAGAGGTTATTTTTACATAAAAATTATTCCGTTTTCTAGTTTTGTTTTTGGTAATTAATTATGCAACATGGCAAAAAATATAGTTCACCACACGAGGAAAAAGTAATTTTTTAACCATCGCTCATTTTCTGTCCTCGGCTTCGCCTTGATCGTAAAACTAGACCTCGGGTCAAAAAGAGTCACTTTAGGCCCTAGTGATGAAAAATACTATTTTGAATAAACTCCTTCTATACATCTCAACCATGTACTTTCAGGAAGGGCAAAATTGTATACGTAAACCCTACTATTATGAATAATATTTATCTTTCATATCGTCACTGGACCAAAATGGGAGAGTATTCATAGGACGAAATAGGTTTTTAATAGGCCTACATGCTTTGTGTGTGTGTGTGTGTGTCCAGCGTATTTTATCTCATAACAATCCTCAAATTTACTTAGTAAAGAGAACATAAATCTTTTTACCTTCAGAAAAATATATATTTCACTGTTTGAATATAAAAGTTTTATTAAAAAAAACCCCTGAATGGTATAAAATATTGTAAAATGTTTTTAGAGTTCCTGTTTGTTTGGTAATTAGTTTTCGTGATATTGAAAAATAGGACACATATATTACAGTTATTAGATTGAAAGTGAAATGTTTCCAGTTATTGAAAATCTGTAATATTGATAATATGAATCTCCTTGGTGTGAAATATTGTTGTATATCTTTACTAGGGTAAAAATAATGGAATGTTTGTAGATACGAGATACAGTAAAACGATTTAACTTCATTAAAGCTAAATTGAATCTAATGGTCTCCTTAGGGAAACCTCCTTACTCGTCTTGAAAATCATCAGTTATTTAGCAACAGTTGCAACTGTGGAAATTGTTAGGTTACTTAGACCCCTACACAGGGCAAACTCTAAATTTAGGTCTTATAAATTCAGGTCATAGTTTTAAGTTTTTCCAAATAATACCTATTTCACATGAGTTTAATTTAGGACACGTTGTTTGGGGCGTTCAGTGTTTAAAAACTTATTTCTACGGCAAATAAGCATGCAAAGCAGACATGTAGATAGAGGATATATGTACTTTGATAGAAGTCATCTGTGCAAAGAAAAAGAGTTAACGTAGTAAACTGTAAATAAAATGCGGTGTGGTTTATTTAATGTGAGTGTTCTTTAACCTAACTCATTTCCCGATATTTTTCGTTTTAAGTTTTCACCAGAAAGAAAGTTTTATACACGCCTTCTGATATAAATGGTATAAATGTAACCATGCATATACGATTTGCTTGGAATTTTTACAGAATTATCAATAGAGTTTGCTGCAATTGCTTCATCTTGTAATGTCTACATCAACATTAACTTCACTTAATACCGAAAACTATTACGTACTACAGACTTCTAATCACATTGTAAAATTAGAAGCTCGATTTTCATTATGGTGACACTGAGCGCTAGTGTCGACGTAATTTAGTTTCTACTATATTAGGGTTGATTTTATGATTTTTGCTCTACTATTTGGCTATATTTTTGTAATCTACCTTAAAATTAAGAATACAATGGAAACTCCATGTACAATATCGAAACTTAAATTTATTTAATTGAAATACAAAATTGATGGTAAAAGAAAATAAGGGGTTCACAATAAAGTGTACAATCAGTGGGGAATGAATTTTATAATGAAAGCTTTAGGCTAAGCCTATTACAATAGTTCTAAAGGTTCAGGTGTTATAATTTATTACATGGGTCTTTATCTCAGGTGGGGTGATCGAGCGGCATTTGAATTTAATCTTGTGATTTTATATAGCCTAATTAAAATTTTAGTTTGTAGATTGGTAGAATTAATTAAAGTTTTGAATATTAAGCTTCTATTAGTTTCTTGAATTTGAATTTGAGTACAAATGTCCAAAGGTTAGGCCTAAAAATGTTTTAATGGCTTCCAAAGGGGAAATGTCTATTGGAGTGATCTCACCAAATTGATGTCTTCTTCGCAGCAAAATTTCTTGATGTTGTAACTTAATTATTAATGTTTGTTAATGTTTATTAAGGACGGTTCTTTTTCAATCGAATTTCACTAATTTAGGTTCAGATATAGACACTTTTTTATAAATTTTGATATTAAAATAGGTAGTATCCAATTTACATCTTCATACTAGCTCAGCTCCATTGGAAGTGATGAAGGTCTGATGCATTGTTGCACTCACATATGTCAATGCTGACTTAATCACATAAAATTGTAGGCCACTGTTCACACATATATATTATAACAAATTTCATTTGCTATAGAGCTAAATTATAATTTTGAAAAGTTATTTAAATAAAATTATATTGAATTTGAAGCAATTTTGTTACAAAAGTTATAGGCTATTATATATTTACATGAAATTATGTTATTTGAAAATTTCTATATTATATTGTATTAAATTGATTACCTATTGGTCTATTTGGTCATATATTATACATGGTTTAAAAAAGGGATTGACATTTAGATAAAATGAAAAACATATGGTGAAAATTAAATTATCTATGAAAAACATAAGTGGAAATATTGAATTGTTACAAAATCCCCGCAGAAATGGAGTTATAATGAAATTACTAACGACATTTCGAACTATAACTAGAGGACGAGCTATTCCTATTGTCTATCGTCCTATTCGATTAAACAAGGCTTTTAATAAGTGAAATAAGAAACAAATTGTAAACAAAATCACAATCCTAGCGGCACCGGACGGAACTAACAATAAAATTGTCTTCAGCTGTTCCATAAGGATCACAAATCTATTGCGGGAGTACGTTTTATGGTTACATGGAGGCATGGTTTTATGGATACAACAAATTTATCATTTTTTGAGGAATAGCTGCACACTTTTCACTAATTTATATTTTCCATGTTATTTTTATTTTTTCCTTATACCTTCGTGTATTAATTCCTTAATGTTCGTGTAATATTCCTTAATCGTGTGTTAAATAAATACACGATTCACTCTGGGTTTTGGTTGTGCTTTTCTCACACTATCTTGTTATTCCAATGTCACATGAACACGTAAGCAGATCCAAGCTCCCAAACTAAGTGCAAACTTATTTTAAACCGTGATGAAACATGTCCGTAAATTTTTCAATTCGCACATCATTGAACATTTCTGATCACCTGACTCCAGTCTTTTTTAAACTATATCTTGCTATTACCAAAAAACTTACTAACAAAGAGTTTAGAAAAATGCCTTCAAATGAACCTCAAACTAAGTTATAAAACGTAATGAAATTTTCCACATACAAAATAAAACAAATATTCCGTTAAAGCTACGCTCTCCCCAGATGAGAAGACGAAGGCGTCTGTCGCCTCACGACGTTAACACTTTACGACCACTTACCAGGTAAAGTAAGGAGCGAACCTCTCTGCTTGCATTATTGAAATCCACGCTGAGATCTGTTGATCCACGCTGATGTCTTGATAAGGGAATTCAAAGGAAACGGAGGATTTGTAATGTGACAAAAATTCAGTTCCAATTATACTGAAATAGTTTATACTCATAGTCATTGTATTTATTTGCTGGACAGATTCCTTGCATCAGCGAATATTGCAATAGAAGAGTAGCTACCGAGACTTTCGTAGTAATAGCCCAGGCAAATTAGACTTGTAGCTCCTAAAAATTTTGGCAGCTGGAAATCGTTTTAATCTGCTATTGAGATCCTAAATAAGTAAATGAGTTTGCGACGGATTCTGAAGTGAGCTAGGTGTATGGGAGGCAAAAAACTAGGCCGATTTTGCTAATTTCTTAGTTTTTCGTTCATAACTCAGAAACAGTGCATCGCACAAAATAAATGTGTTTACATACTTTTCTAAAGAACATTAAATTACACGTCGAATGACGTAAAAATCATTATAATATGTTCAGACCTTCTGCTACGACGGATCGTCAAAATTCAGTACTTTTAACCGGAAACTATAGCTAGCAACTATAACTGCAATCAGGCGGAACACGCTGTTATCATCAAGCATAAGATAACAAGGAGAATGTGTATCACAACTCATTTTTTACTTAATTAGGACCTCCAGAACAGATTAAAACGATTTCCAACTTTTCCCCTATTTTTTTTGGAGCTACAGCTCTTTTTTGGGGTTATTTGCCTTGGCTATAAGACTTCAGTCCGGGAACGTTGTAGTTTGTTGTATTTGTGTGACACCTTGTATCTTATGATGTTACAATAGTAGCGAAACGTATCGAAGATTGTAACATAAAGGAACTGTTGAGACGAGGTTCCTATCCTATATTTCAAAAAAACCCAATTTTTCAAAAGTTGAATAAAACATTTCTGAGTTATTTGCATATATGGGAATGTTTGATACTATTACATTTCACATCGTCGCTGTATTACTGAACGTTGAAACTTCCTTTGGGAATTATAATTATTCCTTTCAATTTCTCGTTTCCAACCAATTTTACGATTTTTGTCATTATATATTCACACATTTATCCCTCATTTTGAAATGTCTGGCTTACAGGAATCGCACTTAACGATCGATTGACAGACGTTCAGACGTTTAAAAAAACTAGGACATGAAAAGGAGCCAAAAGTGGTTACGGAAGCAATTTTGACTCTTTGATCTCGATAAGAATAGTAGACGAAGTTGCCAACTGAACGATCATGAGTAGGTCATTCACAAATTCTAACTCCCAAACTGTATTCGACAAATTTGTTCTTTAGTAACTATAAAACCCATGATCCCATAAAAACCAAACAATCTCCTTCTGTAAAGCCAACCAATTAGTCTATTGTATTGAAATAGTAAGTTGGCCACTGGCTAACGGTCGTTGCTATACCAACTTAAACCTAGTAAATTGTTTTTAAAAGTAATTTGATTAGTTTGAATTAGTATTTGAGTTTAATTTCCCAATAATATAGAACTTAAAAAAGACAATTTTGTTGCTATTACAATGCATTACTTGTACCTACATAATACCCTTAATTAACTAAAGCAATTAAATTTCTATAATGTTAATTTTTACTGAAACAAGCTGCATTTCAATTTCAAAACTTATAAGCCCATAAATATGTACCCCAAAAGAAAATGTTAAAAGAGTTCCAACTTCTCGTTATGCAATTTTTCATGGAATGTGTCATTTCTATTTTTTTTACTATCGAACTCTTATAATACTTACAACGCGTTTATGAAATATGCTTTCTAAACTATCTCTAGAATGTAAATGTATATCAAGAAATATAATTTGCGTCGTGGTCAAAAATCGATTATACATTAATTTTGTTATTCATATTACGGGCACAAAATCAATTGATATTGGAAAGCCGTATCCATGTTAAAGAGCAGGGTGTAATTTGGTTGAGTTTACTCACTGTCAAAGCACATTTATTCTCTCTTGATTATCTTTTAACAGCATTTGTGATCATTTTTGTGTTCTTACAAAAAGTATTACGAATATATCCTAACGCGGAATATTTATTAACAAAAAAATCCTTATACTTAAAATGTCTAGTTTTTTCAAATATTTTTGAAGTGCCGGTACTAACTTAGAATTTGTATATACAATGAAAATAACAATTTGTACAGTTTTAATGCCTTTTGACAATGCCTAGTTTAAAATACTTGATATTACTAATTAGATAGCGATAGCTCAGCGGTGGCAATATACTCCTGCCTAGACTAAAGTGAACCTTGATTACTTGTAAGAGATATAGTCGGAGATGTATCAAGCCCAGCTAGAGGGTTTCCTTCCACTTTATTACCTTCTCACAACAAGTATACCAGGCCAAACCTCATTTGACCTACCTATGTGATATATTTCTTTTTCTGAGGTAGTGAGTCCCGGTCAAATTCACTTCTACTCGTGATCAAGTTCAATAGCCTGACACATTGTGGAAATATTTTGTACAGAATATTTCCACAATATTCTCTAGAATAATATAAACTCACTATAGCCAAAAACAAACTTTAAACTAAGAATTTTGTTATGTTTAAGGACTTTCTCGCCTAAATACAGTAGCAAGTTCCAGGACCAGAAACGTCGTGAAAATTTGTTTTTCACCACACTATGATGTTTTTGGCTGTATAACATACGTTAATTGGTGGCTGAAAGTTACGTTTTGCTGGCCATGCCAGCTGTCATCGAAATTTGGGGACCAAGCAGGTTTTTACAGGCCGGGGCCGCAAAATCAGCTGTCCGCTTACTTACTTAAAACATGAATGCATTTTAAATACACAATCAAAATCCATAGCATTGCAAATAGAATTGTGTTATTGTCGCCGTTGCCTAGCAACTATTTATTTTTATTTTTGCTGATTCCTCAAATTATTTCTTTACATAACCTTATGTTGTAGTTGTGTTGACTATCAGTGTGCATTATTATAGTGGTGAATATTGGTAATAGGGTATAGTGTGGTGAAAAATAGCGTTCGTACCACGGGCAGAAATGGTTTTGCAGCTCTCGATCGATTTAAGTTCTCGACTTCGTCTCGAACTTAAAAACTATCTCGAGCCGGCAAAACCTCATTTTCGGCCCTAGGTACGAAATATACTATTACGCCACACTACACTGTTTTAACTAACTTCCCACGCAAGGATTTAGTCCAGAAAACAGCTGTTTGTCACCAGCTTAATAAAGTGGGGTTTTATTACGTACTACTGTCCTGTAATGACTTTTTACCGGACACCAACCAGCTGATATTTGGCAATGAGTGATTATAAACAAAAACATGACTGCTGTTGAGGTTATGAACAGTGATTGTTGGTCTTTTAGTCGGCGGGAATAATGAGGATATGTACAGATTTTTTATTGATAAGTTAGAGTAGTATGGCATCAAATATCGTACGTCACTCGTCCAAAATGTGTTTACCGAACTCGTATTAATCCCGCACTCGACAAGTCTCACACGGGAACAACCACACTCGTCCGGTAAACATTTTTTTTTCAGGACTAGTACAGTAACGTAATATACTATTACCTGCGATCGTTTTTTAAACTAATCTTTTCAATTTAGTTCTAAGAATGGAAAATATTCACTTTACCACATTATTTACTTAATTTATCTCATTGCCTTTTCTTACTTTATAGCACTAGCAACCCGGATCAATGAAGTTCAAGGTTTGAGAGAAAATAAGTAAAATTGTAATGCTTCGAACGTCAACTTATCAGCTGTTAAGACGGATTTAATTGATTATTATACTGTACAATGAGTTGTTGCATCACTAGGTTGTTGTATCAGTGGCAATGAGAGGTCAAAAACTAAAACATGACTTCAGAAGTTATGAGTAGTGATTGTTAGTAAAGTAACTAAAAAACGTCGCAGGTAAAGCACTGTAAAGTCTTCGTGTAATATTTAGGATATTGCTGCAATAATTGCTCTTATAACGTTTTACACAGTGTATTACCTTTGACTATCAATACAACTTCAGTATCCAATAGTCAATGGTATAAGATGGTAACATACTTTGACAATCAAGGCACAATTGAGTAATCAGTTTATATTATTATATTTACTTCAGACCGTCAGCCCTAAAGTTTCGCCAAGTGGCCGCACAATTGAACAGAACGAAGCTGAGGAGGAAATAAGATTATCGGTTTCACGTCCCGCCAAATTTATCTGTTAAATCCTATCAGATTTACTGCGAAATTCACAAGTGTATACACTTTTGTTAATTTTCAACTTTTAACGGACACAAAGAAAAAGTGTATTTAAGAACAAACGGTTTTATCTAATAATAATTGATATTTACCTAAAGGTGATCTAATTAATGTTATTTTACACTTAAGATATCCTATGATATCGTAATCTAACAATAATGTAAAAGCTTTACACGATTTATTATTTGGGTGGATTAGCAGCTTAAATGTGTTTTGAAAATATGTGCTAACAGTACAGTATTGTATTGAAATAATAGTGTATGGTTACTAGTGAAGGTTTATGCAGTTCTTTTCGCCTTAGATATCTAACCTTTTTATTTAGGTGGACATACAGAGTTGGATAGCCTCAAAGACAAAAGTCATTGGTGTTTGGTAGGATTTGAACCTGTCAACAGAAGTCCCGCACTCATATTGCCATATATGGTTGTAGTGAATATTGGCTAAATCGCCTAGAGACTGATTACAGGGACATCAACGTACTTGATAGCCTCCATCTCGAGGTTCGATAGATGTTAATCTTAACTAAGCACACACCTCTAACTGTGGCAATGGGGTTCAACGATAAACGGTGTAGCAATCAAGATGTAGAAATGTTTACTAATGTAGTAAATCATTACTAAACTGCTATTTTATTTTCCCTTATTGTATGCACTGGCCCATTAAGGTATAGTATCATCGGTGCAATGCATACACAGGATATGTTTGGCGTTTGGAATTAAATATTTTCATTTTTTTTCAAAATAACATAAAATACCCCCGCTGAAGCAAACCTGTAGACTGACTGAATTTCCATTTGCCTGAATCGATTTTAAATTAAATATATTTCATAAACATTAGGTTTAACGATTACCTAGGTTTGCTCCCACAGGGAGGCTAATAAAGTGTAGTTTTTAGTAAAATATTAGTAGCTTACTACAAAATAAATAAATTTGCCAAGTTTGATCAAATTATTTCTATAAACAAGCAAACTAGGATTAAAGAACATTTTACAATACTCTCCATAAAAATAACACTGGAATTAAAATTTGCAATTTTTTGGAATTTTCTCCGTTAGGCCTAAACCATACAAAAACACTTAGGTATACTAAATTATTTGTTTTTTTAAGGTCCTTAAAATAAATTAAGATAAATCCTTAAGATAAATTGGGAAATTTCGTGTTTTGACGGTCAAAAATTAGAAAACCCATTTTTTACCCCCATAAAACCCCCTGTAAACCTGTTCAAACTAGATGTTATGGTGTTGGTATACATTATGGCCAGTAAAGTCATTTGTTAGTGTTCATGATCCATACAGTTTTCTGTTCTAACATCTGTGTAGTAAACCAAGACATGCTAAAATTCGGAGGGCTCCTAATTCAAGAAGTTATTTTTCTTTCACTCCCACAAACATTGAAGCCCTCTGGCCCAACTTAATTTCGCCACACCGTTAAATATGTTGTGCAGTAAAAGAAGTCAGGTTATCCACTCAACTCCATTCTTACTTGACTTAAAATACCAACTTTCGTATGGTCGCCAATTCAAAGTAAAAACGCAACATTTCACACACCACTACAGTGTATTGAAGTATCGAAAAGTCAGTTTGTTTATAGAAAATTCAAATACAGTATACTGTTTTTTTTATATATATATAGTTGGTTTATTAGTTTAAATTAAAATTATGTCCATTTATCAACTCCAGATAGTTTTTGATTAGTTAAAAACAATAACTTGTTCAAAGAGTTAAGGATACCTTGAAGTATTATCTGCAATAAATATGTATCGCGTGGAATTACACATTTTTGGAATTTTATATTCAAACATTAAGCACATTCTTATAGTCCAATCGGTTAACATTAAAACCCCATGTAATCGTCTTTGCATCAAGACAAACAGAGCTCTTATGTTTATGTCCTTAGCCAAAGTGGCTTTTGTAGGCCCTGTTATCTCGACAGTCACGACTTCGCGTTTCCGTTCCGGATAAAGTCAATTTCCGCCTACTTCCGGAAACACTTCAGAATCACGAACCTGGATAGATTATTCATACTTAGAGCGAAATAATTATACAATTCACATTAGGCAGTCGGTATTAAAAAAAGAGTTTAAAATGTAATTACTTTACTGAATACGGAATGTGTAGAGTCTAGAGTGGGTAGTTAATTTTAGAATGAATTGATCAAATATGTTTATTGATGACATTTAATTAGGTAACCTAGTTCTATTTGTGAAACTATAACTGTTTATTGAATTTAAGTCATGTTTATTTTATTGAACCTTATTAAGCTCTGCTCTCGCTCAAATTTGCCCTCCCAATAAAGTTAAACTTGCTTAGCATGAAAAGCGTACTCAAGATAAAGCTTAGATTGTTTGGCCACGAACTTATACCATGATCTTTAGGAAACCTTACTATCCAAATTCAAAGCCAGTTCTTAAATATAAGATTGCCTCGAAGATAGCTCGCCAGTTGATCGGCAAGACATTTGTCCGCTCTGCTACTTGTTCGACATTTTACTAAACCTGGTTTTTGAGACTCTTATTGTTTTTAGATTTTAGATAATGTTATTTTTAACTGCATGTATCTGTGATGATAAAGTAAATTGTCGTAGGTTTTCCTCTCCATCTTAATCCATCTTAGACTTTCTTTCGGGTGTTAAGTTAAAATACACTATTTTGGTCATGTTTTCTTCATTAGATACTTGAGTTCCAGACAGCTGTACCAATTTAATTTTAAATTTTTTTTGTTACAAAAATAATTTATCACGATTAATAATTATTAAATAATTTAAATGACCATGGCGGGATAATTTTCATAAGTTATAAGTTACTGTATTATGTTCATTTAGTTTTTATGTTTCTAATAGTTAATTGTTTTGTACATGTAATAAAATCTGTATTTGCTACATCTTAGATTAACACTTTTGATTTCCCAGTGATTTTTTCATCTTAAAATTGTAATATTAAAAAATCATTGTTGTAAACCCTTTTGTGGTAAACGTATTTTAGGGCAGTAATGAGTTCTAAGCATATAAGGAAAGAGTAGTAAAATTGAATATCATAATTCAATTACACGTGGAAAATTAAGTGCAATATAAACACAAATTCTAACATTTCAGAGTCGGTAGAAGCCACTTCTTGGGTATTCAAGGACCTTTTCTAAGGATTACTTGGTGAAGTAAGTTGGACTGGACGCAATTGAATCAATTATTGACATTTCAGAAAGTTCTATTCCCCCTTGCTACCAACTCAAATGATGATCGGGTTTTATGTTGACTTGAGATCAGTTTATGACCAGTTTAGTGGTTTTCAATTCCACTCAGATTCGAGCTCATGTTCAAAAACAATAAAAAACTATAAATGTTAACAAATCATGCGTTTTTACTGGGACAAAAAAATTACATATTGCTGCAATATACTTCCGGATTATGATGCAAAGAATAGGAATAGATCATTAACTTGATCGTTGCTTGCCCTTTCTTTTTAATTGGAAATGGTCCACGATATTCCACATAATACCCCCGCCACAGCAAACCTGCAGTACTTTAGTATGAAATGAATGCATTTTCCAAATTTGATCAAAATTTGTTCATAAACAAGCAAACTACAACAGTTTACTTACTCTCCATAAAAATAACATGGGAATTTAAAATTACAGTTTTTTGGGTTAAAACTAAGCTGCCTTGAAAACAAGTTTAATGGAGAAATATATACTGTAGGCCTATGTTTACCTATTTTTTTTACAAATTCAACTTTAAAATTGCGTTCAATTCTTAGACAAATGTGAATGATGGAAGGCTTTCGTTTATATTTTAAAATATACAGAGCCCTCCCATCACCTATGATCACCAGCCGCTAGCCTTTTTATGTGAGCCTTAACTCATTGCAGCATAGTGTTACAGAAAATGTAACACCAAATGTTTGTCCATTGTTTCACAGTGTTACACTTTGTGTAACACCACATGTTTTATTTTTTTTTCAACCAGACACACAGCGCTACTACTTTGGAACTATTCCCCTGTAGTTCAACACATCACCGCTAGATAGGGCATGTGGGTATTTGAAGGAAACATATTTATTTATTGTGTTCAGAGACGTTCACATGTGATCGTGTTGGTCTTTGCTATTATCATCGATAGTTTCATGATTATTGAGGTAAGTTTATTATTGATTATACTTATTCTTAATGGAAAATGAACTTATGGTTTCGTTATACAATATAAAGTTGTTTTCCCATGATTTATTTAAGTTACACGTTGCTAGGTGATAGGTTATATTGAATACAAATTATGTAACACTATGCAAGCGAGGTCCAGCCCTTGTTCAAAAAATGTAACACCATGCAACATGGAATACCATTTGCAGATTTTAAATTTTTACTTTTGGTGACAAGTTATTTATCCAGCATAAGTTTAATTCACGTTTTTCAATCCACAACTCCTACATAAAATTTTTTTATAAAAGTTATAATTTTCATTAGAGACACGGTAAGATTAGGTTAGGTTAGACTATATTTATAAATTTGTCTTATCCTAAAAGAAGATTTTATTCTAGGTGTCAAAATGTCAAAGAGAATTCTTGATGAGAAAGAAATAGAAGAGTATCTTATTTTTCAACCTATACCTTCAGATGCAGAATCAGAAGATGACCTAGAACAAGATGATGATGACACAGAAATTGGAGAATGTACATTATTTCAGGATCTACCTTTGCAAGATGAAGTTGATAACTATTTCATGCCTCTTTTTGACCATGATTATCTCCAAATACCTGAACCAAATCCAAATAGTGATTTAAACGAAGATTTAGCAGTAGTTGAGGATAATGTAAACAAAGATTTAGCAGTAATTGAGGATAATGTAAACGAAGATTTAGCAGTAGTTGAGGATAATATAAACCAAGATTCCGTATTGCCTGATGCTTTGTCAAAAACTTCCAGTGGCATTGTTGAGATTGGAGATAATGATAGCAACACATCACAGTCCATAATAACCCGGGGTATCAAGCGTAAAGGAAGGACCGAAAAGAAAACAAAAAAGCAAAAATAACCTGTCAAGTTTGGTCCTGAAGAAAGGCCTGCTCCAAAATGGGATAAAGAGGTAGATATTGTTCCAACCCAATCAGCAATAGTAGACGGCCATGTCGGTGTCTCTGAAAAAATCATGTCAATGGATGATCCATCGCCAAAAAATCTTTTTGAAACAATGATTTCAGACGATATGGTTGATAATATAGTTTTCCAAACTAACTTGTATGCGCAGCAGTCTGGAAAAAGGTATACTCCAACAACGACACAGGAGGTAAAGGCATTCCTAGGTATCAACATTCTTATGGGAATAAAAAGGTTGCCAAGCTACAGAGACTACTGGTCTATCGACATCGATCAAGCACTAGCTGAAGGAGGATGACTGGATGCTGAGCTTACTCTTTTTTTTATATTTCATGTTATTGTTATCGTTGTTATCTGTTAGCGCATTTGCTCTTTTTTTTGTAAACAGTGACATGGATAAAAATTAAAGTCAAAAAAAGAAAAAAGTTATGTTTTTAAACAACACGGATGTAAACATTGATGACGACTTTGTAACAAGGCGTATAATCTTTCATACACCTTGACTTTGTACAACCTCAAAATATGCGGTCTAATTTTGTAACGATTAGAATAAGGTTATTTCAAAAGTATGATGAAAATTGTTTTTCACCACACGGTGCGAAAGTGTATTTATGGTACTCGGCAGCGCCTCACTTGTAAAACACGATTACGTTCTGGTACCTAAAAGAGCCACTTTCGCTCCTAGTTATGAAATATACTATTCTTATTTTAACAGTGCGTATGTTTTCCCTGCGAAGCACATGAAGCTGAGAAAAAGGTTTTCAACAAACATGCTTACATGTTATCACCTGGTTATAACAAACCAGGAAATTTTTTCAGGCAATTTTTAATTTTATATGGGATGGCTGAGAAAAGAAAAGTCAGTAGCTTTTTGATGGTTCGAAACTGGACCCAGCTGCCCCTGATCACTGGGCTTTTGGGCTTTTAATAAATGATCCTGGCTAAGACGCCGCTGATCTCAAACCGTAACAAAGCTACACGGATCATTAATTATCAATCATCAATTATTACAATTATCAATTAAATTCAATAATACACTTACCTTTCATCCAAATTCACCAAAAACACGCACCCAGTGTGCGTCACTGTCTTAAAAGCGTTGAATTAGAACAAATTGAATTCAACTAAATCTACATCTTTTCTTTCAGTGTTATAGACAAACAGTGAAAATTATATCAATTATTATTATTATCAATTATCAATTATTTAAGATGGGGACGCCACTATGTGCGTATTTTAACCCAAATATGAGTGAAGGATGAGTGTAGGATGAGTGGCGCGATCTTGTAGTCTTGTTAGTGACTAAGGCCGACATGTTCCTTAGACATGAGGGTATGACTTAGACATGAGGTGTTCCTTAGACACCTCGTACATGAGGGTGGACCATGTACTGCTTCTTAAAAAATTAGTCACCCTTGGATTTGACAACTATGTGCTACGATGGTTGGCCAGTTATTTATCGGATCGTCACCTATGTGTAAAATTTGCTGGTGCACAGTCATCCGAATTTCAGTCTACCTCAGGGGTGCCCCAAGGCTCTCTTCTTGGACCTTATCTTTTCTCCTTATTTGTTAATGATCTACCAGAAGTCCTGCATGCTGACTCCCTCATGTTTGCTGATGATGTTAAGGTTTTTTCAACTGTTTCAAGTCAAGACGATTGCTCGAGAATTCAAAGGAGCCTCGAGGACTTAGATCGTTGGTGCATCGAAAATCGAATGGATCTCAATACTTTGAAATGCCAAGTTATAACTTTTCATCGCTGTGCATCACCTCTGATCTTCAATTATCGGGTTCGAGGAGAAGTTCTTTCCAGAGTTCAGGAAATAAAGGATCTTGGTGTAATTTTCACATCAACACTAAACCCTGAGACTCACATACTCACCATCAGTAGAAGGGCAAACAGAATGCTTGGTTTCATCCTCCGCTTCTCTAAACATCTTAGGGACATGACTGCGTTGAAAACGTTGTACTGTGCATTGGTGCGACAGATCCTGGAATACTGTTCAACCGTATGGAGCCCTCATCAGAAGTACCTTTGTGATGAACTAGAGAGGATCCAACGCAGATTCGTCAGGATGGTTGGGGTCAGAAATGGAATTCCGTATCACCAGGTTCCAGTTGAAGACCTGTCTCGGGTCCTTGGCCTTCAGCCTCTGGAGGATCGTAGGACTATTGCTGATCTGACAGTTCTTCATAAAATACTAAATGGTAGTATTAACAATAGCCTTGGTATTAACTGTCCTGAAATCCTGCGTCAGATCCAGTTCAAAACTCCTTCGTGCACCCGTTCAAGGGACCTCTTTGCAAGACTACACCACCGCACGAACTACGAGGCAAATGGGGCTGTAGCACGCATGCAACGAGCAGGAAACGGCGTGTCTGATGGAGTTGACTTCTTCCTGGATGGTGTTGTCTCATTCAAGCGAAGGATTAGAAGAATGTTTACGTAGTCCATTCCTTTTGTTTTTGTCTTTTCTTAGTCTACAACACTGTTATATTGTTTCAATTTTTATCAGTTTATCATTGTTATCTTTATATTGTTATCTTTGTTGTAACTTTATTTCTTTGTTAACTCACACCGTTTTTCTTTGTAATTTATTGTATTCTTGTTAATGAATTTAAAATTTATTTTTTGTTAATTATTATTGTTATCTACTCAAATCAAATTTATTATTGTTATCCATTGTAACGCTTTACTGATTTGTTTTGTTGTAACTGTTTTGTTTATTTTCACTTGTTTTGTTGCAACCGCTGTCTTTTTGCCATCTTGTTGCCGTCTCTCTTGTTGTTGTTATCAATTCATTCTAATTTCTTTTGTTTTCACTCAACATTATTTATAACTAGCTTTAAGAAAGTCTTGTTTGTATTGCATTGATTTGTACGAAATATCAAAATGGAGCTGTCCGTTGGAATGTAAAATAAAAATAAAAAAAATAAAAAAATAGACACAGCTGTTAATTAATAGCCCATACAGCTAATGGCAACTAAGGGACCTACAGTTTATTGTGGAATCCGAACCACATTTTTCCCTCGTAATTAACGAATTGGTCTAATTTTATTCTAA
Source organism: Macrosteles quadrilineatus (assembly GCF_028750875.1). Classification (NCBI taxonomy): domain Eukaryota; kingdom Metazoa; phylum Arthropoda; class Insecta; order Hemiptera; family Cicadellidae; genus Macrosteles; species Macrosteles quadrilineatus. The sequence goes on from NW_026542596.1 coordinate 80,291,405, forward strand.
ATAAAATAGGAAAATCTATCTATAGATTAACTCTGTATGTGTCAGAAGGAGCCTTTTAAAAATAGGTTGGAGGCCTCTTTTAACCTTGCATTTGCCTGTCCACATAGACTACAGATCTGTGCGTGGAACGTGTATCACGGCCACCTTTAACATAATTACCTATGGCGTTTTCAGCTTATTTGCATGATCATATTCTGCTGAAGCTAGCAAAATCAGGACCTCTTATCATCAGACGATGCCATGGAAAGTTATATGATACAAACTAACAAAAGTCTACCACAAAACTGGACTCAAGTCATTGAGCTGGTGTCACCACTGTCTGCCTTGTTATCTTAAGGAACGTCTGTCACTAAAACAACACAACTTGTGACGTTGCCAATTCTACCAGGCCACGGCCTGGGGTTAAAGGTGGCTGTGATACACGTTCCACGCAAAGATCTGTAGTCTATGTGGACAGGCAAATGCAAGGTTAAAAGAGGCCACCAACCTCTTTTTAAAAAGCTCCTTCTGACACATACATAATCTCTAGCGTTGAATAAAGGAAGGCTGGAATTTAGGGAGTACCTACCCCACTCTCAAGCCGCAGTTGCGAAATGGTGTTAAGAAGATTTACATATTTTTTAGAATGACTCAAGAATATAGGTGTATTAAGTGTCTTCCCGATATCCTGCCAAATCTAGTCCTTCTTTTCTTTCTAATATTCCTCAAGTCTTTGTGATTGAGGTCATACAACTCAGGATTTGTATATACAAATACAAATTCGAGAAAATGTCCAAGGCACGACTTGGTGTTATTGTGCGAAACGAAGTTTAGTTTAATTCAGCAATAGGGGCACGGAAAGCGCTGCAAACGCTGCATGCTGCTGCTGCTGCGGGAAGAGCGGTTGAGCGGAAGTCCGCACCGCAGTTTTCCAGTTCGTGGTTCATGCCTCATACCCACCCTGCTGCCACCACCAAGGCCGTCTCGTATCCCACCAAAGCCAAGGTACTCGCTGCCCTCACGGGAAATACTCGGAGTTAAAATTGCTCCCGTTCCCGCATCTGTGTGTACGGACCTTAACTCTAGGCAATAAAATATTTAAGGGTGATTGTTGAAGCTTTTAGGTTTACGAACCGTTTCCCAGGACTCTGGGGTTGATACCCGTCTTAAACACCCCCATCATAAGAGGATAATAACACCACCCTACTTTGTCATTGCTTTCATACAGTGCGTCTACTAGCGGGGCCTTGGTCTAACATACATCACAATCACCGATCACAAACATCACACACAATGCTGTGTAGTCTCTTTTAAAACTTCCGGTACTCACCACTACACTAGCACTCGGCAAAATACAAAAAGCTTCTGCCGCCAAATAAAGAAGAAGAACCACCAAAAGAAAGCCGACTGCTTCGCTCGCTACCGCCATTTTACCGTCTGTCCGTCGTTTTCCTGCCCGGTAATGTTTTGAAGTTCTCCTTGTCCAATTACTTGATTTGTAATACTCCTCCTTATTTATTGAAGACGCTGTTACATCTGTGAACATGGGCGACAAAGACGGAGGTAATAGTTGCATACTTAGCCTAAGTTGTGTTAATTCCTCATGTCTTCAGTTCATATTAGGCCTATCTCCAACGCTGAAGATGCAAGTGATTTTACTCTTTAGAGTTGACTTTATTTTGATTAATAGAATGATTGCAAGTTACTAGGCCTTACGTATTTGTTCTCCTTGGTAAACCTAGTTAATACTGTTCTCAATATTACTGAAACTGCGGTAATTTCATCTCAAAGACAACCCTTTACAACTAACTTAAACTCTGACTTTGATTTCAGTAACTTAGCCTATGCCTAATCAGTCTATTGCACATAGTGTTGCTATTCTAGAGGTGAAATACCTTGTTGCCAACGTATTCATTGGTATTCTTAATGGCTACCTGTTTCGAAACTTAAGATGGTGTCGTTGTCAAGCCTAGACGTGGTTGTCGATCCTATGAAGTCGTCAATCTTCAAAACACAAACAAAACCAATAAATAACAAAAATAAACACAAAAACCCTTTTTTACGAACGAATAATACAGTAAGGCCATATAACTCTTGGCACATCTGCGGGTTCTCGCTCGTACTTGTAGTTAATTATCACCAATGAAGTAACTTAGGCCTAAGTTAGTTAAATCAGTTTTGCAGCCTTAGGCCTCGTTTAAATGTCTGTGTTTGTTTTTTAAAATTCTTTCATAAATGTAGGCCATCTGTCACTTTCTTTTTTGATAAGTTAGGTAGGCCTAGGCCTAAGTTAGTTTTAAACACAACAAATTATTTGGTATTCATGATGCATAATTCCTTTTAAAAAGAGAAGTTAACTCAGCGGTACGATAAGCTACAACTTAGGTGACCTCTTCATTTGTTACGATCGTAGAACCAGTCTGGGAATTGCAACCACAAAAGTGAGACTGAGACTTCTAAGTTACTAACAACTTGTATTAAATTCCAGCACTGAACTTTACTTAGGCCTACTTATATGTCGTCTGATAGATCTTAGTGTTGGATTATCCGCTATCGCAGGTATTGGGCTAGGCCTAACTTATTAAGAGTTAATTGGGCCTATATTCACACACTTAATTTAAGTTAAGTTAGCTTGTAGATATAGGCCCCTAAGTTAGATGTAAGTTGTTAATATAGATATTGCGGATGAAAAAGTAAAATTTCAATGTATTTATCGAAAAAATCATCGATAATAATGAATGAACAGGAAAGTACCGAAAAGAATATAGGTATAGAGGCATACCGATAAGTGATAGGTATATTACTTATCGGTATTCTGCAGGAATGTAAGTTAAACTAACTCAAGTTGTAATTGGCGTCTCAGGCTTTAAGTTCAAGATAGGCTACAAATGTGGAGCGAGAAACATCAGAAAGTTAATGCTGAAAACCATGTTGCCTTGATTTAGAAGGATTGTCAACAAGTTTCAACTAGGCTAATTCAAAAATGGGAGTTTGAAATCCCACAACTACTTCGTCTTAAAGGTACAATGTAATGAAATCGATGAATATTTAACACTATCCAGAGGCTTGCTTCTTTTTTTAGAAACCTTCGATGATGCAGTTGAAGAAAGGGTGATAAATGAGGAATACAAGATATGGAAGAAGAACACACCTTTCTTGTATGATCTAGTGATGACACATGCTCTTGAGTGGCCTTCACTTACAGCGCAATGGCTACCTGATGTGACGAGGTAAGAGGACATTAGCTCTTCAATTATCCTTATTAAACAATTATTTTTTCTAGTCAAAACACTTTATGAATATTCATTATTACTGTAGCAGGATTTATAGAAGCAGTTACCTTTAACAGATGCTTTGTAGCAGTACCGGTACCTATGTAAAAACTTTAAGAGCTCAATTGTAGGCCTAGATTAATTAGGATAGTGAATAAATGGCATAGGCCTAACCTTAAATAACGTTAACAGCTGCACATAGCCTATTAGGACAGTTTGTAATATAAGTACTAAAACACCTGTTTATTACTGAAACATGTTTAGGCTTAGTAATACCATGTTGTTTTTTTTCTGTATGCAGACTGATATAATGTTTGTTTCAGACCCGAGGGCAAGGACTATTCCGTGCACAGACTGATTCTCGGAACTCACACATCAGATGAGCAGAACCATCTGTTGATAGCTAGTGTGCAGCTGCCCAATGAAGACGCACAGTTTGATGCTTCTCACTACGACAACGAGAAAGGAGGTAGGCGTGTACAGCTATTTGACTGAAGAATGTGTATTAGTTTGTTGCCATTGTATGAAATTTAGTTACTTTTTGAATGGCCATTTCGAACTTAGGCTACGGTACACCTTTTGCAATAGCAAAATTATTTGTAATATAGGCCTAATTAAGTCTCTAATACTTGATCCACGACCACCTAGAATTGGCAACGTCACAAGTAGGATTGTTTAGTGTCAGATGTCCCATAAGACTGGTGCACCTCTTGCTCGAATTTGAGCAATTGCAAAGTATTACGGGCGTTTTTTTAAAACGAATAACAGTCATATTTTCCGATGACTTAATACAGTCAACTCAAAGATAATGTAATCAATCACTCCACTCCAGTTATCGAAACTGAAAACGAACTCACTCTGAAAACTAGCGCTCTTGTGTGTATCATGTGTTTACTATGAACAGCTGCTTTAGTATGCAATTAATACAAATGATTCGTCTGTTTAAGTAAACAAAATATTTTCTTCATTAGTAGGCCTAATACATTGGGGTTTTGATCACCTGTGGGGCGAAGCCCGAGGACTTTCATTACAGGAATTGGTAAAAGGGGGGATTTAAACAAAAAATTCTTAATTTTCACACATCGTTTGTAAAAATCCGTTCATTATTAATGGAGGAGTAGTGTTTCGTAGAAATCGCCTTCACGTATTATACATAAGGATTTAACGTGGCAGACAGCTGACATCAGCTCATTAATTCGCACTTTGTTGATAAAAATTAAAATTTATGAACTTAAATTTATTAAAATATTGAAAATTAAACAAACAGAATTCAAAACCAAAACAATATGAATTGAAAATCTATATCCGTACATTTAAAGCGTAGTCAATATTTTCATAGTCCATTAACCAAGCTTTCGTAAATACACTAATACCATTAGCTGCTTCCAAACAAAACAGCTGTTACATCCCTACTTGCGACGTTGCCACTTCGAATGGCCACGGCCTGGAGTGAAAGGCGGCCGTGCTTGATCTCACATACTTCTTGTACATGGATTTTTGCCGTCTTATTCCACTGTTTTATTTATTTGTGTGGGCTTTTCTAACACTTTCACAATACAATTCAATTACTTTTTGGTGCTAGTTGGTTCAAATTAGATGTAGTCATAAATGCAAACAATTTAATAGTGCTGCACCCTGTTGGTAAACCTGATAACTTTTTAATGCTATTTAATATCATAGAACCAACTTTGTAGGCTAGTTGAAACAGCTGAAAAAATTGTTTTAAATTCCTCTTAAATATGAATACTCATAAGGTTAACATGGGAAACTCCAGAGCCACTTGGGCGGAGCCCGAAAGGATTTTTGAGATATGAATGTGTCTATATGTTAATGGGGAATGTGAGCTATCATCGCACCAAATTTCAGCCCAATCCGACCAGTATTTTTTGTGTTTACTTGTCACAAACATCCATCCATGCATCCAAACTTTCCCACTTAGGCTATAATATTAGTAGGATATATTATAATCTAGAGGGACTACTAGAGGGATCTATCTAGAGGGATCTACTGGCTGTCGTCTCTGCCAACTTTAAGCATCAGTCTAATCTGTTAGATTCCCTTGTTTTCATGTATCTGTGAACAAGCCTAAATTTCACCTGATATTTAAATTTTATGAACTATTTAAACCTATAATTAGCTAGACCAATAGATCAACCTGCAGTACCTAATTGTAATTGTTTGCCAAAGCTGTGGCCTAAATCTTCACAATTGCTTTCAGAGTTCGGTGGATTCGGATCAGTGAGCGGAAAGATTGAAATTGAGATTAAGATCAACCATGAAGGAGAAGTCAATCGTGCCCGATACATGCCTCAGAACCCATGTGTCATTGCCACCAAAACCCCTAGCAGTGATGTGCTAGTGTTCGACTACACCAAACACCCAAGTAAACCCGATCCCAGCGGAGAGTGTCACCCAGATCTGAGGTAATGCGGACTTAGTTGTCAAGAGTTCTTAAATGTAAACATAATATAGCATGTCATATAAACGTACAAACATTCGATAGAAAGAGTCATTACTTTTTAGTTATTAAATGTTAATTTAACTTAAGTTTTATTAACTCTAAACAAAATAGAATTTTTCTTAAAAATAAAGCATATTACTATTTGTTACCGTACTGTTATGCCTTATGGAAAGAAGTGAAATAAAGAAGTGAAATAATGACCGTCCAAATAATCTAAATAATAATGTTCCGTACTTTGTGCGGATGTTTGACTCCTGGGAATTATTGCTATTTCTTGATGGAATTCAATTATTTTGAAACATAATATGACTGCCAAAGGTTCTTATATCAATGTTTTGTAGATTGCGAGGTCACCAGAAAGAAGGCTATGGACTGTCGTGGAACCCAAACCTCAACGGCTACCTTCTGAGTGCATCAGATGATCACACAATTTGTCTGTGGGACATCAATGCCACGCCTAAAGAGAACCGCATCATTGACGCTAAAACTATCTTCACAGGCCACACCGCTGTTGTTGAAGTAAGTATAGACCTGTAACAATTAAAGCTTTATAAATATATTCTTTGCAGTATCAGAAAATAGCTGTTAAGGAAATGGTCAGTGTTGGGAAGTAGCGCGCTACAAGTAGCGACGCTACAGTAGCGCGCTACTTTTTTTGTAGCGTTAGCTGTAGCTACGCTACTTTTAAGATTTTGTAGCTTTAGCTGTAGCTAGCTACATTTTTAAAGTAGTTGTAGCAAAATTTTAGCTACTTTTCTCGCTACATTAACATTGTTTGAGAAAGTGATTTTTATCATAACCTCAACCTTACGTGAAACAAACTCTTTCAAACTGAGATTTTCAAAAAAATTAGGCCTACTTTCTTGGCTTCATACAGCTGGTTGCAGCTGTTTCATTCCCTATTACAACGTTGTCTGGACATGGAGGCCATTAAATGTGTGTTATCCACATTTTTGGCTCTCATTTCCTTAATTTACTACTCTATGATTACTGTCAGATAAAATAAAATCGCTAGATGCAGACGACGTTTAAACGTTACCGGTGACAAGAGAAGCTATTGAATGCTTGCAAGTGATTGACAGGGAAATTAGTAATCAACTTAGTTTCTTTATTATATCGATAGTGTTTCAACTTATGGGTTTTAATTGAAACCAATACTACTTAAAATAATGAGAAAGCTGGTCTATCAACCTTTGTTTCACCTGTTGATTGTGGTTTATCATCACAAGCCCTTCCTTGGTTAGATTACGAAGATTTTTCAAAGGTTTACTAAATTAACAAAGAGGAAATTACCTGATGAGATTTAAGATATGCCTAGACTAGGCCTACATGATAATTGTAACGAAAAAATCTCCATATACATGAAACTTACATTGAAAAAATGCATAGTTTGCTCCTGCTAACAGCTCTTGTATAGGACTATTCCTAGGCTATGCTATGGTTTAAGACGAATACCAAGTTCCATGTTCAATTATTAGGAATATCTAGTCCTTGCAAGAACAAGCCTACTATAGCCAACTTGTTACATGGCCAAGTAGGCCTACATGTTATTTTTACTTTACAAATTTCAACATGTTTAAATTAAAAGCCGATTTCAGTATAAGTTGCTGAATACTGTTTTCTGTACCAACTAGGATGAAGCACAATTTGCCCTATGCATAATGACAATAAAGGACGATTTCTTGACATTGAAAAGTGTTACTCATAGAACAAGTAACTCATCACTATGGTTAAAAGTTATAGCAATGTTGTTTTTAACATTAAAAGTAAAGAAAAGCAATACACTCCAATTTCAGTAGGCTCGAACTGCTAAATGAGCTTTTAAAATATAGTTTGGTCGTATGTCCTTTGAACTTAATGAAATTTACATTTAAGATGCTTAAAAATAATGCAATATTTAAAAATAAGTACTAAATATGATGGGGCACCCAACTATTTGGTTCTGTTGTTATAATGTTAGGTTTATAATGCCAACAAATTAAATACAATCTAGGAATAATTTGTTATCCGAGTAATGTTAGATACAATACTGACATTTTTTTTGTTCAATAAAAATGTAGTTGCAATTAATTTTACATTTACCTAATGTGCGTGGAATAAAAAGTAACGTCTTTGGAAAAGTAGCTAAAATTGTAGCTGTAGTTGTAGCTAGCTACTTTTTCGGAACTGTAGCTGTAGCTGTAGCTAAGCTACTTTTTTGGAAATGTAGTCAGTAGTTGTAGCTAGCTACATTTTAAAAGTAGCTTCCCCAACACTGGAAATGGTTATGCCCTAGTTGTATGTAGGCCTACTGATTAACTGGTTCAATACTAGCATTGACTATTGGATACTGAAGTAGACATCTATGTGCAAATTTTTCATTCATTCGCAATTGTTTTATTAAATAGAACATAGTTATGTGAAAGAGTCATAGAATGTGCTAGGGTCTAAGATTCTATGTTCTGCCTTATTTATTGTTGCTGAGCAAGCTGATGGGTCATAACGGTTGCTATACCTCACCATAAGTAATTCCATTAGTTTGACTTTGTTATAAAGTCTGTGTATTTGACAGAAATTTGTGATTTAGATCAGCGTAATCTGTCGGTGGCTCACATCAACTACGACAATTTTGATTAAAAAAACTGGTGACAACTTCAACATGGGAGTGGAATGTCTAATGCTCGTTGCTGATTTGAAAAAAAAATTTTGTGTTTGGTTCTAAAAACTATAGATTTAATCCTCCAAGTTTTATCGTTGATTTTTTTACTCCCATTTCTGATCGCTGAGTGTTGCGCGTCTATTTTTTTTACAGTATGCAGCAATTACAGAAACTTTTCAGACTAACTCAATTTGAATCTAAAATGTGGATATTTTTCTATTTTTAGGGAGGCAAACTTTAAAATAGGCTAAATAAAAGATTTTTATTTTGTGTGTTTGAGAACTCTTTTTCAAGTTATGATAAGTGCTTCAACTGTACCATTTTCTAGTAAATGTTCACATCATGTAGAATAAGACAAACATAATATGACATAGTTCAAACAAAATATCTTTCATGAAAGTTTTTGTAAACTGCTACTAAACGTAGAAAAAGCATGTTCCAGGGGTCCAACATTGACATTTTGGAGGGTTAAAAAAATACCACAAGATATTACTGTACTTGATACTATAGGTCAGCTGTTTGATAATATAGTTTATTCCTTCACTGTGATGTTGCCAGGACGTAGCTTGGCACCTGCTGCACGAGTCGCTGTTTGGCTCCGTGGCAGACGACCAGAAGCTGATGATCTGGGACACGAGAAGTAACAACACCAGCAAGCCATCTCACACTGTAGATGCCCACACAGCGGAGGTCAACTGCCTCTCATTCAACCCCTACTCTGAGTTCATACTTGCCACTGGCAGCGCTGATAAGGTAGGGCTATAGACTCACTAACCATGAAGTAGAACTAAGCCTTGACGTTTTACCTCAAAAAACAATTAAAAAGTTACAAAGAAACTTTATAATCCCACAGTTTACTAGATATTAAAATTACAATCACTCTGGTGTTTGAACAAATATTTTGAGATGGTAAATATCTCTTCAGCGGCTGTTTGAAATCAACTAAATTAACATTGCTCTTATGGCGGGCAAATCCAAGATGGGTGTTAGCTTCCATGTTCCCTCGGAGAACAATTCAAAACTACAAAGAACATTGCCAATGTCACAGTTTACTAGATATTTAAATTATAATCCCTTTAAGATTTGAAAAATATTTTTGGAAGATCAATAACTCTTCAGCAGCTGTTTTTGAAATTACCCATGATGGCCACCAGCCTCCAAGGACTCTTAACAATAACAGTCAGGAAGATTCATTAGCTTTTCAGTACTAGGTGAAATAATAGGCCTATTATGATTTTTTCACCTATTACTTCCTTGTCTAATACGTTTCAGACGGTTATTATAATTTGATTGCAGGTTTTTTTTTATTTTACTCCCATTACTCTACTGGCCAATATTCTGCAGATCTGGGGCTATTTTTTGTTAATTACTATTATCTTCTACACCAGATACAGTAGAATTTGATAACAAGTCTCTCTTGGGGATGATCAAATAACACTTGTTTTCAAGGTTGATTCAAATTAACATTTTTGACTAAGGAAGATGTTTTGGAGATGTTATAGTCTAAAGATATTCTAGAAAAACCTTATTCAGAAGATAATTAAGATATTTTCTGGATATTTAGTTAATCCGCAATGTAATCCCCCCCAACAGATTGGCTGTAGAACCCATTACAAGATTTTATAAATTCATCCTCTTCCTTTTGTAAATTGCTATTTCAGCCATGTTCTGATACCACCTAATTTTAAAGGTTATATTAAGGAAATTGACAGGAAAGCAGGCTTACCTTTAAATAAGTCCATAGAGACACATAACACATCACAAAATTAAAAGTAGAAATTTTCGTGGTCAGGTTGAAAATTTCTACTTTTAATTTTGTGATGTGTTATGTGTCTCTATGGACTTATTTAAAGGTAAGCCTGCTTTCCTGTCAATTTCCTTAATAATTCCTGGCAAATGCCCTATCTTTTTATAAGATAATTTTAAAGGTTAATGTTTCTTGATTTTGTTACAGACTGTTGCCCTTTGGGATCTCCGAAATCTGAAACTTAAGCTACATTCCTTTGAATCGCACAAGGATGAAATATTTCAGGTATGTAATGTCCACCATATTGTAGGTCTTTGTCATGTCACATATAAATCGTTTAAAACATTTTTATTTTATGTGAACAGTACCAGAAATTAATTAAAGTTACTGAATAGAATCAAATCATTTGGATTGCAGTTTGTGAGGAAATATTCAGTTTAGTCCAACTTTAGTTGATTTCAAAACAAATCATCTAGGCCTATTAAAGGTTGTACACCTTTTACCACCATTTGTTTAAAAGATTTTTTATCTGGTCAGGAATGTTTAATGTCAAAGTCTAGCAGTTGACGTTAACATTTTAAGTTTGTGTGTTTTCTACGCCAATGGCATTTTTACATTTTGAAAGGGAACGGTCCAAACCCTGGTCTTGTTACTATCGTATAAAGTCGACCTAGCATCATTAATATCATAGCCTAATGACAAATGGGACCTAGGTCCGGAAACCATCTCGCTTGGATTTGAACCAGGTTGTTTCGGCGCGGTATAATTTTGTTTAAATAATTAGCTGGTTTCATATTTTGGCATAAAAAAATATGATAGTTCAATGAGCCTCTTGTCAATTAATAATATTTTTTATTTTAGAGTGAAATATATATAGCCTATGAATGAAAATATTGCATTATTTACATGAGTAAAGATTGTATTTAGAAAAAATAATGGACGTCTTCCAACATATTTAGCAACAATGATTTAGATTTATTAACAAATTTAACTCTTGTTTTCCAGAATAGTTCTTATCAATATGTTATTTAGGATGTGATTTTACATGATACTTTTGTGTTTGGCAGGTCCAATGGTCTCCGCATAACGAGACGATCCTTGCGTCCAGTGGCACAGACCGCAGACTACATGTGTGGGATCTCAGCAAGATCGGAGAGGAACAATCTGCGGAGGACGCAGAGGACGGCCCACCCGAGCTACTGGTGAGTTCAAGGCTCTATTAGAAATTATTTTTACAATGTAGCTGTAAAAGAGTATAAATAAAAACTACTAAGCAAACGGACACTGCAGATTGGCATCAAATAAAACGGTCTTTAGATAAATACCACCAGTATGGAGGCTACACAATTAGAAAGAAAAGAATGTCATTCTTTAAACAGTTATAAGGCCTCCAATAATATCCAGGATAAGTGTAAGATCATAGAAAAGTTATGGAACAGCAAACCCAACATCAAGTGGATTACAGTAACAAAAGAAGATCTGAAGGAACTAAAAACAAAATTTAAGGATTTAAAAACAATGAATGAAAAACTTAATTCAGAGCATAAAAGACATGATTCTACAATTCAAAGTACGATAAGAGTGGTTTGAGACGAAGGAAGAAAACTGCAGTCTGACCAGAGGTCTGAAACGAAATCAGATTATTTTAATCTTTTTTGCTTAAACTCTTAGATTGATACTAGAGAATAAAGGGATAATCGTCTTAGGTAATTGTATTCAGATGTCTCTCCTTTCTAGTTTAGCATAAATATTGTTCAAATACAAACATCTTATCATCCGTGCAGGAGTTAGGGTCCCTCCGGCCCTAGGCTAAATTACTTAAGTGGCACCCACCCCTGTTGGTGAAATTTCCCGCAATTGCGGTAAAAAATCGTGAACATCTCCCGTGGACCGCAGTCATGAGGACATCACCATCGACACCTACGATAGCGGCAAAGTCATGAACATCTCCCGTAGGCCGTGATCATGAGGACATCATCATCGTCACCCCCAATCGCAGCAAATTGATGAAAAAAAATAATAATTTAACATAATAATTTTTAATAAAAAAAATTTTTTTTTTGCTCTGAAACAAAAAAAGTGTATTGTCAATCCTTTGCCCCCTTATGCTTGCGGCCTTGTGGTGAATCCAGCACTGCTTATTAGGAGTTACATACTGATACATCAAATATTTTTCTCAGAGCCTCTAATCTGGGCTTCATGTTACCATTGCACCATTGGCCTGGTTTTAAGGATTCTTTGGTTGATAGGTTTAACAGCAGACTTACCTTACTAACAAAAAAATTACATGAAAGAGCATAAACTCAAATAGGCACGTAAATATTTTTGGAGCTACTAGTAACACAAGTATTAGAAAACATCGTACAAAAAGGACATAGTCTCTACTACTGAAGGAGCAATTTAGCTCTGAAAATTCTATACTTACTGTATATTTGTGAATTGTACTTATTTTTTTTCATCAGTAATCATGCTGTTAATTGTTAAACCCATCCACTATGAAATTCCTAAAGTATACCAGTATACCGTATTTTATTAGTGAGCCATCTCCCCTTGTGACTCATTGGTTTTGCTTGTGTTTCAGTTCATCCACGGTGGACACACAGCCAAGATCTCAGATTTCTCCTGGAATCCTAACGAACCTTGGGTCATCTGCTCCGTATCCGAAGATAACATCATGCAGGTACGGTTTTGCTAATATATCAATTTTATGGCTGTATTGCAATAATGATAGTTGTTGTTTGTTATTGGAAACTAGGTACTCTTTTAGGATTACTTGGACAGAATAAAGGTAACTTAGGCCTGATTTCACCAAACACTTAAACTGCCGTTGAGCCTTGCTCTAACTGCAGTTAGCTCTTAACTGACGAAATCGGATTTCACCACTTTCCGTTAGAGCTAGTTTAGACTAAACCGTCGTTAGATAATTAACTGCCCAATTTTGACCCAATTTGTTAATGATTTAACTAAGACGAAATTAATTTTATTACTAGATATGAATTATCAAAACGCTTTGCCTTTTTCTTTAGGTTATCCCACAAGGTTTTTTAGTAAAGATGTATTTCTTTAGGTATGTGATCAGCCATTCTTTTATCCCGGCTGAAAAAAGTGTTTTTCTACCTACATTATCAAATTCCTTTTTTTCTTTGCTTGGAAAAATAGGCTCCCTTTTCCTTTTCCCGGTTTTGTTTCCCGGTTTTGAGTAACCCTTACCCTACAGTCAAACAATTAATTTAGTTCAGTCAGACGTAATTAAGGACAATAATTAAACCTAAATTGTTGTTATTCTGCTAGTATTTACAGAAAATAATTATTTTTATGATATCTTTATTATGACTCGTTCTAGTTACTCAAGTTGCCTCAAGTTTTCTCACTATTTCAAATGTAAGTTACTGTAAAAAGTTTGATTTTGAGTCTTGACTCAACAGCACAACTCAATCCTCTGTTCCTAAATTGAACCTGTTTTATCAATATTGCTTTGCCTTTATTTACTCATGTTAATTGTTTAGCTATTCGTTCTTGTTTTCTGTTGTTATTTTGTTCTTGTTGCTCAGAATCTATTTTATACTTGTAATCTTGCTCTCTCCAGTTTTGTTTTCACTACGTCATAAACCCTGATTTATTTTCTAGGTTATGTTTATTTATTGTTCCCATAACAGCCTGGTATCATGACAGTTTAAGCCCACCGCCACCTGGATTTTACTCTAAACTCTCGTTTATAAAACCAGCGTTAGTATTGACGTGTTTTCGTTGGTGAAGCCAGATTTCCTTAACTGTGGTGGAAATCATCAGGTAGTTTTAACAGAAGATTAACTAAACCATCGTTATCGTGAATTTGGTGAAATCGGGCCTTAATCTCTTGCATATACATCCCACGTACTGCATGTGCAATTTAAGCATATTAATAGTGATGTGGACAATCGAGTATTTACTCTAAAATGTACTTAATACTGATTGTACTCAAGTCAGTGCAATCTTTGACTACTGATAAAACTAGACAATCCATCCCCATGTTAAAGGTATCACCAGTTTTTTTTTAGTTTTTTTTATCAAAATTGTAGTTTATGTAAGCCACCAAACAGATTGTGCTGATGTGAATTACTGATTTTTGTTGAATACACAAACTGTTTTACCAAGTCATATTGATGGAAAGACCAACTATAGCAACTGGCCCTATCAAATTGGTCAGCAACAAATAAATAAGGTAAACAATATAATTTTAGACACTAGCACATTCTGTGACTGACTCACAGAACTATGTTCTTTATTGATGAAAATTTGACGACAGCTGGTGCAAATAAATGGAATGCCTACTTAACTATCCTTTGGTAATGGTACAATACTCTACTCCTGTAGCAGCGTTTTTAACTCCTAGTAACTTAGAAAACAATTCTGACTTAACTTATGTCCTTACCTACTCGGCATATACCACTTTTTACTCATAGTGGTGACGCACAGAATAGTTCAAACTTGAGTCCATATGTACTCGGCATTTAGTGTTGTTGGCTAGTTGTAGAAATTCTGAAAATTACCCCCAAATACTTAAACAAACATGTAACTGCTGAAAAAAGAAGTTCCTAGCGACTGATTGATAAACTAACAGCTGAGTCCAGTACACGAGTACTTAGGATAAGTATCGAGTTGACTTGATACCTAACAAGTAAGTCTGCTCGTTGCTCACTACTGTAGAATATCTCTAGATTTGATGTGCTACCCGAACTAACATGATGTTCTTCCAGGTTTGGCAAATGGCTGAGAACATCTACAACGACGAAGAACCTGAGACTCCGGCGTCAGAACTAGAAGCCGGGGCATCATAAGTATCTAGCTGTACTCTCTGTGTTAACTTTATACCTAAGTATTTCTTCGTATAATATAATTCAATAAATACCTTTGTCAGTAATTGAAAACATTTTATTTTCCTTTTGTCTACTGTGAGTGTGACTGATACAGTACGCAATATTATTTAAAGTTGAATAATATTTTTGAGTGTAAATGAATTGTGTAAAAAAAATTTGTTTATTGTTTTTAGCGAATTTCCCTATAGGGAAGTATCTATTACCGTAGGTCTCATGGTAAGACCTAAGCCCGGGACCGATTTACTTTTTCATTTTGATGTCCCCAGAGGCCAAAAACACCATTCGTTCAAATTTTAAGGTGAGTGAGCGTAGCGAACGAGCTCCAACCCAAAGGTGAGTGAGCGTAGCGAACGAACTTCAACCAGGACGTGATTGAGCGATGCGAACGAGATCATCTTGAAAATTAAACGTAACGGTACTTTCTTTCCATCGGTCTGTCTTAGGGGAAACCTATAACTTAGGCGATACGAAGTTCGCCGGGTCAGCTAGTATATATATATATGTGTGTCCATCCGCACGATAACTTGAGTAATTTTTGTCCGATTTTGATAAAATTTGGTTTGAAGGTGTAAGGCAGGATAAACTTGAATGAGTTCGCGAACCAGCATGATCGGACTATGGGAACGGGGGTTTATGGGGGGTTTTATGGGGTAAAAATAGGTTTTTCCCATTTTTGACCCTAAAAACACAAGATTTTACAATTTCTTTTTAAACCATTTTGTAGAGCTTAAAAAAAACAAATAATTTAGTATATTGAAGCGTTATTATCCGCCTAATTGTCACGGAGAAAATTCAAAAAAATTGTAATTTTAAAATTCCCATGTTATTTTTATGGAGAATAAGTCAACTGTTGTAGTTTGCTTGTTTATGAACATATTTTGATAAAATTTGGAAAATACATTAATTTCTTACTAAACCACAGTACCTTTTAATATTTTACATTAAAAAAAACTTTTTTACCCTCCCTGTTGCAGCAAACCTAAGTACTCATTAAACTAATTCTGTTTAAATAGGGAATAAATGTGATATTTTTAAGGAGACAATTTAGTTTAAATCTAATCAGGCAGATGGAAATTCGCTAAGTCTGCAGGTTTGCTGCGGCGGGGGTATTGTTATAACGTTTTGAAAAGGGTCAAAGCTTGCCAACACATAAGCATAAAGAAGTAACAGACTTTATTTTAGATAAGGATTTTCATTTTAGGAAGTATTCATTTTAGTAGAAGGTTTAAGCTTTTACGCCACACTACACTGTTTTGACGAGCTTCCCAAGGAAGGATTTAGTCTAGAAAACAGCTTTTTGCCGTCAGCTTAATCAAATAGGGTTTCATTACGTACTACTCTACTGTAATGAGTTTTACCTGACACCAATCAGCTGATTATATACTGTATTTGGCAATGAGTGAGAGTGGTTAGTTTATAAACAAAAAAATAACCTCTCTTAGAGGTTATGACTAGTGATTGTTAGTCCTTAAGTATGTGGTAATATATAAGGATTGGTACGGATTTAGTAGTATGGAGTTAAATATTGTACGTCACTCGTCCGGTAAACACCTATTTTCAGGGCTAGTAACGTAATATACTATTACATTAGGGATGTTTAAATAGCTTGACATTCTGGCCAGAGAAAATGCCCCATTTTCTGCTGAAAAAAACGGATGTTGTTGATTTACACAATAACAGTTCGTCCTGTCGATGTTACCTGTAAACCACACAGGGAACATTGACATTTGTTGATTCTGATGTTCCGGAGGCTGACCTGTCATGTATTTTATTGCCTGCTAACAAAGTTTTGTTTATGTAAGATTTATTTTTAGTCCTATGTACCCATTTAATACCTTAAATTGCAAGTAAAATTTAAAATTAATGTTAATTTTATTCATGCCATTGGTGTTTTTTTATAAAAGAACAGTCCAAACCCTAATTTTGTTACCAACTGACATCAACCTTTTGTTAATCATTAATTCGGTACCCTAATGACAAATGGCACCTGGATCGGTTCCAGAAACGATCTTGCTTGGAACCAATGTTTTAGTGTTGTGATGATATTGGCAAAATATCATCACTTAACTTCAAATCACTTAACTTCATCATCAAATAACTTCTTAAACTTGCACTTTATCGTAACATTTTTACATTTTGATAATTTTTTTTTTTTTTTTTTTTGCTACACAGCTGCTTATGTTAAACCAAAGAGGGTACATATCATACATTTTTGTGTACACAGTTTACTTTTGTTTCTTGAAAGTAGTTGTGTTCGTTGAAAGTTAGCTTTTATCAATCACTTTGAATGTTGTAGTTAGGTCGTATTTTTTACTAACTACACCATGACACTTGGAATTATCTTTCACACATATTTGAGTTAAAATATGCATCCCTGGTGGTATTCCCATCTCAAAGATTGGGACTTGCTATTTATTTCCTTTTGTTTCACTGCCTATATTTTTCAACCAAAATAGCTTGTTTTGTCATATTTACTGGTACTATTTACTATGTTAGATTGAAATTTAAAACGTAAATAGTTGTAGTGTAAATTTTAGTGTTATAATAAGTTGTAGCAAAAATTTTATGGCGGGAGTCTAGACATAACTCTCTCTTGATCACGTTGTGTCCCGTATGCCTACCGTTTCAGTATTTTTTAGCCCTAAAGGTTACTATTTATGTACTTAGGTATGTATTTGTGTTTTGTTTATTTATTTATTATCAATTTACGACCATCAAATGAAGCGAGAGACATCTTTAACAGCCTGAAGATGACTCCTATGTGAGTTGAAACCGGTAGCAACTCAGCTACAAACAGGATCGCATAAATGCAGGTATTTAAACCAATTTATAGTAGGCCTATTTAAATGTGAAATTCGAGTACGAGGCTAAAATTCATTATAATGAAGTAACATTTTAGCGTAAGTAGTTGTAGTTTTAGTTCAACTACAACGGGAATCATAATGATTGTGTCTAAGCATTTTTATTTATTCAAAACAATACTGAAAATTACAAGAGTATAATAAAAGGTTATAAATAATAAGCTAAAAAATATCAATAAGGTATACAAGTTGAATTGCGAGCATAGTAACAGGATAGTTTGGTTTAAATTACATGTTAACATTTGGTATTTACAAGTATTAAGTACATCTCGTGTTACTAATCAAAGTGGATGCTTTATAAGAAAGCTTTGTTTATCATGTGCTTTCTTTACAGTATTTTTCCAAAAACAATTCCCATTGCAATTCCAGCGAAGAAAGAAGCCATAAACACGTGGATCTCGTGGAAAACAATGTCGTCCTCGTTATTTGTTACTTTGTTGAACCACATTTTTGCTTTCCTTTCCTTCTTCTTCAGCAATGACTCGGCTTTGTCTAGTTTGCGATCCACAAACTTCTCAACCTGAAAGCAAGCATGTGATAGTAACTGTTACTATAGAATTAATAGGTCTCCAAAATAAGATTTTATGAAAAAGATTTTGTATGTCAAGTAATAATCATTTAGTTTTTAGGTAAAAGTGCAAATTAACTTTTTTTTATTGAAACAACTTGCTAAATGAATTTTATATTTGTAAAAGATTAGTCGAGGTGAAACCCAGAAATTTCGGATCTCGGAACTGAAACTTCAACAACACAAAACTCTTTTACTTCCCTGCTTAAAATTAAGGTCTTTACAAACACAACCACTGATACAAAAAAAAGTGAATATAATTTTCGCCAAATACTGATGGTTTATAAAGAGTGTTGCCGGCAAATGACAAATCATGGAATATTTTTGGGTATTCTCCAAAAAAATAAAAGTTAAAAGCCGTGGTGGGTAAATTAAAAGACAGGATCAATCAAAATTGTCAGGACCTCTCAAATTAAATTTAATGGAAAATCTGCTATTTATTCAGGCAACGTTGTTTTTTTTTGTTTAGGAACCTGTAAAACAAACTTAGTGGCCTTAATCAAAAAAACTCAAATTTTATTAAAACCTATATAAATTGTGTAACAAAAAAATCAATCTAAATAGATTCTTGAAACAGTCTAATCAGACCATAATACATTTTTCTTACAGGGAGGGAGGTTGGTCCCAGAATATAAGTTTTTGAGTTTCTTGCCCAAATTATTTTTTAAAAGCTTTAAACTAGACAAATTAATTAATCAGCTTAAAAGGAGTAATGATTTAGAAGGCATGTCAAAAATGTATTATGGTTACCAAGAAAGGACCTAAAGTAGTATGTTAAATGTGTCATACAATGAAATGTTATTCTTACAGTGAAAAATTATTATAGTTAGGCCGCTTAGATAGCGACCTGTGCGCTAATGCTAACCAATGCTATAGAGCACTAGAGGATGTAGCTATCCAAGCGGCCGATCTATAGTTGTAGTTGTAGATTGCTTCTTTGGGGATATCTTCATGAAATTTGGTCAATTTATTTATTTCATTGTACATGTTTATAAAATTCATTCACCTTTGGGTCTGGTGATTGATTATTGGAGAGTCCAGCAGAAATCGATCAGCATTATTTAAACCATCTTTTATATATTTACTGTCTTGTTAAAACAGTATAGAAATAGTTCTTCCAACTACATATTTGTTACATTTAACTTCTTATAGTCTTATTAAGTGTATGGTGGTTACCATCCACATTTAATCATACGATAATATGGCCAAGTAACAAGCTGTCGCTTGCAAGAGGAAGGGCGTAAGTACATCAGATATTATATGCCCTTACGATCATTTGTCCTACAAGTGTCGATGTGTTAGGTACCGATTCTATTTTCAGAATTGTTTTTTCAAACAATTCTGAAAATACTAACAAAGTCAACTCTTTCTAATCAAGATATTGCTCCTTTATTTTATCAGGTGGTAGAGTCGAGGTAATCTATCTAGTATTGCTCTTAAAGTCCACTAAAACTTGTTGTATGTATTCAATCATTGACTATTTTATACTTTCTAGAACTAGACATCCCATCCCCATGTTTGGTATACACAGAAACATCATCTTTTGAACCGGAAGTCAATCTGACAGGACGACTTAGTGTAAGCCATCTTTATGTCACATCAACTACCTCAGTAGGTAATGTAACAAAACTAACTAGAAAGAATTTCAGACACCAGCACTCTGTGACTGGCTCATTCAACCATGTCTTACACTTGTAACTTGTAATATAAATTGGCAACAGCTGGTCCAAACAGATGTTTTTTTATCCAAAGTCAATGGTTTCAGTCACTTGACTGGTCTAGAACAATAAATTCAAACCCTTTATAGAAGCGGAGAATAGTCAGACTGGAATTTTGCCGCCGAAATGAGCTTCACTCGGCCGCCGCTATGATCCTCGCACGGCAGCTGCACTGCTGCACTACCCTACCACTCACTCTCTCTCTCTAAGCCAATTCTTTGTCTCACTCTCGCACTCACTACTCAGTCAGCTGACTTGGCCGCGCGCTTGCGGTAGTCTACCTTGGGGCCGACGTGGGAACTATCCAAAATTCAAATATTTCCAGACTGAATTTTTGACAATGGCATTGCCCTTCTTAAAGGATTTGTATTCATTGTTTTGTATTCATTGACTCTCCCCAGTTGAACTCCTTTGCATTGCACCAACTCCTGCAGTGAGAAGGAGGTTTTAAAAAGCCTCTTTACAGAGGAGCTGCATGCGGCCTACTGCTGCTGATGGGTCAGAATTAATGGGTTTTTTTTAATAAATTGTTCTGAGCTGATTCAGTTACTGTACCACAACCACAGACAAGTATAAGTCTCTGTACCACAAGTTAAGAACAGCAATTCTATAGGGTCTCCACATTCACCAGAGTAGGTCAAATTTATTTTAGGTTCAAATCCAAACAATAAAAATTTGTATCTCTTTTTCAATAACAAAAGAACATTTTTAAATATTTTACTTAAATAAATTTTATTAAAACAGCTAACGTTGCCTCAAGCAAAATTTTGTGTATAGATTAAGTATAGACAAGGATTATTTCTACCTCAAACTCTCTCAAATATACTAAATTAAGGGATGTTACAGTAACTAATGTATTTCATTATGACGGTCGTCTGTATATTGTAATTTTCCAATAAGCTGACATCGGGATGGAGCAAGCTAGTTCTAATCTACACTGGCACCAGATACTGCACTTCCCTCACCAATATTTTAGTTGGTCTCCAGCTCTATTGCTCAGAATTGTTGTAGTAGCTGATGGCCAAGGAAAAGCCACAGGTTCTCAATGCATAAATTAATTATGTTCTTTGTTAACTTTGTGTTAAATGGGGTCAAATCCTACTGAAATCTACCATTTGTGGACAATGTGTATGGAGAAAAATGCTTTAGTGAATTAGGTTACAAACAATCCTCATAATTTAGCTACCTCAAACAATAACACAAAACATACACTTCTGAAACAAGATGCCAACTCTTTCCTCTCCTTAAGTCCTTCCATTAATTTAATTCAAGTATAATCAAATGGGGAAAATAAAATAACTATGGTACAATAACTTTTTTATTGATAAACCTAACAATACAAAAAATACAAATTATGTCGAATGTTAGTAAAAAAAGTTATACATAAAGTTAATAATACTAAAGTTGGATCCGAAAAGAACTTGAATGTTAGCTAGAGAAGACAAAAAAATAGATCCACTAAGAGATATCTCCAGGTTTGTCGACAGAAAACGATAAGCACTTGACACTTCAAGAACAAGCGACGCCAATAAGCACACCACCTGTGAAGCTAGCAGAGAAGTAAGAATTGCTTTTGAAAAATTCTGTCACCTGCAACAAGTAATGTAACGTAAGAATAACAAAGTATGTCTTTGTCAGGAATTAAAACCATCAATACACTAAGCAATTAAACTTAAAAATCAGTAACCAAAATAAACGAATTAAGAGTTATTTGAACGGCTTTGACGCTAATGTATTTCTGAAATATATTACAAATAAAGATGTTTGTCTATTGCCTGTTGTTACACACAATCTAATTAACACAAATTAATTAAAACTACTTTCATATGGGGTTGCAGACAATTTCTAAGAATTAAACTGTTGTAACCCGATTACAATGGTCAACGTTAAACAATAAAACAAATACAACCACTACCGGTAACATTTCAATTTCTATAAAAATAATGAGCTTAAAAAAAGGAAAAAATCTGTTGCGAATAACACTATCCTGTCCAAACACCACAAGAAAAGTTGTCTCTTTTTTAACACTAGAATTCACTATCTTCATTCAATCTTGATCACGATGATGATGGTCTTGTTGGTTGCCGGTGCTTTCTTGGGGCAAAAGATGGTAGGAAAACGCATAAACTACGACACATTGAAGGAATATTTTCACACATTCACAATTAAAATAACAGTTAGTACTCTTATCAGAACCATTTGTGGTCAAGAAATTTGTTCACATGTCTGTA